>NC_090408.1:27084939-27686957 GCF_036365525.1 Heterodontus francisci | reverse complement strand
AAACCATTCCTCCCCCTCACCTATCCACGTTTCAGTGATGGCCACAACATCGTAGTCCCAAGTGCCCATCCACGCCTTCAATTCACTCACCTTATTCCTGATGCTTCTTGCGTTGAAGTATACGCACTTTAACCCTTCTCCGTGCCCATCTGTCCTCTGTGACAGTGCTACCTTCCCCAATACCTCACTACACTCTTTGTCTTTCTGAGTGGACCCACTGGTCCCTGGATTACAAGTCCGGTTCCCATCCCCCTCCCAAACTAGTTTAAACCCTCCCGAACAGTACTAGCAAACCTCCCTCCCAGGATATTGGTGCCCCTCTGGTTCAGATGCAGCCCGTCCTGTTTGAACAGGTCCCATCTTCCCCAGAATGCAGTCCAATTATCCAAGAACTGGAAGCCCTCCCTCCTACACCATTCCTGCAGCCACGTGTTCAGCTGTGCTCTCTCCCTATTCCTAGCCTCACTATCACGTGGCGCCGGCAACAAACCAGAGATAACAACTCTGTCCGTCCGAGCTTTCAGCTTCCAGCCTAACTCCCTAAACTCACTTCTAACATCTGTGCCACCCTTCCTTCCTACGTCGTTGGTGCCAATGTGCACCACGACCTCTGGCTGCTCCCCCTCCCCTTTAAGGATCCTGAAGACGCGATCACAAACATCACGGACCCTGGCACCAGGGAGGCAACAAACCATCCGTGCGTGTCGCCTGCGCCCACAGAACCGCCTGTCCGTACTCCTCACCATCGAGTCCCCGATGACTAGTGCTCTCCCATTCTCCCTCCTTCCCTTCTGAGCCACAGTGCAGGACCCCGTGCCAGAGGCCCGGTCACTGCAGCCTGCCCCCGATAGGCCGTCCCCCCCAACAGTATCTAAAACTGTATACTTGTTGTTGAGGGGAACGACCACAGGAGATCCCTGCACTGACCTCTTCCCACCTCTAACTGTTACCCAGCTGCCTTTGATTTGTGGAGTAACGACCTCCGTGTAGCTTCTATCTATCAACCCCTCAGCTTCCCGAATGATCCTCAGTTCATCCAGCTCCAGCTCCAATTCCCTAACACGGTCTGATAGGAGCTGGAGACGGATGCACTTCCAGCAGGTGAAGTCGGCAGGGCCACCGGAGGTTTCCCTCACCTCGAACATTCTGCAGGAGGAGCAAGACACTACACTGGCTGCCATTTCTTTTATTCAATTACCCCTTAGTTAAGTACAACTATAGATATTAACAAAAACAGTAAATAGCTTACCTGTTCAGTCCTTTTTGGCTAGAGGAGGAGGGTAAAAAGGGTCTTATTATTAGGTTAGAGGAGGAGGATGGGTGGGAGACACTACATGTGTAGTGCCTCGGGTTTACTCAGCTCCGCACCTTTAAGGAAAATACCCACCCAGGAGTCCTCGCTGCCGACCAGCTTCCGGTTCCTCCGGCGCCAAAAGAAACTCAAAGACAAGGAAAACAGTAAGTAAAACAGTAAGTACTTACTTATAAAACACAGCTCCTGATGCCTTCACTCACCCACCGAAGAGTCGCTACCTTCTCCTGCTGCTCCGCCGGGAAATGAGGCCGAGTCCACGGAGCTCCGCACCTTTAAGGAAAATACCCACCCAGGAGTCCTCGCTGCCGACCAGCTTCCGGTTCCTCCGGCGCCAAAAGAAACTCAAAGACAAGGAAAACAGTAAGTAAAACAGTAAGTACTTACTTTTAAAACACAGCTCCTGATGCCTTCACTCACCCACCGAAGAGTCGCTACCTTCTCCTGCTGCTCCGCCGGGAAATGAGGCCGAGTCCACGGAGCTCCGCACCTTTAAGGAAAATACCCACCCAGGAGTCCTCGCTGCCGACCAGCTTCCGGTTCCTCCGGCGCCAAAAGAAACTCAAAGACAAGGAAAACAGTAAGTAAAACAGTAAGTACTTACTTTTAAAACACAGCTCCTGATGCCTTCACTCACCCACCGAAGAGTCGCTACCTTCTCCTGCTGCTCCGCCGGGAAATGAGGCCGAGTCCACGGAGCTCCGCACCTTTAAGGAAAATACCCACCCAGGAGTCCTCGCTGCCGACCAGCTTCCGGTTCCTCCGGCGCCAAAAGAAACTCAAAGACAAGGAAAACAGTAAGTAAAACAGTAAGTACTTACTTTTAAAACACAGCTCCTGATGCCTTCACTCACCCACCGAAGAGTCGCTACCTTCTCCTGCTGCTCCGCCGGGAATTTGATGGTCAAAACGTGTCCATCTGATGACATGACACTGATAAGAGATCTGTCGTAGTTCTGCTGCCCTGTCTTTGCCTTTTGTTTCACTGGAAATGAAACTGAAACCGACATTTCCAGTCTACCAACAGAAACCTACATGACAGGCAAAAGCTAAAAGCTAATATAAAGAATGAACCAGTTCCTTACATTTTACAGAAATACAATGAGTGGCACAATGGTTTATTTTGTTATCTTTTCATCTTTGTTGAAATCCAACCAAGACTAATGGAGCGAAAGTTTCCAGCCAGCTGAAAGGATTGGAGGGGAAATTAGTTTGTGTTCCCAGCTTAGTTTCTAAGAATAAAAATACCTGCAATTAGGCACGTATTCATAGTAAAGGGGTAATATTGTACCATGAGATATATTGTGGAAAATTGCAAAAGCTCGCATTGGGATCAATAGCCTTTTCTGCAGCCATGACTGTTTTATTGTGCTTTATTGTCTCCCAGGTAATGGGATAAGGTTCATAACAGAGTTGGTGGAGAAGATTCTGGGACAAAAGGATGAGCAGCCTGAACTCATGGCTCACAATTAGAACCCGTGACATAGAGCAGAACAGGTGGAGTTCTACACGAGGGAGTTGAATTGCTCAGGTGCTTAGAAAGCAGGACCTCTAAGGTAGTAATATCAGGATTACCCCATGCTACATCAGCCAGGGACAAAGAGATTAGACACATCCCCAAAAGATTTGCACATAACACAGAGGGGAGAATTTCAGATTTATCAGGTGTTAAGCGTCCTAGACCAAGTGAAGCTCAACAAGGGAATTGGCTTCAATTCATTCTAACAGGTAACAAAGCCCTCAGAGAGGCTAAATGGAGCAGTGAGTGACAATCTTAAAGCAAGGAAGGTGGAGGAAGGGTTAAGAATAAGCAGAGAAAAGGCAGTTTAAAATAGGGGAAGGAAACTGAAGAAAAGAATAAGGGAGAAAATAGAAGGGAAAATGCTTGAGGATTGTAGTGTTAACACATCAATGTGCAAAATGTTTGAAATAAAGTCAGGAAACTAGACACAATGGGCTGAATTTCATTATCCTGGTGGTGGGGGTGCAAAAGAGCAGCGGTTCCTCCTGTGACGTCAGCAGCTGAGCTGCCACAATTATGCAGCGGCTGGCCATTTAACATAATGACGTTGGCCGTCCCCGCCAATCATGTGGCATGGGCGGCAATGACGATGCCGTTCACGGCACCACCTGATGCTAGAGCAGGTGCTGGCCCCGACTTTAAAAGGCTGCCAGCCCTGCATTTGCACTAGTGTGCTTTCATCACTGTCTCCCTGCGGCTTCACTTCAATGTCGTTTAAAAATTTTCTTGCTGTCTGCAAGCAGTCCCCCTGCTTCACAGGCACCCCCGCCCCTGCTTCACAGACAAGCCACTTACAGAGTTCCACTATATGCCCAGTAAATGCCCAGCTATAACATCTTTAATAATAGCTTCTAACATTTTCCCTAAGACAGATGTTAAGCTAACTGGCCTATAGTTTCCTGCTTTCAGTCTCCCTCCCTTTTTGAATGAAGGAGTTATATTCACTATTTTCCAATCAAACGGAACCTTCCCCGAATCTAGGGAATTTTGGAAAATTAAAACTAACCCATCAACTATCTCACTAGCCACTTCTTTTAAGACCCTAGGATGAGGTCCATCAGGACCCGAGGACTTGTCAGCCCGCAGCTCCAACAATTTGTTCAGTACCACTTCCCCGGTGATTGTAATATCATCGACATTTCTTAACAATTAGAGAAATTTGAAGTGAATACAGCTGTTATTATGGTAGATTCTTAATTATCTAATGATAGACTGGGATAACAGATAACATTAAAATGCATCCAGGGCTATTTTTTTAATCAGTATGTTGCACATCTTTTGATGAAGGATGCAGAGCTTGATCTGATTTTAGATACAAAAGCAGGTTACGCAACTGAGCTTAAGGTAATGGAGCCTTTGGGAAATGCTGACCATAACCTAATAAGTTCAAGTTGAAAATAGATAAAGAGATAGAGAAATCCAACATCAAGGTGTTTAACTAGAAATTATCTAGTTTCAGTTGGGTGTTGGAACCAAAACCAGATTAATGGATTTAATGGTTTAATAGGTTCAAATATATGGTATTTCATACTGCAACAGTAGCCTTAATCTACTCTGCTGCAGAATACTGCTCAATTTCATGTTCCTGCAGCCACCACACAGATTGTGGACATGCAGCTAAATGTCGCCATGAAGACAGCATCAGGGATGCTTAAGTCTACTCCAACTGATTGGCTCCCAGTGCTGTCCCACACTGCCCCGCCTACCATTCACCACAACACCTTCGTGCTCTGTGAGATGGAAAATGTTGTGAGCAGCACTAACCTCTCCATTCACAAATACTTGAAAAACCCACAAAAAAAGCTTCTAAAATCACGCTGGCCATTTTGGGAAATAGCAGCTAATATTCATGCACTACCCGGATGGACGAAATCGTGGGACGCATGCAGCATAAAGCGCTAACAACTCATCACTCACCCAATAGCAAAGGTCCCGGGCTTCAACCTCTCTCGAAGAAGGTGGGCAGCAGTGAACCAAATCTGCACAGAGCATGGATGAGGCGGCCACCTGCACCATAAGTGGAAGATGAGGGCCGACCCGAAGTGGGATTGTGGTCACGAGTCCCAGACCATGGAACACATCACATCAACCTTCCCACTAAGATCTGTTACGGGAGGCAGCTCATTTCTTCACATGGCATCTCACGTGGCTATTGAATTGCTCGCCAAACTAGACATCCCATTATAACATTATAAGCTCTTCCCACCATCCGAAAGTAATAGTAGTAGATGTATGGCAGATCGAGCAGTGGACCAGTGGTGGAAGTGATTGGCATGTGTAATCGATAAACTATACATTAAATACATCCTGACCAGGAGTAAAGGAGTTAATCATAATCAGGGCTTCCATTTGGGTGTGTCAAAGGCAAAGGTTCCATGGATAATTGGAAAGGTTGGAGCAGCAATGAGATTCTTTTTAAATTCAGCATATAACAAATATGGGGGCTAATATAGAAGAAGACTGAGGATGATATATATATAGAAATAGACCAAAATGGGAAATTAAGTAAGTTAAAAGGGACATAACAGACTAACAGCCTAGATAAGTGGAAATAACAAGGGCTTTTTATAAGCACATAGGGATAGTGAAAGAAAGGATGAGAGCACTAACAGGCAGAGCCCTGGTTAATTTGGAATGAATCCAAGAGTGAAGAAATGACAGAAATGCATTAAGTATTTTGAATCAGCTTTTACAGAGAAAGGTTAAAGTTGGACAGTAGTTGTACCTGAAGAGGATGCAAAAGAGCCACCACGGGAAGATACCTGGCATTTAGCACCTTTGAAGAAAGAATAGAGAGTTAGGTTTGACAAGTAAAGGTGGAGGGGGGCTTTGGTTCTTGTTTGAGATGTAGTAGGGGTTCTGAAATATAGCAACATTGAGTGGGGATTCCAAGGTATTTTAGCATTGAGAGGGTGATCAAGAGGTAGAGGTCCCGGGGTTTGATTACGTTGAGGGACAGATCTTTGGGTTTGAGGTAAGGAGGTTGGATGCTCCTACCATTTTCCAGCATTGTAAGGTGAGGGTGTAATATGGAATTTGATTTACTGGGGAATTCTAAGATCTGGCATCAATGGCAGGGCTTGGAGATGGCGTGGGATCTGGCAGCACTGAATGAAGGATTTAAGATCGGTCAGTACTGAGAGGAGAGCGAAAAGGTTAAGTGAGAAGGTTTTCATCTTTGTCTCTTCCTCTGTGTCTCTGTCTCTAGAATGGCAAATGAACCCATGACTAATTTACTGAATACTTTTTAAAAATTACTCACATGATTTCCAGCATTCGAAAGGTCACACTTTACGATGTTTGCATGTTTCCATACAAAAAAAGAGTTACTTTTAAGCCTGAAAAATACTTTGCACTCAGCAATTTCTGTGTCACAGGGCAAGTGAGTGGGGTGAGGGTTGCAAAAATCAAGTCCTCAGTGAATGAGCAGTCTTGCTGTCAGTTATGAAAAAAACTCTAAAAATTTACCTCAGAAGAGATTACTTGTCTGATAAAAGGCCTGACATTCATGATTTTGTTTTTTTTTAAGTTGTTAATTTAAAAAAAAACTATTGTACACTTCCATGCTTTTTCACTTGATTGCAATGGAGGGAGGCCTTATCAACAGCAAATCCTCTGTTGTTGTTCGTGAATTATCTTTCTTGAAGTAAAGATTAGAATTTATGTCAGGTAAAAGCATATTGAGAATAAACCAGGGCCGACATTACTAACCTGACTTCCACAGAAATCAGCTAGACTCATGCCATGGGTGTTGTATTTCCCGTAAATTGCCTACTTCCCATTTTATGTCCTTTTTTGTATATTAGGCATAAATCCATTTTTATGTCATAATTTAAAAATATGTTTTAAAAAATGCATTGACTCCATCTGGTGGGCATTTGTGCATTAGTGGATACATTTACTGGCATCATTTATGACCTCTTGAAACAATCTTTTTTTTTTACATCGTAGCACATGTCTGTATATGTCTTTAAGAAGTACACAGTGCCATATTGTCATTTATGCATCTGTTGGATGAAAGTTTTTTCCTATGTAGGATTGTGCTTTAATGTTTCAATATTTTTCTTAATCTTTTAGTTGGTTAAGAATTAAAATTATATTGTTGGGATGATTGTTGTGACTAAAAATGTTTGGAGTTCTGTAGCTGACCACATATATTTGGGGTGGGGGAGGGACTCTTTAGAACATTATCCTTACATTCTGTTTTCCATTTCAGTAAATTTAATTCTCTTGTACTCCTCTTTTCCTGACCAACACTCAGTAATATTAATTTGTTATATGAATTGAATATGTAATAATTATATTTTGCTACTCTTCTGATTCCATTTCCCCAGCACTTTTCTGATGTATCCTTTTTTCAAAACAAATGATCAAATTCTGTTTTTAGTTGGGGTGAAACCAAAATTGGTTTCAATTCAGATATTCAGATCGGTCACATTTACCAAAGCAAACAAAGTCTTCTTGGGTTCAGTGACTTAGCCCTTTCTGTCTGGCCTGGAGTGTAACTTACTTTCCCAATTTATAGCTTGACCAGGGATTGAACAGAGAATAAAAGCAAAATACTGCAGATGCTGGAAATCTGAAATAAAAACAGAAAGTGCTGGAAATACTCAGCAGGTCTGGCAGCATCTGTGGAGAGAGAAGCAGAGTTAACGTTTCAAGTCAGTTCTGATGAATGGTCGCAGACCTGAAATGTTAACTCTGCTTCTCTCTCCACAGATGCTGATTGAACAAAGAACCCTTGTTACTGTACTTCGGCTTATTTGTTATAATATCTTAATTTTGGAGGGCACTTGGTCAAGGCTTAGGCAGATTTAGGATTAGCAATGACACACCGTGGATTATGTAAAACAAGATACTCGGGTGCACATGACACAATCCCCATAACTACTTGTCATGCAGGCCCCCACCTGCCAAGAATGAGGCACATTAATTTCACCACATGGACATTAAATTTCAAATTGTTGCTAGGAAGAAGAGAAGGCCTGTTCCAAGGGGTTGCCAGACCCATGGCTGGAAAGACATTTTTGCATATTAACAGACAGTGTTTGTAGACAAAGGAGCTATTCCCTGCTTCAATTCAATTCTCAAAGCCAGAGGTGGTTATACCAGTTGGTCACATGATTACCCTGCTGGCCAACTTGGGGAGTTTTAAATGGTCGAGACAGTGTTTGAACTGGCAGAAAGCAGAATGCTCCTGGACTGAAGCTGACCTCCTCTCCTGTCCTGTCGGCTGCCATTTCTTTCTCACGAACTCCAAAAACTGACTGAAGACACATGAACCCCAAGAGAGAAAAGTCTCCTACAGTGAACAAGGTTTAAGAAGAATACTGGACCCCAACGAAAAGCAAGATCAACCTACAAAAGGACTGTACAGTGAGCTCGAAGAACCTTAAACAAATAACTCTGCACTGGGGCTTGGTGAGGTGCGATGATGTGATGGCGCACCTTCTGAGGCAATCTCCTTATCCTCAGAGGTGGACTGTTGAGCCCCCGAGACCCCTCCTGGCCGCTGATGTGTTTCACCTGCAGGGAAAATCAGATTGATCAGTTTGATCAGCACCACAGATTGCAGCACATGTCCCTGACTGCATTTTGCCCACTTTTGTGTGAATCAACTTTTCTTCGCACACTTCAGTGCATGAGACAATCACCACTTAAACTGCCACCCAACTACCACCGCCCCCCCTCACCCCTTACACCCTCCCACCACATTATGGGTCACTCACTCTGACGGCTAGGGCCGCCAACCTCGCCATCTGCTATGGCGCGTCCTCCGTCCTCCCCTGCTAGCATCAAGGCATCCTCCTCCATACTTGTCAATATGCCTGATTGCCATGGCCACCAGCGGTCCGGGACCTCTCTCAGGCATTGTGAGCCCTTTTCTCCTATTTAAACAAGCACACCTAGTTTAGACATATGACTTGGTATTTCACACCCTCACCCATTGGGTTTGTTGTTCCATTTCAGCGCTACTGCAATGCAGTGTCCAATGTAAACACTGTTGGATCACCATGCATCCCACACCTGCCCATCCTGCATCCCAATACAATGCAGCAGGAAAGGACTGCTCATTGCTGATTTCCACATTGCATCATTAGGACAGACTGACCCTTCCCTGACACATTCACAATAACATTGATGAGGAGTACTCCTTACCCGGGCAGAGCGAAGCAGGACATTGAGCCGCTTGCGGCACTGGAGCCATGTCCTCCATGCCCCACAGCTGCTGCTGACCTCCTCGGCGACCTCCAGCCAGGCCCTCTTGGTCACTTCTGCGGGCCTTCTTCGGCCATCAGCGTTGAATAGTATGTCACACCTCGCCTCCACTGCCTGGAGGAGGACCTGCAGAGATTCCTCTGAGAATCTGGGGACTGTGGTGAACCTTCCCCCCTCCATCACTCTGGATTTCTTCTGCAAATGTTTTCCCCTTTCCTGGCCCTGGGCACTGTCAGTCTTCCTTCACTTCTTGACTTTCCAGTCAGATGGTCACCTCGGCAGTTACACTCACAACTCCCCCACTATATTCCCCTGAGCGTCTGCTCCATTGCACTGCTGTCTGCCGTTCTAAAGGGCTGACATTGGCCCCGCCCCCAAATTCACTGATTCAGCTGGCCGCGCGCGCGCTGTCAGGTGCCGAATATGCCGAGGAGCCGCTAACTGGCTGCCCCGTGCGTGATGGGTTGGCGGGCGGCGTGGAGTGGATTTGGTTTACTTGGCCGCTTCCGACCCGGCCGCCCCAGAGTCGCCGGGAGCCGAAAAATTGCGGCCCCTGTTA
Source organism: Heterodontus francisci (assembly GCF_036365525.1). Classification (NCBI taxonomy): domain Eukaryota; kingdom Metazoa; phylum Chordata; class Chondrichthyes; order Heterodontiformes; family Heterodontidae; genus Heterodontus; species Heterodontus francisci. Next base: position 27,677,345 of record NC_090408.1, on the reverse strand, counting down.
CAGTAAGACCAGGTGAATCCTGGACCTCTTTCTCACCTGGCCGTAACATGATGCTTTCCGCATTGCGTAGCTCACCAGGTGTTAGCTCGCAACATTGCCAGTTCATCCCACTGCATGACCACTCAGCTGGGAGGGTGAGGGCATCAGAAACTTAGCTGGAGTGTCACCTACCAGACCCTGCCTGTTGACTTTTCCCCCAAACCTTAATTCACCTCACAATCCTACTTGCTGCACTCTGTTCTCTCCCATCTTCACAGAAGTGTCATATCAGGGAGTTTGTTTTGAGTGTAGTTTAATCCCAGGCTCAGCTAAAATTTAAACTAGTAATTGGTGAAGCATCCTACACAAAATAATCAGACTTATTTCTGAACCATATTCCCTGTAACTTTTGGAAAGTTTCTAGTTTGAACTTGTTTACATGAAAAGAGAAATAACATTCTTAGTTGAAAAACACATGTATGCAACAGCCCAGTCTCTGTTGACAGAATCCATTTTCACTGTTGTGGTTGGGCAACCTGTCTCAAACTTGATTTGCCTAATACATATATTGTTGCATATTGATTAAAGAAATGTCTCTGGGTGTGAAATACTGACACATGCTGAAATAAGTCATATTTATAATTGCTCATAGTAACTCATTACACTGGTGGTGCAGTAAATGCACAGTACAGTTAATTGTAAGTACAGTTAAAGTTTGACCTTGGCAATGTCCAGTTATGATGAGAATTTAACCCTAGTGGTTAAAATGTGTTATACTGGCTATATTTCAAAGCAAATTCCAATAGTGGTAGTCCTAATCTGAGTGGGTGATATTTCCTTTCAAAGTTGGATAAACAAGATAAAAATTTGAATCTTTCCTATTTCTATTCCCACCCCCAATCTCCCCACCACTCCTTCCCTTGTTGCTTGGTATCTGTTCTGTGCTCGTGAGTCCTACTACCAGAGCAGCTAAGAAGTAACACATGTACAAAATGATGGGATTTGATTTTGCTGTGATGCATTGCTTTGGAAGTATATAAAGCAGTAACAATTATCAGCAACAGCTATCAGTAAAATAAAGTGTACACTGTATCACCATAGACGTTACAATAGATTGTAAGTAACAGTAATGAGAACTAAAGCTGCCATTTGTAGGTTTTCTAGTTCATGTGTTAAGTATTTCCACTCTGCTTGTTGTTACAGTAGTTGTTCTTTGTATGTCACCAAACGGTTGCTATTGAAGCTCTGTGAATGGAATATATATTTTGCTCATTTTCTTCAGGGTGAAATTGGACATTATTGTTTTCTGGGTTGCAAACGGGTGCAATAAGGTCCAATTTAGGGGGACAACCTCCAATGTCACAACACCATTGGAAGCATGCCTGTTATACTATTGGTTTGGGTATTATAGAGGCAACCCAGGCAGGTGTTAGGCCCGTTGAAGATACTAACAAGGGACCTAAAGCCTGTTTTAGAACACAAGCCAGAAATTGGTTTTCCCCAAGTGTAGCAGCCGCCTGCATTCAGTTACCTGTTCTACATGCCTTTCTGGTGGTGGCCTCCAGGTGGAAAGGCTTTAAAAAAAATTCCTACCTCAGGTGGAGCCAGGGGGAGCAGGTGTTCTGCTCTTGGCTCCACATTTAAACCAAGGGCCACTGCCATCCACCACTTAATGCCCCACTCCCCCATGACCTGCACTGCATGAATGAAGCTGGGAGCACTATCTCACTATGGCTTAGAAATTGGTCAGTGCCTGAATCGGGCCATGATCCGCTTAATAAAACCATAAGCATATGTGGAAGCTTACACCATCTCTTGGCATCATATTGTCCAGGGGCAGCAGAGATAAGGAATCTGATCGGCCAAGTGACTGGTCCTTGGGGGTCTCGAGATAACTGGTGCTATGGCAGATGGAGAAACCATTGCCTATCAGTATTGTAGTTGATCATTGTGATATTAAGATGTCCCCTGAGGTATTGAAAACTGTGGATGCAATAAAGTCTGAAACAAAATGTATATTAGAAGCATCATGAGAAAAATTATTAAAATTGCCACTAAAAGCTGAACCAGTGAATGCCAACCATTTACATTTTTTATATTGATGTAGATAGCCTGTAGTCAAACAGTGTATGAATAAAAGATACTTATCAATGCTAACTTACAATTTAATATTAATCAGAAAATTCAGCAGTAATTGTTATTTATGTTTGAATATCGTGGAATAATTGTACTTTTATATTCTTTCAGGAAAACCGCATCAAAACCTCTAAATACAACGTTGTCACATTTCTGCCTATTAACTTGTTTGAGCAGTTCCAGCGGGTTGCCAATGCATACTTTTTGTTCCTGTTGCTCTTACAGGTTTGTGTTTTAAAATACAGTACAAAAGAACAGGAGTGGAACACATTCGTGATTGGCATCACGTGACTATAGTTACATACAACTTGGAGCTTAGCTGACATTTCTTTGACAGTGAAGTATTCAATAAGACTTTTATTAAATATTAGAAGTGAAATAATTTCAGTTAATGAAACAAGCTCTTGGATGCAATTAGCATCAGTTTTAGTGATTTCTAGATTTTATAGCATGTTCAAGTGATTCCTACAATTTATCATATGTTAAATTGAACTTGACAAATAGTACAATTTACCATTGGAATTTTCACATTAGCAAGCCCACCACCCCTTGTGAAATGAGTGGCTCAATATATGAGGTGATTTGTTATCACTAAAACGGATCTTATCAATGCTAACTTGGTATTCATATGTGCACAGTCTTCAATGGACACTTGATGTGTAAGCAGTACTCTCTCCACTGTTGGCCAGTTTGCACTGAAGTTCAGTAATTGAAGATCTATGGGAATGTAAAATTATCAACATTTAAAAAAAAAACAGGGAATGCACCATTTTCATTCTCTACAATACCAATTTTCCCCATTTTTTTCCCACCTGTCCCTGTGTAGCAACCAAGGGAGTTAGGGTGCAGCAAACAGGTACTCGAGGGCAGAAATTGCATTGGGGTTGGGGGTTGGATTATAACTACAATCTCACATGGCTGCTTTTCTGGAGTTTAGCTTCCTCACACACTTTAATATCCAGACCTCTGCAGTGGTTTGACTGTGTCTTGCTTTATTCAATGTTCAAGATCATTAGCATGTAAATTTGGTATGTTTTTTCCAAAACTAAGCATGGCATCAATTTTAGGGCAATGCTGAAGCCAAAATAGGAATATATAAAATCACATATTAAGTTAAAAGAACACACTTAGAAAGATTCCTTTTTTGCAACTTTGGATTCATATTTGGAAACTGAAAGGATTGGACATAAATATAATTTCTATCCCTTCATAGTTTACAAGGTTATAAACTACTTTTTTTCTAAGTTCTATTTTTATTTAATCAGTTTCAAATTTACCTTATGTTTGATTTGTAGTTGCCTTTTGTGTGCTAAAATTACAGCCTGGCCCTGTTGGTTTGAAATCACTTCAGATTGTTAGCTATTTGTTTTATTGAGCACAAAAAGCATTTACATAGAATGTACATCACAAAGACAGCTGATCCATTCTAGTGTTTATGCCTCATCAGTCTATTCAGCATCAGCTACTGAAAGAACATTTTAGATTTAGGACAATAAGGATCTTGAAGGCCAACATTCACTCGTAACTAAAATGTACTGCTAATCAAAATATATATTGTAAAAATGTTTGCACTCTACTCCTGTTAGTTCAGTCATTTAGTTCAGGTTACTGGATAATACAATGTTTTTCAATACTATAAAAATCTGTGGTATTTGCATTGGTTATTTTAAATCTCTGGATCACTTATTTTTTATGTAAGAAATGACTGAATCATGAGTAAATTGAGCTAAATTTCACAAGTATACAATTCTTATTGATTAAATCTTGATTTTTCTTCCAGCTAATTCCTCATATCTCCTCCCTGTCTTGGTTTACCACTATAGTGCCTTTAGTGTTGGTGTTAACTATCACCGCGGTCAAAGATGCTACAGATGATTTTGTAAGTACTTAATGAATTTTGGGTTGAGTGAGGTACAGTTAAACTAGTCATATTTGTTGTCATTGACACCCAGAGAAACCCTCTCTGAGGTGAGATTTTAGCCAGTGGCAGTAGCGATGGTTTTTCTCCTTCACTTTAGCTCTAACTTAATCAGCGGGGTATGAGGTGCTTTGTTGATGCAAGGTATAGTCTTAACTATTTTTGGGGCTCCTTTGGTTAGTACCACTTAACTCAAGTCAGCTGGATCACTTTGTTTCTCAAGCAAGATGTTAAATTGAGTGCTCCATCAACTTGTAACTTTACGATAAATGCTATGCATCAGTTGCTCTTGGTATACAAATGGAAATGGACTTGTAGTCTTGCACAATGTAGTTGAGGAAGAACCAATTAATTTATATAGTTGATAAGCATTGACTGTATTTTTTTTGGCAAGATCAAAGTTTTTTTTCCTTCTTTCATGGGATGTGGGCTTCACTGGCAAGGCCAGCATTTGTTGCCCATCCCTAATTGCATTTGAACTTAGTGGCTTGCTAGGCAATTTCAGAGGGCAATTAAGAGTCATTGCTGTGGATCTGGAGTCACATGTAGGCCAGCCCAGATAAGGACAGCAAATTTCCTTCCCTAAAGGAAATGAGTGAACTAGATGGGTTTTTACGACAATTGATGATAGTTTCATGGCACCATTACTGAGACTAGCTTTCAATTCCATATTTTTAATGAATTAATTGAAGTTAAATCCCACCAGCTGCTGTAGTGGGATTTGAACTCATGTCCCGAGGGCATGAGCTTGATCCTCTGGATTACTAGGTCAGTGACATTACCACTGCGCCACCATTTCCCCAATGGGTACGTTATGGTTTTCCATTCCATTTTTGTATAGTTCTTCTAGCAATGTAAATGATATGCAATGGAGGTGACCAACCTTTCAGAATTCAAGAGGCAGGAAGAAAGGTTTAATGCGCCAAAGAGCTCGAGTATTTGGGCCCATTTATGTTACAGCTCAGGTTCTGGGAGAGCAGACTGTGGGGCTGGTTGCGAAGAAGCTGCTGTGATTTTGAGGCCCCAACTTCATTTAAACCAGACAAGCATCCTGATGCAGCTCATCAGATTGTAACCTGAAACATTTACATTTGATGGGCTCCTCGGTTCCATCACTTGTGTAGGCTTTGACCAGCACAGTGTCCTATTTACGGCTTCAGATTCCAATTTCTATATTAATTGGGCCTAGTGCTTAAAACAAGCAGGTGCAGCTGGTGGTAGGCCCCCTTTCAATCTGGAGCAGGTCACATCACCAGTGTTAACGGGGCAGTAAGGGTACTGATCCCATGTTGTGGTCCTTATTGTCCAATTAACCCCAGAGGAAGCCTGTGAAAATTGACCCCAGTGTGTCATCAATACCCCTGGCAGTGCAGACTTTAACCATTAGGTTGTACAGTACCAGATTAGCAACCGAGAGGTTGAGCGTTCAAATCTATCTCCGTCTAGTTGGGGAATGGAGTTGGATAAATCTGCTAATTTGTGTGCTTATGAGTTGACTGCACTCACCTGCGGAAAGTGGTGAGGTAATTGGGCTGCTGCAAGGAAATAACTGGCTTCAATTAATTCAACAAAGGCCTTATATCAAAAATTAAATAATGGGTCATTTTTGAAAAAAGACATCCCAGTTCTTATCAAAAAAAAACCTTTGTCACATAAAAGCTGTCAGTGGACATATACAATTATTCTTCTTCATTTTTCAGTTTCGTTACAAGAGTGATAATCAGGTCAACAACCGACAGTCTCAGGTGCTCATTGATGGCAAGTAAGTGCAATATAAATTTTCAACCTGCAAAGGTGATTGAGTTAACTTGCTTGCTTAAGACTCCGTCTTTCCATTCAACTATTGTGACATTTAACAATTTTGTTTGAAGAAAGTGAATGCAACAATAAGAAACCTCAAGCAAGCCTGGAAGATTTTGTTCCTTCCAATCAAGCAACAGTTAACACCACACTGATTAACTTTTGAATGAACTTATGGTTAAGAATATCATTTTATGTTATAAGGATCTATTTGATAAGGCTGTATATGATTAAATAGTCTCCGTATCCTGTCTTTAAAGGACATAAAAAAAACTTTGGCGTATAACGATTGGTAAGTACAGTTATTGCAGAGAACGGGTAACAAATGCCTACCACATTACCCAGAGGCTTGTGCTGTTTTCCAGCACTGGCTAATTTTGGATCGGATCTGAAGCTGTGTTCAAGCTCCAGCCCCTATTGAATCAAATGGAGCTTTTCCCTGATGCAGGTGGTGCTTCCCTATAACTAATATTAATAGATCAACTTGAATGGAAATGAGCCTGAAAATGGCAGTTTTCCATTGAGAAGAAAACAGGACAGTATATAACCAACAGATACATTACCATGTTGTTTCCTCATGGATATTGGGAAAGTGCAACCCTTTCATTCACAAGCAGAAGAAAATGTAAGCTAATTTACTCACTGACCAAGCAATATCACTTATGTGTCCCTACCTCTTGCATTATGTACTTTTTCCATCAAAGTGCAGTTTTTAGATTATTATTTACAAGGCGACTCAATGAAGACCAAAGAACCACCGATACCTAACAGTAGCTATGAGCAAAACATAGAAGGGTGATTCAATAAAGGGCAGCCTGAGTTTGACATCTGTTCCACACAGGGGGAATGGAGTGGAATTTATTTAATCGTCATGTAGACGCACTTTCAGGCCACGGGTTTGTTATTTTCTCATGTCTGGTGAAGTTCGATCAACATCAGTTCTATTAGATTCACCAAGTTATTTCCTGTTTACACACTTGCTGCACAGGTGACTGTTTTAGAACCATAGAATTGTAGAAAAGTTACAGCACAGAAGGAGGCCATTCAGCCCATCATGTCTGCATCAGCTGAAAGAAACTAGCCACCCAATCTAATCCCACCTTCCAGTACCTGGTCAGTAGTCTTGCAGGTTGCAGCACTTCAGGCGCATGTCCAGGTACCTTTAAAATGAGTTGAGGGTTTCTGCCTCCGCCCACGATCTGGGCAGTGAATTTCAGACACCCACCACCCTCTGGGTGAAAAAGGTTTTCCTCATGTCCCCTCTAATCCTTCTACCAATCACCTTAAATCTGTGCCCTCTGGTAATTGACCTCTCCGCTAGGGGAAACAGGTCCTTCCTGTCTACTCTATCTAGGCCCCTCATAATTTTGTACACCTCAATTAAGTCACCCCTTAGCCTCCTCTGTTCTAAGGAAAACAACTCTAGCCTATCCAGTTGCGCTCATGGTGGAACACCGGTCGTCAACCTTTGGTTAACTGTGGCACCTTTGAAATCTGTCTTCTTGATGATGATGTGTACTTTTGGGGTCTTAACAGTTCTTACTTTATAGACCTTTCCTAGCTTGGTTATGTGCCATATAAGGTCAGTCATTACCAGACTGCCCTTCCATGATGGTACTTCAAGCCTTTTTTAGGTCATTATCATTGTTATTCATGGGGTCTCCAGATTCATGTTTCCTTGCTGTGTATTCATCCACAGTGACCACTTAACGAGATGGATATGCGCTTGTCCTGTTTCACAGCTATTTGGCTAGACGTGTTTACAGTCTTTACTGATTAAAAAGCTAACAGTCTCCCTGGTGTAATCCACAGTCTAACGACTTTTAAATAAAGGGTCTTTACATAGTCTGAATTAACTCTTTCCATCATTTCTTGGCATGTCATAACTTGTACAGAACTTTAGCCAACATAATGCTTTGTGATTATGTTACACACGGAGTACAATTTTAACTGTTATACTTAAAGAAATGACAACTAAGTTCTAACAGTTCTATCATAAAATAAACGCAATCCCACATTGCCACTGGGAGGAATTAGAAGGACGTGTACCTAACATCAACATTTTGTGTCACATCGCCTAATACTAGATTTATCTCAGACCCTGACGCCCACTGCCGCCACTCACGCAACCGCGCGCCCTCCCCGGCATGCCCACCCCCCCCCACCCCTGCCCCGACGCTGTATGCACAGTTAGGCCACGGGCTGTCGTTTGACTCAACTGTTTTAAGCTATTTTTCATAAATGATCGCCAACCAATAGAGACTCGTTTATGAATCTGCTAATTAGTTGGCCAATGTTTGATCACACAGTGGAGTTCAAACTATTTGCTTTTATCATCATCTCTTCATTGATGGAACGTTTGAAAATGTTTTTCTGCCAGATGGTTGCAGCTACTTTGCAGTGTGTTAATTGACTGTTAGAGGAAACAAAAATGCAAGTGGGGTTGTGTGCATGTGTAGAACTGTCGAACCAGCAAGGCTGGTTCCCCAGCTCAGTTTCATGGTTTGTCTGAAGCTAGAGTTGGTAAATGGTTGGTTTTATATTTGTAATGTGGTGCAATTATCAGACTGGCAGCATGGCATGATTGATGGCTGTAGAAAAACTCTATGCTGAAAAAGGACATTTTATTGTATTGTCTTTTTGTCCAATGTGAGAAACTTCTTGCAGAGAAAGCTGTAAATTATGGTTTTCGTAGCAGGACCATAATAGGTTATACTGGTAGTTGGTGATAGTTTATTTTGTGTGCTTGGGATGTGGGAAATACTGACATCGTTAATCACCCTAAGAGCATGAAGAATTAACCATGTCGTGTGGGACTAGAGCCTTATGTAGGTGAGAGTGAATATGGGAGTTGGGTCTCTCCTGAAGGATATTAGAGCAGAGGAGGTTTGATAGATGTTTCTTAAATCATAAAGGATTTAGATAGAATAAATAAAGAGAAACTGGCAGAAGGGTTGATAACCAGAGGGCAGAGATTTAAGTTGATTGGCAAAAGAACCAGAGGCAACATGAGAAAAAACTTATTTACACAATGAGTGGTTAGAATTCGGAATGCACTGCTGATAGGGTGGTGGAAATAGATTCAATAGGAGCTTTCAAAAAGAAATGGATCAATACTTGAAGGAGAAAAAAAATTGCAAGGATGGGGGACAGAGTGGGGGAATGAGATGAGCTGGATTGTTCTTCGGAAGAGGCCGTGCAGATTCAGTGGGTGAAATGGCAGCTGTCCTATTCTATAATTCTATATTAGTGATCTAGATGTTTTTCTTGCAAAAGTCTGGCAACTTTCATGGTTACTTTTCTGGTGCTAGCCTATGAATTAACTGATTTATTGAATTCTAAATTACAATGGTGGAATTTGAATTTGTGACCCCTTGGGATTCTAGTCTGCTATCATCGTCACTAGTTCAAGGCACTCCATGTCGAACAATATTATGGGGGAATTTGCTTCCTCCAATTTCACTGGGGAAAAATTATAAAGGAATATAATTCCCATAGAAAACCCTATTTGAACTTAATTATCACATTTTATAACCAATTTTTAATCAGTGGTATAACTAGGTTAGTATTTACATCCCACTCCTGATACTGATTTTATATCACACATGACAATTATCAGTTCAGAATAACTTGTTCTTCAGGTGTTTATAATTTATTCTTTTTATGTTGTCTTTGTGCTTCTTTCAAAATTAAGCTCAGCAGATGTTCTCCAAAGGTTTAAGCTTTTGAAATTTGCTCGGTTAATTAGAACTCGTAGCAAAATGCAATCAGCATATATTTACAGGGCTGGCTCTGAGTTATCAAGATAGATTTGTGTAACACCACGGATGGAAGCTGCTGAATAAATACTTAAAGCTAATTGTAGAATGCGTTGCTGCTAAGTGGCTGGGGTTTGTGAAACCTTGGGATCCCAATAAGTACAGCAGACTTTCAGGTACATTATAGTATTCAAAGTTATCACCTTAATCTCCATGGTTATAGTTTAATTGGGACTAGTTATACTAATGCCGTGAATCTGCTATTCTGGTCCCACATCTCTGGATAGAAGTGTAATTGCCTGGCAACTTTCAGAACTAAACTGGAGAAATTGCAGGCCACCATGAAACTTGAGTAGGCAATCTATGATACAATGACCAAGCAAACCTAATACCGCAGAGAGGGAGACCAATTACAAATTTCGCGGGAGTATTAGTTGCATTTCTATGTGTTCACCTACATTTTTGACAACTGTATAAAACTGTTACATTTTATTTGTCAAATTATGTTGAACACTTGAGAGAGAGAGAGCCCTTTTTTTAAGAATTTCAAGTTACTCTGACATTTTAAACAGAGATTTGATGGCATCAGTTTGTAACCTTCTCATGAATTACACTAAAGAAGAATCAATGAAATTACTAGGTTACAGTGGTCAACTTTACCCTGTATGTGGTGCAAGTTGAAGAGAACAAAACTGTCCATATTTTAGCCTAATTGGCACTAAAGTTGTCAGTCTCAGTCTGGCCACAGTGATGGCTTGTGTAGGAAGTCCAGTCTGAGGGCACTCGGTGGCACAGTGGTTCGTGTTCTATTCCAGAAAGCCAGTTAGTGAAGGATATTACTGGGCTCTCAAATTCTGTGCACTGCATTTTTTGACTCAATAGCATGGTATTTCTGTGGTTCCATACAAATAAACAATCTTTTCCATTGCATTGTCCTTTGGGTAACTAACGTTGTGTTTTGGAAGTTTGGACAAAAGATTCTGGCAGTGTGTTAATATTTGCAGTCATTCCCACATACCAGGTTCAAAATCACTGCTGCTAAGGAATTACTTTTAACATTTGTCCATCAATAAATAATCCTTGCTATCAACTGCAACCAATATAATTGTTCTTTAACTCTTTGCATCTCGTTATTCTGTACCCCCTTAAACTATAGTACACTGACTACTTTGAAGTGCAACATGAAAGGAAAGTAATTAAACACATTTTAATCTTTTTGCAGTGGATTTTGCTTTTCAGAAGCGCTCTTGTTGTGCCTGCTTGGTCCTTGAGTCAGTAATGCACGACGCGGCAACGTGAAGCAGATGGGAAATATTTATGAACATGGCTGAATTGTTTGCATCTGTGTAGGATTAGAAAGTCTAGTTTGTTTTTGCTTTATAAGAACTACATCATCTGCATGAGGATTTAAAGCAAGAAAAGCATTCTTCTTGAATGAGTGGGGATGAAGTATAACATTTTCCACATATGTTTACCCAGGCTACAGAATGAGAAATGGATGAACGTTCGAGTAGGCGATGTAATCAAATTGGAAAACAATCAGTTTGTGGCTGTAAGTACTTGTTGAGAACCTAATTATTTATAATTTGTTTTTGGGATGTGGGCGACCCTGCCAAAGCTGTATTTATTGCCCATCCCTACTTAGCACTGAGTAGGTGGCAGTGGGCCTTCTCCTTGAACAGCTTCTGTCTAATTGTATTGAAAGTTGTGCCCCCGATTATAATTTATTTTTAACTATGTTAGTTCTTCATTCTTCCAGTCTGCAAAATTCCCTGACCATACAGGAATTCAACTATGATTCAGCTCTGCCTCGTGTTTATTTCAAAATGAGATTGTGATTTTAAGCAGCGTTTAATTAAAGACAGTCTAAAGCTAACCAGGCTATTTCAGATTAATTAATCTTATAACTTTAAAGCAAAATGCACTTACACTTCATTGGCAGAATTAAACTTTCTGTTCTGTATTGTATAATGACCCTGTCCTTAAAATGGCGAGTGCTAATTGTATATTAAGAATGATATATTCATGTACGCAGATGCCTGGCTTTATCACTAATGGAAACCATCTTTAAAATAATAAGGTTTCTCAGCTGTAACCGTAAACTGATGAGCACATTCAAACGTTCCAAGTTCCTGATCAAACAATAATTCCTGAATGGCCCATTCAGCAAATAGACTTTCTGATCCTAAAGGGACAGGCCATTTCAAACAGAGCTTCACTTTCATAGAAGAGTTCAGTAATATATTGGAAAATATTCCCATCATTAAAAAACAGTGGATCATCAAATTCACCATAACACAACAGGATGTATACACGCAACTTATAACTATAACACTTGCTTTCTCTCACACTAATCTATAGTGTGAACAGTTTCTATTTTTAGCTGTGCTTGTCTTTACCTCTGGCTTATCGATTCCATGTCACTCCCATGCTAGCCCTTCGAGCTCCATATCCTTTTACTTTACTTACTCATACTGACTTGTCTGTCTCCCCAGTCTAGCAAAGTGAAATAAACTGTATAACATTATTTTAATGTAGCATCCTGCTTAACCTCTTCCAGGCCCATACTGCTTTCTTATTTGCATTTCTTGCCTTCAGCCTTTGTGTCAGTCTGATTTTATGACTTTCACGCCCTTTCTTTCAAATCTCAAGACCGCCCCTCCCTGCTCCCCTTCTGTAATCCAGAACTCCATAGACCCATGCTACAAATGTCTTTATATCCTCACTACATTCCTACGAAGCTCCACCACTCCACCCACTTCTACCAAAGCCTAGACAAACATCAGTCATTCCCTAAGCTCACAATTTTCCCAGGTTCCCCTTTTACAATAAAAGAACAGTACTTCTAATTAAATCGAGGAAGGAGAAATATTTGGATGAAAAATACAATTAGATCTTGAAATAAATGGAATGACCATCTTAAACATTTCTGTACAGTCAGTTGAATGGGAAAAAAGGCATTTTCTGTCAATTACGTTTGCAGTTTCTTGTTTCAACATTCTCTGTTATTCTTGGATTATTGACAGTTTTTTTTAAAGTTTGTTTTGCCTTGCCTCAAGTTCACACTCACTGGATCATCCTATTCAGGCCTTGACCCCCACCCTCCAGCCTCGCTGGGTATGCATGTTGATAGAGCTCTCAGCTTGAGTTCAAACTTTAAAATCCTTCTGTGTTCTAAAACTACTTGGCCAGTGCCTCATGTTTCCATGCATCATAAGGGAGTTTTATGATTGTACTTCTAAGCGGTGGGGAAGTCCTCCATCAAATGTCACAACTTTCTATTCACTTGTGCCACTCAGTCCCAGCAATTCACTGCTCATTTTTTATAGATGAACCATAATTATAGGAAAGCAGTGTTGCTGTTTTAGAATGCTAATTGACTTGTGTTTTTCTGAAATTTGATTTCAATTGTTTTTTTTTCTTATCCTTGACTTGTCCCATTTGCTTTCAGGCTGATCTGTTGTTGCTGTCGAGCAGTGAACCTCATGGACTCGGTTATGTCGAAACAGCTGAGCTTGATGGGTAAGAGTCTAGTGTGCTCTGTGCAGTCCTACAAAAGCAGGTTAACTTGTTAATAAATGGGGTGCTGAGTTGAAATGAACCTTTGAAGTAGAGGTGGCAAGGAACTAAATGGCCAATGGAATCAGTAAAACGTTATCCAGTCTTGTAACAGGTAGATATTCCAGACCTTGTGGTGTTACATTTTTATGCTTCTTCAAGAAACAAAATGGGTCTAGTTGCAGGGATGTGGGACAAGATAATTCTCTCCCTGCCCAGAGTCCATCTCTTCTTCATCACTAATTGACACTTATCATGGGGATGACAGCTTTCCTTCAATGCAGCAGCTATTGTAAACCCCTTTTTAAAGAAAGCATTTGCAATTCTGCTCCCCCTCCTGCATGGAAGAAATTTTGCCCAATCCCCAATATGTTCTCCTCTATCAGAGGTTGGTGATGTTTAGGCTGCAGGTCTGTTTGTGGTCAGCAGCGAGTCATGATTGGCTGTCAAAAGGTGTATTCAGGAGATACCAAGCCTGTCTATTTTGTTCTGATTTCTTTCCACAAAATGCTTGCTTTAGCTGGTATTCCATTCCTTGGCCCAACCACCATCTGACAAAATCTACCCAATAGAAATAAGTGAGCAGGAATGATGGGCAGGCCTGTGTTTCAAATTAGTGATTTCCTGATTTGTACCCAAAAGTTCCTGCTGCCTTTGTCTGAAATCACTTCTATTTATGAATTTTCTCAGTATTTCTTTCTCCTCAACAGTCACATCTTCCAGTTGCCCCCAGTGTTCTCCTCTGCACCCTCCCAGTGTGTATGCACATACACACACACCCACATACACATAAATATATAATACATACACATGGACATATATATACACATGGACATTGTTACGACCAGGCGTGGAAGGGGTCTCAGGCTCCCCTCTTGCCCCTTCTCTGGTTTGACTGTATCAGGGTTTATCTTTAAAACATAATGATTTTAGCTTACCACCTCAGTGAGCCCTTGCTCACTGCACATTGCAATTACAGCAATTGCAAATGAACCAGTCAGACAGGTTTTCTTGAGTTTAAACAAGAAAGATACAAGTTTATTAATCTTATCACTCAAACCCGGTTAAAAATCAATAAAATACGCGATGTATCCACACTCATATGCACACGAGAGGCACACACACATACATATAGATACAGAGGGGAGGAAAGAATTGGGAGGTTAAAGTGGGGTTGGCAATAAAGGGAATACAGGTACTGTCTTTAGTGTCCTTGCAGTAGTGTCCTTGATTGAAGTGAAGGTCTTGGAGTCCTCATTGGGGCCAGGTGCACAATTTCAGGTACCAGAAGGAATAAGAGAGGCTTTGTCTGTAGTCTTGAAGTGTAGAAGCTGCCACTGTGGGTTCCCTAGGACTTTGCTGGAGTGAGAGACATAGAGAGAGACTTTTTCTCATCCAGTCCAGTTGTAATCTTTTGTTCAGTCTGAGGCACAACTCAAAGAACCTCAGCCTTACCCTAGCTGGTAGGTCATGTGACCATCTCTTTGTTTGAAGACCGCATTTGTTGACAACGTGAATGGTAGGTGGCGCTGTTTTGGCACATGCGCAAATACAGCATGTGTCACGAAAACGTCACAGATTGCGACTGTAGCAGCTGCCAGGACTAAAGATGGCGCTGCTCAAAGAATCACACAGAGGCAACCTAACAAACACGTGGCAGTATACAATGGCCGGAGTGAGAGAGTGGAGCGGGGGCCGGGGAGAGCAGCGCTGAGGGCGTCGGGGGGAGAGGTGGGGGAAAAGAGAGGGGTGTTTAAAGAGAGGGGGAAAGGAGGGAGGGGAGAGGGGGGAGGGGAGAAAGGGGGGAGGGGGGGAGAGGTGGGGGAAGGGGGGAGTGGGGAGAGGTGGGGGAAGGGGGAGGGGGAGGGGGGAAGGGGGAAAGAGAGGGGGGGAAAGAGAGGGAGGAGGGGGGGAAAGAGAGGGAGGAGGGGGGGAAAGAGAGGGGGGAGGGGGAGGGGGGAAAGAGAGGGGGAGGGGGAAAGAGAGGGGGGAGGGGGAGGGGGGAAAGAGAGGGGGAGGGGGGAAGGGGAGGAGAGTGGGGGAGGGAGAGGGGGGAAGGGGGAAAGAGAGGGGGGAAAGAGAGGGGGGAGGGGGGGAAAGAGAGAGGGGAGGGGGGGAAAGAAAGGAGGGAGGGAGGGAGGGGTGGGGGTGAAGGGCGGGAGTGGGGGAGAGTGGGGGGGGGAGCAGCGGAGCGGAAGAGGAGTGCCTTTTTCTGTGCATGCGGCAGAAACACAACAGCAAAAGACTTACCGGCCAGTCCCTGGACCCGGCGACACCGAGGTCTTCGCACACTCGCTCCCCACAGCTCTCTACGGCCTCTCGCATCTGGCCGTCTCCATTCAGCCGTTCCCTCCAGCTGCGGATGCCCAATCCAGTTGCTTCTCCCCGACTTCTCCACAGTACCTCAGGCATTGCAACTGTCTGGTCCCTGCATTTTGCATGCTCCCTCTCCCCACCCCTCCCCCCTCTCCATCTACCCCTCCCCCCTCTCCATGTACCCCTCCCCCCTCTCCATCTACCCCCCTACCTCCACCCCTCCCTCTACCCCCCCCCCTACCTCCACCCCTCCCTCTACCCCCCCCCCACCTCCACCCCTCCCTCTACCACACTACCTCCACCCCTCCCTCTACCCCCCTACCTCCACCCCCCCTACCTCCACCCCTCCACCACAGTTGAATATCTGAAGTGCAGTTGCAAAGTCGGGGAAATAGCATGCAAAACAAAGCCTCAACAATTCTGGGGTTAATTATTGAGAAGTTTTATTAAGTTCATTAAGCATCCGAGGAACTGCTGTGCTTGGATACATGAGTGTTGTGTTTCCAGCATTCCCGTTAGACAGACAGGCCGAGTCTCTGCTATGCACAGCTAAAGAGATTGTTCCTGGAGAGCCTTGTGGTGAATGAACGCTTGGCTCTCTATTCCACTACTGTATTGTCCATGTGAAGAAGGCAAAGTCACAAGAGTCTGAGCTCAGTCTATTCTTGTTGAATGTTCCCCAAACGCATCCCAATGTGCACTCCCAAATCAATGCAATGTTCCTTTCCACATCGTGACCAGCTCCGCAGCATGATCCAGTTGCCTTCGTTGCTTGAATGCTGACCTTAAGTCTCAAGGATTGTTTTCTCGACGGCATGTTTTACATGAAAAGAAATAAAGCAAATCAGAGTCAGAGCTTGCCTCCCTCCATCCACTGAAATTACTGTTGTGCACACCTTTTTAAGTTCTGCAGTGAAGGCACCAATTGATAACGTCGCCAATGAAGCACTTATTACCCACCTCAGATGCAGGAATCAGCACATCCTTGCATCCTCTCCTGCACTGCCTCCTTTGCTTGAATGCCGTCCTTAAGTGTCAAGGATTGTTTTCTCAAGGGCACGTTTTACATGAAAGGAAATAAGGAAAGAACATCAGTGTCAGAGCTTCCCTCCCTCCAATGAAATTACTGTTGAGCATGCTGTGTGTTCTGCGGTAAAGGCATGTACTGATAACACCGCCAATGAATCACTTAGTACCCACCTCAGCTGTAGGAAGCAGGATGATGTTACTGTCCCTATCTCGTGATGGTTCAAAGCTGCTCTCAGGGAAAACATGAATGATGTGAGGGTGCTGGAAAAGAAGCACATTTCTTTTGGGCTATGAACACAGTTCCTGGAGGGGTGTTGGAATGTCGTGACTTTCAGATCTACTTAGTGGGGAGTGGCGTTTGGCTCTTACAAAGTCAAAGGGGGTTTCAATGTATTTTGATTACCCCTATTGGCAAAACCAATCTTGTTAATTGAATCAGGGAGCACTCCCATTGTCTCTCTATTCAACTGTCTGTCAGCTAGTCCTTGTCTTCTCAGAATGCAAATATGCGGCCATGTTTTTAGCTGTTCAGTTCTGCTTCATTTCTTTTTAAAAAATAATTTGCAATGTCCAGTAAGAAGTTTCAAGCAGCGTCCCATATGATGAAATTAATATGCTTCCATTTGGCAGTGTGATTTCCGTCACAACATATATATAAGATACATAAATACACACAAACACGCACTGACACATATATACACGCATCTGCAATATCGACCTGTTACGTGACTGCAATAATATTATTGATTCACTGGCCATGGAATTATTTACTCCTCTACTTAGAAGGTTCACTTCAATTCAGGTGCCAGCAGTGGCTCAGTAGTAACGGACTTAGCTCCAATTCAGAAGGTTGTGGGTTTAAGTCCCACTCCAGAGACGCAGTGCAAAATCTAGGCAGACACTCCAGTGCAGGACTGAGGGAGTGCAACCACGATAGAAGTATTGCCTTTTGAGTGAGATGTTAAACCAAAGCCTTGTCTGCTCTCTCAGGTGGACACAAAATGTTCGATGGCACTAAAAGCAGAACAGGGGTGTTTTACCCTGGTGTCCTGACTAATTTCTTTCCTTCAACCACTATCACTGAAACAGATTATCTATTATTATCCATTGCTGTTTGTGGGATCTTTATGTGCACTGACTGGCTACCACATTTCCTACAGTACAATAGTGATAACACTTTAAAGATATTTAATTCACTTTAAAGCATTTTAGGGCATCCAGAGATCAAAATCTTTTCTTTGTTTCATTCTTCACTGAGGAATTGAGAAAATTCTCAGGGAAGACTAATGTAATTTGGAAAGTCGCACATCCCCTATTAGCTTCCGAATGTACAATGAGAAGTAAGCCCTGTGTAAATGTTGCCATTATGAATCATAATATTGAGTTATAATTGGCAGTTGATGAGCATGACAAAATATGTAACTGGGACAGGAACTATTAATTTTGCAACGTTAATTATATTCAGTGTGTAAAATGAGGCTAGAGAGGAAGATATTTGAATATTTCATTTCTATTCTCAGTTAAAAGGGACAGTCTGATTTTTACTGAAGAGGAAAAACGGCACCAAAGAATTGAATGCATGGAAAATTCCTACTCCATGTGGGCAATAGCACAGGTTAATTTCTTATCCTTCCATCGATGTGATCTTCACTTTAAACTAGCGTAGACTAAAATGCAGCTTTTTCCCTCCACAAAATGATGTGGTTGCTCCTGCTGACTGGAATTGTCATCCCTTTTTTTATTCTTTCGTGGGATGTGAGCATCGCTGGCAAGGCCAGCATTTATTGCCCATCCCTAGTTGCCTATGACAACTGAGTGGCTTTCTAGGCCATTTCAGAGGGCAGTTAAGAGTCAACTAAGAGTCATATTGCCGTTGATCTGGAGTCACATGCAGGCCAGACCAGATAAGGATGGCAGATTCCTTTCCCTGAAGGACATTAGTGAACCAGATGGATTTTTACAACAATCGATGATTGTTTCATGGCACCATTACTGAGACTAGCTTTCAATTAATTAAATTAATTCATTAATTGAATTTAAATTCCATCAGCTGCCGTGGTGGGATTTGCACTCCCCAGGGCATTAGCCTGGGCCTCTGGATTACTATGTGTTACAATGCCCTCTTTCCAAAAAACAACATTCTTCCTTCAAAATACCTGAGCACACCATCATTTTAAGTGCTTCAAAGCAAGCAGAATTAACTTGATATTCCCCACCCTGTTTTCTAAAATCATTATCCTGAACCACACCTTAGTAAGTTTTCTTTCTGCCATTACCAACTGTTTGCACTGCTGCCTTTGTAAAATAATCATGATAGAGGATTGTTAATGATCTGCCTTGGCAAAGATCCCCAAATAATGCCAGTCAGTCACAGGGATAATGGGTTGGAATTGTTGGTAGTTGAGCACATTTTTCTTGCAGCTTTCTCCCTTGCTGCCACTTCAGTTTTAATCATCTGCATATTTTAAAGTGTTACTGTTCTTTTTTTTTAACCTTGCTTAACAATAAAGCCAAGTTTACAGCTGGTTACTTAACAGCTGATTAGTTATTTTATAGAACCTCGAGCACTATGGTCCAGTCTCAAATTTTAACAAGTGCCCATGAGCTCAACACTTATAAAGTGGAGCCACCTGGTGACTGTAACTAGTTGTTGCAGTTATCTGGTGGAAATATCCTTCACTGTGAGAGAGTCAGATCACTCACACTTCAAAACAAGCGACTGATTAAAGTACTTATGGAGAAAGAATGAAAGAATTTGTGTTTATATAGAATCTGTCATGTCCTTGAGATATTCCAAAACTCTTTCCAACCAATAAAATACTTTTGAAGTATAGTCACTTTTGTAACGTAGGAAGCAAGGCAGCCAGTTTACACACAGCAAGCTCCCACACACAAAGAGCCTAATAACCAGCTGATCTGTTTTTTAGTGATGTTGGTTGAGGGATGAATATTGGTTAGGACACCAGAGAGAATAATCCTGCCTTTTTTTGAAATAGTGTCATTGTATCTTTTACTCCACTCGAGAGGGCAACAGGGTTTTGGTTTAACATCCCATCTGGAAGATGGCCCTCCCCGGTACTGCACTGAAGTGTCATAGAGTCCTTTACGACTCAGAAGGAGGGCATTCGGCCCATCGAGTCCATGCTGCTCTCCTTGGAGCAATCCAGTCAGTCCCACTCCCCAGCTCAATCCCTGTAGCCCTGCAAGTTTATTTCTTCCAAGTGGCCATCCAATTTCCTTTTGAAATCATTGATCGTCTCTGCTTCTACCACCCTTGCGGGCAGCGAGTTCCAGATTATTGTCACTCACTGTGTAAAAAAGTTCTTCCTCACATTCCCCCTGCATCTCTTGTCCAAAACCTTCAATCTGTGTCCCCTAGTCCTTGTACCATCAGTTAATGGGATCAGTGTTTCCTTGTCTAACTTATCTAAGCCTGTCACAATCTTGTACACCTCTAGTAAATGTCCCTTCAATCGTCTTTGCTCCAAGGAAAACAACCCCAGCTTTTCCAACCAAACCTTATAACTAAACTCCCCCATCCTCGGAACCATTCTGATAAATCTCCACTGCACCCTCTTAAGGATCCTCACATCTTTGCTAAAGTGTGGTGACTGGAACTGGATGCAGTACTCCAGTTGGGGCCTAACCAGAGCTTTATAAAGGTTCAGCATAACTTCCCTGCTTTTGTACTCTCTGCCTCCTATTTATGAAGCCCAAGATCCCATATGCTTTGCTAACCACTCTCTCAATGTGTCCTGCCACCTTCAAAGATTGATGCACATGCACTCCCAGGTCCCTCTGTTCCTGAACACTCTTTAGAACTGTGCCAATAGGTCTATATTGTCTCACCCTATTCTTTCTGCCAAAATGCATCACCTCACACATGACTGTATTAAATTCCACGTGCAACTTGTCTGCTCATTCTGCTAGCCTATCTATGTCCTGTTGCAGGTGCTTCGTAACATCCTCACTGTTTGCAACTCTTCCAAGTTTTGAAATTCTACTCTGTATTCCATAATCCAAATCATTTATATATTGCAAAAAAAGCAGTAGTCCTAGCACTGACCCTTGGGGAACACCACTGTCTACCACCGTCAGTCTAGAAAACAACGGGCTGAATTTTGCCAACACCTCAATGTCGGAAGTCGTGGCGGGGCGGGGGGGCCAGAAAATCCCTCCGGGAGAGGCCTGCTACGGGCCTCGATGCTGGGAAGGCCCGGCCCCATATTGCCAGCGGCGGCAAGGCCGCGTGGCAGCCTCCCTGCCGCTTGGTGACAGGAGCAGAATTTAAATATGTTAATTCATGCAAAGTAATGAATTAATGACTTACCTGCTCCCGTTGGCTGTCCCGCTCCGATATTGCGGTCGGTTGCCGGGACTCCCGTGCCTTCGGATCTTTGTCCGGAGATTCGATGCAGGGCACTAGTGGGGAGGGGGGAGGAGGTAAGTTTTCAGGGTCGGGGAGTGAGGTGAAACGTTTTTGATTGGTCTAGAGGGTGGTGGGAAGGGGTAAAGCTTCTAGTTTATTAACTTTGTGGGGGGAAGGTCAGGATCACAAGGCAAGTGTTTTTTTTGGTGGGGGAGAGAGCAAGTAATAAATGTTAAGATTATTGGGGGGTTGGTGGGAGAATGTCGCGATAACTTTATTCACTTTTTTACACTTGTGTTTCTTTAAAAATTTAAATTCGATCGAAGGGCTGGAAGCCCTTTAGAAATGATGTCATCGGAGGGTTGGGGGAGGGGGGCGCAGTCCACCCCATCATGTAAATGAACCGCGTGTTGCATTTCACAGTGCCTCCGCGGAGTAGAGCCCGTGTGTGTGGGCCGCCATTTTTTACCGCCACCCCCAACTGTAAACATAAACTCCAGGCCAACCATTTACCACGACTCGCTGTTTACTGTCCTTGAGCCAATTTTTTATCCAATTGGACACTAATCCTCCTATTCCATGAGCCTTAATTTTGTTAACCTGCCTTTTATGTCGTACTTTGTCAAACGCCTTCTTAACATCCATATAGACAATATCTGCTGCATTCCCTTCATCGAGCCTTCATCTACTTCAACCCAGAACCTTCTGACTGAGGCAAGTGCATTACCAACTGAGCCAGGCTGACATTGGAATCAATTAAACACCTAATTGATCTCTCCCAAGCTCTAAGCTAAATGGAACCGATCCAGTTTGAAGTATGCTCTTTACTCTGATAAACATTGATTTAGGAAGTCAGATTGTGGAGGAGCTTTCTGTAGAATTGTGTAGTTTAGTGTTTTCTTTCAGTTATTTTAATTTTCCAAGGACAATAGTATGCTGCACAAATAAAAATATCACTAGCAGATGTGTTTGGAGACTCTTGAGTAAACATGGCACATGAGGTATAATATAGTTCTTTATCTGTGTATTCAAACTTTTTATACATGTTAATATTTAATTTGAAAGCAACAACATTTATTCAATGTTTGGAAGAATCTAATATAAGATATATTGCCATATATAGTGCATTGCACATCCTCAAACTGTCCCAAATCTTGTAATTCAGAATAAATATGTAACTTTTTAGAAGTATGAATTTTGTTTTTTTAATTCTTTCATGGGATATGGGTGTCGCTGGCAAGGCCAGCATTTATTGCCCATCCCTAATTACCCTTGATGACTGAGTGACTTACTAGGCCATTTCAGAGGGCAGTTAAGAGTCAAACATATTGCTGTGGGTTTGGAGTCACATGTAGGCCAGACCAGGTAAGTATGGCTGATTTACTTCCCTACGGGACATTAATGAAACAGACTTTTTTTTTACGACAATTGATGATAGTTTCATGGCATCGTTACTGAGACTAAGTTTCAATTATTAATTGATTGAATTTAAATTCCACCAGCTGCTGTGGTGCGATTTGAACCCTTGTCCCCAGGGCATTAGCCTGGGCCTCTGGATTACTAGCCCAGTGACATGACTACTACACCACCACCAAATGTTTGCAACATTTTGATTGATTTATTAAAACATTGAAGTTCTTATAAGTGTCCCTGCATCAGTTTTGTGCAAGATGAAAACACAATTTTCCTTTGACTTGTTCCAACAGAGAAACCAACTTGAAAGTTCGACAAGCGTTGGCAGTAACTTCAGAACTTGGTGCAGATATGTGTAAATTGGCAGAATTTGATGGTGAGTCTAACTTATTCTATCAAATTAACTATGTAAGGCCAACAGGGAACTGTGCTCAAAGAGGATTGGGTTCCATCCCTGGGAGAGCAGAAGTCACCTTATGAAGTAAGTCCCAAGAATAGTCATGGATTAGGGACCAGAAATTGCAGTAACTCAAGTTCAATCAATTTCATTGCATAAAGAATGAACAACAATGTTGTTGTAAATAGTCATTTGGTAGTACAGAACTTGAGTATTGCGGAAAATAGAGACATGTTGTCGAAGCTTTTTGTCTTGCACTCATCAAGACAATCTGCAAGAATACCAATGTAAAGGAAAACAACAACTTTATACTGTATGAGAAGAGAGTGCTGATTGGTTGGCAAGTGGACTGTGATTGGTAGAGACATTGCCACGGAGAATGCACCAGTTTACGGTGACTGACAGTTAACTGCCAAGCTTTGTTTGAAATTTAAACCAGGCAGCTTGACTCTGATTGGTCAAGACATTGCCCTGAGGAATGAACCAGTGAATGGCTGTCACTTATTTTGTTTAGCCGAAACAAGTGCAGTGTTTATACATGTTCTTTCTGTCTGCAAAGAACAGGGCCCTGTGTATTAATATATTATGTAGGCCATACATCCCAAAGACTGGTGGGTCGTATCAAGCAACATGTTCCTTCCACTGTTTGCAATGGGCAAGGTATAGGCCGTACCCAACCAGCCTGTGCTTGCAAAACTCAAAACACAGTGTCCAGCATTAAATGTGATTCCGCGATTGGACAACATTTGCTAAATAATCCTCAGTGTGCTCAGAATTACTCTGACAACCAATTTAAGATTGTCAGTAGGGCTCACAGTGTGGCACATTTACACGAACTGGAAGCTACATATATTCATACACAGGGTCCTGTTCTTTGCAGACAGAAAGAACATGTACAAACATTGTGCTTGTTTCAGCTAAACAAAATAAGTGACAGCCATTTGCTGGTTCATTCCTCATGGCAATGCCTTGACCAACCAGAGTCAAGCTTGCCTGGTTTAAATTTCAAACAAAACGTAGCAGTTAACTGTCAGTCACCATAAACTGGTGCATTCTCCATAGCAATGCCTTTACCAGAGTTCACTTGCCAACCAATCAGCAGTCTCTTCTCATACAGTCTAAAGTTGTTGTTTTCCCTTACATTGGTATTCTTGCGCATGGTCCTGATGAGTGCAAGATGAAAAGTTTCGTCAACATGTCTCTATTTTCAGCAATGTTGTTACATGGATCCAAGCCAAATGATGAAGAATGAAGCTAGCCACAGATCCTTTTCTCGATCGTCGGTTTATTCACAGAATGCAGCTTTACATATCTCTGCCTCCTGCCTCCCACCTTGTGTCCACTCAGGCTCTCTTTATATCCACTTTAAGTCCGTATTAAACAATATCTTTCACCCATGTCTCTTTAGCAACATAATTAACATACCATTAACTTACGCTTTGAAGGGTCTGCTTCAACATGCCAAGTTCATATCACAGTATTTCCTCTTTTGGTACTTGCCACTTTGCACAGCTATGCACTTATATTGTTAAATCATCATCAATGTCATTCTGCTCCCACACAAAATCTACCAAATCTGTATGTGGGCTTCGAAATATTGTGAGGCGCCAAGCAGTGAAATTGTACTATAAATCGATGGGGAAGGTGATGTTAAAAATAGTGAGAGCCATGTTAATCCCTTTCATTGCAAGGCCTTATTTATAAATAGTCATTTGGTAGTACAGAACTTGAGTATTGCTGAAAATAGAGACATTATGTCGAAGCTTTTCATCTTGCACTCATTAGGACAATCCGCAAGACTACGAATGTAAGGGTTTCAAAACAACTTTATACTGTATGAGAAGAGACTGCTGATTGGTTGGCAAGTGGACTCTGATTGGTAGAGGTGTTGACATGGAGAACACACCAGTTAACAGTGACCGTTAACCGCCAAGTTTTGTTTGAAATTTAAACCAGGCAGCTTGACTCTGATTGGTCAAGGCATTGCCCTCAGGAATGAACCAGCGAATGGCAGTCACTTATTTTGTTTAGCTGAAACAGGCACAATGTTTGTATATGTTCTTTCTGTCTGCAAAGAACAGGGCTCTGTGTATTAATATATATAGCTTCCAGTACGCGCAAATGTGCCACACTGCGAGCCCTACTGACAATCTTAAATTGGTTGTCAGCGTAATTCTTAGCACACTGAGGATTATTTAGCAAATGTTGTCCAATCGCAGAATCACATCTAATGTTGGACACTGTGTTTTGGGTTTTGCAAGCATAGGCTGGTTGGGTACGGTCTGTACCTTACCCGTTGCGAACAGCAGAAGGGACATGTTGTTTGATACGATCCGCCAGTCTTTGCAACGTACGGCCTATATACCTAGCACCACACTGGCATTGAAATTCATATATCACATTGCTCATTTGTGTGATAGGCAGGACTTGTTTTTGGCTTGACAGCAGCATCCTGTTAGTGGCGAACACCACACGTGTTGCTACTGCATAGGAGCAGTGTGAAACAGCTAGCTTCACCTGTTGCTCAAATCTTTGGGATACATTACCCTTCCAGGGTAATTTGAGGTAGACTGGGCACTTTTCAGGGCCGAAAATGACATCCTTAGGCCCGTTCATAAGTTTGCGTGATATACAGCGAGAAATGATCTGATCAGGGTAGCCATTGTCACGCAGGATGTCTTTGATTCGCCCTATTTCAGCATCAAGCTTGTATGGTGAGCAAATAGCTCGGGCCCTATTTACGAGGTTGCCGATAAGGCCAATCTTATAGTGCGTGGAACTGTAAGAATCCTAATACGTGTATTGATCAGTGAAGGTAGGCTTGCTGTAGACTGTGGTAGAGAACCCCTTTGCAGATTTCTCAATTAGTATGGAAATGAAAAGGAGCTCATTTGACTGCTCAATTTCAAAGGTGAATTTGAGTGCAGGATGGAGCCCATTAAGACGTGCAAGGAAATTATTGCATGCAGCTGCGGATTCAAATATAGCAAACGTATCAACTATATATCGGAAATATGCAAGAGGTAGGAGGTTAGGTGTCATTTCCTCAAAGATACATTTCTCATGGAACCCAACAAAGATGTTTACGAGACCTGAGTCCAGAGGGGATCCCATGGCAGCACCATCTATTTGGGAATACATGGTGTCGTTAAAATTGAATTCAACTGCACGAGTTGCCAAGTTCATAAGTTCAATGAATACTGATTCACGCAATGGTGGTGGGTCTAGATCGCCATGATATAGTGCTGCAGTGCAAATATCTATGGCTTCCTGAAGTGGCACATTGGTGAATAGGCTAGCAATGTCAAATGAGCATATGGACACGGCATTGCTATCGATATGCAAGTCCTGTATGGTCTTCGCAAATGTGAAGGAACCTTTCACCGTGCATGTGGAGAACTTGCTCAAAACTGGTTGTAACAATTCGCCCAACCATTAAATATGCAACAAATCTCTTTGACCATGTCCTCTCAGAAAGTGAGGAGTTTGTTCTTGCGCATGGTTTCAATTTTGGTGTGCCTTCATCCCAAATCAAATGGGAAGAGCTATTTCCTGAGTGTGAACTCCTCTACTGCCAAATTTTCCACCACATTTGCTCACCATACAAGCTTGATGCTGAAATAGGGCGAATCAAAGACATCCTGCGTGACAATGGCTACCCTGATCAGATCATTTCTCGCTGTATATCACGCAAACTTATGAACAGGTCTAAGGATGTCATTTTCGGCCCTGAAAAGTGCCCAGTCTACCTCAGTTTATCCTGGAAGGGTAATGTATCCCAAAGATTTGAGCAACAGGTGAAGCTAGCTGTTTCACACTGCTCCTATGCAGTAGCAACACGTGTGGTGTTCGCCACTAACAGGATGCTGCTGTCAAGCCAAAAACAAGTCCAGCCAATCACACAAATGAGCAATGTGATATATGAATTTCAATGCCAGTGTGATGCTAGGTATATAGGCCGTATGTCCCAAAGACTGGCAGATCGTATCAAACAACATGTCCCTTCTGCTGTTTGCAATGGGCAAGGTACAGGCCGTACCCAACCAGCCTGTGCTTGCAAAACTCAAAACACAGTGTCCAAGATTAGATGTGATTCCATGATTGGACAACATTTGCTAAATAATCCTCAGCGTGCTATGAATTACACTGACAACTGATTTAAGATTGTCAGTAGGGCTTGCCGTGTGATGCATTTGCACGTACTGGAAGCTACATATATTAATACACAGAGCCCTGTTCTTTGCAGACTAGAAAGAATATATACAAACATTGTGCCTGTTTCAGCTAAACAAAATAAGTGACATCCATTCGCTGGTTCATTCCTGAGGGCAATGCCTTGACCAATCAGAGTCAAGCTGCCTGGTTTAAATTTCAAACAAAGCTTGGCAGTTAACGGTGCATTCTCCATCGCAATGCCTCTACCAATCAGAGTTCACTTGCCAACCAATCAGCAATCCCTTCTCATACAGTATAAATTGGTATCTTGCGGATTGTCCTGATGAATGCAAGATGAAAAGCTTCAACATAATGTCTCTATTTTCAGCCTTATTTATACATAAAACTTGTCATTTTACTTTGCACCTGGCTGTTACAATATACTGTATATTGTAATGGATTGCAAATTTCAAGGAAATTTATTTATGCATATGCAAAACAATGAATCACATTGATGCAGTGTATTGTTAGTGCCATGCTGCATTTGCTGATTTACACTCTGAATAGGGCCCTAAATGAAATGGTCTTATCCGACTGAAAATGGGCTTTAGTCATTGGCAGTAAGCTACTATAATTTAGCATTAATTGCCACAAAATTGTTGCTCTACTCAAGGATAGCTGGCATCGAAAATGGGAAATTGATACTGGGCTGGAGTTTCATTACTAAGGCAGGAAACGGGAGCTGTGTCTGGTTTTGGGTCAGAAACCCGCCTCTGGAGGGAAACTGATTCAGGTTCAGATTTTTAAATGTGTAAGCCCTTAATTAATATGGAGACGGGTTTCCAGTCCACTTAGAGCCAGCGGGAGCCAGGAATGGAGGTGGGTCGGATGAAGTGTGGGGCTCATGTAGACACCCCATGGCAGCCACTACTCAGGCTGCTGGTTGTCCTGAGGGAGAGATCTGTGGTTTGTGCCAAAGTCTTCCACTGCACCAGAGGAAAATGAGATATCACGGGGGAGCCAGAGGTCTGGTACCTGGGGCAGGCCAGCCCCTCGCTTCATTGATTCCGACATGAATCTAATGCTGGAGGTCATGAGGGAAAGGAGGGAGGTCCTCTTCCCAGAGGGTAGCATGAGGAGGCCACCTCATCATGCAGCAGGGGCACCTCTCTGCTCAGTGTTATCACCCTCTGCCTCCTCTTCCTCCTCTGCCTCTTACCTCCTGTTCCCCCCCGATGAGCTGTCTCCTTCCAGGTCCTCACTGTCCTCAAGGTCCACACCTCTCTTGAGGGCCATGTTATGGAGAGCTCAGCAGACCACCACAATAACTGAGACCTTTGCAGGCGGGTTTTGGAGGGCACCACCCGACCGGTCCAGGCACTGGAATCGCTTCTTCAGAAGCCCGATGGCCTGCTCAGCGGTTGTCCTGCTAAGCAGGTGGCACTTGGTTGTATCGTCTCTGTCTGTGCTCCTGTAGAGGGGTCAGTAGCCATCTCTTCAAGGGATTTCCTTTGTCCCCTTGAATGCATCCACGCACTTTGGGGAATGGAGTGAAGAACTGGTGCAGCCTGGACTGGCGGAGTTTGAGGGAGTCATGGCAGCTGCCAGGAAAGCGAGCGTATACATGGAGGAAGCTCTTGTTGTGGTCACAGACCAGTTGGACGTTGAGGGAGTGGAAGCCCCTCCTGTTGATCGATCTCACTGGCCGGTTGCTGGGTGCCTTGGTGGCCACATGGGTGCAATCATTGATGCCCTGCACCTTGGGAATCCAGCGATGGAGATGAAACCCATCTGTGTTGAAGTGGATGTAGTCCTCTGCCTGGCTGAATTTGGTGTCCGTGACCTGCCCGATGGCGTGATGAGCTGTTGACTGTGAGATGCCACCTAGATCTGCAACTGATCCTTGGAATGGCCTGGTTGCATAGAAATTCAGGACCATGGAGACTCTGACAGCTGCAGGTAAGGGACTGCCATGGGGGCCATGAGGCCTTCGGTCATTGTGGATCAAAGCACAAAGGTCTGAGATTACCTGCCTTGATAGGTGCAGCCTCCTAAGGCACGGGTGCTGTCATTTTCAGATAGCCAACTCTTGGGTGGTCGACCCAATGTCTAGGGTAACGCCTTCTTCCCCTTGCAGTCCCCGTTGTGTTCCTTTGGCCTCTTGCTATCCAGGAGGTTGGATCTGCTCAAGCTCATCCTAGCTGTTCTGTCCAATGTCAGAGTTGTCTGTTCCTATCTGAGCTCCCTCAGCTGGGGTTTGTGCGTTCACCAGCCCTTCCTCTGCCAACCCCAGCTGCCCATGTGATGTTAGTGGGCTCACGTTTCCCCCTCCAGATTCCGACCACTCACCACAGAGAAAAGCAAGTCTTACAACCCCATCACTGGTTGCTTTGTGGCACATTTGGAGCAGCTGAGCTTTATTTTGGACCTCTGCTTCGTGTTAATCAGCCCTTCCCATAGCCCTCATGGCCCTCCGCACTATTAACACTGCAGAAAACGTTTGTGTACAGCAAAAGAAATAGTCAGCGAATACAGAAAAGTGTAGGAACATTATTGAATAGTGTATTCTTGAGACGCTGTGCTCAGTTGAATTAAATCAGATGGCGTCATGGCCTCCTGGGAATTCCCTCATGGTCGCTCTGTGATTCATGGTTCCCAATTTGAAAAGTGATGGTTTAATTTAATCTCTGGCTATTTAACTCCAAGATCACTCCCAAAATCGAAATTTGCACACGGAAGAGTCTACCCCCATCACATTAGCATGTGGTACAATAATAATGTGAATATTTCCATATCAGTAATGCATAGGTAGTGGTTGAATAACGGCAGTCCAGTTATTCCCTATTGTCTTGACAGACCTGCACTGGCAGCACAGCCACAAGTGGAGCTCCAGTAACTGATCACTGTTGTTTTGACCCAAAATGTAGTTTCCCAGCAGTATTTCTAAGTCTTACATTTGATTATCCCAGTTCTGGTACTGCATTGTTAAGGTATGCACCACACCTTAGGAAGGATGTATTGGCCTTAGAGGGAGTGTAGTGTAGGTTTACCAGAATGATACCTGGACTCCAGGGGTTAATTTACGAGGAGAGATTACACAAATTAGGATTGTGGTCCCTGGAACGTAGAAGGTTAAGGAGCGATTTGATTAAAGTTTTCAGGATATTAAGGGGAGCAGATAGGGTAGATGGGCAGAAGCTATTTCTGTTAGTTGGGAGCTTCGAACTCGGGGGCATAGTCTAAAAATTAGAGCCAGATCTTTCGGGAGTGAAATTAGGAAACACTTCTACACACAAAGGGTGGTAGAAGTTTGGAACTCTCTTCTGCAAATGGCAATTGATTCTAGATCAGTTGTAAATTTTAAATCTGAGATTGATCGATTTTTGTCATCCAAAGATATCAAATAAAAGCGAGAATATGGAGTTAGGTCACAGATCAGACATGATCTCATTGAATGGCGGGCGGAACAAGTTTGAGAGGCTAAATAGCTTCCTCCTCCTCCTGTGTTCTTATTGTTTCAATACTGGATTATCCTTTATAACCTAAATCTGATATTTGTGCCAGTGTAGTAATTTCTGTGATTTGGATTTGTAAATCAATATACAGCAGAGTAGACTGTTACCAATTAGAAATGCACATTGTGAGCCAATGTGAATTTGACCTTAACAGTAGAATTATTTCTATGTCCATTTGGTTTGTGTTATCTTGAAAACCCAGTAACATGTAATTGAGGAAGTATGGAATTCAGAGTGACTTTGCCACTTTGCAAAGTAGTCCCTTAAATCAAGAAAAATCCCCTTTGTGATACGCAAGAACTGGGCGGGACGACTCTCTCTCATTCCTTCTCCACAGGAGGACACAGCAACAGCAGTACTGGCTGGAAAGGCTAACTATTTCAGGCAAATCGAACTGTTCTGAATCCAATAGGGGAACTTAATTATAAATGGACATTAATGGTGCATTTATATTGCAGGATTTTCTCCTGTTCAATTTAAATTTCTGATTTTTGGGAGACAGCTCTGTGCACATGTTTATCCAGGCATGTGCAGAATCTGCTCCAAAACAGAATAGTAGAAAGTTTCAGTCAGATGGGAGGCAAGCCAGGTTGTGCCTGACTGGGATAGGAACTGCAACTGTTGGCTGGTAGCGGCAGTGTAGATGCACCCAACATGACCAGCATCAGAACTCCAGGATTATATTAGTGCTTGAAATGACTCCCAGGTATCTGTTGTAACATTTTATTTTGCTTTGCCGATGAGTCGTTTAGTTGAGTATTCTGTTTTTCTACAAGGAACATCTGTCATGGTGGTTAAGCAACTGTGGATTGTCCATGTTCTTGATGAAGCATGATGGTCACACAACTCTATTGATGTTCTGTAACACCACTATTTCAATGGGCCTAGGCTGTGCAAATAAAATTCAACTTGTGCAGTGCTTCTTTACAACACTGTACTTTGGATCTCATTTTTCCTTCTGCTCACCCCTGTTTCCCAGCCACAATCTGAAGATTGGAATATAAAGAATAGGTGCAGGAGTAGGCCATACATCCCCAGAGCCTGCTCCGCCATTCAATTATATCATGGCTGATCATGTACCTCAACTCCACTTTCCTACCCTATTCTCATATCCCCATAGAATGCACTTTAATCACAAGTAGTGCTGCAACTGAGGAATATGTGGTCAATATACTACCTCAATGGCTTTGGGAAACAGACTGTCATTTTGAACAAGGCTGAGGGAATTAATGTATTGTACCTTATATTTTGTTCCCTGAATTTGCTCTATAGCATCTCTGCATCTCCAGATCACACTTTGTCTCCTCCCTGCAGTTCACCTCAGCCAAACCATTTATTAATGATGGAGTTGTAGAATATTGAAGTTGAACTTTTGGAAGCTGGAACTATATTGACTGTGTGAAGAACAGTATTAAGCAGTTCTGTATTCATAGAATCATAGAAAGTTTACGGCACAGAAAGAGGCCACTTAGCCCATTGTGTCTTTGCCGGCTGAAAAACGATCCACCTATTCTAATCCCACCTTCCAGCATTTGGTCCTTAGCCCTGCAGATTACGGCGCTTGAGGTGCACATTCAGACTTCTTTTGAATGAGTTGAGGGTTTCTGCCCCATCACCCTTTGGGTGACAAAACCTTTCCTCATCTCCCCTCTAATCTTTCTACCAATCACTTTAAATCTATGCTCCCTAGTCACTGATCTCTCTGCTAAGGTAAATAGGCCCTTCACCTCCACTCTATCCAGGCCTCAAAATTTTGTACATTTCAATCAAATCTCCCCTTAGCCTTCGCTGTTCCAAGGAGAACAAGCCCAGCCTATCCAATCTTTCCTCATAGCTGCATTTTTCCAGTCCTGGCAACATCCTCATTAATCTCCTCTGTACCCTCTCTAGTGCAATTCCAACCTTTCTGTAATGAGGTGACCAGAACTGCACACAGTATTCAAGTTGTGGCCTAGCCAATGAGTTATACAGTTCCAGCAAAACCTCCCTGCTCTTGTATTCTGTACCATGGCTAATAAAGGAAAGGATTCCAAATGCCTTCTTAACCACCTTATCGACCTGTCCTGCTACCTTATTGGGGCTGATTCTTGAGAATTGCCATCTGTAAATGTAATGGCATAGAAACTTATTATCCAATAACAGCTAGCTTAAACATATTCTTGAACTCAAAGGCTCATTTTCCAGAATATTGATTTATAAGTTCAATTGGACAAAATCCAAGGAACTGCCTCTCACCAGATAAATGTTCTGAAATCATGTACTGTTGGCCCATTAATATAGTTCACATTGTTTGCTAATCACTACGATTAAAATGCTGGCCAATTGTGGCCGTACCTGTTGTTAGCACTATATGTTGTGGTGGTGAAGATGAATATAATTCCCAAGTGTGAATTCCAGGTTCAGCATGATCTTTCTTACCCCACCACAATGCAACTTAAAATCTTAATAGCTGATTTTACTTGGAAATAGTCAACTGCCTAGAGTTAGAGTACTAGCCTCAGCAAGAGAAGATGTCGGAAAATTGTCATTTACTATTGGCATTGCGGAAAATTATTTACAACCAGAATAAAATAAGCTGTCAAATGCTGGTGTTCTTGGTTCAGTTTCGGTCCAGTCTTGCCCTCGAGATGGAACCTATAAGTGGTGAGGAGCCTATCGCGATTCCATAAATTCTTCAACACACTGGATCAGCTCGTGATGGATTTACCAGCATCAATGTCCTGATTTGGTTTTTCTTTTTACTTTTATAACTTATGTCATGCAGGCCCCCACCTGCCAAGAATGAGGCACATTAATTTCACCACATGGCCATTAGATTGCAAATTGTTGCTGAGAAGAAGAGAAGGCCTGTTACAAAGGGTTGCCAGGCCCTCGGCTGGAAAGACATTTTTGCATATTAACAAACCGTGTTTGTAGACAAAGGAGCTGTTCGCTAATCCAATTCAATCCACAAACAGACATGGTCGGACCAGCTAGTCACATGACTGGCTGGCTGCTGTAGAGTTTTGAACTGAGAGCCTGCAGAAAAGCTGAATGCTGCTGGACTGGTGCAGACCTCCTCTCCTGTCTGCTCCCATCTCTTTCTCACGGAACCCCAAAAACCCACTGGAGACACATGAACTACAAGAGAAAAAAGACTCCTCCAGTGAACAAGGTTTAAGAAGAATACTGGGCCCCAACGAAAAGCAAGGTCTACCTACAAACAAGGACTCTACAGTGAGCTCGAAGAACAATAACAACTCTTCAGATATTGCCTCAAACCTTTCCACTTTAATTTTTCTTCTGCTCTTTTCTGTCTCTATTTGCATGTGTGTATTGCGTATGCATGCTCGCATGGGTGCGTCGTGTGTCTGTAGACGTCAATGAATTAGAGTTTAATTTTAATAAAATTTCACCTTTCTTCTTTAAACATAAGAAAGCCTGTTTGTGCTCATTTCTTTGCCTTATAATTGGAAAGCGGTGAACAAGGATTCACCAAGGGGGAGATAAAAACAGTGTGTTTAAAAATAAAACCTGTAACAGTAAGACAAGGTGAAGGCTGAAAAGGAACCCTAGACCTCTTTCTCACCTGGTCGTAACACTTATTATGTGCTCATTGTTCACATTCACGTGTATATAGAGCTGGTCAATGGGAATTTCCTACTCCCATGCTTACATGATGGTTAGCAAAAATGTCAACTCAAAGCACTTGCATTTAGCTAGCTTCTTATCACATACTCCATACCTCCAAAAACAATTTACAACTAATGGATTACTTTTGAAGAACAGTTACCATTGCCATGCAGGAATATGTACACAGACAAAAAAATGAATGAGTGAAGATGGTCCAAAGGTGAACCAGAGGTAGCACGTGCACCGCCTGCATGACCCATTAAAATGAGGTTTCCTTTCAGTGACCCCAGATGCTCTAGAGGCAAAAACCAGCAGGATCATAGACCAAGCAATTTCAAGACCTCTGTTCTGGAGTATGAAATGCAAATGAATGATTTCAACCAATTAAAAGATGTTGTATTCGGAATCTTCAGAATGCACCATGTGCTGTTCATTAGTGATCTGTCATTCTTTTAATGTAAATCTTTGGGATTGTTTGCTGCTTTGCACAGTTTTTATTCTAGTCAGTGGTCTGCCAATTATATTTTTGATATTCTGCAAATGAGCTTGAAGGTCCATAGTGTATAAAATATTTTCAGTCCTTCTCTTGACTACTGACCCTTAACCTGGTTACTATTGCAATTACCTGGGTCACTGGCTTTGGATGGCTCAGATTTGTATTGGAACTGATCCCAAAAGATAAATTAGGTTTTGACAAGCTAGGTCAGCAATTGAAATATGCTTCGTTGCTGCATCCCTTAAAATAGCTTCAGCAGCATAGTTAATTTCTGTCTCAGCACTTGTGAGTTCCCACTGAGTAACCAGGATATTGTCTTGCATATTTAATTAACCCCTAACCTTGGCCTCCAGGCACAATAATTTGTGCAGGTTCGTACTGCTCACCATTCCTGTTGACAATGTGGCCATGTCAGAATTGTTATCCTTACTAGTGAAGAGATCATTTGTAGAATTATTTCCAGAGTTCAAGTTTCAATATAGTCAGAGTGGATAGAATTAGCAAGAACAATAGATTAACAGGCAGACATAATTAGCTCCCATCTGTATACGAACATACGAATTAGGAGCAGGAGTAGGCCACTCGGGCCCTCGAGCCTGCTTCGCCATTCAATAAGCTCATGGAGTTCTCCACATTACCACCTACCCCCGATAACCTTTCACCCCTTTGCTTATCGAGAATCTATCTACCTCTGCCTTAAACATATTCAAAGACTCTGCTTCCACCGCCTTTTGAGGAAGAGAATTCCAAAGACTCACAACCCTCTGAGAGAAGAAATTTCTCAGCTCTGTCTTAAATGGACGACCCCTTATTTTTAAATAGTGACCTCTGGTTTCAGATTCTCCCACAAGGGGAAACATCCTTTCCACATCCACCCTGTCAAGACCCCTCAGAATCTTGTATGTTTTAATCAAGGCGTCTCTTACCCTTCTAAATTCCAGCGGATACAAGCCTAGCCTGTCCAATCTTTCCTCATAAGATAGCCCGCCTATTCCAGGTATCAGTCTAGTAAACCTTCTTTGAACTGCTTCCAATGCATTTACATCCTTCCTTAAATAAGGAGACCAATACTGTACACGGTACTCCAGATGTGGTCTCATGTATGCCCTGTATAGCTGAAGCATAACCTCCCTACTTTTGTAATAAAAGCAGAAAAGTGCAGGAAAAACTCAGCAGGTCTGGCAGCATCTGTGGAGAGAGAAGCAGAGCTAATGTTTCAGGTCAGTGACCCTTCTTCAGAACTGGCAGATAGAAGAAATGTAAAAGATTTTCAGCAAGTAAAGTGGGGGTGAGGCAAGAGATAACAAAAGAGAAGGTATTGATAGGACAAGGTCACAGAATAGCTGACCAGAAGGTCATGGAGAAAAGGCAAACAATATGTTAATGCTGTGCTGAAAGACAAGCATTAGTACAGATAGGGTGTTAATGGACAGAAAACTGAACAGCCACAAGCACAAACATGAAAAAAAAACAGTGAGTAGGCACAGTAGAAACAAACTGAACAAACTAAAATAAAATAAACACAAAAAATAAAAGAAAAAGTAACTAAAGATAAAAGTAAAATGGGGGGCCCATCACGCTCTGAAATTATTGAACTCAATGTTCAGTCCGGCAGACTGTAGCTTGCCTAATCGGTAAATGAGATGCTGTTCTTTGAACTTGCATTGATGTTCACTGGAACACTGCAGCAATCCCAGGACAGAGAAGAGAGCATGAGAGCGGGGTGGTGGGGGCGGTGTTGAAATGGCCAGCAACCAGAAGCTTAGGGTCATGCTTACAGACTTAGCTGAGGTGTTCCGCAAAGTGGTCACCCAGTCTCCATTTGGTCTCCCCAATGTAGAGGAGACCACATTG
This sequence comes from Heterodontus francisci, assembly GCF_036365525.1. Taxonomy (NCBI): domain Eukaryota; kingdom Metazoa; phylum Chordata; class Chondrichthyes; order Heterodontiformes; family Heterodontidae; genus Heterodontus; species Heterodontus francisci. The sequence goes on along the minus strand of NC_090408.1, from coordinate 27,641,040 downwards.
TGAGCAGCGAATACAGTATACTACATTGAAATAAGTACAAGTAAATCGCTGCTTCACCTGAAAGGAGTGTTTGGGGCCTTGGATAGTGAGGAGAGAGGAGCTAAATGGGCAGGTATTACACCTCCTGCGCTTGTAGGGGAAGGTGCTGTGGGAAGGGGACGAGGTGTTGGAGGTAATGGAGGAGTGGACCAGGGTGTCGCGGAGGGAACGATCCCTTTGGAATGCTGATAGGGGAGGGGAGGGGAGATGCCTTTGGTAGTGGCATCATGCTGGAGGTGGCGGAAATGGCGGAGGATGATCCTTTGGATATGGAGGCTGATGGGGTGGAAAGTGAGGACAAGGGGAACCCTGTCGCGGTTCTGGGAGGGAGGGGAAGGGGTGAGGGTAGAGGTGCGGGAAATGGGCTGGACACGGTTGAGGGCCCTGGCAACCACAGTGGGGGGGGGGGGTGGGAGGGCGGGGAATCCTTGGTTGAGGAAAAAGGAAGACATATCAGAAGCGCTGTCATGGAAGGTAGCATAATCAGAGCAGATGCGTCTGAGATGGAGAAACTGGGAGAATGGAATGGAATCCTTACAGGAGGCTGGGTGTACTTTTGTATTCAATTCACCTTGTGATAAACGATAACATTCTATTAGCTTTCCTAATTATGTACTGTACCTGCAGCCTAACCTTTTGCGATTCATGCACTAGAACACCCAGATCCCTCTGTATCTCAGAGCTCTGCAATGTCTCACCATTTAGATAATATGCTTCTTTTTTATTCTTCCTGCCAAAATGGACAACTTCCCACATAATACTCCATTTGCCAGATTTTTGCCCACTCACTTAACCTATCTACATCCCTTTGTAGCCTCCTTATGTCCTCTTCACAACCTACTTTCCTACCTATCATTGTGTCATCAGCAAATTTATCAACCATACCTTCAGTCCCTTCATCTAAGTCATTTATATAAATTGTAAAAAGTTAAGGCCCCAGCACAGATCCCTGTGGCATTCCACTTGTTACATCTTTCCAACCAGAAAATGACCCATTTATGCCTACTCTCTATTTCCTGTTAGCTAGCCAATCATCTATCCATGCCAACATGTTATCCCCTACACCATGAGCTTTTATTTTCTGCAATAAACTTTGATGTGGCACCTTATCAAATGCCTTCTGGAAATCTAAGTACAGTACATCCACTGGTTCCCCTTTATCCACAGCAGATGTAACTCCCTCAAACAACTCCGAAAAAATTGGTTAAACATAATTTCCTTTTAACGAAACCATGTTGCCTCATTATCTTTACTTTTTCTAAGTGTCCTGCTATAAAGTCTTTAATAATAGCTTCTAACATTTTCCTTAAGACAGCTGTTAACTGGCCTGTAGTTTCCTGCTTTCTGTCTCCCTCCCTTTTTGAATAAAGGAGTTACATTCGCTATTTTCCAGTATAGCGGAACCTAGGGAATTTTGGAAAATTAAAACTACATAAATTTATATACATAAATGATTTGGAGGAAAGTATAGGTGGTCTGATTAGCAAGTTTGCAGACGACACTAAGATTAGTGGAGTAGCAGATAGTGAAGGGGACTGTCAGAGAATACAGCAGAATATAGATAGACTGGAGAGTTGGGCAGAGAAATGGCAGATGGAGTTCAATCAGGGCAAATGCGAGGTGATGCATTTTGGAAGATCCAATTCAAGAGTGAACTATACAGTAAATGGAAAAGTCCTGGGGAAAATTGATGTCCAGAGAGATTTGGGTGTTCAGGTCCATTGTTCCCTGAAGGTGGCAACGCAGGTCAATAGAGTGGTCAAGAAGGCATACGGCATGCTTTCCTTCATCGGACGGGGTATTGAGTACAAGAGTTGGCAGGTCATGTTACAGTTGTATAGGACTTTGGTTCGGCCACATTTGGAATACTGCGTGCAGTTCTGGTCGCCACATTACCAAAAGGATGTGGATGCTTTGGAGAGGGTGCAGAGGAGGTTCACCAGGATGTTGCCTGGTATGGAGGGCGCTAGCTATGAAGAGAGGTTGAGTAGATTAGGATTATTTTCATTAGAAAGACGGAGGTTGAGGGGGGACCTGATTGAGGTGTACAAAATCATGAGAGGTATAGACAGGTTGGATAGCAAGAAGCTTTTTCCCAGAGTGGGGGATTCAATTACTAGGGGTCACGAGTTCAAAGTGAAAGGGGAAAAGTTTAGGGGGGATATGCGTGGAAAGTTCTTTACGCAGAGGGTGGTGGGTGCCTGGAACGCGTTGCCAGCGGAGGTGGTAGACGCGGGCACGATAGCGTCTTTTAAGATGTATCTAGACAGATACATGAATGGGCAGGAAGTAAAGACATACAGACCCTTAGAAAATAGGCGTCATATTTAGATAGAGGATCTGGATCGGCGCAGGCTTGGAGGGCCGAAGGGCCTGTTCCTGTGCTGTAATTTTCTTTGTTCTCTGTTCTTTGTAATGCATCAACTATCTCACTAGCCACTTCTTTTAAGACCCTAGGATGAAGTCCATTAGGACCCATTCTAGCCATTAGATTGTAATTATGATATATTACTTCATTTGACAGCATTCCCTACACAAGGATAGTTTAATTCAACACATCAGCATTGTTGATGGCTCAAAATTCTTATTTTGATTTGTACATTAACAGAACGCATTTAATGTCCTTTGATGAGAAGCTCACGCTGTTCAATTTAAAAGCAGAAATCAAGTGAATTTTCCTTTCAAAGATATTCAAAGTAATTTTCAAGATGACTGACAATGTTGCTGAATGCACAACTCATTGCATTTTTCACAAGTTTCATTTTGAATTTAAAATCAAAAAAATCTATGGATCAAAATTTCATTTCTAATTGAAAATGGAAGATTGTCCATTTTTCACTATAATTAATGATCCATTAATAAAATTGCAGGAAAATGTAACTTTGAAAAGCACAATGCATGAGAATGTGATTTTGGTAGCTGTCCATTCAAAACACCAAACACCCAGGTTTTAGTAAGAGGAATGCCACCCCATATATTCCTTTAGGCAAAATCTAATACTTATTTGCTGAACTTTTTCTAAGTCATTTATGGGTTGATTTCTATGGGTACTTAACTGCAATAAATTGAATTGTTTTTTTCTGTTACTGAGTAAGTTAATGTTCTCAAACCATTTCTATGTAAGGTCATTTGGACATCCACACGCATATATTAGAAACTTGTTTATTAGACTTTATAAACAAAGTGAACTCAATCTATTTTTTACATCACTGTTGGCTTTTGGTTTTCAGGAAGGGCAGATGTATATATTGGTTAATCCTGCTTTTAAATACTCCAGTATGTCTTTTGAAAAATACATGGGTTTTAGTTTAGTGCTATTCCCAAACAAATGGCCAAATATTGTCATGGATCGTCGAAGCTGCTGAACAGGGAAAAGAAAATTTTCTAATTCAGATGGGTTTTTTTCTGGTTACACCCAAAGAATTTTGGCTTAGGATGAAAGTCAAACAGGCCATGGTGATCTTTCCCTTCCATAGCGGTGGTGCAAATGTTGCCAAAAAGATTGCCACAAAGGTGTGAAGTTTGATTTGCCTCTTTGGTTTGGCTCTTCTGCCACTTAGGATTTGTATTGGTTCTTACAACAATAGCCCTGCCCAACTGTCATGAGTTAGTCTCGTTAATCGCATGAGTCTGACTTTAGCAGCTGCTAGGAGTATAGATAGACTGAGAGAAATGATACTGGGTATCATTGGGCAAGTTCCAAATTTCCCATGGTTTAATGTTTTTTTTAAAAATAACTTGCAAGTTATGGTTAACTGTGCATTTTCATTTTTATCTCCAGGGAACCGAGTCCTAACATAGCTCATTATTTTGTTCAGAATTGCACAGGCCGGGAATGAAAGGAACATTTTGTGGGGTGTTGGCTGGTTAGGTATGACTGGTTTGTTGATGATGTTTGGTTGGTTGCCTTATGGATACCTGGAGGAATATCCCATAGTCTTTACTGAAGAGCTCTCCCTTTTTTTGCCACCCCAAGAGTGGGGAGGGGTGGGGGGCGGGCGGGCGGGGGCGGTGGCTGAGGGAGGCTAGTGCACAAGGTTGCATCTTCTAGATGACAGAGAATGCATCAATGTGTCTGACTGCCTCTGCTGTTCATATAATGAAATTGTTCCAGCCAGCATTTTACAGGTCTGATGCAGGGTGTTGAAGTGTAGCTGTAACAGATCTTTTGTTCCTAGCATAAACAACAGGGAGAATTATGTACAGGCCTGACAACAGACCACAAGTCTGATCTCGACTCTGACATGGACTAGGTGATCCTTATCCAGCCACTGGATGAGGATTGTAAGGAGTCCAGAAGCACAACATGGGTTTTGTCCATAGTATGCTAAAATGAGCTCCAATAGAACATAAGCTCTGGAAGACAGTTTTGAGCTGGGCTGAGTTTATCTCAACATTTTTGCATGAAGATTGAGGACTTTCAATATAAGCAACTTTCAGTGAAGTCACGTAATTGAGATGTAAATCATCTACTGACCTCTTTGCATTGCACTGGATCATTACAACGTTGGGAACAGAAACAAATGGCAGGCAATATAAATGCTGTGCTCCACCTGCTGGTGGAACAGAATGTGCACAATGAGAAAGAGCCCTTGAGGACAATGTCGAAGCCAGAAAAAGGAGAAAGAAAAAGTTGAAAGAAAATATAGCACTTATCATGACCTCAGGATGTCCCAGAGCACTTTACAGCCAATGAAGAGCATTTGAAGTGTAGACACTGTTGCAATGTCAGAAGCATGGCAGCCAATTTGCACACAGCAAGTTCCCACAACAGCAGTGTGATCATAACCAGATAATCTGCTTTGTGATGTTGATTGAGGGATAAATATTGACCAGGACACCAGGGATAACTCCCCTGCTCTTCTTTGCAATACCGCCAAGGGATCTTTTACATCCACCCGAGAAGGTTTAACATCACATCAGAAAGGCAGCACCTTGAACAGTGCAGCAGTCCCTTAGTACTGCCCTGGAAAGATTTTTGTGCTCAAGTCCTGGAGTGACACTTCGCTGCAAAGACATTGTGTGCTTATCTAAATCTCTAGAGTCCAAAGGTTGTTGAAAATAGGAACATAGGAATAACAGTCCATGAGGCTCATCCTAAATTCTGGGAAATATCAAAAGCCACTCTGTGGGCTGAATTTTACACTGCCCATTGGGTCGGATGGTGGCGTGGGGGTGGTGTGAAATTGAGCGGAAGGCTCCAGGAGGCCTTCCTGCCCTGCTTCCATCTCCGGCCAACTTTATGGCGGTCGGGCAGGGGGGAAAACGGCCAGCCCGCCCGAGGCCAATCAAGGCCCTTAAGTGACCACTGAATGGCCACTTAAGCGCCCGCGCCCGCCTCCACGGGTGTTTTACCCGTGGCAGGCGGGCTTGCTGGCGATGTGAAAGGCCGCCCAGCGATAGTTGCCGGCCTTTCTGTGCTCCAGGGGGGTGTCATGGCAGTTGGGCACAGGATGCCCAATTGAGGACCGCCCCCGCCTCCCAACCCATCCCTGGGACCCAAGACGCTTCCCCCCCAAACTACCATCCTTGCCTCGCCGGGGTACGCCCAATTCCCTCGGCGAGGCATCGTAAACCTACTTTGGATCCCGGCTCCTTGGCATCCTCCTCAGTCGGCTGGGCTGCAGTATCAGCAGTGGCCACCGCTCCCGGTGGTGCTGCTGGGACTAAGAGCTGCCGGCCCGCTGATTGGATGGCAGCTCACTGAGGCGGGACCTCCTTCCTCAGGCTGGTGGGAAGTCCCACCTCAGGACAGTTAAAGCCCAGGGATCCGTAAAATGCGGGTCGGGTTCCCAGGCTAGGTGGAAGCGGGTTCGCCACCAACTTTTACGTTGGTGACAAAGTCCTGTCTGCGTACGGTAAAATCCAGCCCTGTGTCTCACACCCATCAATCAAGTATTTGCATGTTTGCAGGCAGACAGGATAAATAGTCTATGTTTAAGTGTTTCATGAACATGTCAAAGTGACTCATCTGTGTCAGACAAGAACAATCTATTTGCCACAAGAGGGTGTGGACAGAGTAGGGTTGGATTTGTGGGCCCTAGTTCTAAATGCACTTAACCACTTACTCATTTCTCAAAAAGCAGTGTTTGGAATGTCTTTGTTTGGCACAGTTCTGTTGTGGGGGAGATGGATAATCTTGTTCCCACCCAGTTTGTGGACATTCCAACCAAAGGCTGTAATTAATTTTGTCTGATATAGGAGAGCAGCAGACACCATCCAATGTCGAAAATTCTGTCACTTCACTATACAAAAATTGACTTGATCCTCAGCAATCCACTTAGTATGGACATAAGCAAAGGTTCCACCAGTTTACAGTAATAGAATTGAGCGCGTGTATAGTTTGAAATAAAAACAGAAAATGCTGGAAATACTCAGCAGGACAGGCAGCATCTGTGGAGAGAGTAAAAAAGTTAACGTTTCAGGTCAGATGAGCTTTCATCCGAACTGGAAAAAGTTAGAGTTGAACAGTTTCCAAGCAAGTGCAAAAGTGCGGAATAGGGGGAGGGGAGGAAAGAGCAAAAGGGAAGATCTGTGATAAGGTAGAAGGCAGGAGTGATTAAATGACTAAAGGGATGATGGTGCAAGGCAAAAGTGGTAATGGGACAAGTAAGGAAACAAAAAATGGATCTAAGGAGGTGTAAATCAGATAGAGTCATAGATTGGTTACAGCACAGAAGGAGGCTATTTGGCCCCTTTGTGTCCGTGCTGACTCTCAGCAAGAGCAACTTAGCTAGTCCCACGCTCCTGCCCTTTCCCCATAGCCCTGCAGATTTCTTCTCTTCAGGAGCTTAGCTAATTCCCTTTTGAAAGTTACTGTTAAATCTGCTTCAATACCCTATCAGGCAGCACATTCCAAATCATCATATCTTGCTGCATTGAAAAAAAAACCCTAATTTGTCTCTCCTTCCCCCCAGTTCTTCCAATTATCTTAAATTTGTGTCCTTTGGTTACTGAACTTCCTGCCAATTGTAAATTTCTCCTTATCTACTCTATCAAAACCCCATATAATCTATTAAATCCAGATCTGTTATTTAAAGGGATATGTTCAGACGGTGGGAACTGTTGTTTTCATCTAGACCCTTATTAAATTAAAAACACAAACTCTGCTCAGGTAGGACATGTCCAGATTTAAATGTCTGTCAGTCTAACCTAATGTTTATTTGCATTGCCTATCCAAGAAGAAATAGTATTGAGATCAATTTTCAGAGTAACAATTTTCAGGTACTTAGTTATCCAATGTGTATCTTGGGACCAGTATTTGAGTCATTAAAATAGAGTTTAAGCACAATGTGCAACATAAAAAAGCTCCCTCAGCGCTTGCAGAATTGAAAGGGGGGAATTTTATGCTCTCCCCCGTGGCGGGTTTGAAAGTGGGGAGAGCAGATAATTGGGTGGGATGGTGACGGTGAGGGACTCCCGCCACCCTCCTGCCTCCACTGAAATGAAGTCCGGGGCAGGAGGGCCTGTGAACAACCTTCCTGCCCCGTTGCCATCCCACCCAATTATCTGCTCTCCCTGCCTCCAAATCCCCCCACAGGGGGAGAGCATAAAATTCTCCCCTTTCAATTCTGTAAGTGCTGAGCGAGCTTTTTTATGTTGCAAATTGTGCTTAAACTCTATTTTAATGACAACGGGGCAATTAATGCCCAATTAAGGGCCTCATCCCGCCACTATTAGCCGAGAAGCGGGCGGCCCTGTCGCCCCATGGGAAGCACGGCAGGAAAAACTGTGTGGGCTGCTTTCCAGTTCCGGGGGCGGGGTGTGGGGGGAGGGTCCCTCATTAAAATGCACAGTGCCTGAATAGGGACCAGGCATCAAGAAGGGGTGGGGGGAGGCGCTGAGATCCACCCCATTGCCCTTGCTGCCCACCCCCTACACCCCCATCCCGCCCTGACCTATCTGTCACCTGGGTCCAACCCTGCTCCTGGGCCTCTGATTGGCCAGCAGCTCTCCATGGGTAGGCAGTGGCGTAGTGGTATTATCACTGGATTAGTAACCCAGAGACCCAGGGTATTTCTCTGGGGACATGGGTTCGAATCCCACTACAGGAGAAGGTGGAATTTGAATTTAATTAATAAATCTGGAATTAAAAGCTAGTCTAAAGATGGCCATGAAACCATTGTCGATTGTTGTAAACAACCCATCTGGTTCACTAATGTCCTTTAGGGAAGGAAATCTGCTGTCCTTACCTGGTCTGGCCTACATGTGACTCCAGACCCACAGCAATGTGGTTAACTCTTACATGCCCTCTGAAATGGCCTAGAAAGCCACTCAGTTGTACCTAACTGCTACAAAGTCAATGAAAAGGAATGAAACTGGACGGACTACCCGGCATCGACCTAGGCACCGGCAAACCCAGCCCTGTCGACCCTGCAAAGTCCTCCTTACTAACATCTGGGGGCTTGTGCCAAAGTTGGGAGAGCTGTCCCACAGACTAGTCAAGCAACAGCCTGACATAGTCATACTCACGCAATCATACCTGACAGACAATGTCCCAGACACTGCCATCACCATCCCCGGGTATGTCCTGTCCCACCGGCAGGGCAGACCCACCAGAGGTGGTGGCACAGTGGTATACAGTAGGGAGGGAGTTGCCCTGGGAGTCCTCAACATCGACTCCGGACCCCATGAAGTCTCATGGCCTCAGGTCAAACATGGGCAAGGTAATCTCCTACTGATTACCACCTACTGCCCGCCCTCAGCTGATGACTCAGTACTTCTCCATGTTGAACAGCACTTGGAGGAAGCACTGAGGGTGGCAAGGGCACAAAATGTACTCTGGGTGGGGGACTTCAATGTTCATCACCAAGAGTGGCTCGGTAGCACCACTACTGACCGAGCTGGCTGAGTCCTAAAGGACATAGCTGCTAGACTGGGTCTGCGGCGGGTGCTGAGGGAACCAACACGAGGGAAAAACATACTTGACCTCATCCTCACCAATTTGCCTGCCGCAGATGCTTCTGTCCATGACTGTATTGCACAGTCCTTGTGGAGACAAAGTCCCGCCTTCACATTGAGGATACCGTCCATTGTGTTGTGTGGCACTATCACCGTGCTAAATGGGATAGATTTCGAACAGATCTAGCAATGCAAAAATGGGCATCCATGAGGCGCTGTGGGCCATCAGCAGCAGCGGAATTGTACTCAACCACAATCTGTAACCTCATGGCCCGGCATATCCCCCACTCTACCATTACTATCAAGCCAGGCGACCAACCCTGGTTCAATGAAGAGTGCAGGAAGGCATGCCAGGAGCAGCACCAGGCATACCTCAAAATGAGGTGTCAACCTGGTGAAGCTACAACACAAGACTATCTGGGTGCCAAACTGCATAAGCAGCATGTGATAGAAAGAGCTAAGCGATCCCATAACCAACGGGTCAGATCTAAGCTCTGCAGTCTTGCCACATCCAGCCGTGAATGGTAGTGGACAATTAAACAACTAACTGGAGGAAGTGGCTCCACAAATATCCCCATCCTCAATGATGGGGGAGCCAAGCACATCAGTGCGAAAGGTAAGGCTGAAGCATTTTCAACAATCTTCAGCCAGAAATGCCAAGTTGATGATCCATCTTGGCCTCCTCCTGAAGTCCCCAGCATCACAGATGCCAGACTTCAGCCAATTCGATTCACTCTGCGTGATATCAAGAAACAACTGAAGGCACTGGATACTGCAAAAGCTATGGGCCCTGACAATATTCCAGCAATAGTACTGAAGTCCTGTGCTCCAGATCTTGCCGCGCCCCTAGCCAAGCTGTTCCAGTACAGCTACAACACTGACATCTACCCGGCAATGTGGAAAATTGCCCAGGTATGTCCTGTACACAAAAAGCAGGACAAATCTAACCCGGCCAATTACTGCCCCATCAGCTTACTCTCAATCATCAGTAAAGTGATGGAAGGTGTCATCAACAGTGCCATCAAGCGGCACTTGCTTAGCAATAACCTGCTCAGTGACGCTCAGTTTGGGTTCCGCCAGGGCCACTCAGCTCCTGACCTCATTACAGCCTTGGTTCAAACATGGACAAAAGAGCTGAACTCAAGAGGTGAGGTGAGAGTGACTGCCCTTGACATCAAGGCAGCATTTGACCAAGTATAGCATCAAGGAGCCCTAGCAAAACAGGAGTCAATGGGAATCGGGGAAAACCCTCCGCTGGCTGGATTCATACCTAGCGCAAAGGAAGATGGTTGTGGTTGTTGGAGGTCAATCATCTGAGCTCCAGGACATCACTGTAGGAGTTCCTTAGGGTAGTATCCTCGGCCCAACCATCTTCAGCTGCTTCATCAATGACCTTCAATCATAAGATCAGAAGTGGGGATGTTCGCGCATGATTGCACAATGTTTAGCACCATTCGCAACTCCTCAGATACTGAAGCAGTCAGTGTAGAAATGCAGCAAGACCTGCACAATATCCAGCCTTGGGCTGATAAGTGGCAAGTAACATTCGCACTACACAAGTGCCAGGCAATGACCATCTCCAACAAAAGAGAATCTAACCATCTCCCCTTGACATTCAATGGCATTACCATCGCTGAATTCCCCCACTATCAACATCCTAGGCACTACCGTTGACCAGAAACTGAACTGGAGTAGCCATATAAATACAGTGGCTACAAGAGCAGGTCAGAGGCTAGGAATCCTGAGGCGAGTAACTCATCTCCTGACTCCCCAAAGCCTGTCCACCATCTACAAGGCACAAGTCAGGAGTGTGATGGAATACTCTTCACTTGCCTGGATGGGTGCAGCTCCAACAACACTCAAGAAGCTCGACACCATCCAGGACAAAGCAGCCCACTTGATTGGCACCCCATCTACAAACATTCACTCCCTCCACCACCAACGCACAGTGGCAGCAGTGTGTAGCATCTACAAGATGCACTGCAGCAATGCACCAAGGCTCCTTCAACAGCACCTTCCAAACCCGCAATCTCTACCAACTAGAAGGACAAGGGCAGCAAATGCATGGGAACACCACCACCTGCAAGTTCCCCTCCAAGTCACACACCATCCTGAATTGGAACTATATCGCCGTTCCTTCACTGTCGCTGGGTCAAAATCCTGGAACTCCCTTCCTAACAGCACTGTGGGTGTACCTACCCCAAATGGACTGCAGCGGTTCAAGAAGGCAGCTCACCACCACCTTCTCCAGGGCAATTAGGGATGGGCAATAAATGCTGGCCTGGCCAGCGACGCCCCACATCCCTGAATGAATAAAAAAAAAAGCTGCTGTCCAGTTAAGTGCCTAATGGGCAGTTGATTCGGTGGGCCTCCCATAGAAGAGGCGGCGCGGGGCTCTCGGCTTTGCTTTTACGGACGCCGACTCCCCCATTGCCCAGGTTAAATCCCGGCCAAAGTGTCCAAAACTATTAGGCATCTCCAAGTAAAATTATCCATTTTAAAAGCCATAAAGATGACTCATGGAAGTAGTGAAACAATCTTTTGCTGCAGTAAGGGCCATTCTTCTGGCATTAGGGCACATAACTTGGCAGAGTAGAGGGACCTGTACTCTGCAGCTGGCTGCGTAATATTAATGTTAGTTAGAGGAAAGTGCAAGTGTTTCATTTCGCACTCACGATATTCATCTTGATTATAAAATTCTTCAAATATCCATTTTGCTGAGTTGCTTTGTGTATTTTATTCAGAAAATCCCTTGTCAAATTTTTCTACTTAAATTGGAAAATAAAGATTGCATTGAGAAGAGAATAGTTCCGTTAATCACAGTTGGAGTGCAATTTATTTAATGTTTAAACATTGAATTGGTTTGTGCTGGCGAAATGCTTGCCAGTATTTCTGGAATGTTGTTGAACTAGGAACGGATCAGTGAAGTGAATGAAGCAAATTCCTTTTCCTGGACTATATTCAGATTTTTAGAGTATTTACTGATGTGTTGAATGAATCTTCTTTTATTGATACATTTACCTTCTTTTGTTGTGCCAGGGGAAATCATTTGCGAGCCTCCAAATAATAAATTGGACAAATTCACAGGGACACTATTTTGGAAGGATAAGAAATATTCACTAGATAATGAAAAGATGCTGCTTCGAGGTTGCGTGCTCCGGAACACAGAGTGGTGCTTTGGTCTGGTGATCTTTGCAGGTAAATCATAGAACAGCACAGACTGAATCATTAAAAGGAAGAATTCTGACAGCCTGATTAAAAAGCAAAAAGAAAGATTTGCATTTCTATAGTGCCTTTCACGAACCGGGGACATCCCAAAGTCTTTTGCAGCCAATTAAGCACTTTTTGAAGTGAAATTAATGTCGGAAACATGGCCGCCAATTTGCAGCCAGCAAGCAGCAATATGATAACGATCAGATAATCTGTTATGGCTGAGGGATAAATATTGGCGAGGACACCAACAAGAGCTCCCCTGTTCTTTGAATAGAGCAATGGGAATTGTTTATGTCCACCTGAGAGGGTAGATGGGGCCTCAGTTTAAAATCACATCTGTAGAATGGCATCTCTGACAGTTCAGCACCTCCTCAGTGATCACTCGAGTGATAGTCTAGATTTAATGCTCAAGTGTCTGAGTGGGATTTGAACCCACAATCTCCTGACTCAGAGGCAAGAGTACTACCAACTGAGCCAAGGCTGACACCAAATAATTTTGTTTAGTAATATTGATAGCACATCCTCGTCTTTATATTCTAGGGCCTGATACCAAGCTAATGCAGAACAGTGGCCGAACCAAATTCAAACGAACGAGTATAGACCGACTGATGAATACTTTGGTGCTGTGGGTAAGTCAATGAAAACTTTTTGAATGTGTTTACCTGGTCACCTAAGGCTAAAGAGCGCCTTTTCTGGTGCACACTGGAAATCTGATGTTGTATGCATCATTCATAGTAATGTAGAGTGTCCACAATATCCATTAATGAGACTGGATCACTAATGCAGTGATACTTCCTTACTTCGCAGACATGACAATTGCCTTCCAATTCTGACAGTCCTAGTCATTCCTGGAAATGTTGAGAAGCTGTATCAATCATCACTGTGAAATATAATTGAAATTGAGTCATGAAGCATTTACAACATCCTGTAAATATTCAGTCATGTAGTTAAACCAAATAGCATGGATACATTTAAAGGGGAGGGGGGGGTGCAAGATAAGCACATGAGGGAGAAAGGAATAGGAGGACGTGCTGATAGGGTTAAACCAAGAGGGGTGGGAGGAGGCTCGTGTGGAGCAAAAACACTGGCAGAGACCAGTTGCGCTAAATGGCCTGTGTCTATGCTGTAGACACACTGTAATTTAGATTTCGTAATGGTTAATAAAAAAATGGCATTATTTAAATATAAAATAACTGGTCCAAAACATTTGATAATTTTTTCTCCTTTTTTTTAACCCACCTTTTCCTTCTATTGTCTTCTTGGCCAGAGGGAATGGGACAATCTTGGATATAGACTTGCACACAGCACTGCTAATGGTGTTGACTAACCAGTAGTTTAGTTTCTTGGATGTAGTCTTCTGGGAAGCAGGACTGATGCTGCTAAATTCAAATTCCAGCGCTTGGCTGCGAAAAGAGCTAGAAATACAGTAAAATAAAAGAAATGCAATACCCACCACTCTTCTCTCTATGATAACAACGATTCTCTCTTCAGATCTTCGGCTTTCTTGTGTGCATGGGAATCATTTTAGGAATTGGCAATTCCATTTGGGAAAATGAAGTTGGATTCCATTTCCACATTTACCTGCCCTGGGACCAGTGGATGAAAAATGCATTTTTTTCAGGATTTCTAAGTTTCTGGTCATACATAATTATCCTGAACACTGTTGTGCCGATCTCTCTGTATGTCAGGTGAGTCATTGTTATCAGTGAATTTTCAGCAGGGAGGTTTTACTGAGGTTTTATTCTCAAGCCGTTGCTTTTCATGTTAAAATTTGTTGTTTGATGTTAATTCCAGAGAATATTCATGCATAATTTGATTAGCTAGCAGATCCACATTCATCAGTTGGATAATGCACTGTTTCGTAAATATAGAGGAATCCCTGGGTCTAGCTAGGGTTGTGTGTAATTGATTGCCCCTTTGATTTTGCAAGGTTTAATTGTAGTGATGTCGGTTAAAAGATTATTTTGTGTTGTTGGGGAAAATTCCTCTGTAATTTGGTAAATCCACAGGGCTCAAGAAACCATCAGCAAATGATGAGGTTTCTGTTTTGTTTTTAAGTGTGGTTGAAGTTTATATTTGGAATTAAGTGTGATACACCCGAAACCTTTCAAGATTGACACATATGCAAATTTCCTCCAACAATCAACTGGAAGAAATTTGACAGATAAAATTTGCTTGCAATTAAATGTGAAAAGTGTGACACTGAGTGTGATATAATGGATAAGAAATGCATGTGCATATTAATTATATGGCAATATATAGATAGGCATCTAGAGATTCATAAAAAGAAAGACTTGCATTTATATAGTGCTGTTCATGACCACCGGACATCTCAAAGTACTCTACAGACAGTGAAGTACTTTTGACGTGCAGTTACTGTTGTAATGTCGGAAACGCAGCAGCTCATTTGTGCACAGAAACTCCCACAAACAACATGGCGATAATGACCAGATAATCTGTTTTTGTGATGTTGATTGAGGGATGAATATTAGCCAGGACACCAGTTCCTGTGGTCTTCTTTGAATAGATGAGCATGTTTATTTAATTTGGATACATCTTCGATGTTGCTTCCTTGAAGTAAACAGAAAAGGACATATCCGTCACTTCCAACTTCTCAACCTGCTGGTCAACAATGCCTTATTTGTTTCTGCTATGATCATGGTTTACCAGGCAGCAGTGATCCCTGTGCTCCTTTATGCTTCGGAGTTTCGGACAACCTACTGCAGGCACCTTAAACCCCTGGAGAAGTGCCACCAGAGGTGCTTCTGCAAAATCCTCCAAATCCAGTGGCAAGAAAGACAGTCCAACAGCAGTGTCCTCTCCCAAGCCAACCTGTCCAGCATCAAGACACTGATCACTCGACACCAGCTTCGCTGGGTGGGACATGTCGTCTGCATGCTTGACACCAGACTCCCGAAGCAGTTGTCCCACTTAGAACTTGGTCGCAGCAGGAGACTCCCAGGAGGACAGCAGAAACGCATTAGATATGTCCTCAAAACATCCCTGAAGAGATCAAACATTCCCTTCGACTCATGCAAGTCCCTGGCTTGTGGCTGTCCTAGTTGGAGAAAGCTCATTCGAGAAGGCATGGTATGCCATGAGGGACTTCATCAGGAACATGCAGAGACAAAGCCAAGGTGTCAGAGGGAGCCGAAAAACCTCCAAACTACACATCTACCTGACCCTTCAAGCACCACCCACCACTCATGTGGCAGTGTCAAGCATTGGACTTATCAGCCATCTCAGAGCCCATCAAAGCAGAGTGGAAGCAAGTCATCCTCGATCCCGAGGGACTGCCTAGGAAAAAGATGATTTGTTTCTGCTACTTTTGATGTTTTTTTTAGACTATTTCACTTTGAAGTTTACTTTTACTGCTGTTTTTATGATCTCAATTTAAAATACAAAAATATTCTTCCAGATATTTGCATTGTCCTGTTTTGATGTTCCAGTTTGGTTTTTAATTGTTTCTTGTTGCAATATGTTATTATTTTCTCTTTCATGATCTCAATTTCTTTTTGACTTTGTGTTCATTTAAGTGTTGAAGTCATTCGGCTTGGACATAGCTACTTCATAAACTGGGACCGGAAGATGTACTATGCCAAGAAAAACACATCTGCGGAGGCACGAACCACAACACTTAACGAAGAGCTAGGTCAAATAGAATATATATTTTCTGACAAAACAGGAACACTTACACAGAATATAATGATTTTCCACAAGTGCTCAATTAATGGAAAAGCCTACGGTAAGCTTCTGTTCAGTTCTTAAATAACGTGCACTTTATCCTTACAGTTGCATTTAAAAGGAATTGCAAGTCCAGGGAAGTCCTCCTTGTTAAGAGACTCTACCTTCCCTTCCCTCCAACCCAGCCATAATATTCCTCAATGATTTTCTTAATTTGTTTTGTAGAAATACTGATTTACGATCAAATGGAGACCCTTGAGTCGTGCCGTCTTCTCTGGTAGACCTTTCTGGTGATATCACTGATGTGATTCACAGAAGAAGCTCCCCAAAGTGATTGCATAAGGCAACCGTGGGGACCACAAGTTGAACCATGAGTTTGGTCTGGCCTTCAAACTTCCAGAGGCACGGGACTCCAGGAAATGATGTTTTAGGCAGTGCTGGGCATGACAAGATGCATCGTATTGAAATGCTGACACCTGAAACAAAAAGTACTCTCTTTAGTCCCCTTCGAGATTTACATCCATCATTAATGATAAATGATCATCAAACAATGTCATTTGCTTTGTTATTATTTTTCCCTGTTTACATTGTATACCGATATCAAATATGCAAACATAATCTGTTCTATTGTCCAATATTTGCATATGAGGAGAATTGCTTATCACACTACTTTTCGACCGAATTGTATGAGTGCGAGTCGGTTGTCCAGCAATGGAGGGTATAGCCTTGCAAAGCGAGATCCTGCCCTAGCCCAGCATTTACTTAGGCACACTCCCAGAAGGGATCACTGTAGAGTAAACCAGAGGAGAAACCCTGACTAAAGATTGCTGCTGCTAATTCAGATCAGTTAGCTCAGCATAGACTGAGGATTGAATCTTGATCCTTCCTGTTCTATACAGCTCAGGGGCAGATACTCTATGTCTAAACCTTCTGGGGAGTCATGTTAATTATGAGACCTGACTAATTATATACCCGATATATGATAGTAAAGTTTCAAATAACTGTTCTGTACTTCACTGGTGAGGATCATCTTGCAATATGAATATTCAAGGTGACAAGTAGATTGTTTAGGTCATTCAGTTATTTGGCTACTTGAACCTTTTATCCAATCCTTGGTGTGTAGTCAGCTGTGGGGAAAAAGACGATTTTCTTGACTTTCAGTCAGGCCTCACATTTAAAATTTTGCTCCTACAGGTTAGTAGCCATAAATAAATAGAACATTCTTCATCCCAAATGTATCTTTATTAAGAACAAGCCATGGAGTTAACATGAATGTTTAGGTAGTCTCTCAAAATCTGACTGAAATATTAAAATGCCAAAGACTTGCAGGTTGATAGGTTAATTGGCCATTATAAATTGCCCCTAGTGTAGGTAGGTGGTAGGGAAATATAGGGACAGGTGGGGATGTGGTAAGGATATGGGGTTAGTGTAGGGTTAGTATAAATGGGTGGTTGATGGTCGGCACAGACTCGGTGGGCCGAAGGGCCTGTTTCAGTGCTGTATCTCTAAACTAAACTAAAATGCCCACCAAATTTTTTTAATTTACAGTTAAATTAAATTCAGTGTAGAGTTATTTTTAAAAATTGAATCAAATAATCAACTGTGATGCAATCTGGATAATGAAGATTTGACTATTTTTTGCCTCTTGTGGGTTATAATTTTCTTATGGAACTATCCTATCATCTGGCAAATTATTTACTATCCTCAATACATTACCGCAAAAAAAAAATTTCCACCTGGCATAAATGCTGACCATTCCCCTCATAAGCACATCACCAAAGGCAACTATAATTGTAGGATGCTGCTTGCCACAGTAGCTTCTCAAAGTCCAAATCATAGTGGTAGCTAAAATATCACTGATGTTTTACGGTATTCAATATCTGGTTCCTTCTTTAATTAAACTTAATTTACACCAAACATAAATTTTATTAAGCTGATTTTATGAATGAGCACTACAGGCAGGGAGCCTCCCCCAGCAGGAATTCAGATTGGAAAATTGTGGTGCACTTTCCATGATCTTTTTCTTCATTTGGAGCAGTGATTTGTTCGTTTGCCCTCCTGATCGGTGAGGACCCCAGCACATGTAAAATCAGCCCTTGTATGTTTCAACTTCTAGATCCGCATGTGCGTTCTGCACAGTGTTCGGCATGTAATTTGGTAGCAAAATATTTTCTGTTGATAGTAAGGACCTTGGTAATGTCTCCTTCACTCTCATTAAAAAAAAATATGTTGGTTACCTAAACACTATGGCCCAGATGTTGCTGCAATAATAACATTGAAGCTGTCGGCGCACACCTTTACCTTTATAGGTAAATCTGACAGCAACTTTTGGCATCTGCACATGGGCAGTTAAACCCAGAAATCCCTGTCAGAGATACCCCATTGCTCCACAGGGTGCACTGTTGCAGTCCTCACCAACAGACACGGCACTGAAATCACTATAATGGAATTAACTTGGGTTACTTGGCCATTGGTTCTGCACTAAAGACGGCTGAAAAAGCTGGGGCTGGTGCTCTTAGGAATAAGTGAGCTTTTAATGGTGTAATAAGTGATAATCACTGCTGAATAACCTCTTTGGCTCTGAAAAATTAATTATACAAAGTGTGGAGTCTCATTGCCTCAGAAGAAAATTAATGTTGCAGATTTTTAAGGAAACTAAAATTTAAACTTTTGTTTAACTTTTTCTGTCTGCCTCTTATCTCTCTCCCTTATCCCATTTGTATTTCCCAATCTTTATTTTGCTTTCTCTACATCATTTAAAAGTAATTTATGTTTCCTCCTTTATCCTTTCTGGTTTGGACTCTACAGGCTGGAGTTTCCTGTGGGCTTCGAGACCCCGATGTTGGGACCAAATGTGGGTCCCGAGCCTGCACTTACCAGCAGTGATACCAGCAGTGCAATTGTCCGGGAGGCAGCCTCCACGCTCGCTGTCGTATTAAGGATGG
The DNA here is from genome assembly GCF_036365525.1 of Heterodontus francisci. NCBI lineage: Eukaryota > Metazoa > Chordata > Chondrichthyes > Heterodontiformes > Heterodontidae > Heterodontus > Heterodontus francisci. The sequence goes on along the minus strand of NC_090408.1, from coordinate 27,622,258 downwards.
CGGGCAGACTCATGATGGTGCAGGCCCAATGAGAGTGCCGGCAACTCTGGAGCCTCAGCAACCCCACCGGGAGAGGTGGAAGCTGCAGAGGTTGAGGCGCCCTCACTGGTCAACACGGAAGAGCTGCTGCACTGTAGACTCCTGAAGTCGGTAGGGCCATCGGGGTGGAAGGATCAGATGCAGCTTCAATTGTGGCCTTTCAACCACCCAGCCCGGTCACTGGGGCATGGAGCTTCTGGTGCCAATGGCCCCCACACCTGCCACTTGGAGTCTGCCTCCAGTGAGCTAGCGGTCTCTGCATATGATGGAGGAGGGGAGGGGCACTCCACTGGTGATAAAGTTCCTGTGGTTCTGCAAAGTCACCCCTCATAACCAATTTAATTGGCTGCTCGCCTTCGTGGAGCAGCTGATCCTGTTACCAGCCCAATCCTGGGAACGTTCCCCAGCAGCAGGAATGCTTCGGGAAGCCATCTCAAAGCTGCTCTCCCCCCGACACCCCACCTTCAATCCTGTCAGTGAGGTGAACAGCGAGCGCTGTTTCTTTGCTGCTAACAGGATCTGCTGAGTTGTTATAGTTTTGTCTATTAACTATCTATTACTAAACGTCATGGCAGAATCTGTGTGTGCTTGTGTAAAGAAGATAGTGTCAACATGGAGCGAAGGAGGCTGAGAGGGGACATGTATGAGAGGCATAGATAAGGTAGATAGCCAGAGTCTGTTTCCCATGGTAGGGGTGACTAAAGCTAGAGGGCATAGATTAAAGGTGAGAGGGAGGAGGTTTAAAGGGGATCAAAGGGGTAAATTTTTCTCACATGGAATGAGGTGCCAGAGGAGGTCGTGGAGGCAGGAACAGTAGCAACATTTAAGAGGCATCTGGACAGGTACTTGAATGAGCAAGGCATAGAGGGATATGGAATTAATGCAGGCAGGTGGGATTAGTATAGATAGGCATTATGGTTGGCATGGACACGGTGGGCCGAAGGGCCTGTTTCTATGCTGTATGACACTGAGGGCGAACTTTCTGTGCCTGCCTCTCCAACCCCACCTCTACAGGTTGGTAGTTTGTTAGACTTCCTATACGGTTAAACCCCTGGTTTTGCATATTATTGTCTGAAGAAATACAGTTTTTTTCCCTCTAAACAATGAGTGGAAACTCTAATTTTTTACATTCTTTTCTAGGAGACGTTTATGATGAGCTAGGACATAAAACTGAAATATCTGAGGTAGGAATACTATAAAGAAAATACTTGAACTTAAATGGATGCAATGATGAATAGAATTTTCCAGACGTTTGTAAACTGAGGTGCAATTATGTCATTATATTTAATTATTAATTATATGTGCTGAAAAATAATTTTTGCACGGCAGCTTCTGTTCAGACTGTGATCTGACCGGAAACCTACTCCCTGTTGCCCTTTCATACCCACATCCATCCCCAACAGGCTTCAACCTAAAACTCTATTTAGGCCTCAGCGTCAGCCTTCACCATCTGTCCCAAAATTCCATCCCTGCAGCAAGTCAAGGTATTCTCCTGTAGTTTAGGCTCATCCTGATTCAACACCCCACACCGACCGAAAGGATCTACGTTTATAGTTTATCTAGTTTCATTTATTGGAATAAATAGTACAATATTTATATTAGTGTCGATTTATATTCCATGTATTTATAATTATACAGAAGCTGTTGTGTGATTGCCTTAAGTGTGATGACCCTTTAAGATTTTAATGTACAAATGAGCCAAGTACGAGGACGCAGTCATGTGACTCAGAGCTAGAGTCACGCTAACTGTAACACCAAGAGGCAGGTCCTGTAAATAGTTAGCTCTGCACTTTGCATACTTGTTAGCTGTTAATAAACCTGTTTGAGATCTTCAACAACCTGGACTCCACGCATCTCATTTATGTTGCATCAGACGACATAAAAGGTTGCCCACTACAGACACTGGTTAATGGATACTTCAAGCTGATTCCACCCTGTCCACATGTCAACTTCATCCCACACAGGACCTCAGATTTTAATTTTAGACATTTTTGGATTAGCTCATCCCTGTCCCTCTTTATGACCAGGATATGCCTATATAACTACAATGTTCATTTGCTTGTGCATTGTGGCTGCCACTTCAGAATCAAACCCATTACTTCTATCTCACTTTTTTATCTTAGGGCTTCCTGTTCGGTCTCCTCCCCTTCCTATCATCTAATCGTACCACCTTTTCTTTCTTCCCTCTTGGGTATTTTGCCCACAGTCTTCCATACCCAATTCATCACTACTCCTCTCCCTTCCTACTCACCTGCCTCCAGCATAGGCTTGAGTGAGATTCTACAAGTGTGAAGTCTCATTTCTCCAGATTTTAATTATTGTTGGAGACTTTAAAAAATTAAAACCTAATTTTTAAATATTTTTCTTTCTGCCTCTTTTAATTTTCTCTTAACTCCATCTTTCTTTGTGCTCTCTGTTTCACTTTTGGTAGATGAATTGGTGTTGAATTAAATATTCTAATCTGCACTTCGTTCAGATTCTGCACTACTCAGTAAAAATCCTTCAATCAGATTGGTTAAGGAGAAACACAGTGGATTGCCCTGTTCACACAGACCCCTGATCCCCTGTAGAGGACACTGTACTGAAATGACTTTGTAATGTCAGCAAGTTTCAGTGAAAACACCCATAGAAAGTCTGTGGGCAAGTGAAATGGCATTTGCCACTGATGGTAAAATCCAGGCCTTTTTAAAATATGCTGGTCGGTATATCACTTAATTGTGCTTTTGGATCAAAAATTACTTTAGATTTAGATATACAGCACTGAAACAGGCCCTTCGGCCCACCGAGTCTGTGCCGACCATTAACCACCCATTTATACTAATCCTACACTAATGCCATATTCCTACCACATCCTCACCTGTCCCTATATTCCCCTACCACCTACCTAAACTGGGGGCAATTTATAATGGCCAATTTACCTATCAACCTGCAAGTCTTTTGGCTGTGGGAGGAAACCAGAGCACCCGGAGGAAACCCACGCAGACACAGGGAGAACTTGCAAACTCCACACAGGCAGTACCCAGAATTGAACCCGGGTCGCTGGAGCTGTGAGGCTGCGGTGCTAACCACTGCGCCACTGTGCCACCCCTCCTGACTGAAGTCTAAATGCTGGCAACCCTGCTTAATGCAAACAAAAATAGTTTCAGGAAGGATGCACATATCCATGTAATATTTACACAGAGCACACCAGAATGGCTTGATGTTTGTTGACTGAGATGTGGTCACCTCTTGTAGCGCCAATAGAAATTTGCATTGAAAGTCAACATTAATAAAACATATAAATCTTAATAAAGTGTAAACTGCTTTATTTACAAATTGGGAAAAGCGTGTGAAAAGGACAATTTAGTCATTGTTGTAATTCTTTTAAATGTGACTTTTAACAGCTTATGCAACAGCAATGCATGAGTAACATTTGTAATTATAGCATTTTAAATGTGCAATTCTCAAGGTCAAAAACTGGCAGTACAAATTCATCTGAATAAAGCCTCAAGGAGACATAATATATTCACTAATACCTTGTGCGGTCTGAATTAATAACTAGCAGCAAATCTAGTTCATATCTAATATAAAATAAAAACAAGAAATGCTGGAAATATTCAGCAGGTCTGGCAGCATCTGTGGAGAGAGAAGCAGAGTTAATGTTTCAGGTCAGTGACCTTTCATCTAGTTCATATCTAATTCAGTGATAGGCTGAGTGATCAGAGCATCAAAATGTAATCCAAAATTTACCTTGATTCAATCTGCTCATATTACTGGTTAAATTGGTTGGTTTAATGCAAATGTCCCTTTGTACAACTCATGGCAATTTTTCCCAATCATAGTGTTCAATTTTGTGTGCTAAAAGTTATTTTAATAAGATTTTAGTTTGAACTTTTCTTGACCAAAAAAACTAAGCATGATTAAAAATGTATTTCCAGTATTGAAGTTTTAATAATTTCTGTCCTGTAATAAGGTTGGGGTTTTTCATGTTGTAACTGGCATGGAAGAGTGTCTGTCATAATCGTTTGGTTGAAAAGTGAGCCATATCAACAAAAGAAATTGCATTTATATAGAACCTTTCACATCCTCAGAATGACCCAAAGTGTATCACAGTCACAAGTTCTTTCTGAAGTATAGTCTCTTGTTGAGGCAAACAAGGCAACCAATTTCTGTACAACAAGGTTCCTCAAAAAGCAATGAGATAAATGGCCAGTTCATCTGTTTTTGGTGTTGATCTTTGAAGAATGAATGTTGGTCAGGACACTGGGAGAAATCAAACAGGTTCCAAGTTCAATGGGTGTGTGATGAGTTAGCTGGCCTCATAAAGATCACATACAAGATGGTTTATTTGGAGAAAAAAATCAGCATAGATTTGATGGGCAAAGTGGCCTTTTTTGTGTTATAACAAGTAAAGCACACATCCTTCACATATCCAATGTAAAGTTCCCAACACTGTATTATGTGCCTCTTCACTCGGATGTCTTTACTATTGATGGCCACATTCTATCATTTAAGATAAATATTGTAATAACCATTTCTGGAACAATTGCTTAATTTGAGATTAGTTAACCTCAGACAAATAGAAAAACACCAAGTTGAGGTTTGGATCTAAAAAGGAAGATCTAAGACTAAACTTAAATACACACATCAACACATCACAGCTACAAATAGAATTTTAGCAAAAAAATATATAGCTGGTCTGCTGATGTGTTAAATTTTGCTCTGTTATATTTGTAGCCTCATTTGTTTTCTCCTTAACTTACAGAAAACTCTCTCTGTGGATTTTTCATTCAATACTTTAGCAGATCTAAAGTTTAAGTTTTATGATGCCAGTCTGGTGGAAGCGACTAAACTGGGGGATCCATCAGTGCATGAATTTTTCAGGTTGCTTTCTCTGTGCCATACGGTCATGCCAGAGGAAAAGAATGAAGGTAATGCTAAAAAATTGCAAGCAGGAAATCACAGCCACCTTTCTTTAAGAGTGTGCAACATCTATAAAGATAGTTCTTGCTTAGTGGCCATGCAACACTAACCATAGTTTGTGCAGTTTGAAAAGAAAAATGTAATCTCAAGTCATTTTGAAATTCAGGCCCAGGTTATCTAGGTGAGACTTAATAACATTCATTCTACTGATAAAATAGAGCAATCTATTTAAATCTCTGTATGCAAAATATATGCAGTTTCTGACAGGGTATGAAATACTGAATTGTGAGGTGACCTTATTTGAGTACTTTCCACTGCTGTGCCAGAAATAAATGCATGTATATCTGACACAAGTCAGCAGTCATGTTTTTCATTAGCTGACACTGTATGAGATTTAAGCTCAGGGGCCCAGCTTTAATGAGGATAGAGCTGTGCTGCATTACTACAACTGATTCCATTTTAATGGTTTAAGCCAATTTAAGACGGCTAAGCACTGAATGCAGCCACAGCGAGCTGTGCTGCTGAGCTACGAGCATGTTGAAGTTTTGCAAACTCCATGTTGCACAAGAACATGCATCTCGCAGCTGATGGTTAAAAGCTCAAGATCCCCGTCTGCTTCTCCCTCAGGAATGTTTAACTTGGTTGAGTGAGTTTTCAGCCGAGCCACCCAATAGAAAGTTAGTCTTGTTCTGTTTATCACGCTTGCTCTGCTTTCTGCTTACACATGGTACGTTCTAAATGGGCACAGAGAGGGACTCAGCCTGGACTCTCCTTTTATCATGCATGTAGTGAAACTAGACCCGCAAGGTGAGGGGAGGGGAATGAAAATAAAATAATTTTTAAAAAATTAAAATATTTGTTCCATTTATTTTCCACTGGGTTTATCTTTGAACCATTTCATTTTCACCAACATGTTTACTGTTTACAATATTAGACTAAAGATTGAGGATAATTGCTTACCGTGCTACACTAATCATCCTACTCTCCTTTACATAAACCTCGTACTTCTATACATAAGGCATTTGATGTCTGCTGTTTTAATGCAGACTTTAACTCTTCCATTTTAAATGGGTTAATACCCCGGCCAAAATAGTGGACAAAGGATTGTCATCAAAATGTGTGGAACATTCTCTGATATTGCCACCTAGAATTTTTGTGGGAATTAGACCTTTAAAAGGTGGTAGGTTTATATAAACAGGAGCAGTATGATAACTATAAGCAACTAAATAGTTATAAAGCATTATAAACAATTATCTACAAACTTTAGACCTCAATCATCTGTTCATTCTACAATAATCAAACTACAATTACATCAAAGTTGCCATTCGATGATTCATTATTTTCAACATTAAATTTCCATTTTGTATTATTGACTTATTTCAAATGATTGGATGATTCTCATTTTTCATGTTAACAATGACTTTGAATTATCAGGAGTAGGCTGCACAAACCATTGGACTGTCATTTAAAAAAAAAACTCAACGTGAAGGATTGATAACCAGCTCTTGGATTTTGTTTCCAGGTGAACTCGTTTATCAAGCCCAGTCACCTGATGAAGGAGCATTGGTCACAGCTGCAAGAAACTTTGGTTTTGTTTTTCGGTTCCGTACCCCAGAGACCATCACCGTGAATGAGATGGGCAACCCTGTTGTGTACCAACTGCTGGCCATTTTGGATTTTAACAACGTGCGAAAGAGGATGTCAGTGATAGGTGTGTTGGGCATATAAACATTCACGTTTTTCTAAAATGATTATTTGTGCCTTTTCACTTTGTTCTTTTAGAACAATGGAACTGAACTGAAGGAAATTTAAGTTTGCCTGTATTTTTTTTTGTAGCATTGTTACAGGTGACTTTAAGTTGTCTTGTGTTTTAGTTAGAAATCCTGAAGGACAAATAAGACTTTACTCAAAGGGAGCTGATACCATTTTGTTTGAAAGACTTCATCCATCCAATGAAGAATTGATGGGTGTGACCTCAGACCATCTCAGTGTAAGTGCCTCTTTTGTGTCTTTATTCGATATTGGGTTAGGTTAATGAGAAACATGACTAACCATGACCTGACAATGTCGCATTAAAACTAATGTAATATTAATGCTCTTGGATTCTGCATTCATTTATTTCCCACTCTTCTTTTAAACTAATAATGCTATGTCGAATTTCCTTTGTAATGCACAGGATTTAGGGATGAGGGGGTTGAAATTTGGTAGCACCCCAAATTGGCAGTGATTCTGGCTGTGACGGTACACCAGAATGGAGAGGCCCAAAGACCAAACTAAATTAGTCCTTGGGCCTCATCATTATAACTTAGACGCGTTGTGGGCACCAATCAAGGTGCCTCTACCCAGCTTGCTTGTCGGGGCCTAATGAATTTTGGATGGAGCTGAGGTCCAAAGGTAAGTCTGGCAGGGCATGTGGGGGAAATTGGAAAGGAGGTGAGGGCGGGTCGGCAATGATCTGCAGTTGTTTTGTGGAGCCAGGAGAATCACTCCTCTTTCTGATTCCATATATCAGAACAAGTTTGTAGCCTTTTTTGTGAGGGGCCTCCAGTGGTTCCTTTAAGGGTCACTGGTTAGGCAGCTCAAGGAAATCATAGCCGGAGTTTCCTTATTGCGAACTCTATCTTGAAATTTAAATGAGGCCTGTGCTCAGGTCAGGCAACTACCAGGACCTAAAGAAAGAAAAAGCTCCGACCAATTTAACAATGGCCACGGTGTCCGTGCAGATTGAGCACAATCCTCTATCCTGCTAAATTGCATATCATTGCTCCCTGTTTATGCCTGTATAATGGGTGTAACTATGTTGAATTTAGGCCTGTTTAAGAAATCCATATTCAAAAGATGAAAACATGTTGTCACAGTAGCTTGGTAGCTGATTTGGGTAAGTTTTTGACTTTCTGAGTTGAGTCGCAACTATTAGGAATTGCAAGTGTTTAGAGCAACAAAAGAGGAAGTTTTTATTCTGTCATGGGATGTGGGCGTCACTGCAAGGCCAGCATTTATTGCCCATCCTTAATTGCCTTTGAGAAGGTGATGATGAGCTGCCTTCTCTAACTGCTGCTGTCCATGTGGTGTATTTAGTGCTATTAGGGAGGGAGTTCCAGGATTTTGACCCAGTGATGATTTAGGAATGTCGATATATTTCCAAGTCAGGATGGTGACTTGGAGAGAATCGTGTAGATGGTGGTGTTCCCATGCACCTGCTACCCTTGTTCTTCTAAGCGGTAGAGGTCATGGGTTTGGAAGGAGCTGTTGAAGAAGCCTCAGTGAGTTGTTGCAGAATATCATGTAGATGGTGTACACTGCTACCACTGTGTACTGGTGGTAGAGGAAATAAATGTTTACGGTGGTGGATGGGGTGCTAATCAAGCATGCTGCTGAATCCTGGATGGTGTCAAGCATCCTGAGCATTGTTGGAGCTACGCTAATCCAGGCAAGTGGAGAGTATTCCATCACACTCCTGACTTGTGCCTTGTAGATGGTGGACAGGCTTTCGGGAGTCAGGAGGTAAGTTCCTTGCCACAGAATACCCAGTGTCTGATCTGCTTTTGTAGCCACAGTATTTATGTAACTGGTCCAGATACAATTCTGGTGAATGGTAACCCCCAGGATGTTGCTGGGAGATTTAGAGATGGAGAGGTAGTTAAATACTCTCTCTTGTTGGAGATGGTCATTGCCTGGCACTTGTGTGCTCCAAATGTTAGTTCCAGCTTGTCAGTCCAAGCTTAAATGCTGTCCAGGTCTTGCTGCATGTGGGAACAGACTGCTTGATTATCTGAGGAGTTGCAAATGGAACTGAACGCTGTGCAACCATCAAAAAATATCCTCACTTCTGACCTTATGATGGAGGGAAGGTCATGGATGACTAGGGCTCATTGATGCCACACTGGGTCAAATACTGCCTTGATGTCAAGGGCAGTAATTCTCATCTCATCTCTGGAATTCAGCTCTTTTGTCCATGTTTGGACCAAGGCTGTAATGAGGTCTGGAGCCGAATATTCCAAGTGGAACCCAAACTTAACAACAGTGAGCAGGTTGCCTTTGTTGTAGCTGTACTGGGGCAGCTTGGCTAGAGGCATGGGTAGTTCTGAAGCACAAGTCTTCAGCATTACAGCCGGGATGTTGTCGGTGCCCAGACCCTTTTCTGTATTCAGTGCATTCAGCCTTTTCTTGGAATCACATGGAGTGACACAAATTGGCTGAAGACTGGCATCTGTGATGCCGGGGAGCTCAGGAGGAGACTGAGATGGATCATCCGCTTGGCACTTCTAGCTGAAGATGGTTGCAAACGCTTCAGCCTTGTCTTTTGCACTCACATGCTGGGCTCCGCCATCATTGAAGATGGGGATATTCATAGAGCCTCGTCCTCTGGTTAGTTATTTAATGGACCACCACCATTCATGACCAGATGTGGTAAGAATGCAGATCTTTAATCAGATTCTTTTTAGCCAGTCCCTTGGGAACGAGGATGACTTTCTTCCATTCCAGGGTTGTGGGTCCTTAAGTGACTGAATCGTCCAATTCTGATCTGCACACTCTGTCACATGTTTTTTTTTTTAGTTTTTTTTAGAGATACAGCACTGAAACAGGCCCTTCGGCCCACCGAGTCTGTGCCGACCATCAACCACCCATTTATACTAATCCTACACTAATCCCATATTCCTACCACATCCCCACCTGTCCCTATATTTCCCTACCACCTACCTATACTAGGGGCAATTTATAATGGCCAATTTACCTACCAACCTGCAAGTCTTTTGGGGCAGGTGGTGTTTGGTGAAGCGAGTGGATGGGATGCTGGAATTTCTGAACGCTGCTTCCGCTGTTTGTTCTTGGTCGCTGCCTGGGCATGTCGACGTTGTTCGAACTGGCTGGCACCTTCGCGGATGCTTTTTCTCCATTTTGTGCGGTCTTGGGCAAGAGATTCCCACGAATCGGTGAAGATGTCACATTTTTTCAGGGAGAATTTAAGGACATCCTTGTAGCGTTTCTGCTGCCCTCCTGGTAGCCTTTTGCCATGACAGAGCTCGGAGTAGAAAGCTTGTTTTGGGAGTCTTGTGTCAGGCATGCGGGCGATGTGGCCCGCCCAACATAACTGGCTAGCCATGACCAGTGTCTCGATACTGGGAATGTTGGCCTGAGAGAGGACACTGATATTGGAGCGCCTGTCCTGCCACTGAATTTGCAGGATCTTGCGGAGGCGTCGCTGGTGATATCTCTCCAGGGGTTTGAGATGTCTGCTGTACAGTGTCCATGTTTCCGATGCATACAGGAGGGCAGGTAACACTGTGACCCTGTAGACCATGAGCTTGGTGCCAGGTTTGAGGTTAATCAGATACTGTTGTACGAAACCATGACAATTGGCCTCAGAGCAATGACAAATCATGTAAGCTATTCTTAGTGTGCTTTAGAATTGTTTTACTGGTTACAATGCGGCACAGGTTTCCTCAGGCATCATTGCCGTTTTGTCAGTTATTACTGCTGTAAGTTTGGGGAAAAAAATGACGCTCATTTAAAAGTTTATATCCCATTTGTTTCCTACAACCTGGTTTTAATTGTGTTCTTGAGATGAGTTTTTATTTTAAAATAAAAGTACTGATCTACATGGCATTGCTGAAATAAAATATTTTGCAGTAAGAATTGCATTGGGCATCAACTGTCAGAATCAGTGGAAATAATCCAAATAACATTGTGTGTGGAGTTCGGGGATTGATGTTTCGACAATTCTGCTTTTATTGTGTGTTAAAGGAGCAACTTGGTTTTTAATCGGAACAGTTTTAGTGACCGTTAAGTACATTTTCTAGAATTTCTGGCAGCATTCCTGATGAGTAACCTTGAGGAGAACACCACTCAATTATGCTATAAGGCCTGTCTGCACATCAGTTGATGATAAATAAGGTTTGACCTTAATCGTTTTATCAGGATGGGTACTTGGAAACCCTAGCCAAGGTGGGGGAACAAGCCTGCCTTCACACACTGCAAGAAGGATCCAAGTCGGACCCCAATAACTGCAAACCTGTTTCTCTAAATCTAAACATATCAGAGGTCATGGAAATCACATGCAATTCCAGATAACATTTTAGAAATCTGAGTTCTTTGAATTGTATGGGAATCTGTTGGAGCGTGCTGTCTGGCTTTACAGCAAATTGATCAGCCTTCGTCACTTACGGGAATGGAGCGATCTTCTCAAACCCAAAGTAAAATCAGAGTTGTTACCTTCAATATTTCTGAAACCTCTGATAGGATTATCTTGGGTTATTAAGTTGGTGAGTGACTTAGCTCACAACATTTAAGAAGTATTTAGATGAGTACTTGAAATGCCATAGCATACAAGGCCAAGTGCTGGAAAATGGGATTAGAATAGATAGGTGCTTGATGGCCGGTGTGGACACGATGGGCCGAAGGGCCTGTTTCTGTGCTGTATAACTCGATGACTATGATGTAATGGGCATATGACATACTCAAAGGTTGCCACTATTTGGTCGTCTGGAGTGGATATTTGTTCTGTCATTGGAGACTTACGTGCGTCATTAGAGAAAATGTGAATGCCCAAACACGCTATTTTCTCTGCATTATTTTCAGTACCAGGTTGTTGATGCCTTTGCTGATTGCATTGCTATTTACAGATGGTCAGGAAGTGAATCATTGTAGGCAGATATAGACAGGATGTAGGTATCTAAATGGTGTATTCACTTTGGTGATGAGAAGACAAGTCAATAACTGTCAGGGAAAAATTGATTGTGATGTTACCTACTCACATCTACACTACAAGCATAACACATGCTCCTCGGTTACAAACACTTTCTTGGTAATTGCATCTAAGCTATACTCAAGCAGGAGAATGAAAGAAAAAAAAAGACTTGCATTTATATAGCACCATTCATGACTATTGGACATCTCAAAGCACTTTACAGCCAATGAAGTACCTTTTGAAGTGTAGTCACTATTGTAATGCAGGAAGTGCAGCAGCCAGTATGCGCACAGCAAGCTCCCACAAACAACATTGTGATACTGACCAGATAATCTGATTTGTGATGTCGATTGAAGGGTAAGTATTGGCCCGGACATCAGGGATAACTCCCCTGCTCCTCTTCAAAATAATGATATGAGATCTTTTACATTGACAAGCAGATGGGGCCTCAGTTAACATCTCAACCTAAAGGTGGCATCTCCAACAGCGCAGCACTCCCTTAGTACTGCACTGGAGTGTCAGCTTTGATTTTTGTGCTCAGGCCCTACAGCATCAGTTGAACCCAGAACCTTGTGACTCAGAACCAAGGGTGCGACCAACTGAGCCACAGCTGATACAACAGAGAGGCCTACTAGAAAAACTGGTAGAGAAATGAGAATCATTGACAAAGTTTTCCACCTTTTGTCACTACTGGTAACTTTTAAATATTCTGCAAGATCTATACCCAGTAGGATAATGCCCCATTTTGGTAGGCTGCAGAGAAAAAAGCATTACTTCCTGTCAGTGCCTCAGTCCAGTCCAAAGCCTCAGAGGCAAGTGGATATGATGACATGACTAGTAGGTCATGTTGGAGGCAGCCTTACACAACATTGGCAAGATGTCCACCTTCTGCAGAATCACAAGTGGAACAGAAATACATGAATTGTTTATGTTTATTGCAGACCCTCAGTGTTCCTGGTAATAAGGTAAGAGAGGCTTTGGCTACACCTGAAGATTCTATTACAGCAACCTATGCAACTCCCTGCCACACAGTCACTCGATTGCAGAAATTCAAGGACAACGTTAGCTATTGCTTACTGAACCAGGGTTATTGGGGCAAGTCTCATGCAATGGAAAATCTGAAACTTGCCAATTTACACCTCGATATTCTTTCTCCTTCTCATACAGCAGTGTGGGAATTGTCATTGCCTTCTCTTTAGTACTTGTCTTAGCACTTGGCAGTATTACATTTTACCTTTCGTAATTTAAACATGGGTTTCATTAAAAGTAGGATTAGACAGAAGAGCTTTTGTGTGTTAGTGAGCTATCTTGGGGGGGGTGGGGGCAGAGAAAAGCGCACACAAGCTTGAGATTTTGGAAATCTGTGTCCTTTTTATTTGGAATTGTATATTTTTTTCAAAATTGAGTTCTGAACAGCATGAGCAGTAATATTGAACACTCCAGGTGATTCGTAAATAGGTGCTGCAGAATACGCTTTTTTTATATTTGTATATAATAAGTGCGTAGCAAGATTCTCCCATTAAAATAGTAGGTTCATAGCAGGCTTGAATTTTAGGTCCTACCAGGGGCGGAAACAGAGGTGGGTGGGTGATGAAAATAGCAGCGCCGGCCAGCGTGCCGGTTTTCTGTCGCCGTTTCTGCTGCTGGTGAGTTTCACTAGGGTGGCGGGGGTGGGGGGAAGATTGGCCCCAAGAACCATCCCAATTGGCTAATGAGTGCAATTAAGGTTGTTAAAGAGATCATTGAGAGCTCCTTGAGGAGCAGGTTGAGATTTTGATTGGGACATGGGGGCTGTACGCTGGGTCACGGGCAAACCAGGTGCATGGAGGCAGCAACACAGTGGGAAGCCAGTCATGGCTGCCCCAGAGAATTAAGTGGGTGCATAAAAGGGGGAATGGCTTGGGGGGACTCCGCCATTGGCACCCAGGTGCCATTGGGTGTGTACAGGTTGTGGGCAGAGTGTGGACTGTGTGCTTGGACATTGCAGGGGATTCATCACCCTCCTGACATCACGGGGGCATAAGAGGAGAGGGGAAAGCTTGCACGCACAATTGGGAGGCTTCCTGAGCAAAAGGAAGGCCTCAGCTGGAAACAGAAGCACGTCTCTCAGATTTCAGGTCCAGTGATGATGAGAAGCAATATCCTTCACAGGAAGGGCAGAACCCCAGGCATGAGGAGGGCAGGGGAGAGAGATGAAAGGCAGGAGGACATAAAGGCCATACCCTCAGCATAGGCTGTACTGCCAAAGATGGAGCTACCCAGACATGTCTGGCCACACAGATTTATGCCCTCATCGCCGAAGACCTCACATCTGCAGCATTGGTTGCCAGTAGCCTTCAAAGTGACTGTGGCCTTGAATTTTATTTTGCCTCTGGCTCCTTCCAAGGATCAGCTGCGGACCTTGGTGGCATTTGCAAATGACTGCACACCACTGCATCCCACAGGTTACTGATGCCCTATTTGTCAGAGCTGGAAAGTACATTCAATTCCAGGGGCCTCGTAGGCACAAAGGGCGGTGGGTTTTGCCTCCTTCACTGGATTTTCCCCCAAGTGCAGGACATCATCAATTTACACCCATGTGGATATCAAGGCACCTACTGTCTGCTCAGTAAGATTTATCAACAGGAAGGGCTTCCACTCCCTCAATGTACAATGCATGTGCGACTATGACGAGAGCTTCCTTCATTTGTGCGCTCACTATCCTGGCAGCTGCCATGACTTCTTCATCCTCCTGCAGTCCAGGCTGCCGCAGCTCTTCATTCAACCCCCGCAGACTATGTGGTTGGATTCTAGGGGACAAGGAGGACAGCATGTTCTGGAACCCACTTGGAGCTGCCTGTGAGAACACTACCATTGAAGACGCAGCCTGGAATAGATCCACAAAATATCCAAAAAAAGATCCACATAAATCAAAAATTGGAAAAAAGTACTCTGTTACAGATGCAACAAACCCCAGTGATCCACTCAGTGTTCTGCCCGATGCGGTGGCCTCCACTCTTGGCCACTTCTATGTTGCCTCGGAGGAGGTGAAGATAGCCTCCTGACTTCTGTTTGCTCGTGGATGAGATACTCATGGCAGTCATCCTTGCCGTGAAGATGCTGAGGGGCACCTCCAGAGGCTGCTGCGCCATCATCAATGCAGGGGCAGCCTCTGTTAGTGGGCTCTGCTGCACAGATGGTCCCTCAGTTAGAGGGCCCAAGGAAGCCATTAATGATGCTGGTGCCCTGTGACGGATGGCACTCTCATCCTGATCGGTGATGGCGCCAGCCCTTGGCTGGCGCTCTGGATGGCTGGAAGAGTGCACCAGCTGGGGCTCAACTGGCATCCCCTCCAAGAATCTCTGCGCCATCAGCGCCACTGACCGATCAAGACTACACACCGTGGCACACATCCTGTGAATGGCAGTGCACAGCTCCTGCTCAGAATGCTGCCACATATGGCTCTCCATGAGTTTGTCCACACTCTCGATGGAGGAGCTCAGCACTGAAAATCCTGAGCCATAGTGGCGCACATGAGCTGAGTAGACTGTATCTGAGGTACACTTTCAAGGTACTTGTTCTAATGTCTCTTCTGGCTGCGCTTGGCTGTGTAGACACAGGAATTTGGTTTTGCGCTTTGACGTCTGAACCTGCGAGAGACATAAGAGATTGAGAACTAACCTTGGAGAGCAGGAGTCTCTGCAGTGCTGAAGCTTCCCAATGCAGTTGAGACTTTGGCAAGCTGATGGACAGGCTGGAGTGAACTGCATCCCCTTCATCTACACATTGCAGTATCTATTCAGCCTCTCAACCAGGAATGCCCATCTTATCTTCCCCGACTTGCTCGTGGTCAGCTATCCTGACCATCTCCATGGCTCCCGCTTCTGTCGTAATGACAATGTGTAGGATGGGGATCCCGCCTTTTGTCTGGGCCCTTTCGCAGGATTGAGAACCCATTTCTCCTGGAAGGACGAGAGAGAGATAAGACACTGCTGGCCTCTATAGTCAATGCCAATGACTCATTGAGATAGGAAGTTGCTTGTATCAGTGCTGGAAAGTCCTCATTGGTGCTGTGGCTCTGAGCCTTGCTGAGGGGGTCAATGGGTACATGTTACTCCCATGTTCAGGAGCAGCAGCACCCTCAGGCTCCTTAGCTGTTGTGTCTGCTGGAGGTTGAATACCCAGAGACATGTCCGGATAGTCTGGCATTACACTCACCTTGCCGGAGCGAATAAGGCAATTGATTCTCTTCCGGCACTACACCCAGTTCCCCCTAACCACGATTTGTCTGCTCACGGTCTCTGCCACCTTGATCCAAGCCTGCTTGATTTGGGAGGGTGGCCTTCTCCTGCCACACTCTGGAAAGAGGACCTCCCTCTTCTCCCTCACTGCCTCCAGGAGGACCTGCTGGTCTGCATCAGCAAAGTGAGGGGCAGCCCTGCCTCAGATTCCAGCCCTCTGCCTCTCCTGCTGCATCATTAATGTAGCAATTCTTCCATTGGCTGCCGTGGTCAGTTTAAATCGGGCCTGCTGTCTTTCTGTCCCGCCTCCATTCCCGCCCCGATCTCCCCTAACTAGCTGCCCAACCTGCCCTCCAGCCAATTAGCAGCCAGTCTCCATGAAAATCAGGGCCTGTGACTGATTCCCCTTCCCCCCCCCCCCCCCCACCCCCCACCACCCCCCTACCCCAACCACTCCTGGGGGCAGAATCGTGACCTGGAAACAGTCCCAACATCCGTCTCCCAACCCCGGAAGGAATATCAAATGCCATATGTTTAATATTAACACAAATGTATTGTGCTCTTTGATTGAAATTACTGTGAGCTCTAAGCAACCTAACTGCTTTAATATATCGAGGTAACGTGGCATTGCTGCGCAACAACTTGATGTACAATGGTTAATAATGGCTTTTGCTTTCATGAATAATTTTGATTGCAGTATGTTCAAGCAGCGTGATGAAGTATGATTTTTGTATTAGACACCATGTAATCTTTATTTTCCTGTATTATTAGAGCAGCTGTATTTATCGCTAATGAGAGTAAATGTATTCCAAAGATGATTCACATGGACTGGCATAAAAATACCCAAACAGAATTAGCTTAAAATTGTCTTTACAGTGATTGATGAATGTAATGTCATTTCCATTATACTCAAGATAATTTGTGATCTCTACTGTAATTGGAATCCAATAACAGTAAATTTTATGAACTAATTAGAGGAAGCTTGAATTGCCTTGTAATCCTCAAATGATAAAAAGACCAATTTCTTTGTGATTTCTGTATCATTTCTCATGGCCAAATGTTATGCTATAGTAGCTGTATATGCTGTTCAGAGACACCCCAGGAGCAGCCACTCTATGCAGTTCAGTCTCTGATGTGACTCATGAAATAAATACTGCTGCCCACAGCTACAAATACATATACGAGCTCCTTTAAACTGTGCTCTTGTTGCCTGAATCTAGCATTCATCCATCAGTACAGAATATTTCTGGTGCCATTTTAGGAGAAGGGAGTTGAAACCTCGTGAGATTTCACACTTTTGCATTGTCTCATTGATGTTTAGAAGTATAAAGGGAGATATCAGTGTTTTATGTTTTTTCATAGTCTCTTGCTGACATGAGAGGATCCTAATTTTACAAAACATGGAGCATCCAATCGTGCTAACAGACGTAGCTTATTAGATCATGAAAAGAAAAATGAAAGACTTGCGTTGATATTGAGCCTTTCATGACGAGAGGATGTCCCAAAGCATTTTATAGCCAATGAAGTACTTTTTGATGTGTAGTTACTGTTGTAATGTAGGGAGCGCAGCAGTCAATTTGCACACAGCAAGCTCCCACGAACAGCAATGTGAAAATGACCAGGTAATTTGGTTGTGAAGTTGATTGAGGGATAAATATTTACCAGGCCACCGGGGATAACTCCTCTGCTCTTCTTCAAAATAGTGCCATTGGATCTTTTACATCCACCTGAGAGGGCAGACAGGGCCTCGGTTTAACATTCCATCCGAAAGACGGTAGCAGCAACAACACAGCACTCCCTCAGAACTGCACTGGTGTATTAGCCTTGAGTTTAGTGCCCAGGTGCAATTGCCAGGAATTTGGAGGGCATGATTTGAACCAATAACAAAGGATGACTTTTCACTCACTCATGTGGTGTGAAGGATTGCCTTCTTTCCTATTATTGATTGACTTTAGATTTGTGCTTTGAGTATTTTTTTAAAATCATCCTCAATCAAGAACAGGAAATAGTTCAGCTATTCCTTGGTCAACCTATGATAACACTTATACAGTTCTATTGGAATTTCCTTTCCTTTACATAGATGCCATTTTAGGTCTGAGATGTCAAATCAAGGCCCTACCTTCCTGTTCTAATGGGTACAGGTGGAGGTTAAGGTCCCATGGTATCTTCAAAGGAAGGTACGAGGTTCTCACTGTATCCTGACCAACATTCTCAGCCAGCAGCAGACTAACTGGTCACTCATCTCTTTGATGTTTGTGGGATCTTGCTGTGGACAGAATGGTTGCTCTGTTTTCCCTCCATAGGATAGTCACTGTAACTCATTCCATATGAAGCACTTGAAGACTTTCCTGAAAGTTGCAAACAGGCACTATATAAATGTTTTGCTTTCCTCTCTCCTCTCTTCCTTCTCTCTCACTGATTCTCAGCCCATTGCCCTTCCCTCCTCTCCCCTCCCTGGAATTCCGAGATGATTGTCCCAGTTGAAAATGGAGCAATCTAAAAGTAACTACCAGTTGCCCCCTAGAAGTATAATGTATTGTAATTTTTTGCAATTAATTCTGAATTAATTCTGAAAGTGATGTTTTGCACAGGAATTTGCAGGGGAAGGGCTGCGGACGTTAGTGCTTGCCTACAAAGATCTGGATGAAGCGTACTTTGATAAGTGGCAAAAAAGGCACCATCGTGCCAGCACTGCACTTGATAACCGAGATGAACAGCTTTCTGTATTGTATGAAGAGATTGAACAGGACATGATGGTATGACCATGCAAAAAGTTAATTTGTCACATCCGAGTGAATTACAGCACTTGAATTATGCATGATGATTGTGACTTATGAAATTGAAGCTAGACATTTTACATAAGTGACTACTCTCGTATCACAATACAGTGGCCATCACATTGGTTTGAATTGGCCAGATTGTCTTTTACAATTCTGTTTAGTGCAACTTAAGGGTGACATATCGGTACATTTTAAGAGCACCTGATCATCAGATTTTATGGTAGATTTCTTAAGAAGGTAGTACAACATTTTACAATGGAGGTAGTTTGAAGATACTTCATAATTAATTACCAAGTGTGAATCTTCCATTCATTTATTTTAGGAAAAAACACAATAAAACTGCAGAATATCTGGTCTATATCTCGATAATCATATCTAGAATACGAAGTCTGTAAAATACTAATATTTGATCTGCAAAAGTTCAATATAAAAACAATATTAATTTGTAACTCTTCATTAATTGTGTATGTATCTGTGTTTAGTTACTAGGTGCCACTGCAGTAGAAGACAAATTACAAGAAGGGGTTTCTGACACAATTGCCAACCTAACCCTGGCCAATATTAAAATTTGGGTACTTACCGGAGATAAGCAAGGTATTGTAAATAGTGACCGTGTCATTTTATGAAAGATTATTTTAATTTTTGCTTTCTGTGCAGCTAAGCCTATTGCATTTATTCCATCTTTATTCTCCAAGATAATTACGTTTTACAAGATCTTACAGTCACTGTGTAAATCAGAAATGGATGGAATAAAATGAAGTGATTGGTTAAGCAAAAGTTTTTCAACTTGCATTTGAGTTTTAGAAGCCAACAAAACATCTTTTGCTGGTTGACTGATTATCAATTAATATTTCGAACACAGATTCTTTTACAATCCTTTTATTATTGGCAAATGCACAATTTCAATTGAAAAAGTTCATTTAAAAGTATCAACAATTTTACTTTAAAATATTCAGTGATCTTGGAAATGACTCGCAATCCACTTGAGCTATATATACAATGCAAAGGATATTAGCTTAACAAAAACACTAGATATTTGAGCTTCTGATATAAAGGACGAGATTGAATAACTGATTTTGTGTTACTTTATTAGTATCATTCTCTAGTTTCTCTTCTATCTCCTCTCATGCCCTCTCTGAGTTCATCTTGTCCATGAGACCCACTTACTGCTCTCTTGACCTGATTCTCACTAGATGTCTCTTCCTGGACCCCAGGCTAGCTGACACTATAAATGGTTTCTTCTCCTTATGTACTGTCCCCCTATCTTTAAAAGCTGCCACCAACACCCCCTCTCAAAAAAAAACCCTTCAATCCTTCTGTCCTTGCAAATTAAGCCTCACTTTCAACCCAGCCCCGCTTCCTCTGCAAAGTCCCAGAATGTGTTATTGTCACTCAAATCCTTCCCACCTTTTCCACAATTCCATATTTGAATCTCTGCAGTTCAGTTTTCACCTCTGCCATAGCTCTGAAATGCCCCGAATCAAAGTCATACAAGAGCAAAATACGGCAGGTGCTGGAAATCTGAAATGCTCAGCAGGTCAGGCAGCATCTGTGGAGAGATAAACAGTGTTAATGTTTCAGGTCTGTCACCTTTCATCAGAACTGCAGAAAGTTAGAGCAGTAACAGGTTCTAAGCAAGTACAGAGGTAGGGAAAGGGAGAATGGGGAGGAAAGAACAAAAGGGGAAGTCTATAATAGGGTGGAAGGCAGGAGAGATTAAACGGCAAAAGGGATGATGATGTAAGGCAAAAGGGGATGGTAATGAAAGCCCAGTGGTGAAGGATGAAACAGGAGCCAATCTTTACACACTTTTATAAGTATTTATTCACAGAGATACAAAATAAAACATGCATCTTCTGAATACAACCCCCAGTTCCAGTCTGTTCCACTTTATAGGAACTCGTGAATCCCTAGTTAATGCCCAACACCTGCATCCAATTAAACACAATTAATATACAACTAATAATGGGACAAGTAAAGAAACAAAAGATGGGTCACGAGGAGGCATAAAAGGGAATAGCAAAATCATCACCAACAGCTGCCATCTAACATTTTCCAGTTCAGACGAAAGGATATTGAACTGAAATGCTAACACAGTTTCTCTCTCTACATATGCTGCCTGACCTGCAGAGTATTTCTAGTGCTTTCTGTAATCAAAATCACTCTCTGTGATTACGACTGTGGTGCACTTGTCCTTTTCCACCTCTCTGCAGCCATTGACATGGTTGACCACGCCATCCTTCTCCAATGCCTCTCCCCAGTTTTTCAGCTGAGTGGGGCTACCTTCGCCTGATTCCACTTTTACCAACTCAAGCACACCAAAGAATCTCCAGCAATGTCTTCTCTTCTCACCTCCATGCCATTATCTTTGAGTCCCCCTGCAGATCTATCCTTGGCCACCTTCTATTTGTCATCTGCATGCTGCCCCTCGGCAATATTATCCACAGACATGGCATCAAGTTCCATGTGTATGCTGACAACACCCAGCTCTACTTCACCACCACCTCTCTCAATCCCTCCACAACCTTTGTGTTGTCAGTCTGCTTGTCCAACATCCAGCCCTGTATGAGCCGCAATTTCCTTCAGCTAAATATTTAGAAGACAGAAGCCATAGGCTTTGCCCCTAATATTAAAGGGCCTGTGTAAATGCAGATTGTTGTGGTTGTACCTTATTGGACAAAGCCATTATTGTGTAAATCTTAAAACACAAAAATAACACATTAATACAAATGAGAATTAAAACAGAAATTGCTGGAAAGGCACAGAAAGTCTGTCAGGATCTGGAAAGCGAAACAACAGGTTAGTATTTTAGGTGTAAACTCTTTGTAAGAACCAGAAATTGGAAGATAAGTCCATTTAATAAGGCTAAACAAGAATTGTCTGGGGTTGAGGATGATGGAGGGGAGGCAGCAGAGAGACAAACAAGCAGAAGAGGAGCTGGTAATGCTGACTCCTGCACTAGAGAGACACTTATTGTGTTTTATGGCCAGCAACCAGGTATTTGAAAAGACTAGAAAGAAATGGAAATTGGAGAATGATATACAAACGTTGTCCCATTCTCAGGGTTACAAGCAATGGCCAATGGCAGAACAAGCAAATTTTTAGAGGTAATGGTGGAAGAGCTAAAACGTCAAGGGACAACGGTTACTTTCAGGTGGAGGATCCTTTGGGAAGAGGATTTGTGTTTCCTTTAAAGCACACATGAGAAAGGCCACGGGAAATCACCTAATGTACTTTTTGCCCAATCATATTGCTCATTTCTCCTGGAAGTTCAAAAAAAAAGAAGGCTGTTACGAGCAACTGACGAGGAAAGCGCAGGACTGTGAGGCATGGAGAAATGAGCAGAGGACCTGCCCATGGGCAGATCAGCATTACATACAAAAGCCCATCCCAGGGAGCAGGAAGAAAGGCTGGTGGGAATGAGAGAAATGAGCAAGAAAATGAGGGAGAGAACTAAGGTTTGAAATTCCTTGTCCATGTTCAAGCCAGAAGGCTTCCTAATGTCCAATTTTCTTGAGTTTGGTTTGAACAGTCTTGGAGACCGAAGAAGGTCAGCATTTTTTTAATGGATGAACCACGTGGCAATCAGGAGTTCTACATGGAATGGAGGATCAATTTGCTTTTGGTCACTTCAATGCAGAGAAGATTGTATCGGTGGATGTGGCATGGTAAATCGAAGAAGGTACATATACATTTGTGCTTCACGTGGAAGGACGTGGCATTGGTAGAAGTCAGGGTAATGAAAGAATGAAGGGAATAGTCCCTCTGGAGAAGAGGAAGGGAATGACACAGTGTTCTTAATGATGAGATCATGATGATCTGGTGAATGCAGAGGCTCATGAGAAGCGATGAGTAGTAGGGGACCTTGTCATCATGAGGTGGATCAGAGTAGAGGCTTGGGAAATGGGGTGCGCACTCCCTCGTTTGAGGAAAGAAGGAGGATGAGAAGTTTTGCTGTGGAAAGAGAAATCATCAGCGAGATACAATGGAGACAGAGAAACTGGTCGACATTATGGCATCTTTACATGAAGCATGTGGAAAGATGCATAACAAAAACATTTTTTAAAAAAGGGAGCCTCAGTCAAGGAGGGCTGGATTTTGCTACTGTAAGTGAAATGACTGCAGAGCTGGCAGCTGGTATGAGTGTCATGAGCTGGTAACCATCGAGACTGAATGACAGCACCAGGAACATGGGTAAACCAAAGCAAGACAAATACACAATGACATCAGAGTAGACTAATTAGCTGTTCAGTCTGTCCTGTGATATTGAAAACTTACTGCACTGATTAAAGGCAAAGGAAAGAATGGTAAAATGTGTGTAAAATCAGATCCCCAGATAAATCGATGTTTGGCTGGGGAATGTACGATTCATCTAAATGCATTCCAATATATTTTATATTTCACAGATATTGAGCAATTTTGTTCTTCCAACATGTTGACACACTGATTTTTGTTGTTAATTATGCTTTCTATTGAAACCCATGTTTCAAAAGTATTTATCTTTATCCTTCATCATGATTTAGGGACCTAACTAGCAGTCTTATTTATTCTCTTCAACTTCAGTAGTGTCCTGCACCATAGGCCTCAGACCTGGATCTAGGCTTATCAAAAAATAAGTCCCTCATATAAATTAGCGCAATAGGATTTCCGTGCCACTGCGGTCAGTGTGGGGTGTGAAAATCCCATGGTAGTGAGTCCAGTTCCATACTGCTGCCAACTTTGTTGCTTTTACCGAGACTGCAGCTAATGGTCTGAATCTGGAGTAGTTTAGTGGGCCTAACATACTGCCCCATAATCCATGGGGCTTTGTGACTTGGTTGCTCACATTGATGTTGCAGTTTTTCCACACGAGAATGAACCTGAAACTGGTTGAAGAATGATGTTTTGGCAAATCAGTGTAACCTTTTCTGATCTGCTTGCCGTGCCAGTGCATGGTGGGTGCTCTGGCAATGTCTGCATACCCAGTAGCATATGTTTTTACATTGTTGTCTTTGTATCTGTCCCTAGGCAATGGTGTTGGTGATATGTGAGGAAACTCAGCTTGGCCACTACAATTGAATCACATTGAGTGATATCACCCTGAGGACTCGGAGCTTGAAGCTTTAATAGGGCCATGAACTTGATGTAATCTTCCAATATGAACAATTGTTGAAGCACAAATGCAATCTCATTGTGAGAGTGTAGCACAGTATTAGCTTATGTAGATGGTTTATGTGTGAAATAGATTGGATTTATGACCATGGTACAGCATACTTAATATGTTAACCAAACTGGAAGATTGGATTGTCACAGTATGCACTTTTCAGGATAGTACATGGCTTTTGTGACCTGGAGGCTAGACACATTAGATTTATCACATGTTACGTACAGAAGCAATACCTTTCCCTTGACAATTGATGTATTGATTATCCCTCAGGAAAATGACACTATTGTTGATTACCCAATTCTAGAAAAAGCTAAGTACAGTTAGATTCAGAAAAAAACCTTGAAACGTTACAAAATACATTTAAGCTTTCCTTGGCCTCTCTGAAATCAATCTAATTAAACACATCTTTTCTTTAAGCTTCCTTTGTCCTTATGCCGGAAAGGTTTGTGTTTTTTTTTTCCATCTAAGAGACATCTAACAATATATAATTTAATAATGCTGCTCACTTGCTTTTTATGTGGTTGGTTGATCATTGAGAAAGGAAAAAAATCATTGATGAAATGACATTTTTGAGACAGGAGCTCAGTGGTTGTGGATTGGCTGAAATTTAAACTCAGTCTCCTTCAGTGGGAAGTTTCAGTTAGCTATTGGTGAGGCTTATTAGATCAAACACTGTTAAATTGGGAAAAGAAAAGGAACAAGATTCTCCAAAGTTAAGACAAAGTAAAACTTTCTTGTCTATTAGTTTATTTGGAAGCAGTTAAAGTAATTTGTATATTTTCTGTATTAAAAAAATACATATAAGCAAGTAAAACATGAGCTCTTCAACATTTTCTGAGATAACTTTGAAGGGAAATGGTGTTTTATTCCTATTTCACTGATCTATAAATATAGTCAGTATGCATAGTAAGAGCTAAGCGCTGATACACTTGAGAAAACCAGCAAGCCAGGAAGGATTGACGCATCATCAGCAATGCCACAGGGAGATGGACTAATGAGGGCAGCCAGTGGCAGCTGGAAGTTTTGACATCTGCCTGTCCTTGTGGAAGGTGGGGGTGGGAGGCAAAATTGTCTAGACCTCCCCTCCCCTTCCCCAAACCAATCATGTTTTCCTTGTATGGAACTAATTGTCCTTTCCTGTTAATATTAATTGTTAAGACATTTGGGGACTTTCTCTTGGGGTTCAGGCCAATACCATTGTAACAACATTGTAACCTCACTCACTTTGCTCAGATAAAAATGGTCATTTTTAAGTAATCAAGTCAGAAAATCAGCACGAGGTTTTGTCTCCCGTCATTGTAACTTTGATGATTTTGTGCCCATTGATAATGAGCAATTTGATCCACTTTACTTTTTTTACTTTTGGGCCTCCTTATCTCGAGAGACAATGGATACGCGCCTGGAGGTGGTCAGTGGTTTGTGAAGCAGCGCCTGGAGTGGCTATAAAGGCCAATTCTGGAGTGACAGGCTCTTCCACAGGTGCTGCAGAGAAATTTGTTTGTCGGGGCTGTTGCACAGTTGGCTCTCCCCTTGCGCCTCTGTCTTTTTTCCAGCCAACTCTTCCGACAGGCCAGGACACATAGTTCTGACGTTCCAGCTTGCAAAGCGAAGGGCTGGTACCTTCTTTCCTTTTTTCATGTTGTTTGGTGTGGTGTATCAGTCCACCTTTCGGGCAATGACCCTGAGCTCCAAGCACCCATTGAAGCAGGCAGACTGTGGCGGGACAGAACCTTATTGACCGGGGGCTGCCCGGTTTGAGGCGGGCGGTAGCTGTCCAGTGAGGTGCAATGACCTCTCCCACCGACAAAGGCAACCCGTGGCGCCCAGTTTCTACGCCAATTTATCTGGACTTATAACCCGTAACTGCTGCCTTCCGTGTTGTTTTAGTCGCTGTGAGGCAACTATGGAGTGACCTCTCCATGGCGCATGCCTGGGCAAATTTATGGAGGTTGAGAGTTGCCCAGTCGTCAAAACCCCCCTCTCGGCCTTTCTGGTGGGGTCCAAAGGAGTGCAGGACACGACGTTTGGCACCAGTATGGCTGCAGGAACTGCCGGAAACATGCCAAAGGTGACACATGACCGCCAACGGGGTTCCGCTCCGGATTATCTGTTAGGGTTTACTCCCTTAGCCTTGGTCTCTCCCGAGACGCCCACAAGGCAGTTTGATCCACTGCAACTTCAATTATTACTCATAGTCCACCAGGAGGCAGGATTCGGAGACCGGTTGGTAGCAGCACTAGTATGTGGGACCTGAGACTGGGCAAGAGTGGGGCAGAGCTGAAAAGCACACATGGAATACTGGCAGTAGCTCCGACTGCTCATTTACACTTGCAATCAAGTGTTGCAGAAAGCCCTAAGGGTCAAATTGACTGACGCCTAATAACAAGAGCTACTGAGTCAGGTGACATCCTTTGAGAGTTTGAATGTGAATAAGGTGTGCCACACAATACTGTCTCCTGCTGATCAGTGACTTTTCCATGTGATTTTACCCATTTGAGACAGTCTGACAAATGTTTGCTCTTGCCATTTATCTCGGGGCCCCTGTAATTCTTTAGCCCTTACTTGCCTCTTCTGTGAGCAGTGTGTACGTAAATGAGAAAATCTGTTGGTCAGGTATAAAGTTATTGGTATGTACATCCAAACACAATTAGATGTAAGTTCTTTTTAAAATAGAATTTTCATATTTGGATTCAATTTATAGAAATGTGTTGTTAATGAATATCTTGTACCGTAAAAACCGCCTGTCCATTCTGGTGTATATTCAGTGGTTACTTGTCCTAAATCGGGCAGAGGCTTCAACATGAGTTGTCTAATCTGGGGGAGAGTGGGACATTGTGTAGGGTATCAAAGGGCAGTGCAAAATAATATAGAAGCATTATTCGTGGAAAATGTACAGATGAAGAAGCGCTCTAATGGTTTAAGTCAAAGTCAATAATGTAGCTCAGTCCCAGTGAAATGGATAATTGATTCACTTTGGATAGTATTAAATGATTATTGTTGATTAGCTTGTCATTTATTAGTTAATTTGTTATTCATCAATTATTATGACAGATTAAGTGGTCATTTGTCTCACTGCTATTTGTGGGATATTGGCTACTGTATTTGCCTGCATAGCATTGACTGTACTTCAAAAATAATTCTTTTGAAGTGCCTTAGGTCATTTTGCAGACGTGATGAAATGCAATATAGATGCAAGTCCTTTGCTGGAAATATACTTAATTTAGATTTTTGTAGTTTTGAGCCCCACATTATCAGAAGGATATTGAGGCAGTAGAAAGGGCAATGTGCAGATTAATTGGGATGTTGACTGGTATAAGAAAACACAAAGAACAGGAGTAAAAACAGAAAGTGCTGGAAATACTCAGCAGGTCAGGCAGCATCAGTGCAGAGAAGGGCAGAGTTTACGTTTTAGGTCTATGACCTTTCAACAGAACTGGCAAAGTTAGAAAAGGATTAGGTTTTAAGCAAATGAAGGGGGGAGGGGGTTGGTGGGGAAGAGAACAAAAGGGAAGGTGTGTGATAGGGCAGAGGGCAGGAGAGACGAAGCTGTCCTGGGACAAAGGCAAAGAGTGTGTTAATGCTTGTGCTGAAAGACAAAGCATTAGTCCAGAGAGAGTGTTAATGGCAGATAATGAGCAGCTCTGTCCATATGAAAAAACAGGGACATGGTTAAAAAATAAAATAATAAAGTAGAAAAATATGAAAAAAAATGGCCAGTCATGCTCTGAAATTGTTGAATGCGAGGTTGAGTCCGCAAGGCTGTCGGGTGCCTATTTGAAAGATCAGGTGCTGCTGCTTGAGCTTGTGTCGATGTTCACTGGAACACTGCAGCAGGCCAAGTACACAAATGTGGGCAAGAGCAGGGGGGGTGTGTTGAAATGGCAAGCAACCGGAAGTTCGGGGTCATGCTTTCGGACTGCGTGGAGGTGTTCCACAAAGCGGTTACCCAATCTGTGTTTGGTCCCCCCAGTATAGAGGCAGCCACATTGTGAGCAGCGTCTACAGTATACTAAATTGAAGGAAGTATAAGTAAATCGCTGCTTCACCTGGAAGGAGTGTTTGGGGCCTTGGATGGTGGGGAGGGAGGAGGTAAAAGAGCAGGTATTACACCTCCTGCGATTGCAAAGAGCAGGAGAATTATTTTTATACTCAGAGGATTGAGAGTGGAATGAATGCATTGCCAGTGTTAGTGATTGAATCAGGCATCGTGCCAACATGGGTTAGATAGATGACTGATGGAAAAGGAGATGAAGGAATAACTACAGAGGGGGAACATTAAATGAGGACAAGTGTTCCTGTGTAGAATGAACATCGACACGGAGAGTTTGGGTCCAGTGGCCTGTTTCCATGTTGTACTTTATATGTGATTCTGCACTCCAGAGGCACTGCCCTGCATGCTCCCTTTGCCCTGTAATTTTACTGTGTTAAAATCAAAAATCATCACACAATCCACTCCAATTAATTCCTTCTCCGCACCCTAAAACTTTTGGAACAACTTGCTTCCTTCCATCTTTCCTCTTCTAAACCTGGTCTCTCTTCCCCAATTTACCTTCTCATTTTTACTGTTTAAAAAAAAGTTAATTCTTAGGATATGAGTATCACAAGGCTATTGTTTATTTTCATCCCTGGTCTTTTCAACCTGGTTAGTGTCTTGGACTATGGGTCTAGTTTTTTCAATGGCAAACCTTTAGAAGACAGGTTGTTGAAAATAAGCCCACAGGATTGATCTCGGACTGTCTGACTCTTCACATTTCACGTTTCTGTTTCCTGACAGAGACTGCGGTGAATATTGGTTACTCGTGCAACATTTTAACAGATGACATGAATGAGATTTTCATCGTGTCTGGCTACACGGTTCTCGAAGTGCGTGAACAACTCCGGTAAATAACCCATCAACATTTCTGCATGTCATAAGTCATTCCAGTTTATTTGTGTAGCCAATTTTGAAAACATATAAAGGCATATTTACACAGAATGATTGTCACATTTCCGATTTCTTTTTACCATTTTTGCACAAAATGGGTACTCTTCTATGCTAACTGTATCCTCAAAACTTAAAACAAAAGGCATCTCAACAAAAGATGGTTAAGATACTAAATGGAAATTGTTTTCCTCAAGATTCGGAACAAGCAGTTTGTCAGCTTGCCTGGTTAATTGCACATATCTCAGACTCATAGTGTTGGAAAACACTTTAGTCTCGAAGGCAGTGTGAGTCAAATCCCAGAAAATGTAAGATATTCAGACTGATGGCATTGAATCCGAGAAGGCATCCAAGCAGAATTTGTAACAATGTATTATGTACAGAAGTAGTTTTAAGCCTAAACAGATGCAGAGTAAGTAAATGGGTTTGCATGTCGACCAGAATTTTAAAGCCCCCCCCCCCCCCGCCCAACTCCCAACGAACGGGCTGGTGACGGGGCGGTGGAGAGTGGTGGGGGATGTGTGGGGGGATGGGGAGTGGTGGTGGATGGGTGGGGGGATGGGGAGTGGTGGGGGATGGGTGGGGGGATGGGGAGTGGTGGGGGATGGGTGGGGGGAGTGGGTGGTGGGTGTAAGATTGAGTGGGAAGTGCGGGGGCACGACCCCCTCCTGCCCCCGCTGCAATTTTACACAGGGTGCTGGCGAGAAACAACCTGCCCGCCCCAGACCAATCAAGGCCCTTAAGTGGTTAATTAACTGCCGGATGGCAAAGGCCCGAAGAATACCGCCAGGTAAAACCTCACGGCCTACTTGCGGGCTGGTTGGGGGGGTGTCCTCTTGATCGGGCCCCCTGTGCCCTGCAGAAGGCCACCCCCAAAGCCCCAACCGCCCCCACCACTACCCCCGCACCCCACCAACCGTGCCTCGACGGAGCCCAGCCAGTTGTCCCCGGTGAGGCCCCAAAAACTTACCTGAGTTCGGGGCTGGCCTTCACCTTGCTTGTGATGGCTGGGTGTAGTCCCAGAAGTGGCCACCACTGCTGGTGGCGCTGCTGGGACTATGAGCTACCGGCCCACTGATTGGCCGGCATCTTCATTTCTGACTCAAGGATGTGGAAGTCCCGCCAAGACCAATTAAGGGCCTAAGTAGCGAAAAATCCCAGGGTGGCTCCCAAGCCTGGCAGAGGGTGGCCCCCCCACCCCCTCCACCCCACCCCCCAGACTCTTCAGCCGGTGGGCAGGGCCTCCTGCCCAACGTTAAATTCCAGCCATCAATTTCTTCTGATCCTGATGATGGATACTTCCTTTGTTGGCTGACCCTATAGACCAGAGATGGGTGGTGGACTATAGTAGTTTACCACACAGAAGGAGGCCAAGTGGCCCATCATGTTTGTGTCAGCTTTTTGCAAAAGTGAGCAAAAGTAATCCCATTGCTCCACTCTCCCATAGCTCTCTAGCTTCCTCTGATTCAAATGTTTATCTACTTTTCCCGTAAAAGATGCAATGGACTCTGCCTCAACCACTTCCCCTGTGGTGAAGCCCCATAGCCCAAAAACACTCCGCATAAAGAAAATGTTGTTAATCTCTCTTCCCACTCACCCAATTATAACTTTAAATTGACCCCTCATCATAGATTCCCACTAAAAAATGTCATTTCCTTATTCGTCCAATAAAAATTCTTTTTAAAAATCCAGTATATAATATTTCCTCTAGCTCTCCCCCCTTCCCCCATCCCTGCCCCCTCATCACCCATCATGGAGAAAATGTATAGCACTCTGGCCTTTGTGTAATTTAGATATGCCTTCACTTAAAGTTTACTTGAAGATCTAGAAATGACAGCCCACTTTTGCCTCAAAGTAAATTCCATTGGGAAGAAAGGGAAACTATTATACATGGGATCAGAATCAAAATATTTGTGAAAGTTTCTAAAATAAGGAATAGAGACACACAGTATGCGATAAGGCAATGAAGCTCTTTTAAAAAGTTTTGGCTAACTGCACAGACCCTGGCCGAAATTTTACATGAGGCGGGAGGCCCTGTCCACCAGCTGAAACGTTGGGGGCGAGCCCCCCTCTGCCGGGCCTGGGGAACCATGCCAGGATTTTTCGCTCCCCAGGCCCTTACTTGATCTCGGGTGGGACTTCCACCTCCTTGAGGCAGAAAGTCCTGCCTAATGGAGCTGCCAGCCAATCAGCGGGCCAGCAGCTCTTAGTCCCAGCAGCGCCACCAGGAGTGGTGAGCTGTGGCCACTGCTGAGACTACACCCAGCTATCAGAAGATAGAGGGAGGACGGCCCCAGAACAATGGTAAGTTTTTGGGGCCTCGCCAGGGACAATTGACCAGGCCCTGGCAAGGAAAGGGGGGGGGGATCGGTTGGGGGGCCAGGGGAGAGTGTTGGGCAGTGGGGGTGGTTGGGGATTCGGAGGCGGCCCTCCGTGGGGCACGGGGTGCCTGATCAGGAGGGCCCCCTCTGCCACCCCCCCAGTCCACAAGAAGGCTGCCTGGTTTTACCTGGTTCTTGAGGCCTTTGTCATCTGCCTGCCACCTGCGGCTGGGGGAGGAGGCCCTTAAGTGGCAGTTAATTGGCCACTTAAGGGCCTTGATTGGCCTGGGGCGGGTGGGCCATTTCTTGCTGCTGCCACCCCACATAAAATTGCAGCGGGGTGTGGGAAGACCCCCCCCCCCCCCCCCCCCCCACCTCCCACTCAATTTTACATCCTCCACCCCGCCACCAGCTTGTTGGGGGCCTTAAAATTTGGGCCCCTGAGACCAACACGGAGATTATGCAGATTCACTGAATGTCATGGATATGTTACTGTCTTTAAACATGCGTAGAACAGGTATATGGGTTTGAGAGAAAATAAATTCTAGATGTGGAAGTGGTAATGGTTGATTGACCTGGAACAAAAATTTGAATTTGACAATTGGCTCTCATTGAAGTTATACAAAGTTTTTTTTTCTACAGTTTTTGAGGTTAGAAGAAGGGCAAACCTTCCTTCATGAGGGAAGGAATCACCTCCTAAAAGGGTTCCTGTCTTATTCTAAAAGTACTGGAGTTTAGAATTTCCTATTAACATTATTTCAATAACATCGATCAGAATATCTGGACTAGTGTGTATTTAGTTTTATATACAATTGTAAAGTTCTTAAATGTGTTTTGCATTCTAGGAAAGCAACAGAGCGAATGATGGGGACAACTGCTTGCAATGGACACGGTTTCTCTGAAAAGAACGTGACTTCAAAGTTAGAATCAGTGATTGAAGAGACTGTTATGGGAGACTATGCAATGATTATTAATGGACACAGTTTAGTAAGTGGTCATGAGGGTTTATTTGTGTCCCTTTACAGCCTAGCAAGTTATCCAGTGAGTAAACCATGGAGATCACATTGAACTCATCTGGGGTAACAGTAAGGATGTGAGAGTTGGCCTCAGCCCTTGGATTAAACAGGAGAAAATTGGTCAAGTTTCCCAGTCCTTGTTGCTGTTCAGTGATCCCTGCTATAAAGTACTGGTGCTTGCGTGGATTTGAGAAGGTCTATGCTAGCTGTAATTAATCCCTTCCTTTTCCTGTGATTTAATAGCTGATGTTCGCCAGTGAGGCACACACATGGAAAATTGGGTATTTAGCCAAGGTGCAGGAGGTCAACCAAAACCTGAGGAACCTGTACCCCTGTAAGACATTGACACCTTCAGGAGAGGAGGAAAGGAGGCATTTGGTGATTAGGGGAAAAAATAAACTTGTGTACACAGACAAAGAAGTGCATTGAAAATACACAATGGCCCACAATGTTATCAATAAGCACGAAATTAATTCTGTTTTAATTTGATTTGTACTAATAATCAAATTAGCTATATATAGCTGAGGATTAGTATAATTGGATGGTTGTTGGTCAGCACAGACTCGGTGGGCCCAAGGGCCTGTTTCAGTGCTGTATCTCTAAATAAAATAGTTTAATTGCTTTCTAGGACAGAAGATGTGGTTAATCTATTATTCTAAGGTAATTAGGAATACATATAAATGGGAATTGCACACAATTTATTAACATTTATTGGAAGTTCTTTTTCGAAAAAGAGAGCGGAATTTGATCTGGATGCAATTTGCTTTGTCGTGGCCCAGAAAAAAATTATTGTTGTGGTGCAGTGCCCAGTTTAATCTATCTAAATCTATCTAAATCACTCTCGGCTCATTTTCCTCCTCTGTTTCCTCCTCCTCTCTCTCGTTATGATGATAATTCATGTAAGGGGTGTCAGCAGCCATCCCTGTAATTTACCTAATTGATTTTTGTTCTCATATCAGCCTGGACTATTTACAGATTATTCATTAGACAAAGTGGAACCTGTCCTCCCTTAATGTCCATATGTATGCACTTGCAGCAGGGATCGCTGAATATTAGTTACTGCAAAGAACCCTTTCCTTTGCTTAGAAATGCTGAGAGCAGGATTTGAAGCTTCAATTTTTCCTGATCAATTTGACTCAGTACCACAGAGTGTAGTGTATTTACCCACCGAACTGAGTGACTAGTAACTCATTTCTGGCTGACATCTTGTTGAATTAATGAATTTAGTTCTTAAAATGGCAAAATTAAGAGTTTTTCCCTATAATTCACTTGGCTAAGTCAGTGAATAGTTGGTGTCAGACAGGACAGTGATTGGGGTTCTCTAAATAGCCTTGATAGCCGCAGGATAGGGAAGGAAAAATTAGCCAAGGTTCCTGTTACTGAACAATATCCAGGAGGCCTTACTTCAAGGCTTGATGCGTGGATGTCTTGCGAGGACAGGATGGGGCTCAACTGTGATAACCTTTCCGCCACCCCCCCCCCCCACCCCCCCCATTCCCCACTCCCGACCCTATATGCTTGAATAAACTGCTGATCTTACAATGGAAACCTGAGAAAAGTACTGCTTATATCTGTGTGATGCTTGCGCTTCCTGTACTGGTAATTTTAGTGGCTGAAATTGATGTTTCAGTAATATTATGGTTTATTTCATTTGTGAAGCCAAAGTGGGAGTTGGGTACATATCTAGTCCAGACTCATTGGACTAAAATCCCCTGTGTCTGCTGGCTCCGAATGTTTCATATGAAATGATTTGGGGCATTCTGTATTCCATGGGCATGGGCTTAGGCAACTAAACTGTCCCTAATTTGACATTATTGCCACATTCAGAGACTACAGGATGATTGGTGTGGGCAATGGAAGAAGTATTGGAATGGCACAGTAGGGCGTGGTCTTCTATGGTTGGGGATGAGACGCATTGGGCAGAGCAGAGGGAGTTCCACTCTGCATTTGTCATATGTCTGGCCTGCAAGTGTTTGATGCTGGCTTTGGAAGAGTTTCATTCTCGATCATTAATATCCCTCATGTAAATAAGCACAAAAGAATTAATAGGCAGTAAAAGATATGAATTGACTCTCGGTAAAGGTGCTGCATGTAAAACCTTTCTGGCCAAAAATGTCTCAGAACTTTCCCTCCAGGTTTACCTGTGCTTGAGCTTTAATGCGTACATTATAGAAACATACAGCATAGAAGGAGGCCATTTGGCCCATTGTACTGTGTGCTGGCTCTTTGAAACCAAATTCATCCAGCTATGGAGAACATCCTGCTTCTGTGTGTATGGAGGGTTATTACTTTCTGGTTAAACTCTCAATGGCTTGTCCTCATTTCTTGTTTTCTATTATATAGGCCCATGCGCTAGAAGCCGACATGCAGCGAGAGTTCCTGGACTTGGCTAGCATGTGCAGAACAGTTATTTGCTGTAGAGTCACGCCATTACAGAAGGCCCAAGTGGTTGAACTTGTCAAAACCTACAAGAAAGCCGTCACGCTGGCTATAGGCGATGGAGCAAATGATGTCAGCATGATTAAAAGTAAGATAAGTCTCCAGCCAAATCTGCATAGAAATCAAAAATCTAAATCTAAATCTAAATGATACATTAGAAATACTGAGAATTATTTTGTATACATTCCATGGCTCTGTTTCGTTTATTTGAAGTCTTAAAGTTACTTTCTCCAGTCAAAGAACTAAGGTTGCGAGATGAAGAGGTCACCTGATAGTTTGTTTTGCAGTACATGAAATTATTAAATGGACAGTGTCGCTAGGCAATAGTTTTTCCTGTTCCCCCATGAACACTTTCTTACATGCGGCAATTAAACCGAAGAATGAGGAGGACCATGTCTTTGTGGTAGGCAATCTAATAATTCCCCTACACTGTCTTCTTTCACCTGAGGAAAAAAAAATAAATCAGATCAAAGTCTTTTTAAAAGTCAAGGATAGAATTGTGCCGACACCAAAATGTAAATGCGTATTTATTCAATATGCTTGATGGGTAACAATGGCAAGTTTGAAATATATTAAAATGTAATGTGCTGATACCAAGGTAACAATGGTTGAGTAACATGTTAAATAAGTTATATTGTCAATGTTGCAGGAGAGATTTTTGTTTATCTTTCTCAATAAAGTTCAGTCTTTGAACAAAACCAAATTATATTTTTATAATTTAAATCTACCAGGCAATGCTTTAATGCGCTTACTGTGATTGCTTTATCCACAGGTGCACACATAGGAGTTGGGATCAGTGGTCAGGAAGGCATGCAGGCAGTTCTGGCTAGTGACTATTCATTTGGTCAATTCAGATACCTTCAGCGACTTTTGTTAGTCCATGGGAGATGGTCCTACCTGAGGATGTGCAAGTTCCTCTATTACTTTTTCTACAAGAACTTTGCATTCACTCTTGTGCACTTCTGGTTTGGTTTCTTCTGTGGATTCTCTGCACAGGTTCGTAGTTTTCTTGAAGAAGAGATCATTTCTAAACAGATCAGAGTCAATGTATTTACACCTAATGAAGTGCAGGGACAGAATCAATTGCTGGGCAGAGTTCAAGGTTTTTGGCATGTCCAGGTGACATGGTTAATTTTAGATGAGTTCTAAATTGTGTGATGTTTATTGTGCAATTTTTAACTTAACAATCCATTTAAATGTTCATGTGTGATTATAAACCATCAAGTGAGGCAATAATTTCCTGTCACATCACAATATAAATGAAATTAATATATTGAGTGTGCATCTTGCATTTTCCAATAGAGTAGCAAATGTTAAACGATGCGTTTACATCTACAGGAAAATCTGTTAATGTTATTAATATTCAAAACTTGATTCTAAAACCAAAGAATTTGCTTTAAAACCTTGGTACTTCCAATGGAAAATAAGTGGCGTAAAATCTTAGTAATTTATTGGGCAATGAGAAAATTATTGTAGAAATGATTCAATTTACTTGAAGATACATTGCAATTTTTGAGATTTGTATAAATGTGAACCTATAGAAATTAATCTCTTGTTTTCACTGCCAGGGCGATTTTACCCTGTTGAAATTTATTATCTCTGAATATTTTATTGACATTTGCTTATTTATTACATGCAAGTTGGAATGTTACTTATCAAGAAATGTAACTAACTTTTATAAATATCAATTTTTAAAATCTCCTCTTTCTGATTATATTGCACACTTCCAGTTTAGCAGGCTCTTTATAACTATAAAAGAGCAACATTTATTTTGAAGATAATGAACTTGATATGAATATGATCTGTTGATAGTTTCAGATGATTTTTCACTGCCCTTTGTTTTTTGCAGACTGTTTATGATCAGTGGTTTATTACCTTGTACAACATAGTTTACACTTCTCTTCCTGTTCTGGCCATGGGTATATTTGATCAGGTAATCTTTAAATTCATTTAAATCTATTAAGAATGAGTGGGTTTCATTTGCTTTTATTACTATGTGTTATCATGGAACTTTGCTGATAATAGAAACCAATGTGTATATAGATTCCAACAAACTAACCTAGAACAGCCTACCAGGAAATTCAGCACAGCTTTTTAAATATTCCATCTTTATTGCAATTATATGCATATTCATTGCTCATTAGAATGAAGGATTCTTATGTTAACCACTAACAGTTCTGCTGCAACATGGCCCAAATCTGTATTAAATCACCCCCTCTACTCTGCTCCAACTTTAGATGAGCATCAGTTATTTCACTATTGTGACATTTTCCAGAACAGTTGTGCTTTGAGTGAGGCTGATAACTTAGTCCTGGTTTCGACATAGTTTTGTGCATTGAGCCCAATTAAGAACCAGATTGAGACTGTCAAAATTCATTTAATTTAGCACACCTATAGCCAACAAAAGGGGAAGATTTCCTCTGTATGTTTAATGTAGGGAAATGGTGAACAAATTTACGATGTTGCTACAACACAGACGAAACCAGGCATAGAACAATTGACTTTGGTAGCAGTCAGGCTAGAACTTGCAATTTCTACTTGTACGTTCAATGTTTTTTACAAGGAACACTACAAACTTGGACCTATCCCACAAGACTGATAATTTTTAAAACTACAGTCAAAATAGAAGAAAACATGCTGTATTATGTTACACTTTCTAGGCCCAAATACCTCTCACTGTAAAGTGAGTCGATGTTGTGCTGACACAGCAGCTGTTGATGTTTATTTTTTGACCACTTTCGTCTGATCAATGTTGCCTCAAAAACGAAGTCAAAATCAAGAGCTCTTCATGTGGTTCCCTACAATCTGGAGGATCATGTTACACCAACATGCTGAACCATCTGTAATATATCTCTTTAAATTGAGGACCTCCCAACAATTTTCTCCCCACCCCCACCCTTCCACTCCTGAATGTACTGACTTGTACTTAGGTATGGAACTTCTTTCCCCAGCCACTGTCTAGTACCTTGCTCAAGTGACCACTCTTCATATGTAATCCTAGATACCAAGGCTATTTGACCGTAGGTGACTTCACAGCTAAGCTTAATCTTCTTGCCCAACATCCACGAATGTGCACTTTCTATTCGGAGCCATTGGCTAGCAACCAAGACAGGGACCCTGGTTGATCCTATTTTTACCTTCCTGAATCGATTGTAGCCTCTACACCTGCGGCTCCAGCTGAGATTGATTAACTCGATGCAGGTCAGGGTTCAAACCCAGGTCCTGGTTGGTCTCTGTATAAATAACTCAGTAGCACCCTGGGAAATACATTTACCTAATAATCCATCAGGGCAAAAATAAGTATTAAGACCTACCTGTTGAGCAGAAGCGTAACATGTTATCCAACTCAGAATACGTTTCATTATTGTGATGTAGTCTACCTTTGTGGACGACTCACTGTTGAGATTATTTTGTCTCTAATTTTATTTTTTCTCCACAGGATGTCAATGAGCAAAAAAGTTTGGAATACACAAGACTCTACGAACCCGGCCAACTTAACCTGTTGTTCAATAAGAGGGAGTTCTTTATCTGTATAATACAAGGAGTCTACACCTCTATTGTCCTTTTCTTTGTCCCATACGGTGCATTTTGTGACACTACAAGAGATGATGGGACACATCTCTCTGATTATCAGTCATTTGCCGTTACTGTGGCAACATCTCTGGTGATTGTGGTCAGTGTGCAAGTAAGTTCTGATTTTAAAAAGTCTATGCACGGTACGGTTTTCTTCAGCTTGACACCAGTACTTTTTTTGATGGAATTGCCACTAACGCTCAAATCAATTTTTTATAAAATTGTTGACAACAATAACTTGTATCTATCTAGTGTATTTAATAAATAATTTTTTAAAATCCTGTCACAGGGTTATGGTGATGAAACAGATAGCCAAAGAAATAGCATTTAGGAGAGGTGAACAAAGACTTGGCTGGAAAGGTGGGTTTTAAGGAGCATCTTGAGGGGCAGGGGAAGGAGGTGGAGAGGCAACGGGGTTTATGGAGGGAATTCCAGAGAAGAGCACCCAGGCGACTGAAAACATGACCACCAGTGGTGGGATGGATGGACGGACAGGAGATGCTCAAGAGGCCAGAGTCAGAGGAATAGACCACTCAGGGAATGAAATCTTCGAATCTTGGTCATTGTCACATGCTGTATTTGAAGGGCAGTGGGTGGTATTGTGAGCACATCAGTAATTCCAGCGCTGTCATCCGTCAGTGCCAAGAGTCCTAGCTTCTTCTAAGTGCTGCTTAGAGTTTGAGGAAATTACAAAGCCTAAACAATCAGGTGCTACATTCAGAGACAGAATTGGTGAAAGCTATTCCCAGTTACTCGCAACTAGAAAGTTGTGTCACAGGAAATAAATAGTCATGTCTTTGTTGCCATTTCCAAAAATAGTTTTACTTCGTCAAAAGTCTGATGGTGCCATAGGCATCTCCTTCATGAAGTATAAAATCACGATTCAATTAATTCTTAATAAAGGCATGCCTGAATCTAATTCTCAGAAGGTATCCAGTCTTTAGCTTTTCAAATTAGCATTGCCTTTAGGCAATTGATCTTCCAAAAAAGGAAGTTATTCAAGTAATTCTGCATAAATGCATGCACAGCCCAAGCATTTAATTCCCACCCAACATTCCTATTGTGAAGGGGCAGCATAAGATCCTGATCATATTAATATTGCCTGGCATATTTCCTGTGGATTTACTATGTGTGACAAACTACTAATGTCCAGCTTTTTCCACCCTTGGGCGATACTAAAAACTGGGAGGATGTGGATGTAGTCACTAGGATGTTCCGAGTGGAACAGCTCCAGTTACAAGCGGGTCACATCATCCATTTATTTAGTGTATATTTGAGTGCCAACAGACAAGGGGTAGATCAGCACTTAATTTATCCATTAGGCTTGAAGGGTAGATAT
Organism: Heterodontus francisci; assembly: GCF_036365525.1. Classification (NCBI taxonomy): domain Eukaryota; kingdom Metazoa; phylum Chordata; class Chondrichthyes; order Heterodontiformes; family Heterodontidae; genus Heterodontus; species Heterodontus francisci. Next base: position 27,582,874 of record NC_090408.1, on the reverse strand, counting down.
GCCTTTTAGAGAAACATCATTTACTGACCAAATTAAGTAGGCCACATTACCATTAAAGTTGTGCTGCATTGTATATTGTTTCTTAATTTGCTTCTGACTGGAGGTTTATGGGAGTGGTAAGCAGAAAAACAGATTGCAAAAAGAATTTATAATCTCTACATAAATTATGCAATGTGCTGCTGTTTTTTCAATCAGAAAAGTGGATGTGCATAGTGAACTGAACAGAATTGCAAAGATTTGAATCCAGCAGAGGGAAAAGTACAGCAAACATGATGCAGCAGTTAATTGAATGACGCCTGTTGTAGTTAAACATGGGCCGGAGTTTCTCGCTTGTCGGATGGGAGCTGTCTGCCGACCGAAAAGTCGGTGGCAATCCCATCTCCACCGGACCTGGGGATCCAGACCGGATTTTGCAGTCCCCAGGCCCTTAATTGGTCTCAGGCAGGACTCCCACCTCATTGAGGCAGAAAGTCCCACCCAATGGAGCTGTTAGCCAATTGGCGGGCCGGCAGCTCTTTGTCCCAGCAGCACCACCGGGAGCGGTGTCCATGCTGGGACTACACCCAGCTTCAAGATGAAGAGGAAGGATGGCTCAGAAAAGAGGTAGGTTTTTGGGATCTCGCTGGCGATGATCAGTCAGGCCCCGGCAAGGCAAGAGGGGTCAATTTGGGGGTGCGGGGCGGGATGGGGGGAGGCTTGTGTTGAGTTGAGGGTGGTTGGGGCATTGGGGACGGTCCTCCGTCGGGCACAGGATGCACGATCAGGAGGGTTCCCCCCACCAAGGCCATCAGAAGGCCGCCTACTTTTGTCAGGTGGCTTTTCTCAGGCCTGGGCCGCCCGCCTGCCAACGGTAAAATCAACGTGGTGGCGGCGGAGGCCCTTAAGTGGCTGTCAATTAGCCACTTAAGGGCCTTGATTGGCCTGGGATGGGTGGACCGTTTTCAGCCGCCATCCCGCCTAAAATGATGGCGGGAGCCCTCCAAGCCTCCCACTCAATTTCCCCCCCCCCCCCCCCCATCCCCACACCACGCTTTTGGTGGGGTGGGGGGGGTGTAAAATTCCAGCCATCTTGCAGAGGCCATCAGTCCTCAAATGAATTTTAATATATTAACAGTCAAGTCGTTGGGATACTATATTATGAATGGCAGCCAATAATTAGTCATAATTGCACCTTAAAACATGAATTGGAAATCCAGGCTGCTGTCGGCTGAAGCGAGGTTGGGCAGTTTCCTCTGTTAAAAATGTATTCAGATTAATTTGTGTGTTAATCCATTGAGAAAGATGCTAAGACATGGAATGTTTTGTCCAACTTTGTCAGCTAGAATCAGCATTAGGCGGTATGAGGTCAGTTGTAGCATCAGCCAGTCAAAAGTAGAAACTTGCATTTTAATGGGATCACTTGACTGAGATGTGCTTAAAAATGGAAAATTACAGATCCAGGCAAATCAGTTCAGAAATCCATAACCTGTAGCAGTGATGAAATACGTACAGTAAAACTTCTGTGAATGGTGACCTGCAAAAAATGGGCGTTTATTGACAGTAACTTACATCACAATAGATGCAAGCTTCTGCTTGAATACAGGGACACTTGCAAATTATAAATTTCAATGCATTAAGTTCATTTGCAAGTGAAAACACAGGTAACTGTGATGGCAAAGGTGTGTTCGTATATTTTTAAGGCATAGGTAGACTGATTCTTGATAAGTGAGGGGGGGAAAGGTTATCGGGTGTAGGCGGGAATGTGGAGTCAAGGTTACAACTTGATCAGCCATGATCTTATTGAATGGAGGAGTAGGCTCGAGGGACTGAGTAGCCTACAGCTGCTCCTAATTCATATGAGCAAACAATGGTTTTTATGTATTGGAGATTTCTTTACCCAGCATCTATAGCAGCAAACAAACTGCTCTATCTCTTGGACAGAATGTCTGTGCAGCTCTATCCCAAGGATGGGGTGGGGGGGGGTGGGGGGGTGCTCTGCTGCAATGGATGCTGGGTAATGAACTCCCCATTATACAAAAGCCAGGAGTTGCAGCTGAACGACATGTATGCTCTCCAGGGTGCTGCCTGTGGATTATTTATGTGACATTCATCGCGCTAAATTTCACGCAGCAGTGGGGCCCCCTGCTTCGTGCCATCAGCCTTTCACCACTGCAGAGAGATGTGACCATGTGGAGTGCAGTCAGGAGGAGGCTGGAGAGATGGGAATCGTGGATGTTAAAATTCAGGAGGGGGTTATGAGATGGGGTTATCTTGGCAATCAATGGAGTGGGGGCTCCGAAATTAGGAGTGGGATGAGATGGGAAATGGGGGTTAGAGGGCGGGATAAGAAATGGGGTCTTGGGGAGTGAGGAGAAAAGAGAGAGAAGGGAACTAGGAGTTGGGAGATTGGGACTTGAGGAAACTGGGAGTAGGGGTGAGCAGGACACCATCATTCTCTGCAGAGTTAGGAGCAGTGGCAACAACATGGAGTGGGAGCAGCATTGAGAGAGGAGCAACCAGTAAAATGAAAGGACCAAAGGAGAAAGGTTCTTAAATCATGGGATCATTCAACTCATGCAGCTAGTGAGTTAGAGACTAATACATATTGTGAAAGGTAAGGGGATAAATATCTAAAAAGGAGGAATATAAAAGGATCTGGAGCTTACAGGAGGGAGTTCCAGAACTCGGTTCAAGACCTCCTCCTGTGCTGTATTTTCTCAGATTCCCCTCTCTGCTTGCTCACGGGTGGCCTCCTGGTTCCTGGAACTTCATACACAACAGTGCAGGCTGCCATTGTTGGAGATCCTCGAATCAGGACATCTCTCCCTCAATAGAAAAGGATCCCAGAATGGAAACCCAGCAAATAGAAAATAGTACTGAAATCACTTTCTGCTGGTGGATTCCAGAATTTGGCACGAGCCCAGGTGAGAATGAAAGAAAGAATGAGCATTGTAAAAGATAGAGCAAATCCTGTGATACTTGGCTCATCTGGTTTACTGTATATACAATAACCATTTTAACAATAAGGACATTTATGCAAATCCCTTCGGGTGTCCCTAATTTACAGGTTTCACTGTGTTGTGAAAGAAATTGGTAGACTTAATGTGTACAGATCACCTAAACCAACTGGAATATACCCTTCAATTTTAAAAGACATTGAACGACTAGTTATTTTTGTGAGACATTTGGCAGGACTGAATGGTGTGGGATGTAAGCTTGATTACCTTTGTTGGAGAGGGATTGCTCAGTTTGATGGAGCATTTATCTTCTTGGCAGTCTTACCTGTAATTAGTCAGTCACTTCTTTCAGGAAATTGAATGGGCTAGTCTATTTAATCTTCCACTGTAGGAGGATTAGCTTTGTGGGGAGGGTAAATCTATACCTGTGTTCGTAGGAAGAAACTAGCATTGTAAATGGGCAATTTTGACATCGGGGGGTAAGATGAAGTCTGAGATTAAATCATAAATGCAGTCCTGAGAATTGAGATATTTTGTGAAGGAAATTGCTGTCACCAGCCTCTAGATGGGTTTACAAAGTGTTTCTAATGATAAGCTGGGTATTTAATGAATTGACAAACCAATACCTCGATTTACATTAACCCTAAGCTGCAGCACTAGAAGATTAACTCCTAGCGAGATAGTTGGTGCATCTTTGGCTGCCAGTGTTAACTTGTATATATACAGTAGAATATTAGTCTCTAAAGAGAAGGCACTCAACTTGCATGCATTTTCTAAGTAAATCAGGTTTGGCCTAATATAATCCATTAAAAGGCTATCAAATGGTTAATGGAAATGGAACTGGAAAGATTTATAAATGCACAGCTATGCGTCTTGAAACGGATAACAAAAAATATTACCCTGGTTGAAAAGTGGGCTATTTTCACTTCATGGCTGTTGCAGTGTGGCAGGTTTTGAACAGTACAGCAACTGAGAGAAACCCAAGTCAGTTGATATTATAGCAGCACCTAGTGGTTCCTATAAAGTCTGGCAGATCATGTCCAATCTTCATTTACTTTTAGAGTGAGTAAACTGTCCTTTTTTGCCTTCTAAGTGTGAATAAAGATTACAGTAAACCCCTGGCACTGATGCATTATATTTGTACTAACTATTGGTTGTGACAGTTTCTTTAATTGGTTTATATAGGATTATCTCCTTCCCTCTCCCCACCCCAGGCCAAACTGCTTTAGGTATCACAGTACACATCGTTAGAAATGTATGCCAACTCCTGATCCCCTTATTTGTACAGCACTCTGATACAATGTTATGGATATGAAGAATTAACAGGGTGCTGTCTTTATGTATGAGTGTTTTTCTATTGCAGCAATTTTACATGCATCTTTGTGTTAGACCAGCACACACAACTGTGCATATGATCATCTTGCCCATCCGATTTACATCCTATCTAATGTCTGGAGCAGTGGCCATTTATCCATCCTCTGAGTGATATTTTTATATATATTTTAAGGAAATGTTTTTATATGCTATCACCCATTTCCTTGATAATTTCATGATATAAGCCCCAATTTCAAGCTACCCAACAGGAATTTCAGTGGAGAGTAAAACTGAGTGTGTAAAAAGGGTGTTCGACATAAACCTACCTGTTCCAGTTGAGCAGGTTAGATTAAAATTATGATTGTAGTGTTTGATTTTGTTCATGGCAAGTGATGAGATATGGAGGGCAAATTTTGATGGGTTCTTCTGCTTGTCTAGCAAGGGGCTTACAGAAACCCTGCCCCATCTCCTTAATCACCCTTAGATGGATATTATCCCAACCGCTAGCCCCATCAATTTTGAGCTTCCCTAATCAATCCAAAATGACATTAGTATCTATTTTAATATTATTCAACTCTGAGAACTCCTCACCTGGAACATAAGCATCATCGACAGGAGTGCAGACTGATGCAAAATAGTCATGCAGCAGCTCTGCCGTAACCTGATAGTCAAGTTTGAATCTACCTTACGGTATCCTTTAATCCCCTATACATTCATTAATAGTCTTTTGACTTCTGCCATAACTAAAATAAAAAGCTTTTGCTATTACTGCTGCAATCACACACCATCTTAAGATCTCTTGGTTAATCTTATAGCTATTTTTGTCTTTCTTAATTACATGCAATACTTTTTCCCTGTTCCCATGTGAGTTTGTATGTAGAATGCTTTCTGTTTCAATTGGATTTGTTTCTACATTTCTTGTTCACCATGATTACTTTTTGTTGTACCATGTGCCCTTCTTTTAACCATTGGGACATAGCTGGTTTCATTCAGTTTGAGAACAGTTTTAAATAGAACCCAGTTATCCTCAGTACTTGGCGTTCTATGTAGTCGGATTATCCAATCAACTTTGTCAGATCTTCAGCCATTTTTTGTAAAGTTAGCCCTCTTAAAATGAGGCACCAGCATTAGATTGGCTGCTAACTTGGATTGGTCAATACAATTAAACCTAATTATATTCTGATCAGTGCTGGCCAGATCAACAAAGTGTGGTGGAAAACTGTTACCGGAAGTGTTACTAAAACATATTGTCTGATTATTTATCTCATTGCTGTTTGTGGTTCCTTGTTGAGTGCAAATTGGTTGTCATGTGTCCTACACGTCAGCAGTGACTTCTCTTCAAAAGCACTTCATTGGGTGTGAATGGCTTTCAAACATGCAAGTTCTTTTCCTTTTCACTGACATAGAAAATGTGTGTTTATATGAAAGCTTTTCCATGTATTTTATTTATAATCACTATTGTATCGGAACTCTTTGATCTAAAGTGTAGTTTCTATAAACTGATACTACAGTACGGCAGTAAACTTCAAAATCACCGATTGGATAAATGGCAGCATTCTCAAATAGAATTGTAAATGTTACATTACATCAACAAATATGATTCCTTGTTTTACCATCAGGCATAGCTCAGCTGGAGTTTGGAAAAACAATATGGTGATGTAACTCAGTTATTTGTTCCCTTTCTCCCCTTGCCCTAATCCAAAGATGACCACTGTTGAAAAATCCAGTTCAGCAGTGTGTTATGCATGGCGACACATTGGGACGTTGTGCAATATGCTCTGTGCTGAACAGAGGCGGTAGAATATGAAAAGAAGAATGACTGCATGAAACAATACTCATTTGTGCTTTTGAATTTGTGAAATAATGCAATTTGGTAAGAAACCAGTACAAAATGAGGAGAAATCCAGTCAGGCTAGGTTTGCAACGCAAACTGATAGCACATGCAAGAGCACTATATCAGATTGATAGTCCTCTAAATTCCCTTGGTGATGAGGTATTACAGCTCTTATTACAACTGGATTTCAAATGCAGTGACCCATTCACAGACAAATGCACAACGCATTGTGCCTGTGAATCTGTTCAGGACTTAGTAACATTAATCATATGGAGGACTTCCTAAAAAAATCATTTAACAGCTCTACTGTAGAAATATTCAGCGTTAATACGTCAATTATAATACTTCAATTAATGCATTAGCATTATGTATTATTTGTGTCAGATTACGTTACCTTGTTTATAACAAGATTAACATAATCTAGTTATTTTTCTAATAGGCATGTATAATAGTTGCATTACTGATCATTAATTCTTAAAATTGATCTTTTATAGATATAATAAATTTTCTAGTTTCTAATCCTTTACTTTGCTGATGAGCTAAATAAAATGGATAATTAAAATTCTACCAGTGCATGAAATAAACTGTATAATGATATCAAATAAATTCATTATTTAAAAGGTAACATAATAGGGGGATCGAGTTTCGGAGCCACGAGGTCATGCTGCAGCTGTACAAAACTCTGGTGAGGCCGCACCTGGAGTATTGCGTGCAGTTCTGGTCACCGCATTATAGGAAGGATGTGGAAGCTTTGGAAAGGGTGCAGAGGAGATTTACTAGGATGTTGCCTGGTATGGAGGGAAGGTCTTACGAGGAAAGGCTGAGGGACTTGAGGTTGTTTTCGTTGGAGAGAAGGAGGAGGAGAGGTGACTTAATAGAGCCATATAAGATAATCAGAGGGTTAGACAGGGTGGATAGTGAGAGTCTTTTTCCTCGGATGGTGATGGCAAACACGAGGGGACATAGCTTTAAGTTGAGGGGTGATAGATATAGGACAGATGTTCGAGGTAGTTTCTTTACTCAGAGAGTAGTAGGGGCGTGGAACGCCCTGCCTGCAACAGTAGTAGACTCGCCAACTTTAAGGGCATTTAAGTGGTCATTGGATAGACATATGGATGAAAATGGAATAGTGTAGGTCAGATGGTTTCACAGGTCGGCGCAACATCGAGGGCCGAAGGGCCTGTACTGCACTGTAATGTTCTAATTCTAATAATTGTCCAGAGTTAATACTGTGGAATTGTTACTGAAGAAATTCTGCACTTAATTTCATTGTTTACTTTGAAGCCTTTTTGATTGAATTCTCTTGGGTTGTAAATCTTAAGAATTATAGCATAAAAGATTGATTACATACAAATAGCAGTGTCACTGTTATGTTACTGACCTAGTAATCCAGATGTCTGGACTAATACTCCAGAGAACTCAAGTTCAAATACCACAATAGTATTTTGAGAATTTAGAATTCAGTATTTAAAAAAAACTGGAAATTATAAAGAGTGTGATCAGTAAAAATGAACATGACGCTTTTAAATTGTTGTGAAAACCCTAACTGGTTCACTAACTTTCTTCAGGGAAGTAAATCTGCTGTCTTTACCCAGTTCATCTTATATGTGACTCCAGTGACACACCAATATGGTTGACTCTTCAACTGCTCTCTGAACTGACCTAACAATCCATTCAGTTGTATCAAACCGCTAAATAGCATTGTGTGGGAGCACCTTCACCACATGGACTGCAGCAGTTCAAAAACACCAGCTTCTCAAGGCAACTAGGGATTGGCAATAAATGCCAGCCTTGCCAGCAATGCTCATATCCTGAGAATGAATCATTTTTATAAAGCTTGATCTTTCTGATTCTATTTACAGATTGGGCTTGACACCAGCTATTGGACAGCAGTCAATCACTTCTTCATATGGGGCAGCATGACTGTCTATTTCTCCATCTTGTTTGCAATGCACAGTAATGGATTGTTTGCAATATTTCCAAGCCAATTTCCTTTTGTAGGTAAGTCTCTGGAACCTTTACTTAATGAGGTCTTGCTGGAGTATTGCAGGCAGTAGTTAATCTGAATAGGTGCTGGCTAATGTATTTTGTCATCATCTGAACATATTAAGCTCTGAAACTTAATGAATTAAACAATTGGCTGCCTAAATCACCATCTTGTGATATATATTTTGCAACATTTGGATTTTCTAGTAAACAAAATTCCATCTTTTGTTATTGGTCAGTTTAGTTTGGACCTTGGTTTAGATAGTTATTGTGAAATCAGCTCAAAGTTGATATTGATAACTTTAATTTAGCAATGGATCTCTTCAACAGATTGACTTTTGTGCTCATTTTCAAAGATGGAAAATAAGATAGTGGCTGAATCTTTGTGGAAATATTTTTACATTGCTGCGATGCCTTGAGATTGCTTCCACTACTTGTAACCAATTCATAAGGAACATGTTTAAAACTTTACTATAAATATCAAACAAAGTTCAGTTATAACACTTCGGATTTTTAAGCATGTTGAAGAATGTTTTAAAATACTTGTGTCTTCAGGAAATGCTCGGAATTCCCTGACCCACCTTACGGTGTGGCTTGTCATAATTGTGACCACGGTGTTATGCATCATGCCAGTGCTGGCATTCAGGTTCCTGATGGTAGATTTGAAACCAACCTTGAGTGACAAGGTATGTTTTCAGTTATTTATCTTGGATTGCTTTTCATCTGTGCTGTAAAACATAGACACTTGCATGTGCATTGTAACACCATCTAATTGAGCTTTTTCCAACCTTATTATTCAATGAATAGCTGTAATATTTTTGCCTTTGTTACTTCATTTGGCAGATTGTTCCAAAATGTAATACTTTGAATGAAGAAATTCCTACTATCTGTTGAAAGTATTTCTCACCAATTCAAATTTATGCCCTCTTCCTACTTATTTTTGACTTAATTTGGAATAATCTTCTGGGTTTATCCTATCTAGACTTCTAATATGTTGTACAGCTCAATGATGTCCCCATTAACTGCTTTCTTTCTAAACTTGAGAGCTTAAGTTTCTCTAACTTTCCTCATAGCTCATCTCCTTGATGACCTTCTATGTATCTTTTCCAGTGCATGTACACTTCATTTTTGTGTTGTATTGACCAAAAGTGAGTTCAGTAAGCTTTAGAATAACTTCTGTCGACTTGTACGTGATTGTTCCAGCTATGAATCTTATAATTCTGTTACTTTAAAAAAAAATTTGCTTCACCGCCACATTGTCTACGGACTGAAAATCACGTCTGCTATTCCACCCAGGCCCCCTTCTCTCTCCCATAATATAATTTGTTTCATTGTACACAGTTACCAGCCATATTTTTCAAGCCATATGTATGAGTTTGTATTTATCAGTGTTAAATTACATTTGTCATCAGTGTGTGCATTTGTACTCCCAATTTAAATCCGTTGGCAAATCTACCTGAAGCTTCTTAGGCGGCTGAGCCCAGCAAACTCCCAACAAATAAGTACAGTAGCACTAACTATACAAACTCCTGGTTTCATGCTGATCATTCTGCCGGTATATCAGGAGTTGTGGAAAGCTGAAGACAAGTAGACCAGCACCAGCTAGAAATGCAGATGGCCTCCAAACTGTTTATGCCAGGAGAATTGGGACAGTTTTCACACTGGAGATACCACTGTAGTAATAGCCTGGAAAGCCAGGCTACTGGGACTCGGCCAAGGACAGAAACCTTGATGTATCTAAGTCTCTATTTTGAGACACAAACTGCATCAAGTTGCTAATCTTTTGCCATCTCTTCATCTGTAGGACATATCCACATAATAACAGCACACATGTACAGTTGATTTTTAAAACATGGTTTATAAGATACCCAAAAAACCTATGTTGCCTTTAAAAAAGAATCAGCAGAACAGATTTAATGTTTCAGATTTCACAAGTGGTTATTGAATGACTAGTAAAACTACATGCAAGCATTTAAGTATTTGAGTGTGGAGCTCAACTTTCCCCTATTTGTAAGTGGTGCAAATGGTCAGTGGCCTCTTGATCAACAATGATCCAAATGCTCCATTGTTTCATTCAGTATTCTCCATGATATTTTTCTGGACAATGTTTTGTCCAAATTTTGAAAACACCCATCATTTACCATCAATAACCCAGAATGCCATTCAAATTCGAGAAAAACCCTAACTTATTTTATATTGTATTTTCCTAAAAAATTTATATGTTTTGTTCATAGGTACGATACATGCAACATGTCAGAAGAAAACAGAAGCCAATGCAGCACCGTATGCGACGTGTAAACCGCACCAGCTCAAGAAGATCAGGCTATGCATTTGCTCATCAAGAGGGCTTTGGTGAGCTCATTACCTCAGGAAGGAATATGCGCTTCAGTAATCCATCACCATTGGCAACTGGGAAGTCAATGCCGAGCAGCACCAGTTGGATTGAAACTTTACGTAAGAAAACAACAGACACCATGAATAGCTTTGGCAGTGAGAAGAATACTAAACTGTAGAACAACAGTTATTTGGAGGGAAAGATGCTTTTCCTTGCTTTAAACTTCGCCATAGTTTGCACTGTGCTGTACGTCTACAAAGCTTGAATCACTTGCCGAAGTGTCACAAAGTAATGAACTCCCGTGCTGAGCTGTTACATATCAATTTTGTAATGCTGGACGTCCACGTTGGACTCTTTGCTGCCAGGTAGCAAATGTTAACAAGAATGAATTCCAACTTACAATTTCTGTAAACTTGGCAAAAATGTCTGCTTAATCGAAGTTGAGCGTTTTGAGGCACTTGTCAGTATATCTGCTGATATCCCTGTTACAAGTTTGTATGTTGAAGTTGTAAATATATTTTTAACCTTTGAAAACATTTTATAATGCAAGAGAGCAACAGTTACATTGTTTAATGCTGTTCAACTTAAATGGACATATACAAACAAGATTACAGAATTACAGTGGCAGAGCACCTGTACATAATATAGTTCATTTCTTTCAATAGAGGGACCCAATTATATTGTATTCTGTCTAAGAATGTTACACTGTGGTCCTGTAGCTATGACCTCATTTGAGGAATTAGTGCCTTTGAGTTTTCCTTTCACAAGAAAACAACTGATTTTTATTTGAATGTATGTATGTATATTTTCAAAAACCATACACTGCATTTGCAAACACTTTCAGCTTTAATGGTTCTGTGTAACTTCACCTTCTGATTGGATTTCTCCAGTGAAGTACAACAGCTAACCTTGTATAAATTGTTACATTTGCAATATGTTTTCTATAAAATAATTGCTCTTCATACAGTTATTCTTTATATATCAGTGGATTCGTACCATTTTTCCAAGAGTCTGTTTTAAGACTTCTGGACATAGTAAATGCACCACTTGCTTTCATCCCTGTTCAAATGTGTCTTTAGTACCATTCAACTGGCCACCTCTAACTCCCAGCCATGTTTCACTGTTTATTTCTCATGAAAGTAAGTTTTCCTCATTTTATTGGGACTTTGCTATGTGTGTAGTGACTGCCACATTTCCTCCATTACAAAACTGACTACATTACAAAAGTATTTCATCAGCTGTGAAAAGCTTTGAGATGTCTTGCTGTTGTAAAAGGCACTATATAAATGCAAATTCTTTCTTTTTGTAATGGGGCCCATTCAATTTTCCACAGTAGGACTGAACATAAGCAAAAACCTTTTAAAATCTCTCTATAGCATTACTGCTTATTTATATCTGTTATATTAAAAATGGCCAGTATCTCTGGATTCAGCAGTACTGTGCCCATAACGTTACATGACTAATTGCACAGAGACACACAAAATATAATACTGCTGCAGCATTTTTAGACCAAGACAGGAAACAAGAAGATACTCCCTCACCCCTCCCATTTTCCACAAAACAGAAATTCTATCCTCTGTCACACTGCCCAGTGAGCAGAAATTCCAACCACCCTCAACTAAGTGGAAACTGCAACACCTTCCCCATTGAGTAGAAAAATGACACAATTATCAGCCACACCCCGAACCTGTGCAGAAATAAGTTACTCTAACCCCAGCACCACAAACTCCTCTGTGCCCTACTGAGGTCAAAATGGTCCTTTCAACCCTTCCACAAGCAGGTCAAAAATGCCCTTCCAATCCCATTCCCACTAAGGACACTCACTACTTTGTTTTCCCTGTTAAAGAAAACTTCAGCCTTTTTCTCCAACTGAGGATGAACTCCCATTTCCCATCACCCTGACTAAGTGCAGACTTAATCTCCTACTTTTCCCCACACAATGAATAAATCCTCATCCCCACTGCACTAAAGCTTGCCCCCCGACCCTGGACCTATTCCTTTCCCTCAACCAATAAGTTTCCCCTCACCAGCTGAGGAACAAATCTTCTCTCTTCCAGATCCTCACCTAGAAACACCTTGGCATCCCCCTTCTTTTCACCCCCACACCCACCATGTGAATAAATGAGCCATGGCTGAGAGCCATGCAACCCTTCTTTCTCCTCTCTCCTCCACCCTGTGCTCCTTCTCTTCCCATCCATCTCCTCTTCCACCCTCTTTCCCTGCCCTTTCCTAGATCCCTTCCCACCCCTTATCTGGGTCCAGTTATCCCACTGCCTTCTAATCTGCTTGACCTGAATACGGAACTTAGTCTTGACTCCCTGTGTGCAACATTACAGAACATTGACTAGTATATTTAAAGAATGACACTACATCTGGAACAGAGTATTGTCTTTGGTCAACATCCCGACTGAACTTGCTGTTCTATTTTTTTCCTATTGTGCATCCTGACCGGTTACTGCTGATCACAAGTTGTACTTGTGATTGGGTTACAGCAGCATAGTGGTTACGTTACTAGACGGGTAATCCAGAGGCTTGGACTAAGAATCTGGAGATACGAGTTCAAATCCCACCACAGTAGCTGGGGGAATTTGAATTCAGTTAATAAATAAATCTGGAATTAAAACGCTGGTAACAGTAATGGTGACCATGAAAACTATTGGGTTGTCATAAAAACCTGTCTGGTCCACTAATGCCCTTTAGGGAATGAAATCTGCCATCCTTACCTGCTCTGGCCGATATGAGAGTCCAGACCCACAGCAATGTGATTGACTCTTAACTGTTCTCTGAAGTGGCCTCACAAGCTACTCATTTGTATTCAAGAAGGCAACTCTCCACCACCTTCTCTAGGGCAATTAGGGATGAGCAATACATGCAAGCCTTGCTAGCGATGCCCACATTCTGTGACTGAATTTTTAAAAACTTAAATCTTAAATGTTAAATTGCTAGGACTGTTTCACTCTTCTGACAGGTATAATGTAGGTAACTGAAACACTAGGAAATCATTCTGAAAACAAGGATGCCTCTGATAACTCAATATGTAGAGAAGATTTGACGCTTCTGAGTCTGAGTTTAAGCACTGAGTTGTTCTCATCGAAGAGGGGAACTTTTGGGAAATTTACATTTAGTAAGCTTAAATGCATCAATTTTGCTTTTGTCATTTCTTTAAACCAATACTCAGTTGCACTTCTCAAATTATCTGGTTTCCAGGTTTTTCAATTTTTAGTACTTTGTGGGTCTTTGAGATTTTTTTTTAATGGCCCGAGTCAGAGTCCTTTTCAGTGACTAATGGGGCTCCATAGAATCCATGAACGTCTGCCACTGAATTCCCTTAAGCAGACCAAGTTTGGGAAGCAACCTATATAAGATAGGAATCCAATGTCAACTAAAAGGGAGTCCAGATGTTTGTACATCTGGAGAGAGGGTATATTCCCAGATAGAAATTATATGTATTTAGGTGCACTGGTAAACTGTGCGAAACATTACATGTAACACATGTAACCTGTCACCAGAACTCCCCAGGCTTCCTGAGGGACATAACAGTTATTTAAGTACCTCACATTAGAACATATCTTGATTTTCCTTGAACTGATAATAGAAGCCAATTTTCTGATACTGGGTTCCAGGCTTTCCATGAAGCCATTGCAATTAATATCATGTTTCTTAATTTCCTGAACACTTTTCCAACCCCAGAATAGTCAACTAGCAAGGACACATGGCTTGACCTAGTCCCATAATGTGTTTGCCGATTCCCAAAATTGCTTCTGTTGTTACATATCACTTTGACGAGCTGGTTGTCATTTTGCACTATGATCGATTCCTCTCCTTTCTCCCCAGAGCCACCCCAAATCTTTTTTTCCCCACAAACTTTGCAACAGGTATGTTACCAATTCAAACAATTAAGCAAGACCCAACTCTTGAACCTTGTCTGTTGTGTTTGGATCAGCTTCGTGCTCTTCCTCACACGAGAAATATCCCATAGAAATTGAAGGGGGAAGATTTGTATGCAACTCATTAATCGATTGAATTCAGCAGCCTTAAATGACTCAGATCCTACCATGTCACCTATTGATTAAGGAGATCTAATACATGGGACGGTGACTAATAAACCTGCCTTGTTTATAATGCAAGATTTGTAATGTACATTTACTGATATTGAATTATGCATTGTAATCCTTTGTCATTACTGCATATTAGTCAAAAATAATTTATGGTAGATTGCAGGATAAAGACAACTGTCAGAATCCACATGAACTGTATGAAAGACCCAAAACTTGCTATCGTGAATTATGATATCTAAAATCTAATTATATTAGTTCCTTCAAACTCTACCACACCTTTTCTTTATGTGACTATTGCCATAAGATGCTATTAACTGTTTATTTTTGCAAGAAAATGATAGTTCATCCCTGTTCAGTTATCCTTCACTTAGCAGAGTATAAATGCAGTTGTCCAGTGGGGAAGTTAGATTGATATCATCAATTTATCATGCAGTAAGTTCTACAAGTATTGCATAATCTTCCTATCCCATGCTGTACAAGTGCAGCAACTTGAGTGGCTCGCAGTTAATTTACTTGCTGTGATGTCATTTTGAGCTTCCTTAGTGAAATTAATTCAGTTCAAATCTTGCTTGTTATTTGGTCCCTACCTATTGTTTTTCTTTGTTCTGTTCTCCAAATTATATATTTTTAAATATATTTTTCTTGCAAGTTCTTGTTTGGAACAGAGTTGCTGTTGTACCTGCATGCATCAGCTTCTGTCTCACAGGAGCACTTGGTCATTCTCTTCAGTCAGTTTCACAACCATTTGGGTTGCTATCCACATTACATTTCACATTCCTTGATAGCTATGAAATGACTTTTCCAGTAGCTCATGGCCCACTACTGGTGCCTGCTGCAGGTCTAGTAAGCATGATCTCAAAGACGGTGAGAATGGTCTCAATTTTTTTTTAAATGCTGTGAAGAATCAGCTTGAGGTGCTGGAAGAATGTCCTCAAGTTCCAACAAACCCACCCCATTCAATTTGAAAATCATACTGAGTGCCTCAATCTGCCAATGCCCTGGAACATCAGGGATAACTTGAATTTCAAAGTGGGAAAGACCATACCAAAGGTAAGCAATCTAACAATTTCGTGATTCAATGTTAGAATATTCACTAAGAATCAAAAACTAGCTTTTTTCTTTATTATCTCTCCTAAGACAGATCCACGTGTAGCCAATGTTGCAATGGATGGAAATATGGCAACCAATAGTATACAGCAAGGTCACAGTAAGAGTTTGAGAGACCAACTAGATAATCTGTTTTTTGTGGTATTGGTTGAGGGATAAGTGCTGGTAGGACACTGGAAGAATTCCCTGCTATTCTTACAATAGTGCCAATGATTTATTTTAATGTCCATCTGCAAGAGCAGACGAGACCTTGGCTAAACGTCTCATCTGAAAGTTGGTATCTCCTAAATTGCAGCCTTCCCTCAGTTCTGCACTCAAATATCAGCCTAGATTATGTGCTTAAAACTCTGTACTGAGGCTTGAAGCCACAACTTTCTGACTCAAGTGTTGCCACTGAGTTAAGGCTGATACCTTTTCATATAAATAAGTTTGTTTCCTCCCCTCCCCCCATCATGTATCCTGGACATTAGTTACATGCAGTTATATCATGACTGTATAAAATCAGATTTGACTGCAATTTCAAACTGTCTTACAAAAGAGGCAGGAATGTTACAATCATGTCTAAAAGTAAATAATTACGGGGAATTGAATTACACTTTCAGCTTTCATCTGCCTGGGTTCAAATTTAGTACCATTAAAACGGAGAAGAGTCTTCTCTCTTTGACAGAAGTTAAGGGCTCAAAATTAAATCAAAATGTCTCGTGTTCTGTCTATCACTCGCACACTCTCATTCACTATCTCCAAAAAGCACAGTAATTAGTAGTGATTTTGCATAAATATTTACTGTCATCCATCACGACAAGCACAAAATATTATTGCATTTAAATATTCATGTATAGAAATAATTCATAAGGTCAACATTCACTGTTCATGTATCTGTCAAGATTGTTAATCAACAAAGCATGGGAATATATATATATACTAATTTATAAAAAGATTAAATTTTATTTTCAATATTTAGGTAGATAGTTTTTCCTCTTGTGGCATATACATCAGAAACATACTTTTGAAGTCAGAAATGTAGCTAATTAAGAAGCCAAAGTTTGACTTCTATTGTGAAAATTCATGCTTCTACGAAATATTAGATCTTAATTAAAGCAAATGGTTAAGAATTGTATCTGTGCAATAATGTGTAAATTGTATAAAGATGCATGTTTGAATACCAAAGAGTTTTAGCTCTTTATTTGTAAAATGGGGAAAAAATATTTACATCTGTAATGTAAAATTTCATCATTATACATTTGTTTATTGGAAAAATATGAAGCATCGGTGCAATTTATAAACTTTTTTCTTGCCACTTGTGTTCTGCTGTGAATATATTTGACTACTTAAAAATAATCAGATGTGAAAGGGATGTACATTTTTGTATAGCTAAAGCTGGTTTTCTGTGATTTTGATTACAAACTGAATTTTCAAATTTTACAGCAAATTTGAAATCTCATCATCATTGTCCCTCACCATTTCCCCCACCCCGCCTGTGCAGGGTTATAGGACAAAATAGATAGCTCTTTCAAAGAACCGGCACAGACACAATGGGCCGAATGGCCTTTTTCTATGCTGTAATATTCTATGATTTATATCTGATTAAGTTTCAAGGTATTTACCCCAGGCATTTCAGCTCACTGAAACTCTAATGTTCAGTATATTGTGTAGCAGAAGACAACAACTCAAAGCATGTAGTTTTGATGACCCGTTTGCAGCCAAATACTTTGTAAGGTTAACCTTTGTGAAATAAAGTCTCATTTTTAATTATTTGCTATTTTGGAATAGCAATATACCAAATCTACTATAGAAAAACTAGGGATGGTAAATGGCTATTTGGCATAACCAGACTTCAACCATCCTATCACAGTACCAAGTGTACTTTGAATATCTACAAAGTTCTCGTCTCCACTAAATATCTGCTTGGATGAGCAAATTTGATTTGTTTATAGATATTTTATGTAAATTAAACATGATGGAAGAACAAACACTGATCTCTGAAGAATTCCAATCAATGCTGTTCCCACAATCTGGCATTGCAACGGTCACACGTGCTCTCTGTTTCCTACCAGAAGTCTTTGATTCTAATGGCAACAAGGAATAAGCCTCATGGGCTTTTCCAATTAGTTTGTTTTGTAGTAAAAGAGACCAGGCTTAGCTGGCCATATTAGCTGCCTTGCCAGTTTCTCAAAAGACACAAAAAAGTCTTCCACATCTTCCTCATTGAAAACTCCACAAAGATATGGTTGAGTACTGCAGGAGTTGCCACATGTACCAGGTTGAGGGGAGACCCCCAACCTGCAGTGAAAACTGCACCGCTAAGTCCCGTATTAAGTATTAGGAAGACCCTCCAGCCGAGGGCCGGTGAACTGGAAAGGACCCCCGCTGAGAAAAAAAGGGTACAGGCAGGCACACGGCTGGCAAAGTTTAGAAAGAGAAGGGGAAAAAGTGACCAAGGGAGCAGGTTAAAGGAAGTCCGGGAGGAATCCCGGATGAAAACCCCTACTGTCCGGTCAGCCAACCCCAACAAATGCGAAATGTTAGACCCCACATCCTCCTATGTAAATACAAATACTAGAAGCACCCCACTAGAGTTGCTACCCGCATTTAAAGGAACCTGCAGAGACAAAGAAAGACCTCCAGGGGGCACAGAAATAGTGAGGGTGATGCCTCACCTAGTTGAAGTGCCACAGGAGAGTGCCATCAAGTCTGCACAAATACCAACAGGCAGGGGTGTCCCAGAGAACAAAGGGGAGATTAGCACAGGATCCTCCCTCACAGTCAGAGAAAAAGGGAACCACCCATCCCCGGAAGCCAAAAGCCTTTGCATGACTCAGCAAAGCACTGGGATGTCAAAAAGGGGAAATTAAAGCAGCACTGGCACCCAGAAAAGACAATGTTAATAAGCTTTAGCATCATGAATGAATGAAAATGAATGAGAGAAATGCATGATTTTAACAGACAGTACTTGAAAAGGACAGAGGGGCTACTCCCTGCTCCAATTTAATCTACAATCGACTTTTGATTACCAGACGTTGAGGGTGGAGGAGCATTACAGGTTAACTGCTAAGATGGCCGAATACACAAACGGATGCGGTCACACCAGCTAGTCACATGACTAACCTGGTTTTTTTCAATTTGAACTTGTCACAGCTCAAGAACATCTTTCTCCTGTCTGCTCTTATCTCTTTCTCACCACCTTTGGAATCCATTGAAGACACAGGAACCCCAAGAGAGAAAAGTTTCCAACAGTGAACAAGGTTTAAGAAGAATACTGGGCCCCAACAAAAAGAAAGAATTACCTACAAAAGGACTCGACAGTGAGCTCGAAGCACAGTAACAA
Organism: Heterodontus francisci; assembly: GCF_036365525.1. NCBI lineage: Eukaryota > Metazoa > Chordata > Chondrichthyes > Heterodontiformes > Heterodontidae > Heterodontus > Heterodontus francisci. The sequence goes on along the minus strand of NC_090408.1, from coordinate 27,563,979 downwards.
GAAACTCTTCAGATATTGGAGAGGATTCTGAGAGACAGGATTTATGATTATTTGGAAAAGCATAATTTGATTAGAGATAGTCAGCATGGCTTTGTGAGGGGCAGGTCATGCCTCACAAGCCTTATTGAATTCTTTGCGGATGTGACAAAACACATTGATGAAGGAAGAGCAGTGGATGTGGTGTATATGGATTTTAGCAAGGCATTTGATAAGGTTTCCCATGGTAGGCTCATTCAGAAAGTAAGGAGGCATGGGATACAGGGAAATTTGGCTGTCTGGATACAGAATTGGCTGGCCCATAGAAGACAGAGGGTGGTAGCAGATGGAAAGTATTCAGCCTGGAGCTCGGTGACCAGTGGTGTTCCGCAGGGATCTGTTCTGGGACCTCTGCTCTTTGTGATTTTTATAAGTGACTTGGATGAGGAAGTGGAAGGCTGGGTTAGTAAGTTTTCCGATGACACAAAGGTTGCTGGAGTTGTGGATAGTGTGGAGGGCTGTTGTAGGTTGCAACGGGACATTGACAGGATGCAGAACTGGGCTGAGAAGTGGCAGATGGAGTTCAACCTGGAAAAGTGTGAAGTGATTCATTTTGGAAGGTCGAATCTGAATGCAGAACACAGGCTTAAAGACAGGATTCTTGGCAGTGTGGAGAAACAGAGGGATCTTGGGGTCCACATCCATAGATCCCTCAAAGTTGCCACCCAAGTTGATAGGGTTGTTAAGAAGGTGTATGGTGTGTTGGCTTTCATTAACAGGGGGATTGAGTTTAAGAGCTGCGAGGTAATACTGCAGCTCTATAAAGCCCTGGTTAGACCACACTTGGAATATTGTGTTCAGTTCTGGTCGCCTCATTATAGGAAGGATGTGGAAGCTTTAGAGAGGGTGCAGAGGAGATTTACCAGGATGCTGCCTGGACTGGAGGGCATGTCTTATGAAGAAAGATTGAGGGAGCTAGGGCTTTTCTCATTGGAGCGAAGAAGGATGAGAGGTGACTTGATAGAGGTGTACAAGATGATGAGAGGCATAGATAGAGTGGATAGCCAGAGACTTTTTCCCAGGGTGGAAAGGGCTATCACCAGGGGGCATAATTTTAAGGTGATTGGAGGAAGGTTTCGGGGAGATGTCAGAGGTAGGTTCTTTACACAGAGAGTGGTGGGTGCGTGGAATGCGCTGCCAGCAGTGGTGGTAGAAGCAGATACATTAGGGACATTTAAGCGACTCTAGGATAGGTACATGGATGATAGTAGAATGAAGGGTATGTAGGTAGTTTGATCTTCGAGTAGGTTAAAGGGTCGGCACAACATCGTGGGCCGAAGGGCCTGTACTGTGCTGTACTGTTCTATGTTCTATGTTCTATATTGCCTCAAACCTCTCCACTATTTTTTTCTTCTCTTTTCTGTCTCTATTTGCGTGTGTGCATCGCGTAGCATGGGTTGCGGCATGTATCCGTAGGCATTAACTGAATTAAAGTTTTTTAGTCTAAGTTTTAATAAATTTCACTTTTCTTCTTTAAACCTAAGAAAGCCTGTTTGTGCTCATTTCTTTACCTTATAATTGGAAAGCGGTGAACAAGGATTCACCAAGGGGAGCTCAAAACACAGTGTGTTTAAAAATAAAACCCTGTTACAGTAAGACCAGGTGAAGGCTGAAAGGGACCCCTAGACACCTTTCTCACCTGGTCCTAACAAGTGTAATATTTCACTCCTTTAGTTTTCAGCCCTGAAAATACTGGCATGTGCTTGGAGTACAATTCCCTTTACCAGCTCCTGCACTTATACATCAACAGTTCCTTTCTGGCAAGGGATATGAGATAACATCTTTCTCCACCTGGTCCCAAGGTACTTTTGCACCTAAGATAATGGGATGAACTGTGATTGATAGAAACATAGAAAATAGGAGCAGGAGTAGGCCATTTGGCCCTTTGAGCTTGCTCCGTCATTCATTATGATCATGGCTGATCATCCAACTCAGTGACCTGTTCCTGCTTTCACCCCACATCCTTTGATCCCTTTAAACCCAAGAGCTATATCTAACTCCTTCTTGAAAACATACAATGTTTTGGCCACAACTGCTTTCTGTGGTAGCGAATTCCACAGGTTCACCATTCTCTGGGTGAAGAAATTACTCCTCATCTCAGTCCTGAATGTTTTACCCCGTATCCTTGGACTATGACCCCTGGTTCTGGACTCCCCCACCATCGGGAACATCCTTCCTGCATCTACCCTGTCAAGTCCTGTTAGAATTTTATAGGTTTCTATGAGATTCCCCCTCACTCTTCTGAATTCCAGCGAATATAATCCTAACCGACTCAATCTCTCCTCATACGTCAGTCCCGCCATCCCAGGAATCAGTCTGGTAAACCTTCGCTGCACTCCCTCTATAGCAAGAACATCCTTCCTCAGATAAGGAGACCTTATTTATGTCATTTCTACAGGTCAATAAGATGAAAGCAAAAGGACACACATGTAAGTTAACCATAAAAAAATGAAAGGTTAATCAATTTATTTGCACAAGGACAGCTACAATGTGGAATTCTCTGCTATAAACTATCACTGAAGCAAAGCCCATAAATTATTTTTAAAGAAACTTGGTTGTTTGGAAAAGGTGAATAATAAGGAATATGGTAAGAGAGCGGGATTAGACTTGGTTGTTTGTGGAGAAATGCGTCAGACTGTTTCTGCACTGCAACAATCTATGATTCTATGACTCATAACTAGATCACAGCAGCTGTGCAAGAGTGGGCCAGTTAACCCAACTACTAACATCCCAAAACAACTGAGTAATTCCTAGTTAAATGTGCAATGAATTTAAGTGTTAGCTATCTGATCGTAACAACAAAAAATTCTTAGCCCAGGTCTTGATTGTAAAACTTTATCACAAGATTACCGATCTTACTCAGAGGGGCCACAAAGATTTTTTTTGTAAGATGGCAGTTAGAATTGCCCCTATCAATTTGAGGTTCAAATACATTGTGGAGAAGTGTGAAGGGAGCTGTACTTAGCAACTCTATCTGACCTGGAATTGTTGATAATGTAATGTGCTGGAAGCAGAAGTTCCATTCATTATCTTTCTGCTTGATGTGCTAAAATTTCATTTAAAACAAAAAATCGACAACATAGCATACAAGGGCTGCCATTTTAACATTTTACCTGTGATTCATGTTGAAATGCATGAAATAAATATTCATTAAAATTGCATAATAGAGCCATTTAGGGGGAACCTAGATAGACATATGAGGAAGAGAGGAATACGGGCTAGATAAAGTAAAGTGGGAGGAGGTTCACATGGAGCATCAACACTGGCATGGACCAATTGGGCCAAATGACCTATTTCTTTGCACTACACTCTATGTAATTGATCCATCAGCTGCATGGGAAGAAACCTGTTGCAATAGCTGAGCGACTGTAAATTAATCAGCATGCATTTTAACATGATCAAAACATGATACTCAATGAAATGATGAACACATAGCAAAGCAGACCCTGCCGTGCAATAAGATGCAATTTAAAGTATGCATTTTGGGATGATGTGGGCCAGAAGCTGGAAACATGGAACATTGCTGAAAATTTGGCCAGCTAAGTGATAATATACATTTATCAGGAAGTTGAAATGGGTACTTATTGCATCCTTTGCCTTTATTAAATGGCACAAATTTACAATCTAATTTGCAAACATGAGGGTAAGGGGAAAAACACAAAGCAAGAGAAAATAAAGGACTATCCTTCCACTAAATTACCAAATTCTGGACCAATATCTAGTATAAACCACTAACTCCCACACCTACCTTGACTGCATTTCCTCAAATCCTGCTTTGTGTAAGGATTCTATTCATTCTCCCTGTTTCTCTGGCTCCGTCACATCTATTCTGATTATGCCACCTTCCATACCAGTGCTTCTGATATGTCTTCCTTTTTCCTCAACAGTAGATTCCCCTTCACCATGGTTAACAGTGCCCTAGGGCATGTCCATTCCATTTCCTGCACCTCTGCCCTCACCACTTCCCTTGTCCTCACTTTCCACCTCACCAGCCTCCACATTCGAGAGAACATCCTCTGCCATTTCTGCATCTTCCCCTCTCAACACTCTGAAGGCACTATGCCCTCTGCGACACCCTGGTTCACTCCTCAATCACCCCCACAGCCTCTCAACTTCCCAGGAAAGGAGAAGCAACACCTGCCCCTTTAAGTCCTTCCTTCCCCCAAATGAAACAGCAATTTACTTGTATTTCTTTCAATTTAATATACTCTATTCACTGCTCGCGATTTAGTCTCTTCTATATGAGGGAAACCAAATATGGATTGGGTGACTTCTTTGCAGAACACCCCCATTCAGTGCACAAGCATAACCCCGACCCTGGTAATTTTCCGCCCCACTCCCACTTTGTCCTCAGTTTCCTTCTTTCTTTGGCCTCCTTATCTCGAGAGACAATGGGTAAGCGCCTGGAGATGGTCAGTGGTGTGTGGAGCAGCTCCTGGAGTGGCTATAAAGGCCAATTCTAGAGTGACAGGCTCTTCCACAGGTGCTGCAGAAAAATTTGTTTGTCGGGGCTGTTACACAGTTGGCTCCCCTCTTGCGCTTTTGTCTTTTTTCCTGCCAACTGCTAAGTCTCTTCGACTCGCCACACTTTAGCTCCGCCTTTATGGCTGCCCGCCAGCTCTGGCGAACGCTGGCAACTGACTCCCACGACTTGTGATCAATGTCACAGGACTTCATGTCGCATTTGCAGACGTCTTTAAAGCGGAGACACGGAAGGCCGGTGGGTCTGATACCAGTGGCGAGCTCGCTGTACAATGTGTCTTTGGGGAGCCTGCCATCTTCCATGCGGCTCACATGGCCAAGCCATCTCAAGTGCCGCTGACTCAGTAGTGTGTATAAGCTGGGGATGTTGGCCGCCTCGAGGACTTCTGTGTTGGAGATACGGTCCTGCCACCTGATGCCAAGTATTCTCCGCAGGCAGCGAAGATGGAATGAATTGAGACGTCGTTCTTGGCTGACATACGTTGTCCAGGCCCCACTGCCATAGAGCGAGGTACTGAGGGCACAGGCTTGATACACTCGGACTTTTGTGTTCCATGTCAGTGCACCATTTTCCCAAACTCTCTTGGCCAATCTGGACATAGCAGTGGAAGCCTTTCCCATGCGCTTGTTGATTTCTGCATCTAGAGACAGGTGATAGTTGAGCCTAGGTAGGTGAACTCTTGAACCACTTCCAGAGCGTGGTCGCCAATATTGATGGATGGAGCATTTCTGACGTCCTGCCCCATGCTGTTCGTTTTCTTGAGACTGATGGTTAGGCCAAATTCATTGCAGGCAGCCGCAAACCTGTCGATGAGATTCTGCAGGCACTCTTCAGTGTGAGATGTTAATGCAGCATCGTCAGCAAAGAGGAGTTCCCTGATGAGGACTTTCCGTACTTTGGACTTCACTCTTAGACGGGCAAGGTTAAACAACCTGCCCCCTGATCTTGTGTGGAGGAAAATTCCTTCTTCAGAAGACTTGAACGCATGTGAAAGCAGCAGGGAGAAGAAAATCCCAAAAAGTGTGGGTGCGAGAACACAGCCCTGTTTCACGCCACTCAGGATAGGAAAGGGGTCTGATGAGGAGCCACCATGTTGAATTGTGCCTTTCATATTGTCATGGAATGAGGTGATGATACTTCGTAGCTTTGGTGGACATCTAATCTTTTCTAGTAGTCTGAAGAGATCACGTCTGCTGACGAGGTCAAAGGCTTTGGTGAGATCAATGAAAGCAATGTAGAGGGGCATCTGTTGTTTGCGGCATTTCTCCTGTATCTGACGAAGGGAGAACAGCATGTCAACGGTCGATCTCTCTGCACAAAAGCCACACTGTGCCTCAGGGTAGACGCGCTCGGCCAGCTTCTGGAGCCTGTTTAGAGCGACTCGAGCAAAGACTTTCCCCACTATGCTGAGCAAGGAGATTCCACGGTAGTTGTTGCAGTCATCGCGGTCACCTTTGTTTTTATAGAGGGTGATGATATTGGCATCGCGCATGTCCTGAGGTACTGCTCCCTCGTCCCAGCACAGGCATAGCAGTTCATGTAGTGCTGAGAGTATAGCAGGCTTGGCACTCTTGATTATTTCAGGGGTAATGCTGTCCTTCCCAGGAGCTTTTCCACTGTCTGGAGAATCAATGGCATCACTGAGTTCCGATTTTGTTGGCTGTCTGTCCAGATCATCCATAACTGGTAGAGGCTGGGCTGCATTGAGGGCAGTCTCAGTGACAACATTCTCCCTGGAGTACAGTTCTAGGTAGTGCTCAACCCAGTCTGCTACACTGTTCAAATGAAGCTTTACATAAGCTTGAGGAACGGCACCTCATCTTTCAATTAGGCACTTTACACCTTGCAGACTCGACAGTGAGTTCAACAATTCCATGTCATAACCTCTGCCCCTACTTTTTGAATGGTAGCTGTTGGTGATGTTTCTGCAATTTGCATTTACACCTCCTTTAGACCCCTCATCCCTTTTGTCATTCAATCTCTCCTGCCTTCCACCTTTAGACCTTCCCTCTTGTTCTTTCCTCTCCTTCACACCCCCCCCCCCCCCCTTTTCCTGCCTCTACCGGTTAAAACCTGACCCATCTCGAACTTTTTCCAGTTCTGATCAATGGTCAATGACCTGAAACGTTGACTCTTGTTTCTCTCTGCAGATATTGCCTGACCTGCTGAGCATTTTCTGTTTTTAATGTCACTATAAGAGCATTTTTCACTCGTTTCCCCCCTCCCGTGCGCTTCTGATGCAGTTTGCTTTGACATTGAGAAGGAGGAACCGTGAGAGAAACCCATTAAATGGGGAAGCTGTTAAAACATTGACATTGGATCCAGTCAGCACAGCCAGGCTTATGAAAAGCAGCAGCAACTGAGAATGGGGAATGAAGGCAGGGAAGGGATTAACCAAATGACTGGAGCCTGCTGAGAGAGAGAGAGAGAAAACATTTTCTCCCACATTGCTCGCAGTGCCGGGTTCCGCCGCGAATTCGAGCCTTCTTCCTGCCGCAGAATCACATGAGGGTTTATTTTAAGAGAGAGAAAAGCGGTGACCGGCGTCTGACGTGGTGAAGGTCACAGGCGGTGCAGGAGGAGGGGGGAAAATCCCGCCCACTGCCTCCCTCGCCCTCTCTGTGTCTCTCTCTCTCTCTGTGGTCCCGGCTGGCGGAGTGTTGGGGGGATTCGCTGCCCCGGCTCGGCCCGCTCACACTGACCTGCGGGGTTCAGGTGGGTTTTACACAGGCTGCTGCCTGTCGCGGGGGCGGATGATGATGTGTTTTGTGTGCGAGGCCGGCCCGCCGCCTCTTTCTCTCTCTCTCTCTCGACCGCAGCCAATGGCCTGATCAGCAGGATCGATCCAATAGGGAAAAGTGCAGCTTATTGAGGAGTTTTAACCTACACGGTCAGTGTGTGCGATTAATCCAGCAGTCGATTTTTTTTTTTTGCAAAGCAAATGATCTGAATTCTCACAAGCTATGTTTTGTTTTTTCTCCTTTTGGCCTGTCTTGCCTCTTTGATTTGCTGTCCTATTCATTCTTCCTACTTCATAATATTGACCTAAGTCCAAAACAATACCCGATCAGTAAAGATTTGAGTCGACTTTATTTTTTGACACGTGGAGCAACGATGAAGCGTCGCTGCTGTTTTTTTTTCTCCCTTTGCCCTTCTCTCTGTCCTTTAGTGTCATTGTCCTCTGTTGCCATTAGTCGCCTTGGTCTCTTGTTTGGCGAGAACTGTGTATTGTGACCCAGTTACATACCCTGCTGAGTTCAGTATCTTTTAAACTCCCTAGCAATGCCTGAATTATGGAATGATTATTTTGCAAAGCAATACTACCGGAGAGGGAGGAGGGAGGAGAGGAGGAGGAGGAGGGGGGGGGGGGAACTGCTTCATTCATTCGAGCAAAGGTCATCTGACTAGATTTTTGTCCATATATTGCTCACAGGTGGAAAATCTCATCCAGATATTTAATTTCTCTGCCTAAGAAAGACATTTCATATCCCACAGAGATAGTAGTCATCTGGGACACACTCCCAGAAAAGGGTGTTTCTTTTGGAGTCCATTCACACCATTTAATAGGGAACTGAGTTGACATCTCTTGGGAAGAGGTATTGGGGTTAGAGAATTATTAATAGCATTGTTCCCCCAGATTTTCCTATTCTTGCTTAGCTGAGAGGTCAGAGAAGGGATTTTGCTTTAAAGAACAGGATCAGGTGGTGGTGGAGTATGGTGTAAAGTTGACAAAATAATTTCACTTTTTTTATTCTTTCATGAGATGCGAGAATTGCTGGCAAGGTCATAATTTGTTGCCCATTCCAGCTGCCATTGAGAAGGTGGTGGTGAGCTGGTTTCTTGAACCGCTGCAGTGCATCTGATGCGAGTACTTCCATAGTGCTGTTAGGAAGGGAGTTCCAGGATTTCGACCCAGCAGTGATATAGTTCCAATCAGGATGGTGTGTGGCTTGGAGGGAAACTTGCTGGTGGTGGTGTTCCCATGCGTCTATTGCCCTTGTCCTTCTAGGTGGTAGAGTTCGCGGGTCTGGAAGGTGCTGTCGAAGGAGTCTTGGTAGTTGTTACAGTGCATCTTGTATATGGTACACAATGCTGCCGTTGTGCATCGGTGGTGAATGGAGTGAACGTTTAAGTTGATGGATGGGGTGCCAGTCGAGCGGACTGCTTTGTCCTGGATGGTGTCAAGCTTCTTGACTGTTCTTGGAGCCACGCTCATCCAGGCAAATGACTTGTGCCTTGTGGACAGGCTTTAGCGAATCAGAAGATGAATTACTCGCTGCAGAATTCCCAGACTTTGACATGCTGTTGTAATCACAGTATTTCTGGACAATGGTAACCCCCAGGATGTTTGGTGGAGGGTTTCAGCAATGGAAATGCAATTGAATGTCAAGGGGAGATGGTTGGATTCGCCACTTATCAACCCGAGCCTGAATGTTGTCCAGGTCTTGCTACATATGGACACAGGCTGCTTCAGTATCTGAGGGTTGAGAATGGTACTGAACATAGTGCAATCGGCAGCAAACATCTCCACTTCTGACCTTTTGATGGAGAGAAGGTCATTGATGAAGCAGCTGAAGCTGGTTGGGCCTAGGACACTGCCCTGAGGAACTCTTGCAGTGATTGGGACTGAGATGGTTGGCCTCCAACAACCACAACCATCTTTCTTTGTGCTAGGTATGACTCCAACCAGTGGAGACTTTTCCCCCTGATTCCCAGTGACTTCAGTTTGGCTAGGGCTCCTTGATATACCACACTTAGTCAAATGCTGCTTTGATGTCAAGGGCAGTCACTCTCATCTCTTTTGATTTCAGCTCTTTTGTCCATGTTTGAACCAAGGCTGTAATGAGGTCAGGAGTTGAATGGCCCTGGCAGAATCCAATCTGAGCTTCAGTGAGAGGTTATTGCTATGTAAGTGCTGCTTGATAGCACTGTTGATGACACTTCCCTCGCTTTGCTGATGATCAAGAGGAGGCTGATGGGGCAGTAATTGACCAGATTGGATTTGTCTTGCTTTTTGTGGATAGGATATACTTGGGCAATTTTCCACATTGTCGGGTAGATGCCAGTGTTGTAACAGTACTAGAACAGCTTAACTAGGGGCCTAGCTAATTCTGGAGCAGAAGTCTTCAGTTCCAGTGCTGGGATGTTGTCAGGACCCATAACCTTTGCTGTAGCCAGTGCCTTTAGCTGTTTCTTGATATCACGTGGAGTGAATCGAATTGGCTGAAGATTGGCATCTGTGATGCTGGGGACCTCAAGGAGGCGGAGGTGGATCATCCGCACTTCTGGCTGAAGATGGTTACAAATACTTCAGCCTAGTCTTTTGCACATGGACTCTGGATAGAGCATACTCGGGCCAAATGACCTTCTCACTGCAGACATTTTGATGTATTTGAGTGTATTGTGATAAAGCTTTCAAACCAAAGAATCAGAAATTAATAAAATTATGGTTGTTTAAAAATGTGCATGTATAATAACCTCCATCAGCAACTCAAACACTTAATTTCAACTCTAAAGTTTCATATGTCCAACTTTCTCCTGTTCACGAATATTATTAGACAGTCTGAATTTTTTATAGTCGCTGTATGTTTTTTCTTGTTTGAAACCACTGCTTTATGATTGCCAGAATTTGTGATACATCCTTTCTGTGGTACTGTGTGTTTTTACAATCAGCATTACATTTGGAGTAATGATCAACTGATTTTTAATAATGTCCAAGTGGGAATGTTCCACTGCATTGCAGTTCTATGCCTGAATGATACTAACTCCCTGCTATTGCAGGAAAGTAGTCCCTCCAATTTCTGGAGGCTCTGGAGCTGCAGAATATATTCGCATCAACCTGAATAATGCAGCAGTTATTGCTAGTGAATTTTTTAAATTTCTGCACACTGTTAAACATCTTCCCTTTACCCTTCCAAAACTCTCCCAATTTTTTGCTGCAAAATACTTGAAATTAAGATTTCCAAAGTGGGAAGAGTGTTGTATTCTCCAGTACATTGTGATCTGTCACATTCATGAGCTTAGTAAGAACTAGATTGAGAAAGGATAAGCAAATGTCATGTTAAACCGTTTATAGTTGTCAGTAAGAGCTTATTTTTCAAACTTTTCTCAAATCAAACCCGGGTGCCAGAGGTGACAAAACAGTGTTCAAAACACAAATAACAAACATTGGTTCCATTTTTCTCTCTCATCCTCCTACAACCAGATTTCTTACATTATTGTACTTCCCCCAGATTTTTCACAAACATGAGCACAGGAGGATAGTATATGCCAATGAATTTTAATTATATTTATCAATACAGTTTAGCTTGGATCATTTTCTTCAGCCACTTACCTTATTTCATTTCCATATTAGTATTTATCCAGCAGCAGGAAAGTAGAAATATGTTTCTGTTGCGACACTGTCAATATTGTGATTGGGCCACATTGATGTTTCATTTTTCCTGTATGTTCTGTCCTGATAAATTATAAGTAAAACTGTCCATAGAACTATTGTAATAGTGAAAGACAAAAAAAAAGCTCTGTGGGTGTACCTACACCAGATGGACTGCAGTGGTTCAAAAAGGTGTCTCACAGCCACCTTCTCAAGGACAGTTAGGGATGGGGCAACAAATGCTGGCCTTGCCATGAAATAATAAGAAAAATTGAATGGTTGCAGCTTACATAATTAACTAGAAAAGATTTGCAGACCATAGTAGATCCAAGCAAAGGCACTTTAAATAAAAAAAAATGTATTTATTTTATAGATGTGGCTGGGGACGGAATTTATACCTGTGCAATATTTAGGGTGAAGTGGTCAAGCATAGAAGCAGCAATGCAAAGGTACTTAGAGAAAAGGTATCGAATTTTGGAAGATAATTGACAACAGGGAAAGTGGATGATTTGGCATTCAAAGTTAGGAGTGATAAAAGTGCATCATGGAAGAAGCCCCAACCCAGAAGAACTGAAGCATTAATAAGGATGCAAGGATGAATAGAGCAAGTTGGTGATAGCAGCTTTGTAGTAGCAGATATCAGTGAGTTTGAGTATAATAATGACTACAAAGGGCACTAAAGTGAAATCTGAGTTAATAGATATGCAGAAATTGGTTAGCCTCAGAAATATAATTGTTCATACATATCACAATGTTAAAATTCATCAATAATCAGATCAATAAGCCAGATATGTATTCATATGTTTAAGGACAGTTCACTTTCCCTTCTTTTGAATTCTTATCTTGGTATCAGAAGGTCTTTTATTGTTTGAGAATTTCACAATCAGCCTTGAAACTGATAATGATAAATTTTTTTCACGTTATACTTTAAGCTCTTTAGTTTATTTCACTTGGATCAAGATCAGTTTCATGAACTTTTCAATCAACTCCTTATAATAACTTATGGGTGTAATCAAGAGGTAAACTTATTGATCCTGCATTCCAGTAAGAAGTTCTGCTTGAAGAGTGCATGGTTCAGAGAGTAGGCGCTATGCTGTCATAGTACTTTTCTCGGCTCGTGCTCCCATTGGGCGTCGGATTGGCAAATACATCCTGCGGTCTTTTAACTGCAATAGCCGAATTACAACCTTTAATCTTCAGATGATCGATAATCCACCCCATGCCATTAGAATATGGTACCATACCTATTCAGTCAAGGAATCTTGAATTTACCATTAGCTAACAGAAATGTTTCTGCTCATGACCAGCCAGTGCTTTACAATGTATGATGTTACAGGAGTCTTAATAGTATTAGTGTTGTGATGCCAGGTCAAGATGCTGGTTTCATGGGAATGCTGGCTTTCCTGTTATCCTCATTTCAAGTGTTTTTTTTCCCTTTCCTTCTAGGGTGGCTTGATTTTAAAATACGGACAGAACAACAATCTTAACCGACTACTCATCATGGCCAGTTTATTCCGTGGTGCGATGTGCTGCTCTTTATCATTGTTTCACAGTGTACCAGCTGTGACAGTTAAGCGAACGCCTTGCAAACGTTATTTTAGAACTTACCAAGTTTTGCAAAACCAGCAAGCAGTTAAAGGTAAACGTTTTTTTTGTTGACTTGTAGTTTGTTACATATCTCACTTTAGTTAAACAAGGAGTGTGCATCTTTATTTCACATCCTTTAAGACCTTCTGACTGTTTTGATATCTTTAACTATCCAGTAGCGTTTTGTTTGTTACTCTCGTGTGCTCACGGTGTATAACACAAATTCCACTCCATTCTGTTTGTATAACCTCATGAAAAACATAGAGCTTTGCATGCATTAAATGATTAATATGGGTGGTCTGATGGATGTGGAGAATTGTGATTATTTGTAAAGGCTGTAATACTGACCAAACTGCAGAATCAGCTTGTGCTTCGTTTTAATGTCAGTATATGAACAAGAGTATATTTTATGTTTGAATTTATTAGCATGAAGTCTGCACATTGTTCTCCATGTGCTGGTCATGTATAATAAATATTTTAGAAAAGTCAAATAATGGTGAATGTAATTTTACCATCTTAAAGTTCTTATCTCGCTTTCTTTATGTAAAAGAGCACCAGTATTCTTTACATTTGACTGCCATGTTGTGCATGTTATAATTTATTGGGTTACACAGGAAAAGTAATTCACCTTACTGCAGGTCTGTTTTAACTGGTCTGCCTTTCCGAGGCCCATGTTGGGCAGCATTCCCAGCTACTGTTTATAATAACTGGAACTTGAGACAGCATCTCTGTCAATAAAGGAGTGGTGTGTGAAACCAGCACATGTGCAGTAAAAAGGGAGCAGTTGAGAGCTGTACATAGATTCATATGGAGCTTGTGTAAGGAAACCGTGTCTTCCAGTACCGACAGTAACTTTAATGTATTGATCAAATTGCATTAAAACGTGATATAACCTTATTTATTCTATGGTCAAGAGGCAAAATGGAACCGTAGAAGTTTACAGCACACAAGGATTTGCCTCATCGTGCCAGCTTTTTACCAGAGGCAAAATGAATTTAAAAAAGATCTACAGTATTCTCAGGATGTGGACATCGCTGGCAAGGCTGGCATCTATTCCCCATCCCTGCTTAACCTAAGGAGGGCCTGATGGGCCACCTTTCTCCCCATAGCCCTGTCCTCCTTTGCTTCTAATATTGAAACAATTTTCCTTTTTTAAAAAAAGATGCAATTTTTTTTTTATTCATTCACGGGATGTGGGCGTCACTGGCCAGGCCAGCATTTATTGCCCATCCCTAATTGCGCTTGAGAAGGTGGTGGTGAGCTGCCTTCTTGAACCTCTGCAGTCCATGTGGGGTAGGTACACGCACAGTGCTGTTAGGAAGGGAGTTCCAGGATTTTGACCCAGCGACAGTGAAGGAACGGCGATATAGTTCCAAGTCAGGATGGTGTGTGACTTGGAGGGGAACTTGCAGATGGTGGTGTTCCCATGTATTTGCTGCAGTGCATCTTGTAGATGGTACACACTGCTGCCACTGTGCGTCGGTGGTGGAGGGAGTGAATGTTTGTAGATGGGGTGCCAATCAAGCGGGCTACTTTGTCCCAGATGGTGTCAAGCTTCTTGAGTGCTGTTGGAGCTGCACCCATCCAGGCAAGTGGAGAGTATTCCATCACACTCCTGACTTGTGCCTTGTAGATTGTGGACAGGCTTTGGGGAGTCAGGAGGTGAGTTACTCGCCTCAGGATTCCTAGCCTTTGACCTGCTCTTGTAGCCACAGTATTTATATGGCTACTCCAGTTCAGTTTTCGGTCAATGGTAGCCCCTAGGATGTTGATAGTGGGGGATTCAGCGATGGCAATGCCATTGAATGTCAAGGGGAGATGGTTAGATTCTCTCTTGTTGGAGATGTTCATTGCCTGGCACTTGTGTGGCGTGAATGTTACTTGCCACTTATCAGCCCAAGCCTGGATATTGTCCAGGTCTTGCTGCATTTCTACACAGACTGCTTCAGTACCTGAGGAGTCGAGAATGGTGCTGAACATTGTGCAATCATCAGCGAACATCCCGACTTCTGACCTTCTGATTGAAGGAAGGTCATTGATGAAGCAGCTGAAGATGGTTGGGCCTAGGACCCTACCCTGAGGTACTCCTGCAGCGATGTCCTGGAGCTCAGATGATTGACCTCCAACAACCACAACCATCTTCCTTTACGCTAGGTATGACTCCAGCCAGCGGAGGGTTTTCCCCCTGATTCCCATTGACCTCAGTTTTGCTAGGGCTCCTTGATGCCATACTTGGTCAAATGCTGCCTTGATGTCAAGGGCAGTCACTCTCACCTCACCTCTTGAGTTCAGCTCTTTTGTCCATGTTTGAACCAAGGCTGTAATGAGGTCAGGAGCTGAGTGGCCCTGGCGGAACCCAAACTGAGCATCACTGAGCAGGTTGTTGCTAAGCAAGTGCCACTTGATGGCACTGTTGATGACACCTTCCGTCACTTTACTGATGATTGAGAGTAGGCTAATGGGGCGGTAGTTGGCCGGGTTAGATTTGTCCTGCTTTTTGTGTACAGGACATACCTGGGCAATTTTCCACATTGCAGGGTAGATGCCAGTGTTGTAGCTGTACTGGAACAGCTTGGCTAGGGGCGCGGCAAGTTCTGGAGCACAGGTCTTCAGTACTATTGTCGGAATGTTGTCAGGCCCCATAGCTTTTGCAGTATCCAGCGCCTTTAGTCGTTTCTTGATATCACGTGGAGTGAATCGAATTGGCTGAAGTTTGGCATCTGTGATGCTGGGGACTTCAGGAGGAGGCCAAGATGGAGCATCAACTTGGCACTTCTGGCTGAAGATTGTTGCAAATGCTTCAGCCTTATCTTTCGCACTGATGTGCTGGGCTCCTCCATCATTGAGGATGCGGATATTTGTGGAGCCACCTCCTCCAGTTAGTTGTTTAATTGTCCACTACCATTCACGGCTGGATGTGGCAGGTAGTTGTTTAATTGTCCACCACTGCAGAGCTTAGATCTGATCTGTTGGCTATGGGATCGCTTCGCTCTGTCTATCGCATGCTGCTTACGCAGTTTGGCATGCAAGTAGTCCTGGGTTGTAGCTTCTCCAGGTTGACACCTCATTTCGGCGTATACCTAGTGGTGCTCCTCGCATGCCCTCCTGCACTCTTCATTGAATCCATGTCTTCAACGTTCCATGCTCCAATATGAAGACTCTTAACTCTCCTAACCCTTCTCTCTCTTCTCAGTGACAATTTTAAATCGATATAATGTTTCAGTTCACAGCAATAATCTCCAGTTGCAGAATATATTTTAATGTTTCGAGGAAATCCCCAACACAGTTCTGAACTTGCAACTATGAGACAAAGTGGTTGTATGTAATAAACAGCAATTTTGTGTGTGTGTGTGTGTTTTAACGCTGTACTTATTGTATAGCAGTGCATTTCCTTTACATAAGTTGTTCAGGGAGGCTGCAGACATCAAGTAAATTTAAAGTTTTTGAAATTCTAATCTGGTCCCTAGTTCATTTACAAGTCCTGTGTATCCCAAATACTAATGTTTAAAGCAAAATTGTCAAACATTGACCAAAGCTGCTCTTTGACAGGAAAAATAAAAATTGGTTTATGAAAAGTAATTCAAGTCTTTACCTATTAATCCTGCATGGAAACAAAGGTGAGGTTTTCTGCTTTTTCCCCCGGCAGCCTGCAATTGTCAGATACTTAGTTTGATGGGTGGAAAATCATGGATTGGTGAGGACTTAAAAAATTGAATCATCCATGAATTTGAATGAAGATATTGTAAAGGGCACAGCAAAGCGGAAATTTACTGTTTATAAAAATATTGAACACTTTGATTTAAGTCCCTGCACCATAAAAAGAAAAACCTGAAATGTTAAATAACCTGGGATAAAAGTTGGTGGAATATAGAGTAGCTCAAACAATGCCTGCAATAAATAGGTATGGGACATTACTCGAACCAAAATCCACATAATATACTGTGTTTATGAATATTTCTGAATTATTTGTAATCTCTATCCCCTTCCCTATTGCTGTCATCCACTGTTTTTTGCTGTATCTGGCAATCAAGCATGCTACTGTTGATATCACTCCAAAATCAACTGAAGGGAAGCACCATTATGTGGAAATGGACTGGGCCGCCAATCTCTGCTACCTCCTGTCATGCTGCTCCATTTAGCCTGACCTGATGTCATTTAGCAAGCATTGCAAGTTTTTAATAGGTGTGTTCAAAATCAGTTAGAGTGGAATTTGAACTCATCACTGGTTAGAAGTCCAACAAAATAAAACTATCAATCCATTTCTGTAGCCATTTAGCTGCTTTTATAACTTTATCTACGAGTATGGTACTGTAGTGGTAATAGTACTCGACTAGCAGGTTGAGAGTTCAAATCCTATCATGGTAACTTGTGAAATATCAGGGTGACAGTAGTACAGTGATTATAGTAATCCAGAGACCTGGACTAATAACAGAATGCAAGTTCAAATTCCACTATGACAATTTCAGAATTTGAATTCAGATTTTCAAAATCTAGGAATAAAGAAACCTAGTCAGTAAAAGTGTCCATGAAGCTTTTGGCTTGTCATAAAAACACCATAGGTTCACTCATGTCCTGCAGGCAGGAAACCTGTCATTGCCCTTAGCCGATATGTGACTCCTTTCCTGCATCAATTTGCGTGACTCTTGAATGTGCTCTAAAATGGCCCAGCCTGTTACTTAATTCTATCAAAGCAATGGAGCAGTTCGAAAAAAAAACCCCACCACCACTTTCTCAAGGGAAACTAAAATGGGCCTTGCCTGTGACTCCCACACCCTGAGAACAAAGAAAATGAATACATCTGGTAATTTATGGTGTAGCACCAGGAGGGAAAGAACATAAAGGAATGTGTCATCATTACCCAATCTGACTTGTATGTGATTCTGAATAAAAATTGTTGATTCTTGACGACAACAACAACAACTCACATTTAGTTAGTGCTGTTAATGTAGAAAAGCATCCCTGGGTGCCTCACAGAGGTGTAATCAGACAAAAATGAACACCTAGTTAATAAAGGAGATATTATGAGGAGTGACCAGAAACTTGGTCAAAGAAATGGGGAGGCCGAGGGGCTTGGGGAGCAAATTCCAGATTTTGAGACTTGGATGATTGAAGGCATGATGCCACGGGTGGGGTGAAGTGAGAGGAGGATATGGAAATCAGTGAAATTGAGATTTGGGGACAGGGGTTGTAGAGCTGGTTATAGAAATTGAGAGGGGTGAGGCAATGAAGGGCTGTAACACAAGGACGAGAATTTTAAATTGAACGCATTGGGGGATTGTGAGCCAGTGTAAATGAGTCAGCACAGCAATGATGGATGTAAAGGACTTGGTGTGGGATAAGATACTCGCAGCAGTTTTGCTTGAGCTAATGTTTACACAGGGTAGAAGATGGAAGGCAAACCACAAGAGCATTTAAATGGTTGAATCTGGAGGTGTCAGGCATAGATGAGGATTTCAGCAACAGGTAGGCAGACGTGAGCAATGTTACAGATTTTGTAATGGAGAAGATAATGGCATTGGAAGCTTAATTCAAGGTTGCAAACATTCTGTTTCAGCCTGAGAGGTTTGGCTGGGAGGGATATAGTCCTGAGTTTATGGTGGAGGCTGGAGACGATGGTTTCCCATTGTTTAACAGGCTTTTCCAAGAGTGAATATCAGACAATCAGTCTGACAACACAGAGGTAGTGGAGGGGTCAAGAATGGTGGAGGAGAGGTAGGGCTGAGATTCACCAGTGTGGATGCGGGCATTGACCTAACGTCTACAGATGATGCTGCCATGGAGCAGCAAGTAGGAGTGGAGAGGGCCAGTGATAGAACCTTGGGGGAACCCAGAAATTAATGGTGTGCAAGTGGAAAGAGAAACCATTTCTGGAGATACTCCACATTTTGGATAGGTGAGAGTGGAGCCAAGCGAGGGTGGTCCTAATGAGCTGGACAGTGAGTGTCATTGCAGTAGGATAGTGTGATTGACTGTTGCCATCATACCATATGGAAGAATACAAGCATATTGCTGTTCTGAGAAAAGAATAACTTTATTATATTAAGACTGTGTAACTCATTTAATTTTCAGCTCCATTGGTAGTGTTATTTGATACCACTTGGTTATTTATATCTCAGCAAACCCCTGGGTTGGTGTTGCTTGACCTTTTACGCTGCAGCAAGCACTCCTGTTGAGTAAACATAAATCAGTATTGTAATCAGCCATTTTCTGTTACATTATTAAAAAGATTAGGGTGACCTGATGGCACAGCAGACCAAGATACTTGTCTGTTGTTCCATGAACAGAAAAACACAAGCAATAGGAGCAGGAGTAGACCATATGGCCCATCGAGCTTGCTCCACCATTCAATACGATCACGGCTGATCTTGGGCTTCAATTCCACTTTCCTGCCCTCTCCCCATTTCCTTTGATTCCCTGCGTGACCAAAAATCTATCTATCTTATCCCAGCCTTAAATGTATTCAACGATGGAGTATCCACAATCCTCTGGGGTAGAGAATTCCAAAGAATAATAACCCTTTGAGTGTTGTAATTTCTCCTCATCTCAGTCTTGAATGAATAACCCCTCATTCTGAGACTGTGTCCCCATGTTCTAGATTGACCAATGGTAACAATCTCTCAGTTTCTACCCTATCAAGCCCTTTCAGAATCAGTGATTACTGACAACGCAGCCGGCAGCTTATGTCATCCGACTGCGCCAATCTGCACACATGCGCAGATTGGTTCCTACCCTCTGCGAATGCGTTGCGTTCCGCAGTGCCAGGACTGGTTGGCGCATGCGCAGATGACATCATCGCGTAACGCGGGCAGATGGTGGGGGGGATCCGGGCTGGAGAGGGGGTGGGGTGAAGAGGGGGTCTGGGGAGCGGGTAGAGAGTGGGTGCGGGGAGAATGCGGTCGAAGACCTTGCTGGTGGCGGGTGCGCTCTCCTTCCCTCCGCCGCCCGCTCCCTCACCCCACCACCCGCCTGCTCCCTCACCCCCCTTCCCACTCGCTCACAGCATTCCCCCCCCCCCCCCCCCCCAACCGCTTGCTCACCGCCCACTTGCCAAACCCCAACCGCTGGCTCACCTACCCGCCCGCCCGCTTGCTCCCTCCCCTCCCCGGCCATTGTGTGCTGCCATGTGTTTAGGTTGCCATCATGTGATTATTTGAACAGCGCCATCTTTAATCCTGGCAGCTGCTTGACGTCGCAGACTGTGACGTTTTAGTGGCACAGGCTGCATTTGCGCATGTGCCATTGCAGTTGTCAGCAAATGCAGCCTTTCAGAATCTTGTAAGTCTCAATTAGATCGCCTCTCATTCATCTAAATTCCAGAGAACATAGGCCCAATTTACTCAGCCTCTCATCATAGGACAACACCCTCATCCCAGGGACTAATTTAGTAAATCTTTGCTGCACTTCCTCCAGTGCAAGTATATCCTTTCTTAAATGTGGAGACTAAAACTGCACGCAGTATTCCAGGTGCAGTCTAACTAAAGCCCTGTACAATTTTAGTAAGTCTTCTTTATTCCTGTATTCCAATCCCCTTGCAATAAAGGCCCAAATGCTATTCGCCTTCCTAACAGTCTGCTGCGCCTGCGTGTTAACTTTGTGTGTTCCTTGTACGAGTACGCCCAAATCTCTGAACATCAAAACGTACCAGTTTCACACTTTAAAAAAAAAAAAAATTCTGCTTTTCTATTTTTACGACCAAAGTGAACAACTTCACACTTCCCTACATTATACTCCATTTGCCATCTTGTTGCCGACTCACTTAACTTGTCTATATCTCTTTGCAGCCTCTCTACGTCCTCCCCGCAGCTTACCTTTCCACCGAGTTTTGTATCATCAGCAAACTTAGATACATTACTCCCTTGTCTCTTCATCCGAGTCATTAATATAGAATGTAAATAGCTGAAGCCCCAGCACTGATCCTTGCAGCACCCCACTATTCACTGCCTGCCAACTTGAAAATGCCCCATTTATGCCCACTCTCAGATTCCTGTCTGTTAACCAGCCCTCTATTCACGCTAATATATTACCCCCAACACCATGAGCCCTGAAGTGCTAGCAAGCAAGGCCACATCCATGTGATTTCCTGATCTCAGCTGGACCACCATCAGGAAAATGCCAAACGATGGATGATGATTTCACACAGAGTGTTCGAGAAAACCAGATACCAAGTCAATTTAGATTGGCCTTATGTTCAAAGCATTATTTAGAATAAGATCACTGGCTGCATTTGGATAAAGAAGCCCTTTTTTTATTTATCATGGGATGCAAGCATTGCAGACAAGGTCAGCATTTGTTGTCCATCTCTAATTGCCCTTGAGAAGGTGGCGGTGAAGCACCTTGAACTGCTATAGCCCATGTGGTGTAGATATATTCATAATGCTGTAAGGAGGGAGTTCCAGTTTTTTCACCCAGCAACAGTGAAGGAACAGTGATATAGTTCCAAATCAGGATGGCGTGTGACTTGGAGTGGAGCTTGCAGGTGGTGGTGTTCCGATGCATTTGCTGCCTTTGTCCATCTAAGTGGTAGAGGTCGCGGGTTTGGAAGGTACTGTTGAAGGAGGCTTGGCGAGTTGCTGCAGTATATTTTATAGATGATACACACTACTGCCATTGTGGACCTAGTGGAGGGAGTGAATGTTGAAGGTGATGGATGGGGTGCTCGTCAGGAGGGCTGCTTTGTCCTGAATGGTGTCGAGCTCTTGAGTGTTGGAGCTACACTCATCCAGGCAACTGGAGAGTATTCCATCACACCCCTGACTTGTACCTTGTAGATGGTGGACAGGCTCTGGGGAGTCAGAAGGTGAGTTCCTCGCCGCAAAATTCCTAGCCTCTGACTTTCTGTTGTAGCTAGAGTATTTCTATGGCTGGTCCAGTTAAGTTTCTGGTCAGTGGTAACCGCCCAGGATGTTGATCGTGGGGGTTTCAGCAATGGCAATGTCATTGAACGTCAAAGGGAAATGGTTAGATTCTCTCTTGTTGGAGATGGTCATTGCCTGGCACTTGTATGGCAGAAATGTTGCTTACCAACCCAAGCCTGAATGTTGCTTGGGTCTTGCTACACACGGGCATGGACTTCTTCAGTGTCTGAGGAATTGCAAATTGCATTGAACACTGTGCAGTCATCAGCGAACATTCTTCTGTCCTTATGATGGAGGGAAGGTCATTGAGGAAGCAGCTGAAGATGATTAGGCCTCGGACACCTGATCTTGTCTTTCCAGGATACTGTCCCTCTTGCTTTCCAATTAAGAAGATGTTTTCTAAAGAAGTCCAGTCTCCTAGTCTGAGCCAGTTATCCTGACAGCCTGTACCAGATGATCACAAATTGGCCTCTATGTAAAAAAATATTTCCTGACACCTCCCCCTAAATTGTCTTTTCACACTTCTGAACCAGTTACCCCTCTTGTCCCGCTGCACTGGTATATCTGAAATTATTGCTTTTGGTTACTTTCATCCTGCAGTGCATCTGGAAGGACCTTGTTGGGATATCTTTTCTTGCAGCTGAAGCTGAGCAGATTCTTCCACATAGTCTGTTCTCTGAGACCACAATGTTTCCAGAACATGAATGGTCTCTTTATGTCAGTGACCAATATGCCAGGACGCCGCACAATTTCATCATAATCTTTTGAGGATTTGAACCTAACTGGTTTGGCCATATAACCAACCATTGTTTTTACTGCCTCATATTGTTTTAAAATGATGAGCAACACCTTAGCGAACATCATCAAAGTGGATTGAAAATGTTAGGGGGCATCTAATGCAGGGAAACCTCAGCAAAAAGAAGTCATTACTAAAAGATTGAGAATAACTTGACTAAAAGGTGAAATATTAACTATGGCATAATAAAAGCAATGTATACTGATTACAGATAGGAGTATATTAAAAATTGGGAATGCTATTTTGTTAAGATTTTTCAATACTTTGGGATAGACACTAGTCATCATTGTGCTAGTTTTCTTGGAGGAAAAAGGGAGCAGTGGCGTAGTGGTAAAGTCACTGGATTGGTAATCCAGAGTGCCCTGGGAACACGGGTTCAAATCCCACCATGACAGCTGGTGAAATTTAAATTCAATTAATTAATAAAAATCTGGAATTGAAAGCTAGTCTCAGTCATCAATTGTCATAAAAACCCATCTGGTTCACTAATGTCTTTTACAAAAGAAAATCTGCTGTATTTACCTGGTCTGGCCTACATACGACTTCAGACCCACAGCAATGTGGTTGACTCCTAATTGTCCTCTGAAATGGCCTAGCAAGCCACTAAATTCAAGGGTAATTAGGGATGGGCAACAAATGCTGGCCTTGCCAGCGACGCCCACATCCCATGAAAAAAAAATTGCAGACTATGCCCCGTGCCTTAAGGACTTCTGGAAAAACGTCCAATGCCATATTGGTTCTGGATAGCCATCTAAAACTGGCATTAGATGTCTTGCATATGCTAATGGGTGGCCCAAAGCCTCTTTTTGGACCCTTATAAAAGAAATTGAGCTGCTTTTGAGCGGAGTGGATGCTGGACCTGCCATGATGTGGATATGGCCTAGGAACCAACAGCCTCCGAAGAGCTGAGTTATTTAAACATTCATGTGGATTCAGGAGGAGCAGGTGTACTCCTTCTAGTTGCACATCACTCCTTACTCCCAGTTGAGACACAGGCTGCCTGTCTAGTGCCAACTTTGGGGCCCAAAATAGGCAAAATATTTTAACCCTCTTGTGTCTTTTGGTGGATATTCTGATGAAGAAAATAATGCACCTTGTGCGAAGCTACAGACTAAAATACTGACCAAAAACTGAAAAAGAAAGCCACAAGCAAATGATTAAATCAAAAGCAAATTCAACCCCTGCTCTCCTTCCTCAAGCACCTTCATATGCAAACACAGGATATGTAATGCTTGCCCTTTCACCTTCTCCCTTCCCACCGTCCAGAGCCACAGGCACTCCTCCTGGGTGAGAAAGCAATTTACTTCACTTGCACCCAACTTAGTATCTTGTATTTGCTGCTCATGGTGCAGTCTTCTGCACACTGAGGAGACCAAACGCAAATTGGGCCATTTGTTTTGCTGAAAACCTCCATTCCCTCTGCAAATGTGACACTGAGCTTCCCCGCTCTGACCTCTCTGTCTCCGACCTCTTACACTGTTCCAATGAAGCTCAATGCAAGCTAAAGGAACAGCACCGTTTTTACTAAGCACTTTACAGCCTTCTTGCCTCAACATTCATTTTAACAACTTCAGACAGCGGGTGCTGATAATTTAGGACAGGTGTCTGTGATGCGGACTCTCATCGATACACGACCAATGGAGTGATCCACACCCCTGCGGTCATCCTGCCTTTCGCCTGCCGCGTGCCTTCTTAGCTTTACCACATTTTCCACGCTTCCCTCCTCGTCTGCTATTCTGCTGTCAATATTCATGCATCCTCTGGACACACCCTTTGATTCTGTAATTTCTCGCATCATCATCATCCATTTTGACTTGCACTATCATCACTTCTGTCATTTAATCAACTCGTGTCCTGAATCCAATTACAGACTTCTCCTTTTTCTCTTTTCCCTGGCTCTGTACCAGCTTATATGCTGTTCATCTGTCACATCGAGTTCTGACGAAAGGTCATTGCCCTGAAACATTAACCCTATTGTCTCACCACAGATCACGCTGGACCTGCTGATTGTTTCCAAAATTTCTGTTTTTAATGTACAATTTATGGTTTATGTATTTTTGATATGTACTGTCACTGTTTATTCAAAAATGCCTTAATGACCAATTATGATTGCAATATATGATGCATTACCATATGTTATTAAAAGTGAAGGTAAACTGCCCAATTAGTACTGGAAATATTCCTGAAAACTGGTCGTAAATTTTAACTCAATGACATGCAAATGAGTGGAAAGTATCTGGTTCATTATGCAAACACTTGCATCATACCTTTGATATCGCTACAATGTTTTTTTAATGAAATTGTTTCCATACTTTTATAGGTGTCCGTTACAAAGATTTGGTTGTTGGGATTCCTAAGGAAATTTATAAGAATGAGAGAAGGGTGGCTGTGTCTCCTGCTGGTGTCCAAGCCCTTGTCAAACAGGGATTTACTGTGAAAGTGGAGTCAACAGCTGGTGATGGTGCCAAATTCTCTGATGACCAATATCGAGAGGCTGGAGCCACTATTAATGAGACAGAAGATGTTTTTGGTTCAGATATTATTCTAAAGGTATGTACCCTACCTAGGAACTATAGAAGAGTAAACATGCTTGAAATATTCTCAAGGCAATAGTGCTGAGAGAGATTCTGCATGTACTTCATGTTGTTTTCTTTATTGATTTTATTTTCTAAAATATTTATTTGCTGTGCCTTCAGTAAGATTTTAAAACCTGTGTCCTATGTTTTTAAGAGGAAGCTTGCTTAAAGAGGAACTTAATTTTAATGAACAGACCGGTTTTAAAAGTTTACTTCTATATAGAATACCCCACATTATAACCTAAGCCACCTGTTACCATGTTGTGGAGAAACCATATAAAGGGAATTTATTGCAGCCTGCACAATGACTGACTGACTATCTTTTGGCGAATACAGTTGTTGCATTGAGGTTGTATTGCAGCTCAGATACCCTAACTTAGTAAGTGGTACGGTGTGTGAGATAGAAGCAGAACAGTGGGTAAGAGAAAAAAGCAAAAGTTAAGTCTCCCTTTGCAATTCCTTGGTTGCATATGCTACATCATGCATAAATTTGCCACGTGTTTTAGTGATCAGTTTCATTACATCTCACCTGAGCTGCAAGGAATGGTGATGGTGGTCATGGAGCATTCAACAGGAGATGGAAGGAAACCTCACACAAACTATCCAATGGAAATGTCCCCCTGCCAACTGAGGGCTGGATTTTGTTCCCAGCCTGACGATGAGTTCCGTGGCCAGGGTGGGGGGGATGGGGAAGCTGGAGAATTGGAGCGGGAGCGGTTGCCATGGGTCCCGATCTTCCCAGCAGCGCGATATGTCGGTGTTATCCTTCCCACCCAGAGGCCAATTGAGGCCCTTAAGTGGCCTATTGACAGCCAATTAAGGGCCTCTTCCTGCCGTCGTTGGGATTTTATCAACTGGCGGTTGGGGGGGTTGCCTGCACCACGCAGGGAGGATGCCTTGGAAAATGAGGCTTGCGGTGGGGGCGGGGGTGTTCTCCCTTCTTGGGCAATTCATGGCCCATGGAGGGCCCCCTGGGAACCACTGTACCCCCTGGTACCCCCTTCCCCCAGACCGAACATCTAACCCCTTCGCAGGGCCTTCCAGACCAGCCCCGGTGACCACACTTGCCTACCGCAGGTCTGGAGTTTGTTACAACCGAGGCGGGAGGTGTGCGCTGTTCATTCAGTCCCACTTCTCCACAGGTCACAACATATTCTTTAAAGTTTTCCCACTTGTTGAAACAGTCAGCCAGATACATTATCTTCCCCAGAATAGAACACTCTAACCAGGTTTCTTTACTGAGCAACAAAATTAACAGTTTACTAATTAAGACTTATTTTATAATAATGAAATTAAACAATATCACATAGATCAAATTTTTAAAAATCCAACATTACATTTTAAAAAGTCCCATTTAGCTTATTCCCTTCACACACACACATATGCATCGGTTAAATGAGAAAAAAGGATTTTTAGATTAGAGCTCTATTACAGACAAAAAAAAATCACACCCAGCAGATCACTTGCCCACCCCTGAAAAAATAACAGATGAGACATGCTGCACCAAACTGGCACCGTCCACCCTCCGAGCACACGTAGACAGAATCTTTGGTATCTTCCAGAATTAGTTCTCTGCAGGCGGCGCTGAAAAGTAATTTAGCAGGCCTTCTTGAATACATGAAACATGACGAATTGACAGTGAACTTCACAAAATCTTTTAGGGAATTGCTGGAAAGCAAGCTGGGTTGTAGGCTTCTGTTCTTCCTTGGAATTCTCTCCTCTCCTGTTTTTGACACACTGACTCACAACCAGAAAACCTGTTAGTTTTTCTGCCCATTCCAAGTGTTCTGTTGCGCCTGGGCTTGTCCAATCAAAGGAGTGCTTGTCACTTTGCTGCCCCTGTTGCTGTTCAAAGCCTAGTGTGAGCCATGTGACAAACAGTAACACCGTTGCCAGTCTGGCTCCCTCACTGTGCTCCTGATTTTAAAAAAAACTGATGCAACATTTATGTAGCTTAACTAAAAATTCCTTTAAAAATTATTTTTTTTTAAAAACAAAACAGAGTCACTTTCATAACTGGTTCCAATGCTGGGCCTGGGTCCAAGACCTCCGCAGTACCGGCAGTGGCCACTGCTCACAGTAATTGGCTGGCAGCTCTTGGAGGGGTGGGATCCCTGTCCCTATTAAGTGATAAAGGGACAGGGATCCTGCCTCCTTTATGTTTGATAGCCAAATGCCAGAGGATCACTCCGGGGGCCTGAAAAAGTGCAGAGGTGGAGTCCCCCGTCACACTCTTTCCCCCACCCCACCCCCTGACTTTTCGGCCCCTTGCCGCAACCCCTGCCTCCTGCACAAAATCCAGCCCTGAGAGTGGAGCGATAATGGTGCTGTGGTAAAATCCACTGCTGGAGAATGGTCTGTAACTGTTAGGATGCTCAACCTAGCAGCACCTGAGAACTGGCAAAACTGAACATTATGAAGCCCCCAAAGGGGTCAGAGGAACAGAGTTCAGGGTGAGCGTTTTGTAGGGCTGAAGGAAGGTTATAGAGATATAGAGGGTTAAGGTCATAAAACAAATTTAAAATGGATGAGGATTTTGCATTTGAGGCATTGGGGGACAGGGAGCCAGTGTAGTTCGGGGAGCATAGAGGTGATGAATGAACTGCAGTGACCGGAATGAAGACACGCAAGTATTGCTTACCAAATAAAAAGACTCCCTTGTCATCATTTTTAATAATTGTGTGATGCATCTTCAATTGAACCACAAAATTCAATGAATTACTGTGTCTAAAAGCCAAGACCAGTATCCAGAATAGTTTGTATTGAATCACTGTGCAGTATCTAATTATTGTAATCAACTTGGTAAAGCATTTCAAATGGAAACCAAAATATAAATTATATACCCATAGAAGTTAATTATGTTTGTAGCTCTAGAATTACATGTTTGACCAGGACAAAATTATTAAAAGGAAAGTCAAACAAGAAAACATGTTGTCCAAGTTCTCCCCACTTTTTAATAGAAGAATATAGTCCCACAGGGACTCCAGAGCAAACGTGAGGTTACTCAATCTCAAGCTGGCCTGATGGCTTCTTGTCTGAACCCCAGATGCTATGCTACACGTTGGGGGAAATCTGCATTCCCAACTTGTAATGCTTTTTCAGGATCAGATGACTTATGGATTGATGTAGAAGCCAGCTGGAATTGGCTATCCATCCCTGCTGCTGGCAATGTCATTGATCTGTGATACTTCCCATAATTGATATTACTGGAATGTCATGTAGCAGATGGGAGACACTACTTCAGGTTTAAAAAAAAATCTGTTTTTTTCAAAAGGTCAGAAGAAATTTCTGTTAAGATTTTGTTCTGTAAAAAGTCGTGGATGGATGGTATATTCCTTCCTCATTAAACTTCTTGTTTGCATGGCACTTCTTTATTGAATACTTCAGAAAATAGCATTTTAAAGCAAAATACTTGTTTGGCTAGACTGTTGAGTCTCGATCTCAGCTCAAACTCAAATTTCAATGCTGACCCTCCAGTGCAGTCTTGAAGGAGTGCTGTAATCTTGGACATGTCTGCTTTCTTGGGTTGACCTAAAAGATCCTACAGCACAACTTCAAAGAAGAGTAGGGGAGCTTTTCCCCGTGTCCTGGCCAATATTTGTCCCTCAACCAACGCCACCAAAAACAAACAACCGAGGCAGTACCCCATTGCTATTTGTGGCATTCACTGCTGCATTTCCTACATTGCAACAGTGACAACACTTCAAAAATACTTCATTGGTTGTAAAGCGCTTTGGGACATCCTGAGATCATCAAAGGTGCTATATAAATTAAAGCTTTTTCTTTCGCAAGCTAAATCTTAATATAACAACTTAGATTCAGGATAACCTCCTAGGGTGGAACCTGACTGTATGCAAATCCAAGTTGCACACAAACCTTCTCAATGTCATAGTTCTTTGGACACCTCCCTTGACATTTGCTCAATGCCTAAGGCACTCTTCCCTCATGAAGTGCCATAGTTTCTTTACATTAAAAAGTATCTATATCACTGCAAGTTGTAATTGTTGCCCCATAAGAGTTCTCAAACTTAACAGCCAAATTCAGATGTGACAACAGTTTTGTTTCTAATGCACAGTATTTCTGTCTGATGGAATATCTGTTATTTTAGTATGGTTTTAAGTGTTTATAAGAATTAATAACGTATTTTTAAAATCTTTTTGCAGGTCAGGGCTCCGACCTTCAATAACACCTTGGGGGCACATGAAGCAGACTTACTAAAGGAGAGAGCTACTCTAATCAGTTTCATCTATCCAGCCCAAAACGCTGATCTCATGAATAAACTGGCTCAGCGCAAGACCTCTGTCCTGGCTATGGACCAGGTCCCTCGAGTTACTATAGCTCAGGGATATGATGCTCTTAGTTCCATGGCTAACATAGCAGGGTATAACAAACACTTTTTTAAAAAAAAAAAAAATGAAATTGGGTTTCAGCATGCTTTTATAGCTGTTGGGTTGCATTAATATTTGTAATTGTAATTAATAATTGTAATTAACACAAGTGCTCCAGTGATCAGTGCTTGGGTTCCTACTGTTTCCAGTCTGTATGGAAGAGCTTGATTTAGAAACACAATGCAAATTGGAACTAAAGGGGAGGAAGCATTTAAGTCTGTTGAGACAGCCAAGAAAGAGCTTAAGAAAACTTGCAATGGGACAGAACTATGGCAGCCGAAATTCAATAAAGTTAGGTGCAAGGTATTGAACTTTGGAAAAAAAGACATTGGAAACATACGCACTCAGTGATTGGTGACGAACTAGTTTGGGGAAACACTAAAGAGATGTGGAGAGTGATAATTGACTCAGTACTTACTATGTCCTCTATGTCTCGTTATTGCAAACAGCAGACAGTAGAGGAAACAATACTGAACCTCATTACTAAATCAGTAGAATATAAATCTGAAGCCATCATGCTCAAGTTCTATTTAGCTCTGGTCAGGTGTGTCTTTAGTATTTGTTCAGTTCTGAATGTCAAGTCAGAGGAGTTCACAGCTCAGCTATAGAAGCAGTGCATCAGAGGACCACAAGGTTGATCAGTAGTGTCAGAGGACTTTGTTATGGGGAAAAACTTGTACCCTTCAGCTTTGAAAAGGAGTGAAGAAAGGGACCTTATTTAACTGCATAAAATACAATGTATTAGCTGTGGCTCAGTTGGTAGCACTCTTACCTCTGAGTCATTAGGTTCGAGTCTCCTCCAGGGCTTGAGCACAAAAATCAAGGCGGACACTTCAAGACAGTATTGAGAGAGCGCTGCACTGTTGGAGATGCCACCTTTTGGGTGAGACATTAAATCGAGGCCCCGTCTGCTTGCTCGGCTGGATGTAAAAGATCCCACAGCATTATTTCGAAGAAGAGCTGTAGAATTATACCCGGAGTCCTCGTCAATATTTATCCCTCCATCAACATCACAAAAACAGATTATCTGGTCATTATCACATTGCTGTTTGTGGGAGTTTAATTTGCACATATTGGCTGCTGCATTTCCTACAACAATGACTTCAAAAAGTACTTCATTGGCTGTAAAGTGCTATGAGATATCTGGTGGTCATGAAAAGTGCTATGTAAATGCAAGTCTTGTTTTTTCTTTGTACAAGGTAGATTCTGGATCTTGTTCTTAGGGTACGGTGGTGTAGTGGTTTTGGTGCTGGATTAGCAATTTACAGGTCATGAGTTCAAATCTTATTATGGCAAGTTGTGAAACTGAATACAATAATTCTGGTGAGTTGTGGGCTAGCACTCAATAAATAACCATGAAAGCTGCCAGATTGTTAAAAACCCAATTCATACATTAATATCTTTCAGGGAAGGGACCTCCCCTCTGCCCCTCTTATTCCGGTCTGGCTTAAATGTGGCTTCTATCCCACACAACGTCGATGACCCTTAATGTCCTCGGCAACAAAGGATGAGAAATAAATGCTGTCTTGCCAGTGTCACTCACATCCCAAGAAAAAATAATAAACTTCTTTACATATACATCTGAAGAATTACCAAACAAAAGATCTTGAATGTAAGAGGTACAAGTAATTAATATAGTAAATGTCCCAAGTGTAGACTGGAATATAGATTTTTGCCTTGTTTGTGCTTTGTCTATACCATGCTTCAAACAATGACTGAAACCAGAGAGAATTTTTACAGCTACCAATAGGTTGTTCTCGACAGGCAAAAATTATCCTCCTTTAGTACAATGTTGCATTTAATATCTAATTTTTTTGAAGTAATTTGTATATTAATAGGCTACATGTTATTTTAAGTATAGATGCCCATTGTATAAGGGGTAACAATGCCGACCATTAGTGACTGAACCTTCAATTGCCTGGGCCCTGATCTCTGGAACTCCTTCACTAAAACCTTCCACCTCTGCTTCTCTCTCTACTTTTAAAAGCATCCTTACCCAAACTTCTGGATCACTTTCCCTAACTCTCCTACAGATGATTAGGCATATTTCCCTCTGTAAAGCTTCTTACAATGGTTTTCTACATTAAAGATGTGATATAAAAGCAATCTGTTGTTGGTGTCTTACTTTACAATAACTCGTTTCCTTAGTAAAGATTTTCTCAAGTGTATATTGTTATCTTTTTTCAGGTACAAGTCTGTTGTCCTGGCAGCTAACCATTTCGGTAGGTTTTTCACGGGTCAGATAACAGCTGCTGGGAAAGTACCTCCTGCAAAGGTAAACATTGCTTACTAAACTGCTAAGGCATTTATAATTCTGTACAACCATGATATCGTAATGTTGAATTGTTGCACAACTCCATATCTATCCCTCAACCTTATAGAACCCATCATAGTGTAATCATACATTCTTGCCCCAGAAAATGAATCTCTCTCAATCACATTTTTAAGCTAAAATGATGGATCTCATTCATTGCCATAGGTATACGTTATGTTGAAGACAATTAGTGATGGTAAAATCATACTGCCTTTCCTGCATGGGTTAGACTTCAGTACTTCCAGCTGTTCAGATTTCTTTTCCCCAGCTCCAGTATCTTTGAGTTAATTGAATGAAAGTTTGTAGTAATCTTCCCTGCTGAATAAAGATGAACTGCATACAAACTGCAAAATGTTACCAGCCCTTTTCAGGTTAAGTATTCAAGAAGCTGGGCCCTCATGTTAGATAGCATAAATCATCAGAATGTTTACACAAATGTAAAGCCTTAATGAGATAGCAACAACGTTACATCACCTTCAGAGCTGGAACACTGTGACATGTGTTTTCTGTTCCAAAGCTTGGAAGAGTGTCAGAAATTTGCTGACCTTTGTTCAGATGAAGGAAGTCGCTAGAGATACTCAGCAGGTCGATCTCCATCCAATAGAAAAAGAAAGGTCAAGTGTCAGGCACCATTTCTGGTTGAAAACCTGTAGCCCCAGCAGGGAAGATTGCTACAAACTTTCATTCAATTAACTCACAAGGATACCGGAGCTGGGGAAAAGAAATCTGAAGTCTAACCCATGCAGGAAAGGCAGTATGATTTTACCATCATTAATGGTCTTCAACATAACGTATACCTATGGCAATGAATGAGATCCATCATTTTAGCTTAAAAATGTGAGTCAGAAAGATTCATTTTCTGGGGCAAGAATGTATGAATGTAGGTCTTTCAGAAGCTGACAGACCTACTGCTCATTTTCAACATGTTAAGTTTTGATTTCCAATTTCCAGCTTTTGTAATTTTCTTCTTTTATCCCTATTGGAGACTCTATATTTTCGAGGTGCTTTTTCTGCTTCTATTCTTTAGGAAACGTACTTGTTAACTTGGTGATAGTTTACTGCAGTTTGCACAAAAGCTCTGTTATTAAGGACTTCCCTAATAGAGCTTGTATTCCAATTGGAAGCTGATTTGGAATATCCAGTCATTGTGGGATGATAATTACTGAATTACCAGTAAACTGGTAACAATTGCTGTGGGAAAATTGTCATTACAAGAATAAGGGTGAAATGATTCAGAAGATCGTTTAATTTCTACGTGCAGCCTATAAACTTTTGCCTCTATAGTTCAATTATCGGGTAAAAACATGTTTGAGGATCTGGGCAATTTTAGATATCCCCTTCCCCTCAGTGTGGATGAACCCATCCCCATTGAAAGGTCTTCTAGACTGGCTGGACACTGACTAAGCTCGTCACAACTGGTTAGTAGTTTTCAATAATGGGCAGGTTTGTGATTGAAATCTGGGGTTTCAAGTTAGTTACGCATTTTTTAAAAATTGTTTTCTCCATATTAAATGTGTAGTTCATTTTACGCTGATATTTTTATAATTTCCATTCTTTCAGAAGTGTTAATTCACTTATTAGTGAAACTAAGCTTAAATGATTGTATGTTGGGCTTCACTTTATTACACTGCAATATAACAACTTAGGCATCATACTGGTGGTGATGCATCGACTTTTTTTGCACATTGCATACCTTTTGGCTGATTGAAAGAGCTGCTCAATTAGTCTCATTCTCCTTCCCTTTCTCCATACTCTTGTATTTTAATTTCTTCAAATATTTATCTGCTTCCCTTTTAAGAGCTATTCATACTGCTGCTTCTGGTAGGGCATTCCATGTCTTCACTACCTACTACATAAAAAATTATCCTTACCTGTTCCTTTATTCTTTTGGTGTTTACTTTATGCCAATGCACCATCCAGTGGAAATAGATATTCTCCAATTTACCTCATCAATCCCCGTCATTATATGAACATCTCTATCAGAACTCCTCTAACCTTACTCTGCTTAAATGAAAGTGCTCTAGTTCCTTTAGTCTTTCCTCATAGCTGACGCCTCTCATCTCTGAAATCAACTTAGTGAATCTGTTCTGCACCTTTTCAATGGTCTTGGCATCTTTCCTAAAGGAGGATGCCCAAAAATGGACACTGTAGTATAACTATGGCCTAACCAGTGATTTATATTAATGGAAGTTTATTTTAAGTGTTAGTTGTAACCACTATAATTACTGATGGTTTTCTGCAGTTTCTCCCTTTTAAACCTTATAATGTGTTTTATACCAGGTGTTGGTCATTGGTGGTGGAGTTGCTGGTTTAGCTGCTGCTGGTGCTGCAAAATCAATGGGAGCCATAGTTCGTGGTTTTGACACAAGGTAATGTTGCTTTTGTTGCATGCAATTATGTTAAGTATTTCATTCCTGAGTGTAAATATTATCCCATAAAATGGGAAAGGGAACGCAAGAAAATTATGAAACAAAGGTAAGAAATACCTTGGTCATTGAGACCAGATAGTTTGAATTTCAACCTCTGAGATGTTCAATTAAAAGTACATGGTTTACCTAAATGACATTACACACTCTGCCAAAAGTTATTGGGATAAATTTTTGGAGACTCTATCAACATGGAATCTCTCTCGACAGCAGCATTGATTGGAGAATTCAATGTGGAGGTCAATGTGCTGTATTCACAGTAATTTCTAAATTGGGAGTGCCGAGAGTACAGATTATTTATTCTGTCATACAGTTGTTTCAAAAAATTACATAACTTCAAAAAAAATTTAGATTTAAATGTTTAAACTGAACAGGTGGAACTGATTTGTGGTATATTGAGATGTAAATGTTGGGTTTGAGGGGATGATTGAAAAGTGCCTTTAGTGAGAGAAAAGTTGGGCAATTTGTAAAGTTACTGAAGTGAACTATGACTGACTAATATTCCAACCCTCATTAGATTATAGCTCTTTCGAGACATTGCCTAAACTGTTCTTTATAAGCAAATGATCTAAGACAATTTGTCTTGTATAATTCTTGTGTAGAATGGCAGCCTTAGAACAGTTTAAATCATTTGGAGCTGAACCTCTTCAAGTTGATGTGGAGGAATCGGGAGAAGGGACTGGTGGATATGCTAAAGTGATGTCAAAAGAATTTATTGAAGCCGAAATGGCACTGTTTGCCAAACAGTGCAAGGAGGTGGATATTCTTATTAGTACTGCCCTTATCCCAGGTGAGTGATGATAGCTTTATTTTATTTGTCTTTTTTTTGCAAATTAGTTTAAGAGCTCCAGTTTTCCCAAAAGATAGATGACTGTCTTTCAATGAAGAAAGACCAAAACTCAGTTTTATTATGCAAAGTATTTATCATTTAGCCCTTTGGGAAGCTAGAGCATATGTTTTAGTTCCACTGGCTTGATGAGAACTAAGGTTTAGTGATACAACCCAGGTATCTTGTAGAAATGCAACTCTGATCATCATTGCTTTCTTTTGGTGCATATTTCTCGATAAATTTCCATGACGCTAAATATCACCTGCACCATCCTACATCGTTTTCAAGATGACATGACCTAATGTTTATTTTTGTATGTCATGCTCCTCACTTCCTACCAATGCTTTTACTCTTACCAACTGGAGCTTATGAAAGATAAAATAACGTTAGGATTTGGTTCTCCTAGGTGGGCTGGACTGAAGGATCATTGAACACGTTTTGAAATACTCCAGCCCATAGGGATAAAAATTCTGCTTCACCAGAAGGTGCTAATGGTGGCTTGGGGTGTGCTTAGCACAAAGTGGTGCTTGGTTTACCCCTTGCTAATAGCCAATCCTTGTGTCGTTTGCTATCTCCCTATCACTAACCATATAGATGAGATTGGCAGCCTCTCCCTTCTGGAATCTCAAAATAAGATATTAATGGAAATTGCAGGGATTTCTCAGGAACACAGTAGTTTATTTACTTATTTATTAAGAGATACAGCACTGAAACGGGCTCTTCGGCCCACCGAGTCTGTGCCGACCAAGAACCACCCATTTATACTAATCCTACAGTAATCCCATATTCCCTACCTACACTCGGGGCAATTTACAATGGCCAAATTTACCTATCACCTGCAAGTCTTTGGCGGTGGGAGGAAACCGGAGCATCCGGCGAAAACCCACGCGGTCACAGGGAGAACTTGCAAACTCCACACAGGCAGTACCAAGAACTGAACCCGGGTCCCTGGAGCTGTGAGGCTGCGGTGCTAACCACTGCGCCACCCTGTTAGAAGGATATAGTATGATTTTGTTGTATGTCCGTTACATTTTATGTGGGTGACCAATACATTCAGCATTTAGATTATAACTGATTGATTAGGTTAGATTTTTGTCTACAACATCTGAGTATGAAGCATTACCTGGACACAGTGCAGGACAGAAAATCAAGTGGAATGATTTGCATTCGGAGCCTGGCTGATTTTTTTCTGATGCCTGAATAAATGGACTGAATCACTGTCTGAGCCATGTGGCCCCAGTTTCTCTCGGCTGTGAATAGGGAAAAGGTCAAACAAGATTCCCATTCCTGATTTCTATATCATGACTGGTCCTGGAAAGTGAGTGTACATGCGAGTGAGGACCGGATTTGGATCAAAAATTAATGTCCCCTGTTTTGCTGAACAGTGTATTTTGCAAGTAAGAATAAAGAATGGAAATATACCTGAAATGATAAATTTCTCCAATCACTGGAGAAGAAAAGAGATGCATAGGTATTTAAAAGTGAGGGTACAGGATATTTATCTGGATGGATTGCATCCTTGCATTCTAAAAGAATCTAGGGAAGAGAAAGCAGAGGCACAATTACATGTATTAATTTATTAAAAAAAGGTTTATTTCCAGGGGATTGGCAGATAGGTAACATTTTTATTTAAGAAGGGAGTTAGAACATGCCCAAGGAACTATGGATCAGTTCAGCTGAACGTTGGTGGTCAAAAAATGAATGGAATCACTACCCCCCCAACCCTTCAACCCTTACCCAAGAGAAAATAGAAAAAGTATCAAGAAACCAAAAATATAATAAATACTCGATATGGGTTTTAAAAGGGAAAGTCTTGCTAGACCAACCTCATTGAATTCTTTGAAGAGGTAACAGAGTAGACATGCATAATACAGTAGCTGTAATATATCTAGATTTCAAAAAGGCCTTCAATAAGGTACCACGTAATAGACTAATGATTAAAATCAAAGCATGCAGAGTCAGGAGACAAGTAGCAAAATAGGTAATTGGCTGGATGGCTGAAAGACAGAAAACAGAGTGAGTGGGTATAGGGTAGCTATTCAGAGTGGTAGAAGGATCACCAGGATCAGTGCTGGAACAAATGTTCAAAATTTATATCAATGATTTAGACTTTGTAATCAAAAACACAAGTTCTGTATTTATGGACAATACTCATTTGGGGGGGGGGGGGGGGGGGATAGTCAACAGTGAGGAAGACTGCAACACATTACAAGAAGACATTAATAAACTTGCAGAATGGGCATATAATTGGCAAATGGGTTTCAGCATAGTTAAGTGTGATGCATTACATTTTGGTAAGAACAATGAGGAGGTCACATATTACTTAGAAAATAAGAATCTGATATACAGATACATGGATATAAATATACCAATCACTAAAATTAGCGATGGGAGTCAATAAGGCTATAACAAAATCAAACCAAGCACTGGGGTTTATTTCTAGAGGAATGGAACAGAAAAGTAGAGAAGTTATGCTAAATTTGCATAAAACCTTGGTTAGACCACACTTGGAGTACTGTGTACAGTTCGTGGTCACCATGTTATAAAAAGGATATAGAGTCACTCGAGAGGGCACAAAAAAAATTACTAGAATGATACCAGAATTGAGAGGTTAAACCTATCAGGGAAGGATGAACAGGCTGGGAGTCTTATCTTGAAAAGAGAAGGCTGAGAGGTGACCTAATTTAAGTCTTTAAAATTATGCAAGGTTTTGATAGAGTAGACACAGAGGGCTTAATTTTTCTTCCTGGGGTAGAAACAGAGGTCGGGACTGTTCCCAGTCCCGAAAGTGCCCCGGGGGTGTGGGGTGGAGGGTGGAAGGGGGGGAGGGTGAAAATCAGTCACTCAGTGATTTTCATGCGACAGTCCCCATATTTGGCCTGGAGAGGGGCTCGCCATACAATGGGCAGGTTCTCGAAGCTGGAGGGCCAATTAGAGGTCTTCCAGCTTGAAAGGAGCAACAGGCTGCAATAAAGGGTAAGTAACTGAGAGTGCGCTTCAGGATGGAGGCACCCTGTCTCCAACCTTTTTACATCTTTAATTAAAAAATGGATCTTGCAGCCTGGCCACCACTGAATGGTAGTGGGGGAGCATCTTTACAAAGCGGTCTGTGAGACTGTCATTCAGGCTCCCTTAATTGACCTTAGTAGGCTCTTCATGAGTCATGTGGTGGGTAACCCTGCTCCCTCCCCCCACCCCATCCCCCACATACCCCACCCTCATCCCAAATCCACAAAAGGCCCAGGGCCGGGATGGAGCCGGGGAACTGGCACGCCAGCTGGCTATTTTTAGCTCCCGCCTGCCTCTGTTCCTGGGGCCCCAGAAAGCGAGTTTCCACATGGGAAAGAGCAAAATTGGAGGCCATCAACAGAAGGTAGTAACCAAGAAATCAAATAAGGAATTCAGAAAAAACCTCTTGACCCAAAGAGTGGTGAGCATGTGAAACTCACTACCACAGAGGGTGGATGAGGTGAGTAGTATCGATGCATTTAAGTGGAAGCTCGATAAACATTTGAAGGAGCAGGGAGTAGAGGGTTGTGCTGATAGATGAGGAAGAATGGGAGGAGGCTGATGTGATGCATGAACACCAGCATGGACTGGTTGGGCTGAATGGCATGTTTTTGTTCTACGTATTTTCTGTGTAATTTATTTCGCTGTGATTGATGCACTCCTTTATTTTTAAATGATCGCAGGGTATCTGTTAGCCTGTATATAATATAGTCCTGGATAAATCTTGAAATTTATTCATCTTAATTTAATTATGTTTAATTCAACTGATCTGAAAATTCACATTTTTAACACAAAATTCTCACTTTGTGTAATATACATAATTTATATTATGGCATTAAATGACAATGAATTATCAAAAGTGGTCTGTATATCACAGTCTGGAAGGAAATTAGATTTGGGGTTTTCATCAAGAATGAATGAATGAGTGCAAAAAAGGTCATGATGACAATGTACAAAACAATAATTTGGCCACACTGGCAGAGTGTGTGTAGTTTTTACTATAGCCTTGGATAAAATGCAGTATAAATTTCTTTGAGATGAGGGGCCTGAGCTATGAGGAAAGGCTAAAACAACATGAGCTATATTTCCTCAAACTGAGTAGATGGAAGGGTGATATAATTGAGCTGTTTGAAATGCTAAAGGCATTCGATGATAGATTTTGTGCAGTTTTAGGTAAATCAAGTGCACAAGGCCATGATTTCAAATAAGCACTGGATGCATATAGGTGGAAATAACAGTAATGTTTCCATGAACCTGGAATGCTTTCAAATTGATTACAACTTTCCAAAAGGTACTGGACAATTAAAGGGGGAGTTAGCAGGAAAATGGGGCTGTGTAAGATCAGCCCTTAAGAAGAGCCTAAATCCAGTGCAGACAAAATGGACTAAACTGTCTCCACTTGTACTAAAATTCAATGCTTAATTGATCAAGTATCTTTCCAACGCAATTGTCCCATATTCGAAACAATAGGCAAGTGAATGAGGTACTTGCAGGCTTCCCAAACATGGGAAAAATATCTGAGTATGGAGTTCCCCTTTAGAGGTGAAGTGTAATGGAAGGAGAAATAATATTAAATATTATACAGAAAATAAGGTAATGGTTCAGCATCCATTGCCTTAAATAGAGTGAAATATTGTTTTGAGCTGACTTACTGCAGTATGGTGTGTAAACGGATGAGGAGAGCTGTATACAAGCACCTGAGTTTTGGGTAAAATACTGATTATTATAAAGAAGTAAATAAAAGATTTGTGCTTTTACACAGTGCTATGTTTTTCAACTTGAGTAAAGGATATGAAGA
Organism: Heterodontus francisci; assembly: GCF_036365525.1. Classification (NCBI taxonomy): domain Eukaryota; kingdom Metazoa; phylum Chordata; class Chondrichthyes; order Heterodontiformes; family Heterodontidae; genus Heterodontus; species Heterodontus francisci. The sequence continues at coordinate 27,524,509 of NC_090408.1, read as the reverse complement.
CGGAAGGATGATGCTTTGTGCTAATACTATATAATCCTGTGTTAATGTGCATTTACAGGAAAACAGGCACCAATTCTGATCACTAAGGAGATGGTGGAAACAATGAAGGATGGCTCAGTTATTGTTGATCTTGCAGCTGAAGCTGGTGGAAATATAGCAACAACAAAACCTGAAGAAATTCATGTACATAAGGTTAGTAATTGAAAAGTCACTTAGAAGTTTGTTTTTGTAGTCATTAATGTGGGTTGACAAAGGTTACAGACTAATTTTTTTTGTAATTTCAGCTTATCTTTGTTAACTCTCTCCTCTGATCTGTTAGGGTGTGACCCATATAGGTTATACAGATCTACCGAGCAGAATGGCCACACAGGCCAGTAGCCTGTACTCAAACAATATTTTAAAGCTGCTGAAGGCAATCAGCCCTGACCAGGAATACTTTTACTTTGAGCCCAAGGATGAATTTGGCTACGGAACAGTTGATCATGTTATCCGAGGCACTTTGGTAATGCAGGTGGGTATTTTGATACATGGATCCCTGATTCAGATTATTATAAATGGTTTCAAACAGAATTCTGGTAAGCAAGTGAAGATGATGTAACATGGAAGGATTGTATTTTAGTTTTGTAGTTTTCATAAAAATGAGATGGAATTGGCCTGTGTCGTAGCTTTTGGTTGGTATCCTTCCGTCTACGAAAGATGATGGACAGGCAGCAAACAATCCATTTCAGTGAGGTGTCTTCTCTTGGTGCATCTTTGTTGATGGCTGTGAAGGCCAATCCTTGAGAGGCAGGTTCTGCCACAAGTGCGGCACGTGAAGCTGCCAAGTGATGCTGTGAGTTGTTGTTTTTGATGTCACCTGTTGCCAAGCTGCTGTAGCAACTAGTCATCGTGCTAGTGCACACCAGTCCACAGGATGTCTCGCCATTTCCCAAGTGCGATAGTCGGCATTTAGGGCCTTCATGTCACGCTTGCAAGCATCCTTGAAGTGGAGCTTTGGGCGCCCCACTGGTCGCCTGGCCCCGGCTACCTCACCATACAGAAGGTCCTTGTGTATGCGACCATCTCCCATCCTGCAAATGTGTCTAGTCCATCGAAGCTGCCTCTGTTTGATTAGTGCAAACACACTGTTAGGATAATCCATTTAACGTTCATATGTTATCAGCAGGCCATTCTTTTCCCCCGGAGGTGTCTCTGCTGACTAAGCATTTCTTACAAGGAGCAGCAGCATGTCATTGCATTCCTGGCAACTGCTACTCCACATCTTTTATATTGAAATGGCGACTTTCCTTCCCAAATCCTGATTTCAATCCAGAGGGGAACTGTAAAATGAGGAGGGAGAGTTACTAGTTAATTATCACAATACTGGAGGAGAGGAGGAAATGTGATGGTTGAAATGAAAAAGAAAATGTATTTGTAGGTGCTAACCAACATGAAAGTAAGAATTTTGGTGAGTTGAACTTTATATTCAAGGCATATGCATCTTTTTAATGTTTTGGGTGAAACTATAAACAACCTCAGCATCCTATTTGACCCTGAGCTCAGCTTCTGAACCCATAGATTCTCCAACTCTGACTGCCTTTTCACGTATCTTCTCTCAGAGGGTGATGAATCTCTGGAATTCTCTGCCTCAGAGAATTGTGGAGGCTAGGTCACTAAATGTATTTAAGGAGGAGGTAGATAGATTTTTGAAATCTTGGGGAGTCGAGGGTTAGGCAGAGCAGGCCTGAAAGAGGAATTGAGGCCTGGGACAGATCAGCCATGATCTTATTGAATGGTGGGGAAGGCTTGAGGGGATGAATGGCCTACTCCTCCTATTTCTTATGTTCTTATGTAGTAACATTGCCTCTCTTGGTCCTGCATCTGCTGCTGAAACCCTTATCCATGCATTTCTCAGCTGCAGAATCGGCTATTCCAATATTCTCCTGGCCAACTTCCCATCCTCTATAAACTGTAACTCATCCAAAATCAGTATCCTAACCCACATCAAGTCATTCTCGCCCATCATTCCTGCGCTCGCTGGCATACATTGGCTCCCAGTCAATTCGCTGGATTTTACCTGGCTTCTGACGTCGGGTGCCATGGTTGGGGGGGCCAGGGGATCGTTCCGGCAGAGGTCCGCTACAGAGTCCATAGCGGGGAGGGTCGGGCCCAATCAGGCTCCATGGCGCCCCCCCCCCCCCCCTCCCACCACCCATCCCGCTGCTGGGTGACGGGACCTAGCTTTGCTTATTGAAATGATCACCATGAATACATTTAAATAAACTTGCTTCCCATCTTACGGGCCGCTACAATCTTCAGTGCAGCAGCCGGTGCTTCGTCTGGGGAAAGCAGGCATGATACTGGTGGGGAGGGAGTTAAGAATTTTAGTGTGGGTCGGGGGAATGGAGTCATGAGTGTAGAGGATGGTGGGAAGGAGTGAACTGTGAACTTTGTACAGTTTGGGGGCGGGGGGGGGGAGGGGAAGGTCATATTTGTAAGGTAAGTGTTTTGGGGGGGAATGGCTGTGGTGTCTTCAACTATCTAGGTCTTAAGACCCTTCTTAAAAAAAACTTTCTCTGACCAAACTTTAAATCTCGTCTCATAATATCTCCTTCTTTGGCTCATTGTTAATTGTGGTCTGATTGTGCTTCTGTGATGAGCTTGGAATGTTTTCCTATTTTAAAAGCACTATATAAATGCAAGTTTTCTGTGCAAATATATAGTTGGATCATTAATTGATTTTGTGTGCTTCTTGAACAGATAGACTTTAGCTGTATATTAGAAGTGAAAACAGAGAATTTAAATCAGTCCCCATTTGGTAAATATTTGGAAAAGTGACGAAATTGTGAAGACTTAGCACTTTCCACCTTTGCACACAGGAAGGCAAGAATTTGTTTCCAGCACCTCAACCCGCAAATGTTCCTGTAAGTGTGCCTGTTAAACCAAAAACAGTGTCGCAACTTGAAGCAGAAAAGCAGACCACGGTTTCTCCCTTCACAAAGACAATGACCTCTGCTAGTATCTATACTTCAGGTAAAGCAAAACAAAACTACTTGTGTCTTGTTTTTAATTGGACCCATAAAGTGGGTGCTGAATTTCCCTGGTGTCACTGGACAAAAATCAATAGTAAAGTTCCCCTTTTAACAGGGCAAAAATGAAATATAATATAGTCGGCATCCAGTCAAATGAAAAGAAACTTAAGTGTGAGCCAGGTCAGCATTTTGTTTTTGTGCAGTATGCAGTAGATGTCCTGCGGAGCCCATTCTGACTCCACCTGGCAGTGTATAGAACCATGGAAGTGTGGCAAACAATCAGAGAAACCCTCCCTGTGGGTTTCTGCTGTGCCTGACATTCTGATGTGGTATCGCATCCCAAGTACAAAGCAGGCTTGACTCTGCTTAGCCTCTGAGATCGGAAAAGATCATACATTTTCAGAGCAATATGGCCTTGGGCAAAATGTTGTGCTAACAACAACTGATGTGTTTGTTGCCCTTTAAACAATCATACTGTACTGTAAATCAAATGGGAATTTGGTTTTCACAATTTTGTTAATTGGATCAAAGTAATTCAATTTGTAAGATTATTGATAATGAACGTGTTAATCCTGTCACAGCAATTTTGTTTCAGATGATTGACTTATTGTTACTGCTGTGGTTCTGTTAGGAAAAATAGCAATGCATGCTTCATTCCAACAATAATTAAGTACCTGTAACGTGCAGTTTCACTTATCCAGATTTATTACTGATACAGCACTAACTAATGTTGATTCTCAGGTTTGGTTGGAGTTCTCGGGTTAGGAATAAGCTCCCCAAATGCTGCTTTCACCCAGATGGTTACAACCTTCGGCCTAGCGGGCCTTGTGGGATATCATACCGTGTGGGGCGTCACTCCAGCTCTGCATTCACCACTAATGTCAGTGACAAATGCCATCTCGGGTAAGTATTTAAGTCACAATCAGAATTTTAATACACTGGCATAGACACCATGAAGTGCAGGAAAATATTCTCCAGTTTTGCATGCCCTGTTTTTAAAAAATTACATATGAAATCTGCAAATGTGAGTGTGTAAATATGCAAATTCCTAGAGTTTTTTTTTAAATGAGTATTTTATTTTGAACTTGCATCTCTGATTCTACTTTCACCAGATCCTGCAGCATAAGAGTTCTGTCCTACTCCCATGCCTCCCTCAGTGTCCCTCTTAATCAGCTACCAGGCTGTTGAATATAAGGCTTTCTGCCTATGAGTTGCCCTCTGATTTAACATTAGTGATGTAGGAGTGAACTTCTGTCTTGCTATTCTGCAGGCACTTGCGCATTGAATTAAATCAAGGTTGATGGACTTTGTGTAACAACCTGACCTATTGAGACCTGATAGTTAATACCTTTATCAGTCTAGTGTTATGACTGAGGCGGGAGGAGTGCACTGTTTTTCTCTCGTTCCGCTCTTCACAGGTCACAACATATATTTAAATGTCTTCCCAGTTACTGATACGACCAATTATATGCTCTATTTTTATTTCAGAATAAAATCCACCAGGTTTCTTTACAAAACAATAACATTATCAATGAATTAGAAAACAGGATGTATTCAGTAAAGATGCAAAGCATGAAAACATCGATTGAAATATAAAAATTCCCTTCTAACTTAGCCCAACACGCACACACCGGTTAAAGAAAAATAAAGAAGTTTTCTCTGCAGAGATCTTTTTACAAAAAAGAATACTTTGGCCAAATACTTGTTAATCCTTGGAGGAAAAGGAGAAGATAGGGAATGATATCAGCTGTCCCTTTATTCTGGCCTCCCAAATACGTATAGACGGCTGTCACTGGGATCTTTCTGGAGCAGTTCTTTTCAGACGGCCTACAGGATTAATCTGGCAGGCTTTCCAGGAGAAATGCAACATCAGTGGTTTCACCATAAATCTTGACATGTTACTACTCTGTAAACAACTCCCATAGTCAGAAGGCACCTGCTGTTTACTTACCTGAAGACATGTGACTTCTAGTAAGTGTGTTTTTAAACAAAGTCCCAAAGACCTTCCAGTGACCTTTTTTTTTAAAAAAAAAAGTCCAGCATCTATGGAGTCACTTCAGTCCTCCAAAGGAGTCCATTTTCACAATTTAAAAACCCGAATCCTCACAAAAATATGAAAAAATGGAAGTACTTTCATAACACTAGTGAAATGCCATTGGGTCGCCACTTAAAAGTAAATGGATGGAGCCAAGTTTCTTTCCTTTCTGCTATGAAAATTCTTGGCCTTTGGCTTCCGACAGAGCTTGATCAGCAGTGGCAGCATCTCCTAGAGTGAATATGAGGGAAGAAGTCTTTAAGCACTACTCCACAGGGCCCTTTTTAAGTAGGAATAAAAATAGTCATTTGTCCCCAGGTACAAGAAAAACGTGTTGAAATGTGGAAGCAACTTAAGTAATTGTAAACCACCATTTTCAAAATTTTACAGAGATGTATTTAAAAGATCATGTGTCCTTGGCACCCATATTCAGTGAAGTTAAATCAATAAACGGAAAGAAAAAAGGAAAACTGATTTTTTTTTTTTTAAAGCCTATTTTCCCTCATAACGTATAATTTACTCTTGTGTTTCAATGTACTTTTCAGGTCTTACAGCTGTAGGTGGTCTAGTCCTGATGGGAGGAGGTTACTTACCATCATCTACCCCACAAACACTTGCCCTATTGGCTGCATTTATATCATCGATTAATATAGCAGGTAGGTTGTCTGGCAGTGATAGGATGCCACTGTTACTTGCACAAATGAATGTGAGCTGCTGGTTTGGGACTCAACACTTCCACCCATTTATTGATCTCTCTACCTGGCTATACATATATATATATATATATATATATATTAAAGGGATTGAGTTTCCTCTCCCTCACTGTGTTATATTTTACTGTGGTCAGATTGCACAGATGAAACTAATGCTGAAGCTTGTAAAAGCGTGAGCAAGCTGGGGAGGAAGGGAAGGAGTTGCTCCATAAAATGCTTTTAAATGCTGAATGACTGATGATTTCAGTTTGCTGTTTCATCAGCACTTTTTTGAAACCTGAAATCCATACAAGCCCACACCCCCACCCACATTAGACTCTTTCTTCAGTGAACTAACGTCCTATGTTTCTCAGTGGGGCTGAGCGAGCAGAATGTTGCAGTTCCAGCTCAATCCCCAATATTCTTTAGTTATTTTTGAAGTGGTTCTAGAGTTCCTTGATGTTAACTTTTAATTTTCAGGTGACGGGGACCTGGCTTTGCCCATGACCCACCAGTAGTTGGTCTGAACCTAAGCTTCCACTCTCTCCAAAATGCCGTAATGTCCTTTTTCACTGAGCAGCTTGTCGAGCCTCTCCTTAAAGGATTAGTGTCTCCACGCATGCCATTGGGTTGATTAGAAATACAGTGCCATTCACTGTACAAACAGTGATCAAATAATTTCATTCCCTCACATTTGTTAGTTGCTTTTTAAAAAAAAAATCAATGCTTTAACTTATAAACTGATGTTTTTCTTTGCTTCTCTCTCCACAAATGCTGCCAGACCCGCTGAGTATTTCCAGCACTTTTTGTTTTTGTTTCAGATTTCCAGCATCTGTAGTATTTTGCTTTTATTATATTATGTTTTTCATTCCTGTTAATCTCACATTCTTGCTAGATCAATTTAGGTGTTTGCAGTGAAATAAAGTATGTTTGGAAATGTGCCTTTATTTCAGGTGGTTTCCTTATTACCCAGAGGATGCTGGATATGTTTAAACGTCCCACAGATCCACCTGAATACAACTATCTGTACATGCTCCCAGGGGCGGTGTTTGTTGGTGGCTATGGTGCTTCTTTGGCCAGTGGATACAACATAGAGCAGGTTGAGGCTGCTTCCTTTCTGTTGTTTTATTATTTCAGCTCACTTTTCTTACAAAAGGTTTAAAACATGCTTGTGCTATTGAGTTCAATTCTTTTTGTGTTTGTTGCCTTTGGGATAACAGGCTGCCACCTCCTTATAATTTCACGTCACTTTTATCTGATCCACTGATTGACTTAAAATTTAAAAAATACCGGAAGTATCTTTTAAACAAAAATGTTCTGGCATTATAATCTAGAAATTCAAACATGGGTTTAATTTCCTCTGTGCACTGTTAATGTATTTGTACAAAATTACTTTATGTTCTATTTTAAAACCGTAATTAACACATTTGTTTTAACCAGTTTAGCAGCTACACTAGAGAACGTTTGAATGTATTTTACATGAATGCATTAAGCAGTGCACTACCAGAGGAAATGTAACGCCCTTCAACACCCTGAACCATCATTCGGTGTATCTTGATGAAATGGTTCATATTGGCTAACATTGTTGTGAATGATGACTTGATACATAATAGACTGTTTTATTCCTTCCATTAACTATTCTGATGCTGTGTGTGAAGGGGCAAGTTGCGCTGAAGCGGCAAGTTGATGCAATGTAATGTAGGGATTTTATGCTAGTTTCCAATTGCTAACAATAACTTGCATATAATAATACAGTTGAAAGTCAAAAGGAGGACTCAAAATTCAAATTATCAATTTAATGGTTAACTATCACAATTTTCACCTGGGAACTTGTAAGTGCTAAGCTTTTAAACTTTGTCAAAACCAATCTATCTGACCACATTTTTAGTCATCCCTCGTAATCCCCCTCTCAGGCTTGGCATTGGTTTAACTTATACCTCTTTGAAGCATTTGGGCTCTTTTTTTTTTAAACACACAATACATCCATGATTTATTGTTTGTATTGGGCACTACCAGGGCCATTTTTTTTTAAAGAAAAAGAGTACCAGATCTGAACTCTGACTCTGAAAGTGATCTCTTGCATCAATCCTAAAATTTCTGACATGTCTAAGCAAAGTCCAGACATCCTGAGCTGGACGGTTTTTTATTTAATGATTCTGGCTTTCACGCACTCTGAAGGGATAATAAACTCCAAGATGGGTAAAAGTAATTCTTTGTGTGACCAACACTGAGAACCCTGTCATGCCAGCTCATAATTCTCTCTTTTTCCACGGCAATAAGGGAAAACCAAGCCAAAGCATTTCTGTACAGCAATAAATAATGATAATGCTTAAGCTGTGGGAGCAGTATATCAAGGCCATGAGACAGGTGAACCACTTCTAAAGCACTAAAAAGTCTTTCATCGGGGCATATTATTTCATACTTCTTTTATAATTGCTTGATTTGATTTGCCCACAGTATGGGGGAGAAAAAATGAATAACTGTATTTAAATAATGGTTATAAAAATAGCTGTATGTGAAACAGAATGCTTATTTTATAGTACCAGCTATTTGTAAGTTTAATGGGGAAACGAGATCAGTTTTGGTGTACATAATAATAGGAAAAAAATGTTCAAAGATGTTATTAGGATCTAGAATTTACTACTCGAAATGTGTAGTTTTATAGATGGATGAACATCAAATTTTAGCTAAGCCAATGTTACTGACATGTTAAAATTTATTGTTACAAAGTAATAAATATGTTGCTCTTGCAGATGATGTACCTTGGTTCAGGCCTGTGCTGTGTTGGAGCTTTGGCTGGACTTTCTGCGCAGAAAACGGCCAGATTGGGAAATGCACTGGGTATGATTGGTGTAGCTGGTGGTCTGGTTGCCACCCTGGGTGCAATTAAGCCCTCACCAGAGCTCCTGGGTCAGATGTCTTCTGCCATGGCAATGGGTGGAACTATAGGTGAGCTCGCAAAGCTGATTAATATGGTTGTGAATAAATGTATCTTGTACAGGTTAACTTAGAATGTCTTCAGTATTGAATTCTTATCAAATGGCTTGAGTGTTCTTAAATTTCAGAACTGCTTATCCTGGAACTGCCTGTAACAGCTTGGCTCACAGTTTTCCAGATTGTTTGACCTGTTGGTGAAAAGATCATTAAAAGTGAAGTGTCAGTTTTACAGCAGAGAAAGCATACAGTCATAAAAGAGCAAAAATATACAACGACCTAATTTCAGGACATTTACAAATGAAAATGCCTACATGTCAAGTACATTTGGCAACATTTATAGAGTCATAGAGTCGTACAGCATAGAAACAGGCCCTTCAGCCCACCGCTTCCATGCCGACCATAATGCCTATCTGTACTAATCCCACCTGCCTGCATTAATTCCATATCCCTCTACGCCTTGCTCAAGTACCTGTCCAGATGCCTCTTAAGTGTTGCTGCTGTTCCTGCCTCCACCACCTCCTCAGGCAGCTCATTCCAGATACCCACTATTCTTTGTGTGAAAAATTTACCCCTTTGATCCCCTTTAAACCTCCTCCCTCTGCCCTTAAATCTATGCCCTCTAGTTTTAGTCACCCCTACCATGGGAAAACACTCTGGCTATCTACCCTATCTGTGCCTCTCATTATTTTATATACCTCTATATTGTCCCCTCTCAGCCTCCTTCGCTCCAGGGAAAACAGACCCAGCCTATCCAACCTCTCTTTATAACTCAAGTCCTCCAAACCAGGCAACCTCCTTGTGAATCTTTTCTGCACCCTCTCTAGCTTAATCACATCTTTCCTGTCACATTTATCCATGGCAAAAGTTCGGCTTCAATGGTGTTGCCTGCGAAAACAGCTAACTGATCTTCCTTTTTCAAGTCAAAAGATCCTTTGTTTAAGAGCAGGATTTGAGAGTTACAGGGACATGTTTACATCAATATTGTTAAATGCCATGTGAAATAGGATGGACCTTGAGCTGCTGGGGCTATGTATATGCCAATCTAAGGTGAATAATGTGGGTTGCAAGGCAGATATTCTGGAGCTTTGCTTGATTTCCTTTTGAGGAACAGAGTGAAACCTGGCAAACCCCTTCATCAGATGATGAAATGGATTGAGTAAAGCCTATGATAGGCAATAAACACACATCCGGTGATAGATAATACGATGCAAATTGCTTCAACAATTTACTGTTCGTAGTCTCAATGTAAGCGTGTGTTCCATTGTCGAGACAGTTTGTTCTGCATTCATACCTGACTACCTCATAGGTCTTTTTGAACATCTTCCACGACTGGTACAAGTTTATATTTAAGAAAAAAGTGTTCTTTTGTGGAATATATAGAAACAATTCTGGGACCATTTAAAAAAATAAAATTGCCAAAAGCCATTTCAATGACCGGTCAAATTAATGAAGATATTTCATACTGCATTATAAGGAGTATACATGTGAGGGCATAATAAGGAAGGGTGCATAAAGCAACATAAAGTTAGTTTGCTTGGGGGTGACTTGGTAAGCTATTATGACATTAGTATTGACATCGTTTGACTGTGCAACAGGGTAGGACAAGACTGTTTACATTTTAATAGTGCTCTTCACATACAGAATGAACCTCTTAATAGCCTTGCAGACCAAAGCAAACAATGGACACTGAGCAGGAGGGAAAAGCAAAATGAAAATATTCGGCTTTTGAAAAATGAGAGTGAAGTGGTAAAACAGAAGGATACAAGAGTCAGTGGTTCAGAGAGTAGGAACATGGTGGTTGAAAGACATGCCACCAAAGATGGTTTGGAAGGAATGAGGATAAACTAACGTTTGAGGAGAAGAGGATAGATGCAGGGATGGATGAGTTTAGGAGATCACCAAAGCCGGCTGTGGAGAGTTTTGAAAGCGAAAACTAGGATCTCAAAGTCAATTTGGGGCATGAGAAGCCAGTAGAGCTTGCCGAATATGGAAGTAATGAAAGTCCAGAATTTTGTGCGGGCGCCAAAGAGATGGCATTAATTTTTTTTCAGTGTTAAGCTGGAAGAAATTTTGTCTCATCCAGGTCTAAATGACAAAACAGGCAATGGGATAATTTTGCAACAGCCTTGGAATCAATGGAGGAGGCAGAGAGATAAAGCTACATATTATCAAAGTAGATATGAAAACTGGCCCTTACTTTTTGGATGATATAGTTGAGGAGTAGCATATAAATATGAAGAGCAAGGCAGAAAGAAAGCACCCAGGTGATTATGGAGATTTGAGGCAGTTGCTGGAGAAATACGGGCTGCATTTGTATTCTATTAATTAAAATGAATGGATGCAAGTTCCTGTAAAGTGACACCTATGATGGCCATGTTCTGGTCGGTATTAGTGGAACCAGGATAGAGCAGTGTCAGAGTGCTCACTGATTTTCAATCCTTTTTTTTTATCAGCAGTAGAGGGTGCTGTTGGTCAGAAAATTATACCAAAAATCTTTAGCAATATTTTATCTACAGATGGAACAAATATTTGACATTACACCTTTCGCATAATATAATGACATGAATCATTTGATATGATGCAGATGCCTGAGGATTAATTGAAACAGTGAATTGGTCAGGTATTTTGGTGATATACAAACTGTTACAAAGTTCCTTATTAAATTGACTAGAAATGAGTGGTTGTATACTTGAATTTTTTTTGCACATTTTATGTTCAATATTTTAAACTCTTAACATCAGCTGGGATAGTCTGTGCTTTTTAATGTTACAATATAATGAAAATAAAGCGCGACCTGTATTCTGGAACAAAAATTACAATCACATGATCAGTGCAAATAAGGAAGACCTGGTCGTAGCCCTGGTAGTATGAGTTTTCATTTAATATTTCAGCTGCCTTAGACCTAAATTCTGGAATTCCCTCCCTAAACCCTCTCTATCCCTTGCTTCTCCTTTAAGACACTCCTTAAAACCTACCTCTTTGACTAAGCTTTTGATTATTTGCCTAATATGTGGCTCGATTTGATAAGGCTCTTGCGAAGTGCCTTGGAACATTTTACTACTTTAAATTCTATCTAAATTCGAGTTGTTGTTACTGCAGGGGGTGGTGGCAGAGTTTTGGTACTGGTCACTCTAATAAGTAAAATAAGTCATAGCAGGACAATGAGAGGGGTGCAAATTTCAGAGACACACAAAAAGAACTAAAGAGAAGGTTAAAAAAAGAAAAGTCATGGCCTAATAGCAGAGCAGTATGATAGAGAATCAGGGTAATGCAGTGCTGTGCTGAAACCCATGTCAGCCTTCTCAGTTATCAAAAGAGGCTATCAAAGTTAAACTTATTTTCATTGGATATGAGATTGTTGGGGAATGTAATATCCTTAAATACGGAATGTGGATATAGTTGCTGGTTTGTTTGAATTATGCTGTTAATGCAGAGCAAAAGGAGAAGAAGCACCATTGCACTAAATCCAAATAAATGATTTTCCTCAGAGCTGTTTCCACTTATTTAATACTCTGTTAGGTTTTTGAGTTTTATGCAAGATATTTTGCTTCGACTTGGCAGCTTTGGCAGTTCCAATAGACAGCCCTTGTATCCCCTATGAGTTGGCGTACATTTTTACCTAACCAATATCTTGATATATATATATATAGCAAATCCAAAAGATTGAGCAGAAGACTCTTGTCAGCATACTTTTGGCTTATTGGGATATAAATGGGGTAGAAGTTTATCTCAGACAGTAGCACAAAACTGGTTGTTTTGGATTGTCTGCCTGTTATACTCAGCATCTGATGTTCAGTTCCATATTAGAAAGTACTTGGATATGCACTTGAAGTGACGTAGCCTAAAAGGCTAGGGACCAAGAGCTGGAAAGTGGCATTAGACTAGATAGCCGTTTTTCAGCCGGGACAAACACGATGGGCAGAATGGCCTCCTTCTGTGCTGTAAATTTTGATGATTCTAAAATAGCACTAAGGCTCTGCACTTATAGGAGGTAAATTTAACTTTTGGCGATGGCGTAAATGAGAGTGAGATCAGATTTGCTTCTCCTCTCCTGAATTTTGTTCCCATTGAAATCAGGTGTATAGCAGGTGACCGATATCGCCATGTTCATCCTATTTCCAAAAGTTGAAGTTACCGCCAAAGGTACTAGCATTTTAAGAATTTTGCTCATTTCCTAGGAATTATCTGGTCATTCTGTGTAGATATTGTCAGCGGTGGCGAAGCCTCATGGCACCCTGCTGCTCCCGGCCACTCGGCAATGGAGCCCAATTTAAATACTTCAATTAATTTAAATAAACAGTTTAAATACCTTCTCGCTCTCGCCGTCTGTCCCGGTGCGATATTGGTGCCAGGGACCGACATTCCCGTGCCTTCGGATCCCCGTCCGGGGATCCAAAGCAGAACACTGTGGGGAGGGGAAAGCAGGTAAGTTTCTGTGCGGGAGTGGGGTCAAACTAATATCATTGGTGTAGGGGATGGTGGGAAGGGTTATAGTGTAAAGTTTATGTACTTTGGATGGGGGTGGGGGTGGGGGGGGGGAAGGTCAGATGGGCAAGGGAAGTGCTTTGGGGGGGGAGAGGGCATGTAAATAATTTTATGGTTATTGGGTGGTGGGCGAGGGGCAGAATAAATGCATTTAATTTTTTAATTAAAGTTGGCTTTAAATATTTAAATTGAAAAGTTAGGGCTCGAAGCCTTTTTAAAGTGGCATTAGCGCCTCCTGCAAAGGTAGCTAACCCCATTGCCAGGGACGGACTGCCCGTCCGCTCCATGTCATCAGGATGGGTGATCCACCCCGGTTATTTAAATGAGCTGCTGCGTTTAATATTGTGGCAGCTCCACAATCTGCAGCCTGCACAGGCGGTTCCCGATTGTTTTTGTCCGCTGTCGTTTTTGGTGGTGGAAGTATAAATTCCAGTCTTATGTGTTGTGATCAGTGTAGACAAAAATGCTTCATAAGAAGTTTGTGCAAGAAGACTTTGAAATGATCTTGATATTAGTTTAGCTCCTTTCATTAAACAAGATTGAAGGTTATGAAGCTAAGGTTTGATATAAAAGATGCAGTGCTCTGTGGAATACTACTGTTCCCATCCTTTTTGGATAGTAGGTTTGTACAGTGAAACCATAGTGTTGAATAATGTAGCTTCTATGTTAAATTGAAATCCTCAAGTTCTTACTCCGTTTCCTTTTATCATCTCATGAGTTTTAATTGTGATTATTCACTTTCCCCATGATTAAATAAACTAGGAAGAATCCATAACAGTGCAAGAAGGTGCTTGAGTGTACCAAGCAGCTCATTTTAAAAGGCAAACACTTCTACAAGATGAATGTTGCATAAATGCTCACCTGCAATGTCAAGTGGATGTTCGTTTAATCGTTGCAGTGAACATTGACAATCCCATGGAATTACTCCAGGAAAAGGCTAAGAGTTCTACTGGTGTGCTGTCCAATATCCATTCCTCAACCAACACCACCAAAAATAGATTAACTGGCCATTAATCTCATTCTCCTTTATGACATCCTGATGTAATAGTCACTGCACTTCAAAAAAAATTCATTGTGCAATGTTTTGAGACATTTATGAGAGACATAATAAGGTGCTTTATAAATGCAATTTTTTTCTTTTATGTCTCAATGTTAGGTTTATGCATCAGCTTTATGTGTACTGGATCCAAAGCTCCATCTGTTCTGATGACGAAAGTAGAGCTTAGTTCAAAGTACTAGGTGTGAGCCTTTGTTTTGGGTTTCTTAATGAGTTATAAAAGGCCAGGTCATACCAGCTCAGATTTAGAATCACCTTCGCTGTGAATAACATTGTAGCGAGTTTTGTAACAGATGCATAAGCAGCCAAGGAGTGCACTCTAGTATTTTGAATGGTTGGGATAAAACCTAGTAGCAGTTTTCCAACTCTTGCTGCAACATAACCTCAGGCCATAATAAGGCACCTTTAATAATGTAGTGGAGGGAGCTTTACGCTGCACTCAATTGTGCTATATCTCACTTGGGGTACTTGATGATGAAGTTCCATATCCTTCGCCTTATCAGCACATAAATTTATTGTCTTGCCAATAAGTAGTTTGAGGACGGATCATGCGCCATGCTATCCATATATTAAAACCAAACCATGGTTACTTCAGAGTGGGCTGAAATCTATAAACCTGCCACCGACAGGCCGCCCGCCAAGGAGCCAGGGCAAGCCCTTCCCACTCTCTCTCCACACCCCCCACCCATCCGCCCCAATCACATGGAGGGGGTGGACTGTCCTGTCCCGAAGGCACTGATGCCATTTTTAATGGGCTGTCAGCCCTACCAGGATATTTAAGTATTTAAAGTGAAATTGAATTAAAATAAATAAATACATTTCTTTTCTTTTGTCCCTTTCCCACCCCCTCATATCAATTAAATTAATGATTTGCCCTCCCACCCCCCCAAACTGTGCAAACTTTAAACTATAACCCTTTCCACCATCCCCTACACCCATGGCGTTCATTTGATGCCGTCAGAACAACAGAATAAGTTTGTAATTCTCTATGCATTATTAATATGGACTTTAAAACATCATTATTTTAGAATGTAGAATAGGTTTTGGTTACTTGAGAACAAGATTAGTTACATGAAAATAAATTTGAGGAAAAAGGGTAATCTTTTCCCAAACACCTGCCTTTTTACAAGTACCTGCCTTTAATGCACATTCTGCTAATAGAAACATTTAGTTAAAGAAAATTATTTGTTCAGGCACTGATTCATTAATTCCTTCCAATGTGCTACATTGTTTTCGTCAAAGGAACAATTGGGTAAACTGGCTGCTTTTTGCAACCAGGATGCTTCATGAAGAAACTTAGTCCCTTTGACTGCTTGTCGAGATAGCATAATTGTTTTGAAACTCTCCATCTCATTGATATTGACTAGCTGTAATGATTTTCAAAAGAACCCAGAGCCCTGTAAAAGTTCAATATCCAGATAGTTTATGTAACTGGAATAACGGTGACAGAAATACAGCACTTGCCTGCATCCATTAGAAACCTAATGCCTTAGCCTCCAGCTTTTTGGAAAATACCATACTGAAAATGTCACTTTGTATATTAATGTTACGCAATGTATTTTTAGTGTTTTATGTAGGGTACCAATTTATTTCTCCACAGTTCCCAAACTTCCAGTTAGACAGACCAAAATTCAGTACAGCTGGCAGAAGCATTAGCACGATCCAGACAGATATATTATAATAGGTTAGCACAAGGTCACCAGTATTAGAATTCAAAACCATTCACATACGAGTTGCGTTACTGATTTACATTTCAACAGATTCTGAAAACAGGATTGAAGACATACTTTGGAAAGCTCAAGGTTCTATAACCTCCTTGAGAATCTTTACCAAGGATTCCAGCAGTAGTAGATCCACCAAACCAAATTTTAACCCTATTTATTCTTCCTACTTTCCATTCTGCTCTTTCCTTAATTGTAATTTGGTTCAAAATTTTTCTTCACCTCATTTCATTTAATTTTTTCCTCCCTCCCCCAACTTTTGTTTGTCCCTGCCCTGCCCCCACACCACACGCATATCCTAAATTCAAATGAGTGGGAGTGAATGTATGGATAATTTACGACAGCTGTCTCGGGGCATACTGGAAGACAATGTGATCCTGCAGCAAGTAGGAAAAGCAGCAGGATGTTGTAATGTAACTTCAGTACATCATGAGGTAAGAGAGACAAATCTGAAAGCCGTAGAAGAGGGATGAATGAACAGTCGCATAGTTCACGGTGCTTGAAACAGGAGATGGTGTGCTGCTGTATGTCACAGTGATGAGATGTGCATTGATGGCTGCCATTCCCCCATATGTTGAGTTGTTGAACATAGTCACACTATGGGAGGCACTCTGGAGGTGAAATGCTTCCCAGCTGGGAAGGTGGAAAATCGCACAACATCCTGTATTCTGTTGAATGCTATAGGTGAAGGCCAAGGATAAGATGTGTTGTTCATTTAAGATGGGAACGAAGCTGAAAAAAAGAGTCCTGCAGTGCCGTTGTTCAGAGAGGTGCTGGAAAGGTAGAACTCTGTGTCATCAGTATAGCTGTCTCATATCAGCAAATGATGTTGTTAAAGGGCTTCATGTTGATGAAGAAGAGGAGGCCAAGGATAGGTCTTTGGAGAGGATTCTGTAGGTGATGGTGCAGTGGTAAGAAGCAAATAATTCTGCTTGAGCTGCCAATAACAGATAACATGGGGCTAGAGTTTACCGACCCCCTGATGTCGGGTTTCGTGGCTGGTGGGGGGGTGGGGAAGGCCTCCACACACCCCGATGCTGGGAGGGCCCAGCCCGATATTACCGGTGGCGGCGAGGCCTCATGGCCGCCCGCCCCCACTGCTCAGCGACAGGACCACAATTTAAATATAATAAAACAAGTAAATTAATTAGTCTCACGCTGCGTCTCGCTATTCTGCCGTGATCTTCTGCCCGGCGGCCGGCACTCCCGCGCCTTTGGATCCCCGTCCAGGGAAACAAGGCAGAACACTTGTGGGGGGTGGTAAGTTTATCAGTGCAGGGGGTTGCTGGGGATTAGTGGGGTCAAGTTAGCATTATGGGTGTAGAGAATGGTGAGAAGGGTTGTAGGTGAATATTTGTTTTGGGGGGGATGGGCAAATAATTTAATTGTTATTTGGAGGATGGGAGAGGGGCAAAAGAGATGTATTTATTTCAATTCCATTCCCTTTTTAACTATTTAAATTACCCATTAGGGCTGATGCCCTGTAAGAAGGCGTCAGCACCTGTGCACAGGCAGCTGATGCCATTGCCTGCGACGGACAACCCGCCCCCTCCACGTGACCGGGGTGGGGGGGTTGCTGGGTGGGGGCAGCTCGCCCCAGCTATTTAAATGAGCCGCCACATGAAAGATTGCGGCGGCTCCGCAACATGCGGGCAGCCTTTTTTTTTTGGCCTGCTGCCAAATTTGGCGGCGGGCACATAAAATTCAGCCCATGATGTGTTATATCTTTATTGATCTTTAGGGCAATGAACTCCCTTGGCCAGTCTTGCCCACATCTTATTGTAATTGGCTCCTACTGTCATGAAGGCAACTAGAGATGGGTAATAAAAGCAGCCTTGCCATATTCCCAAAAGTATATAAGTGTAGTCATTTGCTTAGAGGCAAGTAATTGGATTTAGTTGTCTCTGTCGTCCTGATTTGAGGTGGATGCAGGAGGGCAATCAAAATCACAGTATCATGTTAGTTCTGAGTTTATTTTCTATCTGATTCTAAATGCCATTCTTTTCTGTTAGGTCTCACCATTGCCAAACGCATCGAAATATCTGATCTTCCTCAGCTGGTTGCAGCATTTCACAGTTTGGTTGGCTTGGCAGCAGTTCTCACCTGTGTTGCTGAGTATATGATTGAGTTCCCACACCTTGATACACATCCTGCTGCAAACCTGATTAAGACTGTGGCTTATCTGGGCACATATATTGGTGGCGTGACATTTAGTGGTTCTCTGGTGGCTTATGGAAAGTTACAAGGTAACCTTTTTTAACTTTTTAGAACTGCTTGCACTGAACTACATATTGTAAAAACTTTAGGCTGAATCTTGTTGACTCTTTATTGAATAAAGTCTAATTTCCAATACTAAAGTATTAAAATAACTCAATGTATTGGTTGTTGATATAATGTATATCCATAGTGTCATACTGTAAATTTTAATCATTTAACATTGTTCAACATTGAGACCTGGTACAGCTCCAAAGATAAAATAATTGTATTGCCAGTCAGAATTCGTGATAATTTGAGCTCTATAACTGTGTCTGCTACTTGAAAAAAGCCCTGCATTTTGAAGCAAGAGTTGCACATATTTGGTCTTGAAATAGTACGTGCACTTACAGGTATAAAATATAAAAGTGCCCTTTTGATTTAAAGCATTGATACTTTTTGTAAGCTAGTGAGTGATGGAGCTGCCAAATTTCACAGACTTCATGGGAGCTAGCTCATGCTGCTTAACCATAGGAATTTTCAAAATAATGATTATAAGTATGGAAGGATTTGGGAAAATAATTCCAGCCATAGGGATCAAAAAGTAATATATCTGCTGAAGATAAAAAAGCCACATGAATAGTGGTTTGGACACTAACCCTAGCAGCTGCTCCTCTCAAAAATTTAATTGGAAGGTCAGTCTTAATTCAAAATGATCTGTTTGTTCAGATATGTGTGATCCTGCTACAGTTCTTTTACTGTCTTTTCCACTGAAGTACACTAATGGCACAAAAAGCTGCTGAATCCCTGCTCCCTCAGTGGAAATAAGGGAGAGACCTGGCAATCGGTACATCCAGGACAATGTTGCTCTTTTCACGGGCTTATATCTCATTGTGTGAGAGTAGATGACCACTTCACTGACATTGAGATCACATTCAATAATTTTGCAGAAAGTGTTTGCATCATCTATTTTGGGTTTTTTTTCCATTTTACGAGAGTCCTGTTTTGACAGTACCTGTATGTACAGAATAAAAATACTCGCTTGTGTGGCAGTGTGACTTCAACTCTGAAGTGCATGTTCTAGAAAATTGGGGTGCATTTTTATTTTGTGCATTGTTGCTAAAATGTCAGTCGTTCCACATTGTTGTAGTCATGATTTTAAAACAATCATGCCTCCAACATTTGTCAAGGCAACTAGATCGATGGTTAGCTTATCGCTCTAGAAAAAAGGTTTTTAGTTTAAGTTTCATATCGGATTCCCCCAGGAATATTTTTCAATTACTGGAGTTAATAGTCAACTTACATATCCAGCTATTAATGTTTTTCAAAATAAATCTGGTCAGTGCAAACTTCCTGTGAACATTTTCCATTACAAATTTCTATATTCGCATAGTGGAAACTACTGGTGCAATAAAATACATCCTCTCCTCAGTAGAGGTTTTCCAGTACCACTTCTGGCAGGGAGGTGCAGTGACAGTGTGATAAGTTCACTTAAAACAGTTTCCAATATAAATGTGGAAATTTATCAAGGAATTACAAAAATAAGGACAGGGCATATGAGTTTAAAATGGAAACTGACTTGTGTCCACACACTCAGCCAATAATCCCCAGCCCTCTAATTTACCATCACCTAAAGACTACGTGTAGCCTTGTGCGATATGCGCGTGCAATGTCACAGGGCATTGATTAGTACTTCAAAACAACATGAATCTCACTAAATATTTTCTGTAATGAAAAGTTAAACACCTACACTAGTATTTCATGTAAGTGAGTGTGTGTGGCAGGTAGGGTGGTAGAAGGAGAGAGATATGTGGGCTGCTATCTACAACCTAAAGATTATTTACTGCTTAAGTTATTGTGATCCCTATCTTGCTTTTTATTTTCAAAATTCACATTTTTCTAAATAAGTATCTCAAATGGTTCCAAATTGCTTTAACTGAAAATCATTTTAGTAGCAAAATTTTTTTAACTAATTTCCCAGTGATTAGCTAACGTTCACTTCTTTCTTACAGGCATACTGAATTCAGCTCCGCTTATGTTACCTGGGCGGCACTACCTGAATGCTGGATTGTTAGCAGCCTCAGTGGGTGGAATAGTGCCATTTATGCTGGATCCCAGTTATACCACAGGCATGACCTGCCTATTAAGTGTCTCTGCTCTGTCAACAGTCATGGTATGAAGAGCTTAAATTTCTTGTAGGTATTTGTTGAATGAACTGATATGATTAAGTCTTGTTAACATTTTAAGAAGCTGTTACTAAAATGGAGTAGGAAGGGTTTTTGTGCCCTATTGTTCTTCCTGGGTTTCTTGGGTGAAAAATGTAAGATCTTTTTAAACTGGAAATATTGATGAAACGGTTGGGTAATGTTTTATGAAAGCAGCCTCGGTGTCAGTAAACAGGACAATTTAGAGTTCAGGTTATCTGGAGCAGCAATCAACAAAGCAAACAGAAGACAACTGCATGCGCAAATCAAGAGTGTAAGTCAGAGCAGGTTAGTCAAAAATGTATCGTGCTCCATAAGACCTCTTCTTTGTACTGTCAGGTCTTGATCACTAGGCAAAGAGGTCCACAGAAAAGTCAGAAAGCTGATTCCCTATGCTAACGGCCAAATGATGAAGAAAGATTGGAGAAACCAAGACTCTTCAGTCTTGAAAATAAAGCGATTCTCTAGATTTACTGTTTAAAATGAAATCGAATAAGAGGAATAAGTTCAAATGGGTGAAAAGCAAGTTTAGAACTGGTGTCAGAAGAATTTCTTCATACAAACAGTAATCAGAATTTGGAATGGACTTCTGGACAGAGTAATGCAGGCAAAAAACCTTAGAGACATTCAGGAGCCAACTGTCATTGGGGCCTGTAGGATTTTCTTTCTGGATGGAGAACAGAAGTAATCCAACTGGCCTTCCTTGTCTGTGTCTCTTGTGAACTGTGAAAATATGAAATATAGTTGTCAGCTGATAGGATGATAAATATTTAGTAGCAATGAATTCTAAATGCACTTCTTGAAATTCGAACAAGCAAATAGTCAACAGTTCATGGTTTTGTTTTTTGACTTTATTCAATGCTAGTCACTGTTCTGGTTACAGATCAAAACAATATCCATTACATGTATTTATCAAAGAAATTTAGTAGTGAAAAACATTACTGCATTATAACACTCTAACCTGTTTTTTGTTTAGGGAGTAACTCTCACAGCTGCCATTGGTGGAGCTGACATGCCTGTTGTGATCACTGTGTTAAACAGTTATTCTGGTTGGGCCCTGTGTGCAGAAGGTTTTCTGTTGGACAACAATTTAATGACAATTGTTGGTGCTCTGATAGGATCTTCTGGTGCAATCCTTTCTTACATCATGTGTGTGGTAAGACTTTTTTTTTACAGAAAGCCTTGGAATTATGCTGCCTCCCAAATTGGACTATTGTGGGTTTAAGCTGTGAGCGGGTATTTGGAGAGTTTTTATGTGGAAGTAGTTTTAGGTTTTAATATTTCCATTTTGAATCAAAAATATTCATAGGTTTATTAAGATTTAAAATAATTTTTTCATACAGCAACATTTAATAACTGCTGCTACCTTACCCACTCCATCTTGTAGACCGCTCACTTGTGCAATCTGGATCCAACCGATTTTCTTTTAGACGCCTGTCATAAATAGATCGTTAGGAAAACATCTCTGAATTATACGCTTTGACTGATGTGAAACATTTGTGGTTTCTAAAGTACGGGAGCATCTATAAATGCTCATACCATCTTTCAGTTTGGTTTGTCACACTGCACTGAATTTTAACGGTTCATTTGGGCTGCTAATTTGATAAAACTTGACAAACTGTTTTACTACATAATGAAATTAAAAATGGGTTTATGCTTTTCACATTGAGTTGAATTGGTTGGCATCCTTCCACCTACAAAAGATGATGGACATGCAGCAAACAATTCATTTAGATGGGGTGTCTTCTCTTGGTGCACCTTTGCTGATGACTGTGAAGGCCAATCCTTGAGAGGCAGGTTCTGTTTGAGCACCAATACATAAAAGGATACTGATAATGTGATGCCTTGTTTATTTCTTCAAGAAACAAGAGTTCTTGGTGTATGAAACCTGCTTTCCATAAAAATATGCAAAAATGTGAAAAATCAGTGCATGCTATGCTTACAAAATATTTGAAATTTGTTCACTTTTAGTCGTTTGGTAGTACAGAACTTGAGTATTGCTGAAATCAGAGACATTTTGTTGAAGCTATTCATCTTACACTCATCATAGAAACAGAAAATAGGAGCAGGAGTCGGCCATTCGGCCCTTCGAGCCTGCTCCGTCATTCATTATGATCATGGCTGATCATCCAACTGAGTAACCTGTTCCCGCTTTCGCCCCATACCCTTTGATCCCTTTTGCCCCAAGAGCTATATCTAACTCCTTCTTGAAAACATACAATGTTTTGGTCTCAACTGCTTTCTGTGGTAGAGAATTCCACAGGCTCACCACACTCTGGGTGAAGTAATTTTTCCTCATCTCAGTCCTGAAAGGTTTACTCGTATCCTTAGACTATGACCCATGGTTCAGGACTCCCCCACCATCGGGAACATCCTTCCTGCATCTACCCTGTCAAGTCCTGTTAGAATTTTATAGGCTTCTATGAGATCCCTCCTCGCTCTTCTGAACTCCAGCGAATATAATCCTAACCAACTCAATCTCTCCGCATACGTCAGTCCCGCCATCCCAGGAATCAGTCTGGTAAACCTTTGCTGCGCTCCCTCTATAGCAGGAACATCCTTACTCAGATAAGGAGACCAAAACTGCACACAATATTCCAGGTGTGGCCTCGCCAAGGCCCTGTATAATTGCAGCAAGACCTCCCTGCTCCTGTACTCGAATCCTCTCGCTGTGAAGGCCAACATACCATTTGCCTTTTTTATCGTCTGTTGCACTTGCATGCTTACCTTCAACAACTTGTGTATGGGAACACCCAGGTCTCATAGCATATTCCCCTCTCAGTTTATAGCCGTTCAAATAATAATCTGCCTTCCTATTTTTGCTACCAAAGTGGATAATCTCACATTCATCCATATTATATTGCATCTGCCATGCATTTGCCCACTCACTCAACTTGTCCAAATCACCCTGAAGCCTCTCTGCATCCTTCTCACAACTCACCCTCCCACCCAGTTTTGTGTCATCTGCAAATTTGGAGATATTTAGTTCCCTCATCTAAATCATTAATGTATATTGTGAATAGCTGGAGTCCGAGTACCGATCCCTCCGGTACCCCACTAGTCACTGCCTGCCATTCGGAAAAAGACCTGTTTATTCCTACTCATTGTTTCCTGTCCGCTAACCAATTTTCTATCCATCGCAATACACTTACTCTCATTCCCATGCACTTTAATTTTACACGCTAATCTCTTAAGTGGGACTTTGTCAAAAGCCTTCTGAAAGTTCAAATAAACCACATTCACTGGCTGTCCCTCGTCAACTCTACTAGTTACATCCTCGAAGAATTCTAGTAGATTTTTTAATCCTGATTTCCCTTTCGTAAATCCATCCTGACTCTGTCCGATTCTACTACTGTTCTCCAAGTACTCTGCTATAAAATCTTTGATAATGGACTCTACAATTTTCCCCACTGCCGACATCAGGCTGACTGGTCTATAATTCCCTGTTTTCTCTCTACCTCCCTTTTTAAATAGTGGGGTTACATTAGCTACCCTCCAATCTGTAGGAACTGTTCCAGAGTCTATAGAATTTTGGAAGATGACCACCAATGCATCCATTATTTCTAGGGCCACTTCCTTAAGTACTCTGGAATGTAGCTTATCAGGCCCTGGGGATTTAGCGGCCTTCAATCCCATCAATTTCCTCAACACCATGTCTCTACTAATACTGATTTCCTTCAGTTCCTCCCTGTTACTAAACCCAGCATTTCTGGTATGATATTTGTGTCCTCCTTTGTGAAGACAGATCCAAAGCATGCATTTAGTTGGTCAGCCATTTCTTTGTTCCCCATAATAAATTCCCCTGTTTCTGACTGTAAGGGACCTATATTTGTCTTCACCAATCTTTTTCTCTTCACATACCTATAGAAACTTTTACAGTCAGTTTTTATGTTCCCTGCAAGCTTACTCTCGTACTCTATTTTCCCCTTCTTAATCAATCCCTTGGTCCTCCTTTGCTGAATTCTAAACTGCTGCCAGTCCTCAGGTCTGTTGTTTTTTCTGGGAAATTTGTATGCCTCTTTCTTGGATCTAATGCTATCTCTAATTTCCCTTGTAACCCATGGTTTGGCTACCTTTCCCGTTTTACTTTTGCGCCAGACAGGAATAAACAATTGTTGCAGTTCATCCATGCGCTCTTTGAATGTTTGCTATTGCCTATCCACCATCATCCCTCTAAATAACGTTTCCCAATCCAACATAGCCAACTTGCGCCTCATACCTTCGCAGGACAATTTGCAAGAATACCAATGTAAGGGAAGCAACAAATTTATACTATATGAGAAGAGAATGCTGATTGATTGGCAAGTGGACTCTGGTAGAGGCGTTGCCATGGAGAATGCATCAGTTTATGGTGACTGGCAGTTAACTGTCAAGCTCTGTTTGAAATTTAAACCAGGCAGCTTGACTCTGGTCAAGGCATTGCCCTGAGGAATGAACCAGCGAATGCCTGTCACTTATTTTGTTTAGCTGAAACAGGCGCAATGTTCGTACGTGTTCTTTATGTCTGCAAAGAACAGGGTCCTGTGTATTAATATATGTAGCTTCCAATACGCGCAAATGTGCCACACTGCGAGCCCAACTGACAATCTTAAATTGGTTGTCAGTGTAATTCATAGCACACTGAGGATTATTTAACAAATGTTGTCCAATTGCAGAATCACATCTAATGTTGGCCACTTTGTTTTGAGTTTTGCACGCATGGGCTGGTTGGGTCTGTACCTTGTCTATTGCGAACAGCGGAAGGGACATGTTGTTTGATAGGGTCCGCCAGTATTTGGGACGTATGGCCTACATACCTAGCATCACACTGGCATTGAAATTCATACATCACATTGCTCATTTGTGTGATAGGCAGAACATCTTTTTGGCTTGACGGCAGCATCCTGTTAGTGGCGAGCACGACATGTGTTGCTACTGCATAGCTTCACCTGTTGCTCGAATTTCTGGGATACATTACCCTTCCAGGGTAATCTGAGGTAGGCTGGGCACTTTTCAGGGCTGAAAACGACTGCCTTAGGCCTTAGATGTGATTCTGTGATTGGACAACATTTGCTCAATAATCCTCAGTGCGTTAAGAATTACGCTAACAACCAATTTAAGATCATCAGTTGGGTTCGCAGTGTAGCACATTTGCTTGTACCGGAAGCTACATATATTAATACACAGGGCCCTGTTCTTTGCAGACAGAAAGGACATATATACACATTGTGCCTGTTTCAGTTAAACAGAATAAGTGACAGCCCTTTGCTGGCCATTTCTCAGGGCAGTGCCTTGACCAATCAGAATCAAGCTGGTTTAAATTTCAAACAACGCTTGGCAGTTAACTGTCAGTCACCATAAACTGGTGCATTCTCCATGGCAATGCCTCTACCAATTACAGTCCACTTGCCAACCAATCAGCACTCTCTTCTCATATAGTATAAATTTGTTGCTTCCCTTACATTGGTATTCCTGCGTGTTGTCCTGATGAGTGCAAGACTTAAAAGCTTCGACAAAATGTCTCTGTTTTCAGCATTGTTCACTTCTTCAAAACTGTTGCAATCTTCCACATGTCCTCAGTCACTTTGTAATACCAAGCAGGCAGTTACAAACTATAGCTAAATAGAAAGTGTTACACAAGAGTAAATCCAGTCGTATAATAGTCACAAAAAAACCACTAAGCCGGTGTGAACCTTCTTTGCTTTCTGTGTACCTATGTATCTTTCAGTACATTGAATATTTAAACTACCAGGGTGCTTTCCATTTAAGGCTATGAATCGTTCACTACCTAATGTTATCTTGGGAGGATATGGAACATCGTCCACTGGCAAAGGCAAACCCATGGAAATTGTTGGAACTCACACTGAAGTTAATGTGGATCAGGCTATTGAAATGATCAAAGAGGCCAACTCGATTATCATTACTCCAGGTAAGAGTTTCTGGAATCGGTGGTTTGTAACTAATAAGAGTTATCAACCACCAAAGCTAGAAACAGTGATAACTCCAGCTGTTCATTAAAATATAACCATGGCTGAAAATAATTATAATGTACAAAATTATCATTAATAAAAATATATTTGCTTCCTCAGTTTTTAAAAAAATAAGCTTAATTATATGGGCTATTTTTCTTTTAACTCTACTTCAAACCAAACATCCTACAAATGTAGGGTTAATGTTTCTCCAGAGATAAGACATTAACAATCATATGTAGTGATTATGGAGGAAAATAAAGGTAAATGTGATGAATAGTAATATATCAACATTTTATGAACTGATTAATTAGTATCAGCATGACTATATTATAATAATTCCCTTGACTTCGTGGAAAATCAATAAGCAAAACACTTTTTGATTAGATGTTAAAATTATGAAGGGTTTTAATGGAGTAAATGAGGAGAAACTGTTTTCATTGGCAGGAGAGTTGGTAAGCAGAAGAGACAAATGGAAGATAAATGTAATACAAGAATTTTGTCATTTATAAGTAATACATTTATTACTCCTACTCCACCTCCGTCTTGCTAACACGTTTTCTGTAAAAATATTTGGCCCTAATTTGTTGTCCATCCATAAGCTAAACTTTCCCTTGCCTGTTTAATCATGATGATATTTGTGTGGCTGGTTGCTCAAAATGCGAGCTGATAACGTAACACCTAGGGAAACAGATCTGGGATCTGAGTGAACTGTGTATCTCCTTAACCAATTAGATTGAAGAATTCTGAAATTGACAGTGAAAGAAGTGTAAGCCCGAGTAGGTGAATTCAATGCCAAATCAAGTACAAAATAAAAAGAGGGGGGGAAAAGATTGGATTAAGAGAGAGAGGAATATGTCAGACAGGTTGTTTGGCAGTAATTACACTTATCACGTCGGTAAAAGGGTACTGGGACTGAAATGGATAAGACTTAACTTCCTCTGGCAAGTTTAGTTCATATCTACCAAGGAAATGCAGCTACTTCATGCCATTTAATACATTTTAGTGATGATGCAAAAAGAATGATGCCACTTTGATGAAGCTAACGCTTGAGCTGTACAGCTCCAAAAGCAACTTCTGGATTTCCAAGTTTAACCTGACATTTGCTGTCACCTGAAGTTGCTGTATTTATGGCTGATTTACATAACATTTATTTCTCCCATCACTATTAGTTGACCATGGTTTTATTTTCCCACACCCCTCCCACTCCCTCCCCCCGCCCCCCACCACCTTTTGGTGCACGGCTGGGGAAGTAAACCTGAGATTATCACCTAAGAAATCCTCCTAAATGCTTCCAAATCTCCTAGCTTCATTTTGCAGGACTCCAGGCCTTTCTTTACTTTCAGCATTGGCTCCAACATGAACCATGATGACTGGTTACTCTCCCTCCCCTTATCACTAGGAGGAACAAAATGTCCAGGACTGTTAGTCTGGACTGCAAAGGGTCATGCAAACTATTGAATCCCTTATCACCACTGCATTTGTAGCTGTGTTACTAATCTTCCTCTCATCTCCAATACATGGGTTGGTATCATTGATACTTATTTGATGGCCCTGCCCAGAATATTCTATGGGCATTCAATCCTGAACTAAAAAAATTTTCCTGTCTCTCCTCACCTGTTGGATAGTCTCATCTTTTCTCCAAAACTGCCTGTTCCATACCTCTTATCAGTGCAACTGCCTTCTCGAGCTCTAAGCTTCTCTTCCAGAGTGACATAGGACAGGTGATATGGTAATAGAGAAGCAAAGGGGTAATTAAACTAGAAAGGAGCTGGAAAGTTTGCTGCATCTTCTCAAGTTCTCAAGCTTCAGCAATATGAGTTGGAGGTATTTCCCACAGACTAGTTCATGCAACTCAACACCTGGTGCTGGAAACTCTCACATTTTATAGGAATGACGTACCACAGTCCCTTCCTGTGCTTTTTTTTTGGTATAGTTAGTCTGTTCTGCTTTAAGGTTTACTTACATATAGAATTAGCCAGTCTACTTGGCATCTCCTTTGCCCTCTGCACCACTGAATTTCCACTCTCATAAAATTCATATTTTAGAAATCCTTATTCTCACTCTCTTCACAACTCAACCTGTTACCAGCCGACTTCGTGTAAAAATAAGTGGCATAGTAGAAGCATTGGTATCACTTCACACCTGTCACTTTACTCAGGAGTTACTTATTGGGTCTAAAAAGGCAGCAGTTGCAGCAAAATAGCTCCTGGCGCTGTGAGCTCCTACTGAATGGTAATTTCAATAAATATTTTGTAAATATTTTGCAGTGCCCTGGTGATATTATTACCAATTTCAAGTTAGACTAAATACCATCCTTGGTTAACATTTGAAACTTAACAAAATTTGAGTTTGGGATTTTCCTGCTGCTCACTGCCTGATATATAAGAGTAAGTATTTGAGTATTGTGAGACAGGCAGAAGCCATCACTGCTCATCATTCAATCCAGTAGAAAATTTCAAAGGGGGCTACTTAGTCTGCCAGCAAATCTGCTACCAAAAAAAAATTGTGTTTTAATACTGGGGTAAAATCCAGGCAAGCACTGATGTCAGTAATGAAATTTATGCAGTTATGCCCTGAAACGCCATCAGTTTTTAAAGCTAAAAATGGAAAAGTTTAATTTAGGAGCAAATTTACTCAACATATTCTACAATACAGGTTGGGGCTTATGTGCTGCAAAAGCTCAGTATCCAATAGCTGACATGGTGAAGATGCTCATTGAACAAGGGAAGCAGATCAGGTAAGCACTTGATTTTTCCCCAATATTCTTTTACACTTTTCATTATGGACGGAGATTGATTTGCGACTTCCAGGGCTATTTTTCTGGTGCCAGCCCACAAATGATCAGAATTATTGAATTCACTTTCACAACTTGCCATGGTGAGATTTGAACTTGTGACCTCTGGGTTGCTCATCCATACCACTACTACACTACTGAACCTGTTAGCAAGTCATTATTTGTTTAAAATACTGCTAAAGGTTGCCCCACTGCACGCTGGCCAGCTGCCTGATGCATCTGGCAAGAGGCCCAGTCTGTTTTGATGGCAGGTCCTCACTGACTCCTACAGCTTGTTGGTAGTGTGTCAAATAGATGCCCCACTGTAGCTTGACAGTTCCACATCAGCGCAGTATTGGGTAGCCAGGAAGCCGACCCTGCTAGCAGGAATGTAGGTCCTCTGGGGACACGATCGCAGAGGGGGCGACAGCAGTGTCCATTCTGTGTTGTACCATTAGATTTTACTGAGCAGAGTGTTCACAGCACATTCTCTGCCCAGTAGGCCGTTAAATTTCTAAATATTATTTACTGTTCTGTGCACATATTCTATATAATGGGGACCCCAATTTCCATAGAATAATAAGGCTCCCACCTGGTTCAAGTAGACACCTCGGATGCCCAGCAGTAGGCCCCAGTAAAATTGGTGACATGGGAGAACGGGATGGTAAATTCACCACCTCCATTTTCACTCTCCCATCACCTATTTCTGCCAGGCAGAGGGAGTTAAAATCTCGCCATCAATGGGACTACTTGAGGTACCATAATCCAGGGATATCTGTTGTGTTTACTCATGCTTCTGTTTTTGTTCTGTCTATCTTAGTGAAAACAGTTTATAGCCAGAGAAAGATATTTTTTGTCAGAGCATTATTTGTCGTTCAAAGAAATCCGGAGAGTATAAACAGCTGGAGACAAGGGAGTTTATCGCCAATATTGGGTTTATTGTTCACACCAGACAAGCTGCCTAACAAATTATTTCATGCATAAGGCCATATTTCCATATAAAGGAAGCATGAGCTTGCCTATGGAAGTCCTGGACATGAGTAAATGAGTGCTGAAATCATAAAAATTTATCATCTCTCTCAATGGTCTATGGTTCCCATATGTAGTTCATACTGCCTCTACAATTCAGAGAATCTTCTGTTTCTCTATTATGTCCTTGCAGTGGTGTGCATCCAAAGGGTACCATTTACCCATTTACATCAATCTACTTAATGAATTTAATGAAGAATTATTTTGTTCTACAAAGTTTTTTTTTCCTTTTATTGGTGAATATTCTAATATAAACCAAAAGTTTATAGATCAAAGCTAATATTTTTTATTTTCAATTGAACAACAATTGACCGATACTAAAACTATGACATATACAGACATGTATGCAATAACCCTTTGTTAGAAGAGATTCAGAGTAAATCATTGAGGGGAGGTGGTGTTTTGCGCTCTCCCCTGCGGCGGGTTTGGAGGTGTGGCGAGCGTATAATTGGGTGCGATCCCGCCTCCACCGAAATTAAGTTCAGGGCGGGAAGACCCAATTAAGGGCCTCATTCCCGCTGCAATTAGCCGAGCGATGGGCAGCCCTGTTGCTGCACAGCAAGAAAAAACGTGCGGGTTGCTTGCTGGCTCTGAGGGTTGTGGGGGTGGTGGTGCAGAGGTTCCCTCAGTTAAAAGGCGATTGGTGCCTGAACGACGGACCTGGCATTGGGAAGGGAGGGCCCGTTGAGAACCACCCCCAGCCCTTGCTGCCGATCTCCCTACAACCCCTTCCCCCGCAATCCCCACTGCACGAGACCCCTCCCACCCCGACCTAACTGGGGCCTGGGTCCAGTGCTCGTCCTCAGCCTCGGGTCAGTGCTCCACCGGCAGCAGCCACCACCTCTGTGGTGGCGCTGCTCAGTTAAAGAGCTGGCAGCCTTTGATTGGCTGGCAGCTCTCAGAGGATGGACTTCCGTCGCCAGGGTCCTTGATCCCGTGGAAGTCCCATTGCTGTCCAGTTAAGTGCCTAATTGGCACTTGTTCACGAGCCTCCCATAGTAGGGGCCACACGGGGTTCTCAGCGGAGCTTTTGCTGGACATCGAGACCCCCGTCACCTGGATAAAATCCCAGTCATTGATTCTGTGAATTTGACGAGCAAAGATCAGTTCAGTTTCTAAAAGCAAATTCAACTTGTTTTGACTTCTAGCAAATTTTCAAGCAGGGATTGATAACAGAGTACGTCATTCTGGTCAAACATTAACTCTCAGATATATCACACTATTCCGTAGTCTTGCTTTTAAACGACTGTTAATTCCTTGATGCAAGGTTTACAGGGGTCCAACACAATACTTCAATAGCATAGATGTTACAAATACACAACAAATATCCTGGAAGAAAAGAACATTTTTTGAAGGCTGCATCAAACAGTTTTCATGATGGAGCAAGCCAGTTCTTTCACTCTGAACAATGTGCCAGTTAAGCCAAGGAAACAACAAGCCAATTGAGTCTCTTGACTAAGACTCCGTTTGATCTTTGAAACAAGCAACTGAAACTTTGCTATAAATATAGAAGGTACTTATTGTATTTTTCTACTATCAAGGTTGTTTCCAGTAATTGTTGGAATTATATTTTGTAGGTTTGGAATACATCCTGTTGCAGGCCGAATGCCTGGTCAACTGAATGTACTCTTGGCTGAGGCTGGTGTACCTTATGACATTGTTTTAGAAATGGATGAGATAAACGAGGACTTCCCAGGTGAGAGCAAGAAAACATTAATTCACAGGCACTGCCAGAAACTTGCACATTGTCCTTTCAGTACTATCTCTGGTTTTATTGGTATTTCCATGCTCACTTGTGCTAAAATCACATGTTTATAGTTTAACAGAAAAGTACATATAAATACTCTTAAATAAGTTCAGCTTTGATTTCTGTTAGTTGAGCATCTAATACTTTGGAGGAGAGAACAAAAAAGCTGAGAATGCTAGAAAACAAAATAAAACCAGAGCATATTGGAAATAAATAGCAGATTCTCCCCTCCCCCACCATCCCTGGGAAAAAATCTAGTTTTGCGGCTTTTAATTTGCAAATAGTCATTGTCAAGCTTCTGCACCTTGACCACATTATCAGTTGTTTTTGCACATAGAAAAGGTTCATCACTCAAGCGCAAACTCAAAAATTACAACATATGGTGCAATGTGTGTACAAGGTGCATTTTGAATTGGTTCTAGTTTTTGGCTCCTACTTGTTAAAATTTTGTTAATTACCTCACCTATATTAATTGATAAATGAGGTTTCTTCAGGCATAATAAACTGCTCTTCCTCTCTCCCTCACTCCCATCAGTCCCTGTTGCCTAGCACCTCACAAACTGACTTTCTTTCCTGTCTAATTCCTCCTTTGCCTTCTCCCACTCCATCGGGAGAGAATGTAAGCCTCTTTAAACAAGTTTCTGTTAATTACTTTCTAGTAAGTGATTGCCTTTGCAGATACAGTGAATTATTGAAGAGTAAGTGTTTTATTGAAAGAGAAATGGAATGTGAGAGGGAGAAACATCATCTAGTGGGTGATAAAGTCATTGCGGCACAGAAGGAGGCCATTCATCCCATCGAGTCTAAGCTGGCTTGCCGTAGAGCAATCCAGTCAGTCTCATTTCCACCACTTTCTCCCTGTAGCTCTGCAAATTTATTTCCTTCAAGTGTCCATCCAATTTCCTTTTAAAATTATTGATTTTCTCCACTTCTACCACACTCTTAGGCAAGGTCATTACCACTCACCACATAAAAAAGAAAGTTCTTCCTCACACCCCCTCCTCCCCCAGCCACCATATCTCTTGCCCAAAACTTGAAATCTGTGTCCTCTAATCCTTGTACTATCAGCTAACGGGAAAAGTTTTTTTTTCTTCTCTACTGTATCTAAACCTTTCATAATCTGTACACCTCTATCAAATCTCCCCTCAATCTCCTTTGGTCTAAACAGAACAACTCCAGCTTCGCCAACCTAACCTTGTAACTAAAATCCCTCGTTCCTGGAACCATTCTGGTAAATCCCCTCTGCACCCTCTCAAGGACCCTCATTTCCTTCCTAAAATGTGGTGACCAGAACTAGATGCAATAATCTATTTGTGACCTAACCAGAGCTTTATAAAGGTTCAGCATAACTTCAATGCTTCTGTACTCAATACCTCTATGAAGCTCAAGTTCCCATGTACTTTGCTAACTATTCTCTGAATATGTCCTGCCACCTTGAAAGTTCGATACACATGCATCTCCAGGGTCCCTCTCCCCCTGCGCACTCTTTAGCACTGTGCCATTAAGTCTGTGTTGCCCTCTCCCTATCCCTTCTGCCAAAATGCATTACCTCTCTCTACTCTGTACTAAATTCCATTTGCCACTTCTCTGCAAAATGCAGTGTGATTTTTTTTTTTGAATCCCTGTCAAGCTATAATTATTAGTGTGTGTTGTGTGAGTGCTTTTCAACCTGTCAAAACTGTCACATGGTTACTTCAAAGCGGAGTCATATTAACAGTATCTGAATGCATGACTAATCTGTAGCGCTGTACAGTCTGCATTTTGAAGACAAGAAGGACCAGATACATTTTTTCCTGAAGTCCAGTACACGGTCTTTTACTTTGGCTCATTCAGTCACAATACGAGTTACCGTAGAATTTGACATAAATTAACAACACTATGTTTCTATCTTAAACCGTTCAGCAAGCATGGCATTATGAATGAAAATTGCCAGCAGTCTAAGAGTTAACACTAAAATAAAAGTTATGTTTAAAGTGCTACTAACCAATACGTGCACAGAGGTAACAAATAACATTTGCTTGGAAGTAAGTACAAGGATTTATTTGTTCATATGGCAGCAGGCACTGAAAAATAATGATCCCCTTGTGTACTTGCAGGCTTAAGGAGAAGCATATGTTCGACATTTATTGGGGTTTTTGTTTGCCTCTAATGCTTTGAATGCAGAAAATATGATCAGACAATATTGATAGCGACTGGCACATTGTGCCATGACCTCGTAGTACTTGAGCTTTCCTGTTGATTCACCACCACTCAGTGAGTTTCCAATGTCCTTAAGGATATCTGCTGAGTGGAGGTGAATTGCTCCACTGTAGGAAAGAGGAAGGAAGGGAAGATCAGAAAGCAAGTTAACGTATGTCATTCTCGAGCATATCCTAGAAACCAGTTCAGAGCGACACTGGCAAAAGCCTAGGAACTAGCTACCTGCCTGTCCTCTCAATTGAAGAATGGTACATCTGTGCGTGGTAGTAGATATGCCTCTTATAGATTTGTGGGAAAAATAAACTCAGTTGCCCATATCCACATCGTATTTACTAAGCTGAGATTTACCAAGGGTGGAAGATGAGAGGCTGGCCAGGGGAGAATTGGAATAGTCGAGTCTTGAGATAACAAAAGCAAGGCTTACAGCAGCAAATGGGCTGAGGCTAAGGTGGAGATAGCCAATATTATTATGGAGGTGAAAGTAGGCGGTCTTAGTTATGGAGAGGATACAGACTAGGAAACTCAGCTCAGGGTCACATTGGAAGCTTTGGCTGTGAACAGTCTGATTCAGCCTCAGACAGTGCCTAGGAGGGGGATGAAATTTGTGGCTAGGGGACAGTATTTGTAGCAGGAGCTACAAAATATTGGTCTTCCCAATATTTAGTTGGAAGAAATTTCTGCTCATCCAGTGCTGGATTTAGGCAAACAGCATGACAAATCAGAGGTAGTGCATGGGTCAAGAGGGGTGGTAGTGACACAGCTGGGTGTCATCATTGTACATGTGGAAGAGGCAAATAAGATATTACCATCATTCCACAAATGAAAATCAGTTGCAACACTCCCCATTTTCGAAAATTTGCTCTCTGGTAATAGGTAATCTTTACCCACTCTCTTTGATATAAGACTTCAGCCCTTTTGTTCTTGTCAGTAACATGTTATCTCTTCTGTTTGCCATGTCAGAAAGAGTACAAGGTTCCATTTATTATTATTTTTTTGTCTGCGACCAGTGGCCCAAATTCTCTTTATAGCCCTTGGAATTACAGGAATAATGGTGGACTCCTTGCGGGCCAGGAGGGTGAGCAGGCCTTCTGATAGAGCACCCTGTGCCCCATAGAGGGCATCTTGCCTCTGTTGGGAGACATAAATCTTCTTGTTGTGACCAACAACAGTGGCCCAGGATGTAGCTACTTCACACATCCTTTCTTTTAGAAAAACCCATTCAATTCAAAAATGTCTCTTGATGGGTTCAAGATGGATGTAATCGACACCTCTTAGCTTAAAATATATCCCTTTGTCCTTGCCAGACAGTAAGACAGTTTGAAGATGCAGTTTGACCTTTGGCAGCCATTTTTGAAGAACATTTTCCGCTTTTTAAAGGAAAAGTCAATTTTTTAAAATAACTTTTCAATTTGAGTTCTGTATTTTCAATCGTGAGTGTAACAACTCTGTCCTGGATGGTATTGAGCTGCTTGAGTGTTGCAGCTGCACCCATTGGACAATGATGAATATTGCAATACACTCCTGACATGAGCCTTGTAGATGGCGAAGAAGCTTGTGTGGCATGAATGTTACCTGCCATTTGTCAGCCCAAACCTGAATATTATTCAAATCCTGCTGTAGGCTGGAGTGGGCTGCTTCATTATCGGAGGATTTGTAAATGGAGATGAGCACTTTCAAATTGCCAGTGAATAGCCTCACTCCTGAAGTTATGACAGGGAAGGTCATTAATCAAACAACTGATGTTGTTTGTACCCAAAATGTTTTTCTGAAGAACCTGTGCAGCGATGTACTGGAGCTGTGATGAATGGTCTCCAACAACCAGAGTCGTCTTTCTTTGCATCAGTTGACTGCAGTCCCTGGAGGATTTTGTCATTAACTCCTATTGCCTTCAATTTTGCTAAAGCTCCTTGATGCCATACTTGGTCAAATGCTGCCTTGATGACATGGGAAGCTGCTTTTGCCTTTCCTAGAATAAGTTTTTTTTATACAGCATTGTGAATGGGGATGATCAACTTGACTTCTTTGGCACAAATTTCTTAAGGTACAATGTCCCACATAAATGTTACCCTGTGGATGATGTCAAGTTCCTATCTGTATGTGGATCAGGAGGTAAATCAACAGTTCTAGCTTTAAGAATGCTAAGTCCGAATGAGGTGGATTCTGTATGATTGATTCAGGGTCTGATTGTGATCTGCATAGTCTCTATTGTAATATTTATTGTGGCAGAAACAATTTTTTCTTGAGATTTGTTAGTGCTATGCATTTTGACAAAACAAGTGGGCTAATTGTTCAAAAGTAATACTGTTTAACGATTTGATTTACATATTTTATTTAAAAGTGTTGTCAACCTGTGTTTCTGTATCCTTAGAAACTGATTTGGTTCTGGTTATTGGTGCCAATGACACTGTGAATTCAGCATCACAGGAAGATCCTAATTCCATTATTGCTGGTATGCCTGTTCTGGAGGTCTGGAAAGCCAAGCAGGTGAGCACAGGTGTAAAAGTATCTTATCGAATAGAATGATGGTTGAAGCAGTACTGAGATGGAATCACAGTAGTTGTTTGTCATCTGATGTAAAGTAATTGCTTTGTGAACAATCGCATTTATTACAATAATTTACTCTGGATCCAAGTTGAAATTGGAAAAATTTATGCTTATATATTTTTTTTAAATGGTCTTTTGGTTTAATATGACATTTGGAATCCTGGATCAACTATAATCTTCATCCAAGCCCAATATTTCTTGGCAAGTGATAAATGTGTTCATTAGCAATCAACTATCAATCATTTGTATGAAGGCTAAGGTTGGTTCTTAGGAATTTTGTGCAAATTGTATTTTTAATATTTTGGTGGATGGGGGAGAACAAAGAATAAAGATCTCCAATTCAATCATCTGAAATGGATCAACCAATTTTCATTGGATACAGACCAAGTTAGTGTTCCTAATCGATGTCCTTTTGGTCTTCAAGCAGGAGGATCTGTATATCAGCCTGCCCCTCTATAGGGCTGTGTTCTGGAGTTTTGAAACAAATCTTATTGGCACGGACACGATGGGCTGAAGGGGCCTCCTTCTGTGCCATAATTTTTCTATGGTTCTTGCCATATCGGCTTTCAGGAGGCAACCCGAACTGCTTGGTCAAACATTATATTTCTGTTCTTAATTCCAGCTCTTAATATTTTCACTGTCTACATAACAACTTGTATTTACATAGCATCTTTAGCATTTCCAAGGCACTCTACAGGAGTGTTATCAAACAAAATTTGACACTGAGCCACATAGGAAGATATTAGGGTAGATGACAAAAAGCTTGGTCAAATGATGTCTTAAAGGAGGAAAGAGTGGCAGAGAGGTTTAGGAAGGGAATTCCTGTGGTTAGGCAAGGCTGACGATGGTGGAGCAATTAAAATCGTGGATATGCAAGAAGGCAGAGTTAGATGATCGCCGCTATCTCAGAGGGTTATAGTACTGAAGGAGATTAGACGTAAGGGGCAATGAAGCCATGGAGGGATTTGAAAGCAAGGATGAGAATTTTAAAATTGAGATGTTGCTTAACTGGGAGCCAGTGTAGGTCAGCGAGCACCGATGGATGAACAAGACTTGGTGCGAATTAGGGAATGGGTGCAGAGTTTTGGATTAGCTTATGTTTATGGAGCATGGAAAATGGGAATCCAGGGGTGCCTTGGAATAGTCAAGTCTAGAGGTAAAAAAGGCATAGATGAGGGTTTCAGCAGCAGATGAGTTGAGACAGGGTCGGTATTGGACGATGTTACGAAAGTGGAAGTTGGCGGTCTTCGTGATGGCATCGATATAAGGTCAGATGTTCACCTTGTGGTCAAATACGCCACCTAGGTTGCAAACAGTCGAGTTTAGCCTCAGGCACTTCCTGGGGAACAGAGTTTGTGGTGGTGGTGGTGGGGGGGGGACCGAAAGGGGGAAAGAGTAATTGGAGGTGGGGGAGGAATCTGTCTCCAATGGTTTTGACAGAAAAGTAGATGTGAATATAAAGTCATTACTAGGTCCTTGAGTTTGCTTTTTTCACTGAAGTTCACATACACAGGATTCTTAGTTATCAGAGATCTGGACTGAGGGAGTGCTGCACTGATGGAGTTGTCATCTTTTGGATGAGACGTTAAACCAAGGCCCTGCTCTCAGGTGCACATAAAAGATCCCATGACACTATTTCGAAGAAGCGAATGGGAGTTATCCCTGGTGTCCTGGACAATATTTATCCCTCAATCAACATCACAAAAACAAATTATCTGGTCATTATCACATTCCTGTTTGTGGGAGCTTGCTGTGTGCAAATTTGCTGCCACATTTCCTACATTGCAACAGTGAAAAGTACTTCATTGGCTGTAAAGAGCTTTGGGACGTCCTGAGGCCGTGTAAAGTGCTATATAGATGCAGTGTTTGTTTATGAATGATTATCAATATAGTTTGTTATTTTTAAAGGAAAAAAATGATGATTCTTACATCCAAACGTAAAATCTACCAATGTTTAGCTGGGGAGCAGGTGACACTTGCTCCCCAAAGCACACGCCCCTGTTTTTACCACCGCAGAATGTAGACAGCCTGACCAATCCTTATTTACTCAAAGCTTGTTTGTGTGACAGGTTTGAAACTATACTAGTCTTTTCATCTAGGAGGTCTTGTTGCATTCTCTGATGAGAGAACTCAGGGTAGTGCCGAAGGAGTCAAAAAGTTAGGGAGATAGTGTTTTCCCAACTTAATAACATGAAGGCAATGTGTAGTTTGGCAAAAAAAAAGGATCTAGCCTGTTCTGACAAAATTAATTTGAAAATAGAAAAGAAAGAGGTCCAGACTCTTTCACTACTGCTCAGTTTTCAAGAGTTTTGGGGATTAATGGGCCTTGTTGAACCTATCAAATATGTTTTCCACAGCCTCTGTTGCAGCTCACATCTCTGGCCTGTCCTGGATGGAAACATCATTACTCTTCCTAACTCTCAAACTGTGTCTTCGTCCTTATCTGCCATATTAGTATTGATCAACAAAAAATGCTTTTTAAATTTACAAAACTAAGATTTAGTTTTAGTTGCTGCATGTCATAAAATAGAGTATTAAGGGTAGTGGACTGATGTATTAAATAAGAACTTAGCTTTTGTTATCCAAGCAAAAATAGTTCTTGGCAAAATATAAAGCATTGTGACAGTTGAGGTGGATTCTTGGAAATTGTGTATACATTTTCTTTCCTTATTATTTTCAACAAAATATCCAGTGGGATAGAGTCAAATTCAGACATCTAAGAGACATCAGTACTTGGGAATGTATTTTTCTCTTTCTGGCATCCAGCATCAGCACTGAGTACACTAAGGCAGTTATAGATAGCATAGCCAATAGCAATGCTGCCTCCAGTGTTTTCCAGCAATATTCTT
This sequence comes from Heterodontus francisci, assembly GCF_036365525.1. Lineage (NCBI taxonomy): Eukaryota > Metazoa > Chordata > Chondrichthyes > Heterodontiformes > Heterodontidae > Heterodontus > Heterodontus francisci. The sequence goes on along the minus strand of NC_090408.1, from coordinate 27,485,082 downwards.
TAACCCTAACCTCAAAAGAATATCTGCCACTGTATCAATGTGGATTTTCAGTCACCAGCATAAACCATCTTTGTGACTTCACTTGAGACTGCTAATTTAAGACCAATTAATTTCATGTTCTAGATATTGAAGTTCTCACTTAAAGGTAGTCTTGCTCCAGTCTTAGCACTTTTGGCACGCTACACATCTTTTTTAGGGTGCAACAGTAGGAAAAACTTTAATGAAGGCTAAGTTGGTTAGTTGGCATTTTGTACTAATCATAAAATAACCTGATCCTTCCACAGAATTGCAATTTCCCCTCTTGTGTGGACTGTACCCAGGGAAATAGCTACAAAGTTTTTCTTGCTGCCGTAAAGATATTCACAAGAAATTGGAGAATATCCATTGGGATATGCACTGTTATTTTCAGGGGGAAAGTGTGTGTTGAGTTACATTGGTAAGAACAAAAGGGTGTGTTTCTCCTGATGCTCTTATGCAACATCCTCACTTTGAAATGCCTCTTGAAACATTCAGTTGGTGGTGTAACTGAATGGCCCATGAGGCGTTTCAAAGCTAGGTTTCTCCTTCAGACTGGAACAAGGTTAGATCCAAGTCATTTCGTTTCAAGCAAATTTTCTGTCTGGCCAATAACTGTGGCCAGCAACTCACCAAGGCTCCTTCCAAACTTGCCACCTCTACCACCTAGAAGGACAAGGGCACCACCACCTGCAAGTTCCCCTCTATGCCATACACCATTCTGACTTGGAACTAAATTGCTGTTCCTTCACTGTCTCTTCCTACCAGCACTGAGTGTACCTATACCACATGGACTGCAGAGGTTCAGGAAGCTAGCTCACCATCACCTTTTCAAGGGCAATTCGGCATGGGCAACAAATGCTGGCTTTTCTAATTACGGTCACATCCCATGAAAGAATTACAAAAAAGCAATGCCACCAATACTCCAGGGCGCGGGTTTTCCTCTTGCACCATCCAGGTCCCAACATTCAAGTTTTTCTCCCAGGGCTACAAACTCCTGTCCAACCTCCATCAAGTCTTGTAATCTCTCCAGATCCCATGATCTGAACCAGGTCTCTAAGTCCTGAATTCTTTTCCATAACCTGAGCTTTCCCTAGGCTTCCTGCAGCTCCTTAGATCTCTAGGTTAAGGTGCTGTGGAAGTCATGTCATGATGAAGATTGTATGATGCTATGGCAGTTACCTTAATAAGACTGTGTAGGTGTTATTTCTTGTCTGAACTGATTTTGTAGATAAATAAACTAGACAGTCTTTCTTCCAAGAAAAGAACAGTTGAGTTTATTTAGGTATTTAGTTTGATTCACAAACTTTTATTTATAGGCATGCCTGCCTAACGCACTTAGAGGACTATGTGCAGTACATTAGACAATTGCTTTTCATCTCTTGGACCTGTATTCAAAACCAGATTTTAATGAGGAGAGGATTGTTCTCTCTGTGCTCAAGCTAAGATGTTTCATCATGTGGACATTTTTTTTCTTTGTTTCCTATTCCAATATAAACATTTGTCTCCATTATAATCCATCTGGCATTTCTAATCCCAACTGTTTAATTGATCCAAATCTCTGTCTGTAATCAATCTCCTTTACACATGTCACCTGATTAAATAAATAAGGGCCTTCAGAAAATTACCCCATTGTGCATCATAGTTGAATATGAATAATGGAAACAGCATGTGCCGCAAAGAAGATCCTTGTGAAAGATGACTAGTCACTGCATCAGGTTGAACTTTTCCATTGATCGGTGCTTTCTGCTGCTTACCACCAAGCCAGTTTTCAGTCCAGCTGAAGTATTTTGCCATTTATTCCATGTGCTTTAATAATTGTTAAAATCTTGTGTGTGGAACTTTACTGAACATTTTCTGAAAATCCACATTAATTACAACCACTATTTCCATCTTGAAAATGTTTTGAGTTTGATTGTGGTAACTGATTTTTAATTCCTGGGGTTCATATTTAATTGTTTTATTGAATATTCTGTGCCCCCCAGTATTGCTGTTGTGTTTATAAAGCTCATCAAAATAACTCCGTAGCAGAGCATCACCCTCCTTGAGCCATATTTCCCATCATTTATCTTTACTTACTGATTTATCTTGTATTCCATTTTACTGTTTTCAAATTTGGTGATCATTAGTACTGCAAGCAAAGGTCCTTTATCTTGTTTTCCCATTTTCATGTTAATATTCAATTCTTTTGTTTCTTCATGGTGTGTACTTTACTGATCTGCACATATATTACGCTCTTCGACCAAAATTATTAGTTATTGAATTTACCCACAGTCTGCCATTTCCTGTTCCCTTAAATATTTCTGCCTTGTTGATCTATCACTTATGTAGCTAAGGGCATCTTTGGATCACTTCTACATTCACACATTCCTATTGTTCTTTTGTGCTTTTCAAAACATTTTTTTGTGAATTCTTTTAGTCAGCAAGATGAAGGTTACTATTTCGGGGGAATGGTAGAGGTTACATTTCGGGCAGCATCCAGTACTCTCAGGTCAAGGGGTTGAATGCAGAGTAAGGCCATCGCTACCTGTCCTAACAATGTACCTGAGCTACATAGAAAAGCACTGTCCCCTGATGTGACATTTCACTTTCTCATGACCGATCTGTGGCAGCCATGAGATTATAATTTAGTGCTTCATTAAAATAAGTTTAGCAGACTTAAAAGCCAATACATAAATAAAAAGAGATGAGAGAGGATTGAGATGCCAGAATAATAAGGTATTTGTTTGCCCCAAAGTTGGATTTGATTTTCATGAGATCAAGTTGGTTCAAATAGAATAAACTATATTTTTTTCAATATAATGTTTTAAATGAAGCCACAATCCAGGTAGCATATGTATGGTAGGGATAGGACTCTACTTAACACGAGTGGAAGCTGTGCTGATATAGTGACAGATGTTGGTAACTGAAACTCAGTGTGTATTGTAAGTACTTAAATTAAGACCAAAGGAATTCCAATTGAATGTAACTTTGCACATAAGAATTTAATGAAGAGCTATTTATTTGGAACTTTCTTCCTCCTTCAGGTCATTGTGATGAAGCGAACCCTCGGAGTTGGCTACGCTGCAGTTGACAATCCTATCTTCTACAAACCCAACTCTTCGATGCTGCTTGGTGATGCAAAGAAGACATGTGATGCTCTTCAGGGCAAGATTAGGGAGTTGGAAAAATAAACATTGATATAGAAATGTTATACTGAATAAACCAGCTGTTCTGTTCCAGAATTTCATGCTTTGAAGATTACAGAAACTTACCGAAACTAACAGAACACATAATCCAGGGGAAATTTGAAAATAAATATTTTCCTATATTATTTGCATTCATGTTATCTTTTATTACCCTTATTGCTGTCATGGAAGTTCCAGTCATGGTACTTACATCAAATTACAATAAATTAGTTCCAGGTTAGTTCAGGAGAGACTAATACTTGCATCACAAGTGGGGGGTGTACCACTAAACTGTTTGTTGTTCTTGGGTTTTCATTTTTAGTATTTTATGTTTGATTTTTTTTTGGCAAATGTTTGTTTAATTTCGGAAAAATCAAATCCAGCTGAAAATTAGGGAAACAAATTAATTAAAATGATGGTGAATTCTGGGGAAGAAGGAATTTGGCTTCACAAGCTTAGCAGTAAGGTTTCCAATTTTGCTTTAGTTACCTTTAAATGATGCAAAAATCGTGCAATAGTTTTGTGAAAATCACAGTAGGGAAATCTGTCAAAACAAGGTGCAATCGTTACTAATATATGTTAAATACAAAAAATATATTTGATGTCTGATCACAATGTGACTAGTGTTTCAGTGTTTACAAGATTTTGTTATGATACCTAGATATACAGGAGTAGATTATCACAGTTGCTTTTAAATCTTCCTTCAGAGTTTATATTACCAACTGTGTGTGAGTCTGACTGAAAAAGCTGGATGTCTGATTTAAAAATGGAAAATGTATGAAATACACAGCAGTTCAGTCAGCATTTGAAGGAGAAAGACTGGTGATCATTTTGTATGGAGCTCTTCAATAGAAGAGAGTTGTGATGATATAGTCTTCCGTATTCCAGCAGAATCAGATGAAGTCACTAGGTGGCTAGAGGGACGATATTGATCCAAGTCAGGTGAGAACAATGAGGACACAATTATAAACTGAAAAGGCTAAACTTAGAATGAAAGTTTTGTACTTGATGTTGGATGATGGAATGAGTAATTTGATCATTGCAGCATTTTAAAAATTGTAAATGGATATCTTGAGTAGACTTAAAAAATATGCTTCCATATTGTATTTTCTATGTGAGTGAGCAACAGCTAATTATAGAAAGCTCTGTAGAAACTTTTCTGTTGTCATTAACATTAATGACATAAACTGAAGGAAATTTATTGAGTACAAATCTTATTAATAAATAATATTTAAGTTCAAAGGAACTTCATTTTATTAAAAGCTAAATGGGACGAACAAAACACAACTAATTAGCAATATAATCCAAAAACCATATGAAGCCAAGCAGATGTTGCACATTGTTTATAACTACTTTGTCACTTCATGACCCTTCCCAGTGCAGTTGTTTTGCTTAAGAACACAGTTGAAGACTATAATGGATGAATTGTGCAGTAAAAATAATAAGGCTATCAGCACGTTATTAAAGAATAAATTGCACAACAAACTTTGGTGACCACATGTGCTGTTAAACATGGAAATCAGGAAGTTGTGGTCCTCCGGAGGCATCACTGTAATAGTATCTTGCAGAGAGAATCGGCATTGAAACTTGTGCAATAGTGTGAAGTTGCTGTACTTAACCCAAATACCCAGTAAACACACACAAATAGTTGGGTATTTTCCATTCCAGTGTAAATTAACTTTAACGGTGTCTTAATTACTGCCAAACACTGTCTTTGGCACTGAAAATTAACTTTTACAAGTGTGGAGTCTCATTCCTGCAGGAGATTTAAAAACTTGTTCATTTGCTTTTCAGTCTCTTTCACTCTTCTTTTGCTTTCTGTACATGATTTGCCATTGCATTAACTATTCTAACCAACACTTCCTAGTTCAGACAGTGCACTGCTCAGCAACAATTTTTCAATCTGATTGGTTAACAAGATCCACAATTGCTTGACCTATTCACACAGATGTCAGATCCCCTGTAGAGGACACTGTACCAAATTGCCTTTCCAATCACAGCAAGTTCCAGTGCAAAATCCGATGGAAAATTTGTGAGTAAGTGTAATCAATGTTGGTCCTGTTTTTTTTTTTAGAGATACAGCACTGAAACAGGCCCTTCGGCCCACCGAGTCTGTGCCGAACATCAACCACCCATTTATACCAATCCTACACTAATCCCATATTCCTACCAAACATCCCCACTTGTCCCTATATTTCCCTACCACCTACCTATACTAGTGACAATTTATAATGGCCAATTTACCTATCAACCTGCAAGTCTTTTTGGCTTGTGGGAGGAAACCGGAGCACCCGGAGAAAACCCACGCAGACACAGGGAGAACTTGCAAACTCCACACAGGCAGTACCCGGAATCGAACCCGGGTCCCTGGAGCTGTGAGGCTGCGGTGCTAACCACTGCGCCACTGTTCTTTCACCATTAACTGCAAAATCTGGTCCAATACCATAAATAGAGACTAATACTTAAATTCTGCAGCTATACAATGTTTATAATTTTGTGGTGGCACCAATCCACGCATTCCTTAAACACAATGCAATCCTCATCCAGTGAGCAGAATTTATAATAGAAAGAAACTGTTTACTTCTGCTTGAAGCGGGTAAACAGAGCATGACAATTAATCCATATGTATTAAACTGTGTTGAAGTAAAAACAGAAATTGCTGGAACACAGCAGATGTGTCCACATCTGAAAAGAGATGAGTTAATGCTTTAGGAAAAGAATTGAAACCTTTTGGAGGGTTTTAAAATAGTTGTTGGTTATTTATATTTGGACGCAGACCCATTGCATGTGCACCATTAAACTCCCACATTCAAGAATAAATACTTTGAGTAATTTTATGAAAAGTGGAGCTGTCAATAGAAGGACTATTAGAACTGAAATAAACAACTAAAAAGACAAGATTTTCATTTATGAACTCAAGTTGTTTATATCCTTCAAACACATTGAACCCTGAGGAAAGTTATAGGTCTAAATCAATCCATAGTGCTGAGCATTGAGGGCCTCCAGTACATAACCAATAGATTTTGGTAATAAACTTGGAAATCTTGTTTAAAAGTGGTATTCACTAGTGCTGAACGACAAAATAACCACTTTCCCTGTAAAAGCTTTTAGCAGTATGTCACTTTATCAATTAATTAAGATAAACAGGCATACAAAAGTACAAAGCATTGAAAATTAAGTGGTCAGCTAAAAATTTTTGCATTCTAATCTGCTAAAACTGATTTAAAAACTGTAACAACTTCCTAAGAAACACATTGCTACACCAGGCCAAGGAAAGTTGTCTATCCTATTTAACAACATAATATTTTTACCATGGACGTGCCTTCATCATTAATCTCAACTAACCATACTAGTGGGCACCAGTACTTGTATTGCATCCAATTAGTAAAAATTGCCTTTTATTACATGTCTAGTTCCATTGCCTTTGACTAGATAAAACCTTCACACTGAAGCCAGATGAAAACTGTTGTTGGTTTTTAATCATTACCACTTGTATAGTTTTTCAAAGCTGTGGGAAAAAAAACACTTCAGGCTGCCGTGGCTGTAATCCAAGTTGGCAATCCTGAGCCATTATGGCTCCAAATCCCTAAACTGAAGTACCGTAAGACTTGTGGCCCCAATCCAAACTGCATATTTTCAGACAACATGGTTCCAGATTTGATGAAGGGTATGTGTTGGCCCAGGTTGCCACAATCCTCTGAGATCCCGAATGGAAGCAAAAGGCATTCTGAGCATGACTACTTCCAGAAATTCCTCTTGCTTTGTTTCTGCTCCATTGCCGGTCCTAATTGACTGACTCCATTGCCGACTCCAGCTTGGTTGTTCTTAAGTTGAACTTCAATCTAAAACTGTAGTTTATTCAGTCTTCTGGCCTCTGCAGAAAATGTCATCACAATACAGTAATTTGGGGATAGCCTGTATAAATCATGCATATATCTAAGAGTTTATGAAGATTTTTTCCTCTACTGATGTGCCATTATTGTAAATATATAATCAAATATTAGATGAGATGGGTTGCCAATAATATTTTGTAACATTTAATCATCTGCAGTGTTTTTCATTGCATTACACTGAATTTGATTATAAAGGTAAGTAAAGTACGAGCTGAAGAACTAAGAGTAACCATTTTCAGGTTTTTTAATGTATTGTTAAGTCTTTCATTTCCAGCTGCAGAAAAATGGATCTAAGTGTACTTTATTAATGTTCAAAGGGAAAAAGGTTACTTTAGTAAAACTACCTGTATATTCCTTTGCCATTGGTCAATGTTGGACTTTTCGGGTCTCATCAGATATTTCGTTCATGCTTGATACTCAAAGACACTCCTGTAAACAGGCCCTCCATTTTATACAGACCAGAGTATGACTTTATATGCATATTATTTGCAAACTTAATACTACTCTGGGGTTGAACAGAAGCCCTGTTGCTGTGATTACTGAATGGACACAAGTGGCAGAAAATGACTGATAGCAAATTGGCTGCCTGTGTTATACATTCTGAACTCCATGGTAAGGAAAATTAGGCAGGGTGCATACTGGATGGTCAATCTACTACAGTCCACAACTTAAAATCAGTCTTCTAGACTTTATGATTTGGAATGTGACAGATCTGTCTATCCATCAGTTTAATTTTTCACATGCTGTGAGTTAAAATATGGAATTTGTTATGCTGAGTGGGGCAAAAAGTGTGGAAAGTGCAGAATATTGTTGTAAAATGATGGACTATACCAGCACCAATGATATTAAGAGTGAAGAATTATTCTGATTTTGGGCATATTGATGGCTACAACAGTAGCTTCCTAAGCTCAACATCCAAGTTTGTTTAACAGGTTTAATTGACATTTATGGTCACCATTCTTCTGCAAGGGTGCCTTTCAGTACTGTTAGGTCCTTTATGACTGACTGGGTGGCGGCAGGAAGAGGGGGGGAGGGGGCTTCCCTATTCTGTTGAGGTATAGCTCCTGCTAGTTTATTTAAAGAGTGGTATTGAATGTGGTTGTAGAAATGTGTATGGACTGTCCTGACCAAACTGGATAACATGGATGGAGAAAGAAATATAACAGAGAAAAAAAAACAAAAGGATATTTAGCCTGTGGGACATTGCTAAGCGTTACCTCATAGAGGTATAAATATGCTGTATTAGTAAGGCTGTCAGTGAGGTAACTTGGCATGGGATAGTGCTTCCTGTTTAACACCAGAAAATCACCTCAAAAATTGATCTGAACATTTCCAGACTTTGCAGATTTTATTTCCTATCTCAAAGGTACTTAATATATTATACCTTTGCTCCAAAGTAGGTAAATGTCTGGAGGTATACTATTTCCTGTATATGCTAATGCTGAAAATGACTGAGGTCACATATGTTCCTCACTATTTATTAAAGATCCCATGACATTATTCGAAGAAGTGAGGTGAACTGTTTTTATTGCTTTTTTTGTGGAATCTAAATGCATGTAAGATGGCTGCCAAGTTTGCCTGTTTAACAAGTCATTGCCCTTTAAAACAATTCACTGTAGGTAAAACATTGTCAGAAATTGCAGAGAGAACATCAGATCAATTATGGAACACTGTTCATGCTTTGTGGAACACGTTTAAGCATTGAACATAACTTATTTTGCAAAGCTGGGCCAGAGAGTAAAGGTGAACAACACAACAACCTTGTACCAGAGCAAAATCTTCCATTTGACATTACATTGTAACCAGCTGACTACCGGAAAAAAAAGGAAGCAATTTCTTAGTAAGAACAAAGTGTATTTATACAGCACCATGCACATGCTCAGTATGTCCCAAAATGCTTCACAACCAAAGAATTACTTTGGAAGTGTAGTCATTGTTGTAATGTAGGCAAATGTAGAGAATTTGCATACGTCCAGGTCCAACAAACCGCATTAAGATAAATAACTAGTTAATCTGTTTTGATGGAGAACTACCCCTGCCCATCCTTGAAGAGGGCATGAAATCTTTTGAGTCCACCTGAGCAGGATATTCAGTCCTTGGGGCGTTGCTCAGGAGTTACCTTGTTGCAGCTTAAGTGTGCTCTTAAAGATGTCAAAATAACTTGAAAAGGGATAGTGCTTCCAGTGTAATACTGTACTGTAACAGAGTACTGCATTGAAGTATCAGTCTAGATTGTGTGCTCAGATGTCTAGAATGGAGCTTGAACTGACAGCCTTATAACTCCGAGACAACAGTACCATCACTGACCCATGACTGTCTTAGTGGTAGATAAGTGTAGATTTTCTGATTGGGTGTAAGCCTCCGATTGGGAGCTTACCCACCAGTGAACTGGAAATTACCATAGGCTGTAAACATTTTCAGCAGCTTAGAGGTAAACATAGGAAAGTCTGGATCAGGTCATTTTAGGCATTCTATTAAAAAAAAAACCCGAGAGATGAAATAGATCCCCTTCTAACACTCTGCCCTCAATGTAAGTTACATATTGGAATTTCCAAAACAATATTTCTTACATATTGTTTGAGAGTTAGTGTTCATTTATTGTACAAGCTCAAAAGTATCCCTGTGTATAATGCAGGTAAATCTTTCACGTAGTTGTCACAACACTCTTCTTCTCCTTCTACCTTCCTTCTTCCTTCTCCCTTCTTCCTTCTTGTCTCGGGAGACAATAGATAAGTGCCTGGAGGTGGTCAGTGGTTTGTGGAGCAGCACCTGGAGTGGCTATAAAGGCCAATTCTAGAGTGACAGACTGTTTCACAGGTGCTGCAGAAAAAATTGGTTGTCGGGGCTGTTACAAAGTTGGCTCTCCCCTTGTGCTTCTGTCTTTTATTCCTGCCAACTGCTAAGTCTCTTCGACTCGCCACACTTTAGCCCCGCCTTTATGGCTGCCCGCCAGCTCTGGCGATCGCTGGCAAATGACTCCCACGACTTGTGATCAATGTTTGTAGTATATATAAATGATTTGGAGGAAAATGTAGCAGGTCTGATTAGTAAGTTTGCAGACGACACAAAGGTTGGTGGAGTTGCGGATAATGATGAGGATTGTCAGAGGATACAGCAGGATATAGATCGGTTGGAGACTTGGGCGGAGAAATGGCAGATGGAGTTTAATCCGGACAAATGTGAGGTAATGCATTTTGGAAGGTTTAATGCAGGTGGGAGGTATACAGTAAATGGCAGAACCCTTAGGAGTATTGACAGGCAGAGAGATCTGGGCGTACAGGTCCACAGGTCACTGAAAGTGGCAACGCAGGTGGATAAGGTAGTCAAGAAGGCATACGGCATGCTTGCCTTCATCGGTCGGGGCATAGAGTATAAAAATTGGCAAGTCATGTTGCAACTGTACAGAACCTTAGTTAGGCCACACTTAGAATATTGCGTGCAATTCTGGTCGCCACACTACCAGAAGGACGTGGAGGCTTTGGAGAGGGTACAGAGGAGGTTTACCAGGATGTTGCCTGGTCTGGAGGGCATTAGCTATGAGGAGAGGTTGGATAAACTCGCATTGTTTTCACTGGAACGACGGAGGTGGAGGGGCGACATGATAGAGGTTTACAAAGTTATGAGCGGCATGGACAGAGTGGATAGTCAGAAGCTTTTTCCCAGGGTGGAAGAGTCAGTTACTAGGGGACATAGGTTTAAGGTGCGAGGGGCAAAGTTTAGAGGGGATGTGTGAGGCAAGTTCTTTACACAGAGGGTGGTGAGTGCCTGGAACTTGCTGCCAGGGGAGGTGGTGGAAGCAAATACGATAGCGACGTTTAAGAGACATCTTGACAAATATATGAATAGGAAGGGAATAGAGGGATATGGGCCCCGGAAGTGCAGAAGGTGTTAGTTTAGGCAGGCATCAAGATTGGCGCAGGCTTGGAGGCCGAATGGCCTGTTCCTGTGCTGTACTGTTCTTTGTTCTTTTGTTTGTTCTTTGTTACATGACTTCATGTCGCGTTTGCAGACGTCTTTAAAGCGGAGACCTGGAGAGCCGGTAGTTCTGATACCAGTGGCGAGCTCGCTGTACAATGTGTCCTTGGGGATCCTGCCATCTTCCATGCAGCTCACATGGCCAAGCCATCTCAAGTGCCGCTGGCTCAGTAGGGTGTATATGCTGGGGATGTTGGCCGCCTCGGAACTTCTGTGTTGGAGATGTGGTCCTGCCACCTGATGCCAAGAATTCTCCGGAGGCAGCGAAGATGGAATGAATTGAGACGTCACTCTTGGCTGACATACATTGTCCAGGCCTCGCTGCCGTAGAGCAAGGTACTGAGGATACAGGCTTGATACACTCGGACTTTTGTGTTCCGTGTCCGTGCGCCATTTTCCCACACTCTCTTGGCCAGTCTGGACATAGCAGTGGAAGCCTTTCCCATGCGCTTGTTGATTTCTGCAACGAGACACAGGTTACTGAAGATAGTTGAGCCTAGATAGGTGTACTCTTGAACCACTTCCAGAGCGTGGTTGCCGATATTGATGGATGGAGCATTTCTGATGTCCTGTCCCATGATGTTTGTTTTCTTGAGGCTGATGGTTAGGCCAAATTCGTTGCAGGCAGCTGCAAACCTGCAAAGTCGATGAGACTCTGCAGACACTCTTCAGTGTGAGATGTTAACGCAGCATCGTCAGCAAAGAGGAGTTCCCTGATGAGGACTTTCCGTACCTTGGTCTTCGGTCTTAGGCGGGCAAGGTTGAACAACCTGCCACCTGATCTTGTGTGGAGGAAAATTCCTTCTTCTGAAGACTTGAACATGTCTGACAGCAGCAGGGAGAAGAAAATCCCAAACAGTGTAGGTGCGAGAACACAGCCCTGTTTCATGCCACTCAGGATAGGAAAGGGGTCTGATGAGGCGCCACTATGCTGAATTGTGCCTTTCATATTGTCATGGAATGAGGTGATACTTAGTAGCTTTGGTGGACATCCGATCTTTTCTAGTAGTCTGAAGAGACCACGTCTGCTGACGAGGTCAAAGGCTTTGGTGAGATCAATGAAAACAACGGAGAGGGGCATCTGTTGTTCGCAGCATTTCTCCTGTAGCTGACAAAGGGAGAACAGCATGTCAATGGTCGATCTCTCTGCTCGAAAGCCACACTGTGCCTCAGGGTAGACATGCTCGGCCAGCTTCTGGAGCCTGTTTAAAGTGATTCGAGCGAAGACTTTCTCCACTATGCTGAGCAGGGAGATTCCACGGTAGTTGTTGCAGTCACCACGGTCACTTTTTTGTTCTTGTAGAGGGTGATGATATTGGCATCGCGCATGTCCTGTGGTACTGCTCCCTCATCCCAGCACAGGCAAAGCAGTTCATGGAGTGCTGAGAGTATGGCAGGCTTAGCACTCTTGATTATTTCAGGGGTAATGCCGTCCTTTCCAGGGGCTTTTCCACTGGCTAGAGAATCAATGGCATCACTGAGTTCCGATTTTGATGGCTGTATGTCCAGCTCATCCATGACTGGCAGAGACTGGGCTGCATTGAGGGCGGTCTCAGTGACAACATTCTCCCTGGAGTACAGTTCTAGGTAGTGTTCCACCCAGCGGTCCATTTGCTTGCGTTGGTCAGTGATTGTGTCCCCTGATTTAGATTTGAGGGGGGCGATCTTCTTGATGGTTGGCCCAAAAGCTCTCTTAATGCCATCATACATTCCTCTGATGTTTCTGGTGTCAGAGGCCAGCTGAATATGACTGCATAGGTGTTGCCAATAGTCATTTGTGCAGCGCCTGGCTGTTCTTTGTGCAGCGCTTCTGGCTGCTTTAAGTGCTACGGATGTTAACTTGCTGGAGGCTTTTTTTGTAGTTCAGCAATGCAATGCGCTTATTGGCTATGACAGGTTCCAGCTCTTCAAAATGAGATTGAAACCAGTCTGCATTCTGCTTCACACGATTGCCATAGATGGTCATGGCTGACTCATAGATGGCGTCACTGATGTGGGCCAACTTGGTCTCTGCATCCCGTGGGAGTGTTTTGAAGGGCTTTTTCAAGTGAATTTAGAAATTTTTGTAACAGCTGTGGATAAGAAATTCTGCTCGTGTTGATGCGCGGGTGTCCCTTCTGCTTGGAGTGATGCAGCTTCTTTGGTTTGAGTCTAACCTTGCTGCACACCAGGGAGTGGTCGGTGTCACAGTCCGCACTGTGGAAGCTGCATGTGATTTGAACACAGTTTAAGGAGGCTCGCCTTATGACGATGAGGTCCAGCTGGTGCCAACGACGTGATCTTGGGTGCCTCCAAGAAACCTGGTGACAGGGTTTAGTGTGAAAGAAACAGTTGGTGATGCAGAGGTTATGATAGGTACACAACTCAAGCAGTCTCTGTCCATTCTCATTCATCCTTCCAATGCCATAGCGCCCAAGGCAGGAGGGCCATGAGTCATGGTCGGCCCCAACCCTGACATTCAAGTCCCCCAGCAGGTACAGATGTTCGGTATTGGGGATGCTACTAATGATATTATGGAGTTCCTCGTAGAACTGGTCTTTATCTTCAGGTGGGGAGCAGAGTGTTGGAGCATAGATGCTGAGTAGGTGTACTGGACCAGAGGCGGTGAGCAGTCGGATGGACAGTATGCGTTCTGAGCCATTTGAAGGTGGCTTTATCATGCTGAGCAAAGAGTTTCTGATGGTGAAGCCCACTCCATGCTGTCTTGGTTCTTCAGGATCCCTACCCTGCCAGAAGAAGGTGTAGTCTTGCTCTCTTAGAGATCCGCTCACAGGGAGGCATGTCTCCTGAAGTGCTGCAATGTCCACATTGAGTCTACTGAGCTCGTTGTTAATGATGGCGGTCTTCCGAGTAGCATTGATTTGTGTAAGGTCTTCCGACAGGCCAGGACACATAGTTCTGACGTTCCAGCTTGCAAAACGAAGGGCTGGTACCTTCTTTCTTTTTTTCGTGCTGTTTGGTGCAGTGTTGCAGTCTGCTTTTCAGGCAATGACCCTGAGCTCCAAGCACCCATTGAAGCAGGTGGACTGTGGCAGGACAGAACCTTATTGACCGGGGGCTGCCCGGTTTGAGGCAGGCGGTAGCTGTCCAGTGCGGTGCAATGACCTCACCCACCAACAAAGGCAACCCGTGGCGCCCAATCTCTATGCCAATTGAGCTGGACTTATAACCCATAACTGCTGCCTTCCGTGTTGTTTCGGTCGCTGTGAGGCGACTATGGAGTGACCTCTCCATGGCGCATGCCTGGGCGGATGTATGGAGGTTGTGAGTTGCCCAAGCGTCAAAACCCCCCTCTCGCCCTTTCTGGTGGGGTCCAAAGGAGTGCAGAGCACGACGTTTGGCACGGGTATGGCTGCAGAAACTGCCGGAAACATGCCAAAGGTGACACATGACCGCCTACGGCGTTCCGCTCCGGATTTTCTGTTAGGGTTTACTCCCTTAGCCTTGGATTCTCCCGAGATGCCCACAAGGCAATGGGGTTGTTAGGGCCCCTGCTCAGGGATAGGTGGATGCTGGTGGCAGGAGAGGGTGCGAGGGGGAGGGGTGGCGGGAAGGGGGTTCGAGGGGGAGTTGGGAAGGGGGCTGTTGAGAGGTGGGGGGGTGCAGGGGAAGGGGGGAAGGGGGGTGCAGGGGGAAGATAGTGCGAGGGGGGAGCTGGGAAAGGGTTGCGAGGGGGTGGGGGAAGAGGGTGCGTGGGGGTGAGCTGGGAGGGGGAAGCGGGGGGGGGGGGCGAAGGGGGTTCAGGTAATAAAACATTTCATGGTCTGTTATACTAACACTTGGATATTACATCATGTCATCTTGATTATTCTTATTTTTCTTAATTTTTATTTCTGGAGGAAACAGCTGATAAAAGTAGAAAGGACTCTTGCAGGAGGAAGATCCCCTATTTAGGCCACAAACTCTTGAAATCCTAGGAAAGGAAGACATAGAGGGTTCCAGAGAAGGAGATCTGCCAACAGTTTAGATTTCATTACGAATTTTTGATTTCTTTCTCAACCAATTCTTCAATTCACTTATTGCAGCCTTGGCTTAGTGGTAGCACACTTGCCTCTGATCAGAAGATTCTGAGTTCAAGCCACTAGCCAGAGACTTGAATGCATAATCTATGTATTTTCTTTACACAGAGGGTGGTGAGTGCCTGGAACTTGCTGCCGGGGGAGGTGGTGGAAGCAGGTACGATAGCGACGTTTAAGAGGCATCTTGAAAAGTACATGAATCGTATGGGAATAGAGGGATACGGTCCCCAGAAATGCAGAAGGTTTTAGTTTCGGCAGGCATCCAGATTGGCGCAGGCTTGGTGGGCCAAATGGCCTGTTTCTGTGCTATACTGTTCTTTGATCTTAGGCTGGCAGTTTGCTGCAGTACTCAGGGAATGCTGTACTATCAGAAGCGCATTTTTCAGATGAAAGTAAAACTGAGGCCCCACACTATTAGATGAGCAGTGAAGTTCTCCCAGTGTCAATATTTATCCCTTGACCAACATCAGTAAGATTATTAATTTATTTTATCGCTGCTTGTGGCACCTTGTGCGCAAATTGCCATATTTGCTACATTAGAACAGTGATTACACTTTGAAAAGTATTTCATTGCCTGTAAAGTGCTTTAGGATGTCATGAGGTTGTGAAAGATGCTATATATATTCACAAATCGTTTAAGGTGGCAGGGCAGATTGAGAAAGAGTTTAATACACGGGATCCTCCGCTTTCTAAATAGAGGCATAGAGTACAAAAGCAAGGAGGTTGAAGTGAATATTTATAATAGACTGGTTTGGCCTCAACTGGAGTATTGTGTCCAATTCTGGGCACCACACTTTAGGAAGAATGTGAAGGCATAATAAAGGTTGGAGGAAAGATTTACAAGAATAGTTCCAGGGACTTCAGTTACAAGGATAGATTGGAGAAGCTGGGGCTGTTCTCTTTAGAGAAGAGGTTGAGAGGAGACTTGAAAGAGGTGATCAAAATCTTGTGGGGTTTGGACAGAGTAGATAGGAAGAAACTGTTCTCATTGGTGGAAGGGTTAAGAACCAGTGGACACCAATTTAAGGTGAATTGCAAAAGAACCTACAGTGACATGAGGAAACACTTTTTTATGCAGCTTGTGATTAGGATCTGGAATGTACTGTCTGAGTGTGTGGTGGAGGGAGATTCAATCGTAGCTTTCAAAAGGGAATTGGATAATTACTTGAAGAGAAAATATTTGCAGGACTGTGGGGAAAAGGAGGGATAGGTGGGATGAGTAGAGTTGCTCTTGCAGACAGCCAGCACAGACAACAGGCCAAATGGCCTCCTCTGTGCTATAACCCTTCTCTGATTCTATAAATGTGAGTTCCTTCTTTGGCAGCAAATCATACAGATAATAAAGCTCCCATGCAGAAGGCCTGAACAACATCCAGGCTGATTTTCCATTGCTGCTTCACTTTCATCTGTTTTGTAAAAGGAATTGTAAGATAAACTTTAGTCATTTAGTCCTTGGATTTAACACAATTTTGAAATGTTTTTGCAGGTTTGAAATTCCAACATTTTTGCATTGTTCTTCCAGGATACTGGTGACCTGAAGTTGAAAGCAAAGTGGGTGGATTGCCTGCTCCTTGGTCTATACCAATAATGCTTTAAGCCAGCTGCCAGAAGATGCACAACTATGTTTGAGAGATGATTCTATAAATTTTGCCTCCACTTACAGGGGTATAGCTGCACTTTGCTTATCAACCCTTCAGCTTTTGGGAGTGGAAACTCGGGCTATGCTGCTTCAGTAACATTGATTTACTGGAATGAGTTTTGCAAAATTGATGACATAACCTGCTGTATTATACCATCCCATATGAGGTTATTTAGACCCTGGGAACGGAGAAAGTTCCTTGAATGCCTTTAGCTGTTGATTCAAGAACTGTCGTTACTGCAGTAGCAGGTACTTGCAGTGGTCACACAATCTGACGCAAGTTGCCACCTGTTGCTTGGAATCATGAACAATGACTGCATCAATCTTGATGCTCAGAAGCTTCATTCTTACAAAAACAATTAGTGTGAAGACAAAATGTCCAGGCTCAGCAGCCAAGGTGGACAAAAATTGGCCTTCTCGACCACGTGTCTTTCTTCAGCTTAATCATACTGTCTGTTCTTGCCTTGTATAAAGGCCCTGGAATGATTAATGATTACTGCTGATCCTTTTTCTCAGGCTGTTGGCATCAACTATTTTTACTTCATTAACAGCATTTTTTAATCCTATAGACTTCAAACACCATTTCTATAAACAAGTTCTGCTAGCTACTTTTAAAAAGCCAAGATATTACAAACAAGGGTGTTTTTAATTTGGCAGAAAATTAAAACAAAGAACTCAAATGATGTCATTTACATTCCATGTTACTTTGTGCTTTAGGGAAAAAGACCTTTTTTGAAAAACATACAGTATAGTGTACCTCCTTAAAGAAGACCTTGACAGATTATAACTGAAAATATTGATACAATTGATTTTCATTTTTAAATATCTAGCACTGAAAGAAATACTTTCTAAATGTCTTTGATAAAGGTTCAGAAACCAATAAATATTTAAACAAACTGTACAAGTTTTAATCATCGGTATAACTAGATATCAAAAGACAAAATTCACTATAATCTTATATATAGTACTAGCCTACAAATTTTATTATCTCCATGAAAAGTCAAACTGTAGAAGTATCACCAGTGAATTTCCAGTTCAGTTCAGTTTTCCAGCCGCATGTTTAGCTTTGTTGATTAATCTGTACATGAATGAATAGAAAAAAAACAGATTGTCATATTCCCCGTTGTAGTTCTCTTTTAAAAGCAATCTATGATAATCAACTAGAAAATAGTAAATGGCCTCAATTGTAGCGAGGTATGTGTCTGGCTTTCCTTTCTGGCAACGCCAGAAACGTGTCTTTTGTGTTCTTAGTTCGACATGAAGTAATTCTGCAAAGGGAAGGGTAAAGTTAAGTTATGAGAAGTCAAGACTAAGTATGTGATTTTATTATGAATACATTACACATATAAATCAGCACAACTCATTCTTTTAAAATAATTGTTTATTGCATGTAAATTATAAGCCTGGGTAGTCCCACTTTATCAATGCTATAAATTTTTCCCTTTCCTTTCTGTTCTGAAGTTGTCAGCTCAATTACCAGGAGTGGCTACTTTTCATATACAAACCTACACAGGGAGTGTTAGCGTGGTATCAGACATCAAGGCCAAGCCTGATTTTTGTCCACCCTCATTATTCACGCACACTTTTAACTGGGTTCTTTGGATGACGATCAGCAGCGGGAAACCTATGGTCAACTTTACTTGACTTTAAACAACAGTATTCTCAGATCAGATCTAGTTTTTCCTATCATGTTAATGTTAAGGCTGGGTCACTTTTCTCTTGAAAAGAAAAGGCTTAGGGATGACCATTAAAATTATGAAAGGTTTTGATAGAGCAGACAGAGGGAGAGTAGTTCCACTGGTGGGGAAGAGCAAAACAAAGGGTCATCAATGTAAGATAGTCACTAAGAAATCAAATAGGCAATTCAAAAGAAACTTCTTTCCTCAGAATGGTGAGAATTGGAACTCGCTATCATGGGGAGTAGTTGAGGTGAATAGCATAGATGCATTTAAGAGGAAGCTAGATAAACATATGAAGGAGAAGGGATTAGTGAGTTAGGCTGATTGAGTTGGATGAGGAAGGATGGGAGGAGGCTCAAGTGGAGCATATCACTGGCATGGACTGAATCGCTTGTTTCTGTACCAATTCTATGTAAATTTCTATAAAGACCAAAGACATTTAAATATAATTAAAGAAACAACATGAACCAAGGTCATAGGACTAACTAAGATAGTAATTAGATGATCATGACATCAATCCTGGAAACAACTGAGCAACTGACAGCCATTTTCAAAACAAAGCTTTGCTCTTCTCGCTCTTTGTGCAGTATGAATATGGGACCAAGTATACAGCAATCATGTTAGCAAAGGCTTCATGACAAGAAAATGTTAACCAAAGCCACAAACTACATCTTCTGTGATTATGGTGCACTATGCTCCACACCCATTTTCATTATACCTTTTTGTGACGTGCCTGGGGACTATTATTTTTTACATTGAAATTATTTTATAAAATCCAAGTTATTGAGTTCAACATTAGCTGCTCCTGCGCAGTCCCATTTGCACAGCCACTCTATTTTAAGCAGGGAAGCTCAGAAGCACAAAATCAAATACCCTAAAGATCTTGAAGGCATGAAAAGCGTTACAGAGCATGAAAGCAAGTGAAACACAGTTCTATGACCAGGATACACATGGAGTGGGATGGTGGAGGCATATACAAAGCAGCAATCAATAAGGGTAAGAGAGTAAAGGGCATGAGAGAGGACAATAAAATAATTTACGTGCAACTCATCTGAAGATACATTAAAGCAGCTGTGAAAGATACTGAGCTGACTAGTTTAAAAAAAGCTTGTGACAATGATTTTATCTAATCAAATATTTGTCAGTAAAAATCAGAACTTTTAGTGATTCGGCATGTGGCAGGGCAGAAACATCTTTAAAACAAACAAGCATTCTCCACCAGTTAATAGTCATTAATCTTTTTGGCTATATTTTTACTTGAATGGAAGAGAGAGAACACTGCCATTTTACTGTAACTCAAGTCTTCTGAATGTCAGTTTACAAATTAACTCGTTAAAAGGTGGGTGAGTTTACAGTTCCTTTTCATTTACTGTATCAGAACCATAAAAACTATTAGCATTTTACATTCAGGTGAAATGCCAGGATTGTGTGGTTAACTTAAGTTACACGGTACCTTGAAGACGTTCATCAGTAATTATTTTGTTCGTCTGATTCCAGGTGCTGTCAATAAATATCACTCTTTTTAATGGGGTCACTTTTGTCTTCACCTCTCCAGCATCCTGCTCTTCTGTTGGATTTTCAGCATCCAAACTGCGTTGGTCTTTATGGTCATGTTTTGCACGTTTAAGTTCTGGTCCTTCCCATGTAACGCTCTCATCACGTCTGTGGATATTCTTGGAAAGTTTTGTACAAACGGATTTTTTATTGGTAATGTTAGATAAGTACTTCGGAAGGTCTTCAAGAGAAACTGACTTTGGACCAGGGAACACCACTACAACCTAAAACAGGAACGTTAAGTATCAAATAAAGATGGATTAAAATGGCACACAAAGATTACAAAGCAACACCAAAATGATAAAACAAAATGATTCTTTAAAAAACGTTCAGTTCTCTAGATGCTTCTATCATGCAACTTTCTAAAGCTGGGGAAAGTGTGATGTGAGCCAAGACTATGCTATCTTACCATAAACAGACCCAACACATCTCTTACTATTTTGCTGCAGAATGTCACTAATAGGGGGATTCAAAATAAGTCACTTAAATAAATGTTATGTGGTAGCAAGCTAAAACCAGACAGGTAAACAATTAAAGGTATCATGTGGTCTTCGATAAGGAAAGCGTGTTTTCTGATGACTTACCTCATGTTTTTCCTCCTCATACTCAGGCATGCAAGGGTACGTGTAAATATTAACGTCATCTCGGGCCAACAGTTTTGCATGTACAGCAGTACTTTTGCCATCAGTTTCATTGGGATGTTTGATAATATCAATCTTCAGGGGGAGCTGGAAATGGAAAATACATTGTAACCTACAAGGTAGAAATGGATAGACACAATATAATTGATAAGAACAAACTTACACTTATACAGTCTTTTTAATGTTCTTAAGATGCCTGAAAGTGTAGTTTCCGTTGTTTTGCAAACAAACACAGCAGCCAATTTGCACAGTGCAAATCCCATGAAACAGCAAAAGATAATTCTTTTAAAAATGTGCTCATGGGATGTGGGTAAATCTGTATCCCCAGCTGCTGAGAAGGTAATGATTTACAATTGTAAGGCCACTTCAGGGGGCATTAAGAGCCAACCGTCTAATGTAAGATTGAAGTCATGTGTACTAGGCTTGTTTTAGGTGGTGCTGGATGAAGAATGAATGATGCCCATCAGAAACACCTTGTGTGCATGCATCGTGAATGCACCTGATCTGGTTCAACTGTGAATAGGCAAATTACCAAAGGTCTATCTGCAACCATGCATACAAAGCATAAGTCACTGCTTTCAGGAAAGTCCAGGGGAAAAAACAATATATTCAAATTCATGATGAATCACAGACTTCCCGCTTTTGCAGTGTTGGAAATATATTTTTCCAACCAGGTAGTGGTGGGTCATGATCACATGAAAAGGTTTATTCAGAATCATCAATGACGATCATAAAAATCTTAATACTTTAGAAAGCCTAGAGGAGTATAGAAAGTGCAGGGGTGAAGTAAAAAAGGGAATTAGAAAAGCAAAAAGAGAGGGCATGAAAAATTATTGGCAGGTAAGATCAAGGAAAATCCAAAGATGTTTTATCAGTACATTAAGAGCAAGAGGATAACAAAGGAAAGCGTAGGGCCTATCAGAGATGTATTAAAAAACTTATGCGTGGACGCAGAAGATGTGGGCATGGTTTTTAATGAGTTTTTGTCTCTGTCTTCACAAAGGAGAGGTTTGATGCAGACATTGTAGTTAAAGAGGAGGAGTGTGAAATATCGGATACGAACCGGTGAGAAAGAGGTCCAAAGAAGAAGAAAAGTTGAAATTTATTAAACTTAAACTCTAATTCGGTTGACGCCTACGGATACACGATGCGCCCACGCTAGCATGCCTGCGTGATACACACATGCAAATAGAGACAGAAAAGAGCAGAAGAAAAATAAAGTGGAAAAGTTTGAGGCAATATCTGAAGAGCTGTTGTTACGGTTCTTCGAGCTCACTGTAGAATCCTTGATTGTAGGTAGATCTTGCTTTTTGTTGGGGCCCAGAATTCTTCTTAAACCTTGTTCGCTATAGGAGACTTTTCTCTCTTAGGGTTCATGAGTCTTTAGTGGATTCAGAGGCCTGTGAGACAGAGATGGGAGCAGGCAGAAGAGATCTTCTCAGTCCAGGAGTAAACCGCTTTCTCCCCAAACTGTTAGTACAAATTCAAAAAGTTCAGGTTGCCCAGCAGATTAGTCATGTGATTAGCTGGTTTAACCATGTCCATTTGTGTATTCGGTCATCTTAGCAGTCAATCTGGAATGTGAGCTCCCCCACCTTCAATGTCTGGTGATCAAAAGTCCATTGTGAGCTGAACGTCAGGGAATGGCTGCTTTGTCCTTCCAAACACCATCTGCCAATATGCAAACGTCCCTTCCAGTCACAGCCGATCTGTTCAATAAGTCCTCCCCTCACTCCAGTAACAGTTTAAAATCAATGTTCATGACAAAATAAATGTGCCTTATTCTTGGCAGGTGGGGGCCAAGCTTGACAATAAGCATAATGAACGACGAAGTACTAGAGGGGCTGACATCCTTGAAAGTGGATAAATTGCCAGGGCTGGATGGATTGTATGCCAGGTTGTTAAAGGAAGCCAGGGAGGAAATAGCGGATGCGCTGAGGATCATCTTCAAATCCTCACTAGATACAGGTGAGGTACCAGACGACTGGAGGTCTGTGAACATTGTGCCATTATTTAAAAAGGGTGTGAGGGATAGGCCAAATAATTATAGGCTGATCAGTCTGACCTTAGTGGTGGGTAAATTGTTAGAATCAATTCTGAGGGACAGGATAAACTGCCACTTAGAAATGCAGGGATTAATCAAAGATAGTCAGCAGGGATTTGTTAGGGGAAGGTCATGTCTTACTAACTTAATTGATTTTTTTGAGGAAGTAACAAGGAGGATTGATGAGGATAGTGCAGTGGATGTGGTCTACATGGATTTTAGTAAGGCATTTGACAAGGTCCCGCATGGCAGACTGGTCAGTAAAATGTAAGCCCATGGGATACAGGGGAATCTGACAGGTTGGATCCAAAATTGGCTCAGTGACAGGAAACAAAGGGTAGTGGTCAACAGATGTTTTTGTGAATGGAAATCAGTTTCCAGTGGCATTCCACAAGGCTCAGTGTTGGGTCCCTTGCTGTTTGTGGTATATATTAATGATTTGGACTCAAATGTGAGAGGCATGATTGGGAAATTTGCCGATGACACTAAAATTAGCCATCTAGTTGATAGTGAAGAGGATAGCCGTAGACTCCAGAATGATCTCAATGGTTTGGTTGAGTGGGCGGAAAACTGGCAAATGGAATTCAATCTAGAGAGGTGTGAGGTAATGCATTTGGGGAGGGCAAATAAAGTGAGGGAATGCACAATAAAAAGGAGGATATTGAGAGTGGTAGAGGAAGTGAGAGACCTTGCAGTGCATGTCCACAGGTCCCTGAAGGTGGTAGGACAGGTAGAGTGGTGAAGAAGGCATATGGAATGCTTTCCTTTATTGGCCCAGGTATAGAATACAAAAGCAGGGCTATAATGCTGGAACTGTATAAAACACTGGTTCGCCCACAGCTGGAGTATTGCGTACAGTTCTGGGCACCACTTTACAGGAAGGACATAATTGCTCTGGAGAGAGTACAGAGAAAATTTACAAGAATGCTGCCAGGGCTTAAAGTTGCAGCTATGAGGAAGGATTGGATAGGCTAGGGTTGTTTTCCTTAGAACAGAGGAGGCTGAGGGGTGATTTAATTGAGGTGTACAAAATTATGAGGGGCCTAGATAGAGTGGACAGGAAGGACCTGTTTCTGCTAGTGGAGAGTTCAATTACCAGGGGGCACAGATTTAAGGTGATTGGTAGAAGGATAAGAGGGGGCATGAGGAAAAACCTTTTCACCCACAATGTGGTGGGTGTCTGGAATTCACTGCCAGCAACAGTGGTGGGGGCAGAAATCCTCAATTCCTTTAAAAGATACCTGGACACGCACCTGAAGTGCTGTAACCTGCAAGGCTATGGACCTGGTGCCAGAAGATGGGATTAGATTGGGCGGCTAGTTTTTTCGGCCAGCACAGACACGACGGGCTGAATGGCCTCCTTCCATGCTGTAATTGTTCTGTGGTTCTAAGACAGTGTGAATATACATACTGTTATTTATATTGTTACACCAATGTGTTTTGTTGAATGATAATTTTCTTTGGTCCACTGGCTGGAGAGCTGAACTTGTATTTTTTTTCCAAAAGACATTTTAAAAAGACAAGCTGCCAGCAAAGTCATCCTTTCAGCTTAAGATGATCACCTAATTTGCAACACTGTATCCTACACTGCAATGCTTGTGAGGAGAGAGACGAAATGACAGCATTTCCCAGTAAGAACCAAGATCCAGGAAGTTTAAAGGAACTACCTGTTCTCTTAGCAAGCAGAGAAATACTCCTAACTGTTGTGTTTGAATCACTAAGTGACTATGATGTGACAAGCCCCTCCCCATCTGTGGTTTTAAGCTGCTGTTTTTTGTCTGCAGCAGAGAAGCAACTGGACTCTGACATGAGCAGACCCTAAGTGGGAGTCCCTCTCTCTCTCTCCATTCCAGCTTGAAAGCTTTCAAATCCTGCTTGCTGACTGACCACCTTTGCATATTCTGGCTACAACCAGAAACACCGTTGGAGGAAATCATCTGCATCGCTATCTCCAAGAAACCCGCCAAACCAGTCATCTACCTCTTCAAACTAAAAGCCTCAGGTCCACTGAATTCAGCTAGAAGCCAGCCACATCACCAAACCCCACAGACTGTATACCTTTATTTTTCTATAGACTCTAACTCAACCAATCTACCTTTCCCCACTCTGTAACCTGTTTGTGTGTGCGTAAACCTCCAGAGCGTGAGAGAGAGTGAAAGCTGGCATGTTGTTTATTATTTTATTAGTTCAGTTTAGTACAATAAAGTTAACCTCTTTCTTTGGTAAACTCAAGAAAACCTGTCCAATTACTTACTTGCTATGATCATAACAAGAACCAATCAAACACCTACTGAATTGGCTAGTACATCCACTTTTAAGAAAGAATTGAACCTGCTGTGGTCAAACAAGGACCCCTCCTCACTTGACTGTAACAATATATTTATGATTGATGAGAAGGAGAAATTCTTCAAGAATGAGAGTATGATCACTTTGTAGTCATTATGGTTATATTTCTACTTGAATGAAAGAGAAAGAACACTGCCATTTTACAGTAACTCAAGTCTTCTCAGTGCCAGCATAAAAAGGCTAGTTAAAAGGGTGGGGGGGAAAAGTTCACAATTGCTTTTCATTTACTGTATTAGAACCATAAAAACTATTAGCCTTTTACATTCAGGTGAAATACCAGGATTGTGTGGTTAACTGAAGGAAAATTAAAATGCCCATCAAGGTTATGAACATTTGAAATGGTACAACAAGTTCTGTATTACACATCTCCAACTAATGATAAAACTTTAGTTACTGACCTTGACCTGAGGTATCTCATCAGAATTCACACCATCTACCAGAAGGCAACACGAGTAACAGTAAAACATCCTTGAGCTCTGGCATTTTGGACATTTAGATCTACCATTTTGTTGGAGTGTTTCTAGTATTTTCTGGGAAGCTAGTTTCAAATCCTTAAAAGAATCAGAAACTTCTTGCTTGTCAGCTTCACTTGATTGAGTGTACAGTCTTTCAGAACTTTCACAATTATTTGCATCAGTGCGAAGCGCATCTTCAACTCCCTCAGTATTTTCCAAGCTTACTGACATCCTGAGATTTACTTCTGGAATTAAGAAAAAAAACATACGATTGGGTCATGTGCTAGTTAATTTCAATCTTAAGAACAGTATTCCTGAGTATTTCACTCTTCATTTAAAAACCTCCGAAGACAAATCCAAGGTTGGCACTTTTTGTGGAACTCAAAAACAATAGGGACAAAAATTGGCAACAGGGCTTGAGTTCAACAAAAACTTTAATCTCAATAATTAATGCCTCAATATCAATGGACACAGAATGGAAAAAAGTTTACACTTTAGAAATGTCAGAACAGCCTACTCATAAACGAAACTGGGTCAAAGACCCCTGACAGCTAACAGTACGCACCTCAGGAAATCCTGCGCCTGCTACCCAGTCCATGTGTTAACTTCTCAAAATATATATGAAATTCAATTGTGGTAATTTATGTAAGCTTCTCCAGAAATGAGTTAGACTTCTGTCCCTCCACCTTTACCTTTGGAATTCTCCAAGGATCCATTATTGACCTATCCTCTTACCCATCCACATGCCACATTGTCTAGATACATGGCGTCAGCTTTTGCATAAATACCGACGACGGCTACCATCACCTGACCCTCTCCACTGCCCCCATATTGTAAGACTGCTCATCTGACACCCAGCCTTGGATGAAGCACAATTTCCTCCAGTTAAACATAGGGAAGATCGAAGTCATTGTCTTTAACTCCCCACCACAAACTCCGCACCTTTGCCACTGATTCCATCCCTTTCCTCGTCCATCTCAGGTTAAACTAGACGGTTTGCAACTTTGGCATGCTATCCCACACCAAGTTGAGCTTCTGATTCCACATCCTCTTCATCGCATACAGAGCCTACTTCCACCTTCATAAGATTACCCAGCTCCATCCCTCCCTCCCTCAGCCCATTGCTGCTGAAGCCCTCATCCATGCCTTTGTCACCTCCGGACTCAACTATTCCAATGCTCTCCTCGCCAGACTCCCATTCTACATCCTCTCTTAAATAATCCAAAACTCTGTGCTCATATCCTATCCTATCCTGCATTTTTGCACTCACTCATCACCTTGTCTTCACATACCTACATAAGCTCCCAGTCCAATGCTGGATTGATTTTAAAGCTGCACTGTATGTTTAACTGTACAGGAGGAACAAGCTTAAAATTTGTGTATTCAAGTGTCTCACATAAAAACTCTACAGATGGGTGGAAAATTTAAATATATATGGAAAAATAAGAAACATTGCTGTTTATTTTAAACAACACATGCTCAATACCTTGGCATGACTATAACCATTTTACATCATTTTACATCAGAGACGCCATCTATGAGTCAGCTTTGACCACCTACGGCAAAAGTGCGAAGAGAAATGCAGACTGGTTTCAATCTCATAATGAAGAGCTGGAACCTGTCATAGCCGCTAAGCGCATTGCACTTTTGAACTACAAGAAAGCCCCCAGCGATTTAACATCCGCAGCACTTAAAGCAGCCAGAAGTACTGCACAAAGAACAGCTAGGCGTTGCGCAAACGACTACTGGCAACACCTATGCAGTCATATTCAGCTGGCCTCAGACACCGGAAACATCAGAGGAATGTATGATGGTATGAAGAGAGCTCTTGGGCCAACCATCAAGAAGATCACACCCCTCAAATCTAAATCGGGGGACATAATCACTGACCAACGCAAACAGATGGACCGCTGGGTTGAGCACTACCTAGAACTGTACTCCAGGGAGAATGCTGTCACTGAGACTGCCCTCAATGCAGCCCAGCCTCTACCAGTCATGGATGAGCTGGACATACAGCCAACCAAATCGGAACTCAGTGATGCCATTGATTCCCTAGCCAGCGGAAAAGCCCCTGGGAAGGACAGCATTACCCCTGAAATAATCAAGAGTGCCAAGCCTGCTATACTCTCAGCACTACATGAACTGCTATGCCTGTGCTGGGACAAGGGAGCAGTACCCCAGGACATGCGCGATGCCAACATCATCACCCTCTATAAAAACAAAGGTGACCGCGGTGACTGCAACAACTACCGTGGAATCTCCCTGCTCAGCATAGTGGGGAAAGTCTTTGCCCGAGTCGCTCTGAACAGGCTCCAGAAGCTGGCCGAGCGCGTCTACCCTGAGGCACAGTGTGGCTTTCGTGCAGAGAGATCGACTATTGACATGCTGTTCTCCCTTCGTCAGATACAGGAGAAATGCCGTGAACAACAGATGCCCCTCTACATTGCTTTCATTGATCTCACCAAAGCCTTTGACCTCGTCAGCAGACGTGGTCTCTTCAGACTACTAGAAAAGATCGGATGTCCACCAAAGCTACTAAGTATCATCACCTCATTCCATGACAATATGAAAGGCACAATTCAACATGGTGGCTCCTCATCAGAGCCCTTTCCTATCCTGAGTGGTGTGAAACAGGGCTGTGTTCTCGCACCCACACTTTTTGGGATTTTCTTCTCCCTGCTGCTTTCACATGCGTTCAAATCCTCTGAAGAAGGAATTTTCCTCCACACAAGATCAGGGGGCAGGTTGTTCAACCTTGCCCGTCTAAGAGCGAAGTCCAAAGTACGGAAAGTCCTCATCAGAGAACTCCTCTTTGCTGACGATGCTGCTTTAACATCTCACACTGAAGAATGCCTGCAGAGTCTCATCGACAGGTTTGCGTCTGCCTGCAATGAATTTGGCCTAACCATCAGCCTCAAGAAAACGAACATCATGGGGCAGGATGTCAGAAATGCTCCATCCATCAATATTGGCGACCACGCTCTGGAAGTGGTTCAAGAGTTCACCTACCTAGGCTCAACTATCACCAGTAACCTGTCTCTAGATGCAGAAATCAACAAGCGCATGGGTAAGGCTTCCACTGCTATGTTCAGACTGGCCAAGAGAGTGTGGGAAAATGGCGCACTGACACGGAACACAAAAGTCCGAGTGTATCAGGCCTGTGTCCTCAGTACCTTGCTCTACGGCAGCGAGGCCTGGACAACGTATGCCAGCCAAGAGCGACGTCTCAATTCATTCCATCTTCGCTGCCTTCGGAGAATACTTGGCATCAGGACTATATCTCCAACACAGAAGTCCTTGAAGCGGCCAACATCCCCAGCTTATACACACTACTGAGTCAGCGGCGCTTGAGATGGCTTGGCCATGTGAGCCGCATGGAAGATGGCAGGATCCCCAAAGACACATTGTACAGCGAGCTCGCCACTGGTATCAGACCCACCGGCCGTCCATGTCTCCGTTATAAAGACGTCTGCAAACGCGACATGAAATCGTGTGACATTGATCACAAGTCGTGGGAGTCAGTTGCCAGCATTCGCCAGAGCTGGCGGGCAGCCATAAAGACAGGGCTAAATTGTGGCGAGTCGAAGAGACTTAGTAGTTGGCAGGAAAAAAGACAGAGGCGCAAGGGGAGAGCCAACTGTGCAACAGCCCCAACAAACAAATTTCTCTGCAGCACCTGTGGAAGAGCCTGTCACTCCAGAATTGGCCTTTATAGCCACTCCAGGCGCTGCTTCACAAACCACTGACCACCTCCAGGCGCGTATCCATTGTCTCTCGAGATAAGGAGGCCCAAAAGAAAAAAAGAAAGAAAGAAACCATTTTACACTATACCAGGATTGCAGTGAATTCTAACCTGGATTGCAGCACAGTTTGAAAACCAAGCTTTCTTACATGATACAGTGTCGACTGTAGTCTATGTGAAAAGTGTCTTCACTGCAGTGAAAGTAAATAAAAATAAACCAAACGCGAATCTGCTCCCACAGCACATGCGCCAAACTTCGGCCTTCTCTCTCAGGCTTTTTTTCTAGCTGTGGACTGAAAACACGCTTTATTACGAATAAAGCTACGATAATTTTAGTGTGTTTTTTTACCGCAGTTTTCGCCACACAGGATCTTACACCAGCTGCAGGAAAGCTGAACGGGTTACAGTTCCGGCTCAGTCCACGCACGCAATCCCTTCACTGGGGGAGGAACCATTGTTTCCAGGAATATTTGGGGCGGTCAGGGAACGCGCTGCACCCTCAGCACCGGAAGTGGCTGTCGTTAGGGCTGCCTAGCAACAGAGCGGCAGTAAACTGGCAGCTGGTGTTTGGCTTTGTGAGTTTATCAGTTCTACACTTCTTCGACTGTGAACATGGATATCATTTGCAGCTGACCGTAACGATTTTAAAAAAGGATTCCTGAAAGTAGTTTATAGGGCATGTGGACTATCCAGTTTTACTTATTTGAAGTGAGATTTGTTCATTTGGTTTAATATAACTATTTTGGTAAATTATAGCCAAAAATGAACAGCTGCATTTTTAAAAATGTTTTTATAGTTGGTATAATTTTTTTTTGATCAAAATATCCTGACACGTTTCTTGTATGCTGAAATTCAGATGAAAACTTAAATCAATCAGATTACTCAGTTGTAGCTTTTATTTATTCGTTCCTGGGATGTGGGCGACGCTGGCCAGCACAGCATTTATTGCCCATCCTTAATTGCCCTTGAGAAGGTGGTGGTGAGCTGCCTTCTTGAACCGCTGCAGTCCGTGTGGTGTAGGTACACCCACAGTGCGATTAGGGAGGGTGTTCCAAGATCTTGACCCAGCGACAGTGAAGGAACGGCGATATAGTTCCAAGTCAGGATGGTGTGTGGGTTGGAGGGCAACTGGCAGGTGGTGGTGTTCCCATGCGTCTGCTGCCCTTGTCCTTCTAGGTGGTAGAGGTTGTGGGTTTGTAAGGTGCTGTCGAAGGAGCCTTGGTGAGTTGCTTGCATTAGGCTCTGGGAAACAACTGAGATCCTGTTTACATCACAGTAATAATTCTCCAAGTCTCAGGTACTGAGAAACAACTAGACTTAAGTTGGTGCCTCATCCTGTTGTTATGCTATCCAATTTATTTTAAAAGAAAGCAACATAAGGAATGTACAGTAGTGAAAATTTTTTTAAAAATCAAAAAGTTAAAAAATATAAAAGGCAAATCAATAGGAAAAGAATGACTTAAGTAAAGCAGAAATGGAGTGGGGATGTTGAGGAAATCTGCTGATGCTTATCCTCATAATCCATTGTGACAGTATTTGGTGAAGCTTGGGGAAGGGATGTTTTCATTTACCTTCATTAAACCTTGCATTTTCTAGTCCTGTAAGCAGTGTGCTCTGTAGTGTTGTGATCTTATCTGATCCATATATCTTTGCTTGATCCATTTTCAAATATGGGGAGAAATTTACACATAATCTAAGTAGGGATCTATATAACTCATGGTTAAAGAGTGCCATTCATGTAATAGATGTTATGATAAGTTTCATTTTGTTCTTACCTCTGAAAAACTGAAAACCATCTTAATTCAATCAAATTTATAACTAATTTAATGTGAAAGATTTTAAGTTTTTCTTATTTGCTACAGCACTAGATGTTTTAACTCCTTTAATAAAACAGCAACATTTTACAGCTGCACTTTGTAAATATACAAAATGGAAAATCTACCTAAAACCTATGAAGAATTTTTGCAGTGTCAAGATCTGGTAAGTGACTTTGTTGCTTACTCATAATACTTTCCTATTCCAATTATACTGTGGAATCTGAGAAGTTTAAGCAATTTACCTATTATATCGGTTTCACTGTTAGCTTCATATCCTAGCTATCCATTCATAAGAACTTGAGAAATAGAAGCATGAGTAGGCCATTTGATTCCTCAAGCCTGTTTGCCACTCAATAAGCTCATGGCTTATCTGATCGTGGCCTTAGTTCCACTCCACTTTCCTGTCTGCCTCCCCATCACCCTTGACTCACTTGTAAATCAAAATTCTGTCTAACTCAGCCTTGAATATATTCAATGATCCATTTTCCTACTCTTTACCAGTACCATTTAATATTTTTTTCTTGTTCAATAGCCAGATGCAGTGATAATTTCCTGCCTGATTCTATAATCTCATCTGCCTCAGCCCTCACCAGGTTCAATTCCTACAGTTTTCACCCTTGGTCCCCTCTTCATCCAACTCCTGACTGTTCAGTTACTTCCCTACCCCCTTGCTCCAATGCTCACCAACACTGCAACCAGCTCTCTTTGAACAGGCATCATTCCCCCCTTCAAAGCTGCATTTATTCTGCATCTGCACCATAGATCTCTTCCGCTCCATTGACACTTTTACTATTTTGTATACATTTCTACTCTTTTTAATGTACTATTTCATATTTATCTTTGCCAAACTGAATTTGTGACATACCTACCCACTCCCCAAACCTGTCTTTGACTTCCTGTCATCTGCTGTATTCTTTCTTATAATTTGTTATGCGCTCCAATTTGGCACCAAAATCAGAATTTCTTTTATCTTTTTCAAAAGAATTTATCATGAATTTGTACTCGTATATCTCTTTCTTAGCTATTATAAAGTATATTGATGAAAAATGCATTAGCTGAGCTTGAATTACGTTTCTTGTTTGAAAATTTCCGGGTATGCAGAATGTCATTCATTCTCATTCTTGTCTGAGTTCTTGCCAGTGTTTCAATGTTCTTTTGACACTTTTTGAAGGTTGCCAACAATGCTTATCACTGTGTTAAGGTACCAAGGTTGGCTTTTGGTCTTTGCACTACACAAATGCCAGATGAAACTGTAATCCTGATGATGTGCTCACAGAAAATAAAGTTGATCCAGCAACCCCAGCAATTAAACAGTTACTTCATCAGCTTATCAGTGCCCTGTACATGTCAGAGTTACTAGTCTCTACTTTTAAAATCAATGCTTATCTTAATGTATTATTACCAAGTTTAGAGGCCAAATATATGACTTGACTGGACTCTCCTAACTTCCTAAAATTTGCTTATATTGAACTATTGGCATATATTTGATTCAGTAGAAAGAAACAAAACCTGTAGGTTAGATAGCTGCCTTCAGACTTTTATAAAAAGCCTAGCCTTTATTTCTTGTTATTATTAGCAATGTAAGTACTAAAGAGTCCATCTTGGAGCTGTGGAGGGAAACAATGAACTCTTTAATTATTAATATAGGCACATATCTTATATGCTGTGGTTCCTGTATGCCAATCACTCTTTAAACTTTGACTCTAAAATTTTTGTCAAGCTTCTGGCTGTTTGCTTGAATGAATTAGTGTATACGTTTTCCTGCATTGATCAAAGTAACTTAATTTTTGTGAGTTGTTCATTAAGTGACGTCCACTGGCTTACAAACATCATCATCTTATGCAGCACTACAACGTCTCTTCTCTGGTGCCCTAGATCCCTAAAAAAAACATTTAATAGAATTGAATGAAGCTTCCTCTGGCAGTTTTGGAGGGAGAGAATGCGACTTTGTTGATGAAAATTATCTTAACATGTTTTGGGTACAGCAATCAGACAGTACATGTCAGCCTTAGACAGGAGTGTCACGTTATGCATGAATAGGATGATAGTCCAATTCTTCCTAAGATTTGCAGAGAAAATACAGTACCCTTTTCTCAGTTACATATTTACAGTTCTTTCTTTTTATGATGCATCTGTTGAAAGCTTATGTGTGGAATCTTTTACTTAACATGGGCCCTCAAAAAAACAAAATACAGAGAATGTGAATGGCCATCAGTTTACTCATTAACTGAAATTCAATCTGGATTTAAATAGGGCCTGCACTCCACTTCTGGCATTTTCCCATGACCTTGCATAATTATCCATTATTCTTTTACTGACAAGAAGTAATACAACATATACACTGTATATTCTAGCACTTAAAAGCAAAGGGAAGGATGTTATGTGAATTTGTGTGTTGTGACATTTAGTGGCAGCATATTGGTATGACATAAACTTTATCTTTCTACTTAGTTTTTTCTTCCTCTCTCTTGGGTTCTAAACACAACTGTTTGATAGAGAGAGTGGATAAGGATCTGTTGCTAGGCTTCTGACAGCTCCGTTCAATGTTGCTGCCAGAGAGTTAGATAGACTGACTTGCCTTCTATGTTTCTTTCTTGTGGTGAAGCACCTTGCTTCTGCTTGGTGGCTTCCCCAGAGCCTCCTAGAGATCAAGAACGCATCAAGAAGTAATGAAGAAGACTACCAGTTAATTCCACTTTCCCTATAATCTAAAACTAGTAGAATTTCCATGTGTTGCCCTTGGTCCAAGAGATTGGAGACTAAGCTATGAGCATGTGGCCTATGATGTTTAGAGACCTGAGGTTAGAATGTGGGAGGCTGGCCAGGAGTTCGTTGGAATAGTCAAGTCTAGAGGTAACAAAGGCATGGATGAGTGTTTCAGCAGCAGAGGAGCTGAGGCAGGGACCGAGTCAGGCATAAATAAACTGCAACAGAAACAAAAAGTGCTGGAAATACTCAGCAGGTCTGGCAGCATCTGTGGAGAGAGAAACAAAGTTAATGTTTCAGGTCTGTGACCTTTCATCAGAACTGGCAAAGGTTAGAAAAGATTTTAGGTTTTAAGCAAGTGAAGGAGAGGGGGTGGGGGAGAGAACAAAGGGGAAGGTGTTAGATGGGGCAGGAGAGATTAAATAACAAGGCTGTCCTGGGATAAAGGCAAAGCGTGTGTTAATGCTTGTGGTGAAAGTCAAAACATTAGTCCAGAGAGACTGTTAATAGCAGAATAATGAGCAGCTCTGACTACATGAAAAGCAGGCACATAGTTAAAAAATTAAATGTTAAAAAAAGGCCAGTCATGCTCTGAAGTTATTGAACTCAGTGTTCAGTCCGCAAGGCTGTAGAGTGCCTAATTGAAAGATCAGTTGCTGCTCCTCGAGTGTGCATTGATGTTCACTGGAACACTGGAGCAGGCCAAAGACAGAAATATTGGCATGAAAGCAGGGGGGTGGGGGGGGGGGGGGGGAGTGTTGAAATGGAAAGCAATCGGAAGCTTGGGGGTCATGTTTTCAGACTGAGCGGCAGTGTTCAGCAAAGCGGTCACCCAATCTGCGTTTGGTCTCCCCATTGTAGGGGAGACCACATTGTGAGCAGCGAATACAGGATACTAAATTGAAAGAAGTACAAGTAAATCGCTGCTTCACCTGAAAGGAGTGTTTGGGGCCTTGGATGGTGAGGAGAGAGGAAGTAAAAGGGCAGGTATTACCCCTCCTGCGATTGCATAGGAAGGTGGTGTGGGAAGGGGACGAGGTGTCGGGGGAAATGGAGGAGTGGACCAGGGTGTCGTAGAGGCAACGATCCCTTCGGAATGCTGACAGGAGGGGAGGGGAAGATGTGTTTGGAGGTGGCATCATGCTGGAGGTGGTGGAAATGGTGGAGGATGATCCTCTGGATGTGAAGGCTGGTGGGGTGGAAAGTGAGGACAAGGGGAACCCTTTTGCAGTTCTGGGAGGGAGGGGAAGGCATGAAGGCAGAAGTGTGGGGAATGTGCGACATATCCCACAAAAAGACAGGCATAACTAAGACCCGTGCGGGTACCCATAGCAATGCCTTTGACTTATCAAACATTCCTTGTTCCAATACTACTTAGGTCCCCTCCCCCAACTCTTTTTCCGGTATGTTGATGACTGTATCGGTGATGTTTCCTGCTCCCGCCCAAAACTGGAAAACTTTATCAACTTTGCTTCCAATTTCCACCCTTCTCTCACCTTTACTCTTCCTCGACTTCTCTGTCTCCATCTCTGGGGATAGGCTGTCCACTAATATTCATTATATGCCCACCGACTCCCACAGCTACCTCGACTACACTTCTTCACACCCTGCATCCTGTAAGGACTCCATTCCATTCTCTCAGTTTCTCTGTCTCCGACGCATCTGCTCTAACGATGCAACCTTCCACAACAGTGCCTCTGTTATGTCTTCCTTTTCCTCCACTGAGGGTTCGCTCCCACTGTGGTTGACAGGGCCTTCAACCGTGTCTGGCCCATTTCCCGCACTTCTGCCCTCACGCCTTCCCCTCCCTCCCAGAACTGCGACAGGGTTCCCCTTGTCCTCACTTTCCACCCCACCAACCTCCACATCCAAAGGATCATCCTCTGCCATTTCCGCCACTTCCGGCATGGAGGAGCAGCACCTGATTTTTCGATTAGGCACTCTACAGCCTTGCGAACTGAACATTGAGTTCAGTAACTTCAGAGCATGACTGACCTTTTTTTAATATTTTATTTTTGAACTATGTGCCTGCCTTAAAACCTAATTCTTTTCTAACCTTTGCCAGTTTTGATGAAAGGTCGCAGACCTGAAACGTTAACTTTGCTTCTCTCTCCACAGATGCTGCCAGACCTAATGAGTATTTCCAGCACTTTTTGTTTTTGTTTCAGATTTCCAGCATCTGCAGTGTTTTGCTTTTATAAATAAACTAGTTTGTTCTGTGCATCCCATTTCCATTCAGTGGCATGTTCTAATAAAGTAGTGTCCTGTTACAATATTCCCAGGTACAAGCATTTTCAGTAGATATCTGGCTCTTGAACAGCAGTGTGGCAAATTAGCGTAGCTGGTGAACAGGATAGTTCAAACTAGTCAAAGCTGGAGTTTCCAGTGGCAGTGGCTGGAGCTGAAATTCTGCTCCTGCCTGCCAACCTTTACCCGTGTAGATTGTTCTTGCCATAGTCCCATGGACATCTTTCTCCAGTAGAGAGAAACAGTTGGTGATACTTAGCTTCAAACGTGGGGCAAGGTGAGGAGGCAGGCCTCCATGAACTACCACAGCCGATAAGGGGTTTGAACCCATGTTGTTGGTGTCTTTCTGCCTCACACTCGAACTGTCTAGCGAACTGAGCTAATGTAGATTAACAGCCCTGTAATTCAAACATAGGGCCTGCACTCCACTTGAGAATGCTAGAAAGTAACACAAATGGAATAACAATGTAATGACTATTGGCTCTTGAGATTGCTCAAAAGAATCACGACCATTTAGAATCATAGAAAGTTTAAGGCACAGAAAGAGGCCACTTGGCCCATCGTGTCTGTGCCGGCTGAAAAACGATCCACCTATTCTAATCCCACCTTCCAGCATTTGGTCCTTAGCCCTGCAGATTACGGCACTTGAGGTGCATATTCAGACTCTTTTTGAATGGGTTGAGGGTGTCTGCCTCAGTTCCCCTTTCGGCAGTGAGTTCCAGACCCCCATCACCCTCTGGGTGAAAAAGTTTTCCTCATCTCCCCTCTAATTTTTCCACCAATCACTTTAAATCTATGCTCCCTCGTCACTGACCTTTCTGCTAAGGTGAATAGACCCATCACCACCACTCTATCCTGACTCCTCAAGATTTTTGTACATTTCAATCAGATCTCCCCTCAGCCTTCTCTGTTCCAAGGAGAACAACCCCAGCCTATCCAATCTTTCCTCATAGCTGCATTTTTCCGGTCCTGGCAACATCCTCGTGAGGGCCAAATGATCATAATTATCATTTGAGGGTGTTAAAAGTAGCCTGAAGAATTGGAAAGATCATGGAATTACTATTGAGAACTGCGCTACAGGAAAACACCAAATTTTAATAATTATAAATAGTTTAATAATTTGGAAAAGATTTTCATAGTCAAAGTTTGACAAAAATGAAAAACAACTTATTTCTGATTTAACATGATGCTTTATATAAAAATTATTAAATTATTCAATGGAAAATATTTACTCTAACTACATGTTTTATTTTGTGACCTGAATCTATTTATGTTGCAGACAGATTGGCCAGAGTTACTCCCTGATGAAATTGAATTTCAAACGAATATTCAGCCTGCCATATTTAGTTCATATGAATCAACAGCACAATATGTTCGTGAACGTGCACCCTTCCAGATGGAGATTCTCGTTAACATAAAGCAAAAAATCGATCAGTTTGCATCCCGATTGGAAAAATATTCCTCAAAGATCCTGTCGGATGAACCCAGGGAATCTAAGATCAAAGACCACCGTTTCTATATACCATCACAGAGTAAATTCGTTTATGCCTATTTCAGTATTATTTTTACAACAACAGCAGCTTGTATTTATAATAATGGAAATTACTGGAAATACTCAGCAGGTCAGGCAGCATCTGTGGAGAGAGAAACAGAGTGGGCAGGATTTTTGAAGGCTGATAGGGTTTTAAAAAAATTATTTCATGGGATATGGCCATCGCTGGCAAGGCCAGCATGTTGCCTATCCCTAATTGCTATTGAGAAGGTGGTGGTGAGCTGCCTTCTTGAACTGTTGCAGTCCATGTGGTGTGGTGCTGGGACTGGAGCCGGATGGACCTGGAATTTCATGCCACTGGCTGGTGTGCTGGTTTGCCAGCACCATCCCACTCCCGAGGCATTTTCAAGAAGGCTGGATCGGGGCGTAATGGCTACCTGCCTGCAAGCGGCAGGTAGCCTACTGCGGTAATTATGGGGCCTATTAAGGCTGGAATTTTCCATTTGGCAGGTGGGACCCACACTCCAAACAAAAAAGGACCAGTGAGAGGAGGCGGCCTCCAAGCAGGAGATGGGAGCAAGTGACAGCGCTTCATCCTGCTAGGGATTCCCCCCCACCGCCACCACCCCGGCACCTGCCATGACTGTCAGACCACAGTGGTGACTACTGGCTGTTCAGAGGACGGATTCCCTCCACTTCACAGTCACAGCCTGGCAGCTGTGGCCATTTTTGAATGAAATTTTTTACCTGGTCTTCAGAGGGCACCTTTAATTGTGTGAGGCATTCTCTCTCTCTCTCATTTCAGGCATCAGCATTGGACGGTGGGGCTGACATTCTGTCATCGCTGGAGGGCCTCCTATAGGCCCTCCAGCCTCAAGAGCCTGATTGCCATCCTTAATTGGACAGCAAGTGCACTCCCTGGCTACTAATTGCCCAGCTCGCCAAAAATTGTGGTGGACATGCCATGACCATGCCATTCGGGGTCGGGACCCGGAATTAATCCCGACGTTGGGGTCCCAATCCCAAACAGAAAATCCAGCCAACGTTTCAGCTCGATGACCTTTCATCAGTAACTTGTATTTATAGAACACCCTTAATGTGGAAAAATCATCCCAAGATGCTTCACAGAGGCATGAGTTAAAAAAGGGACACTGAGCAAAAGAAGGATAGACTATAGGAGGGAGAACCAAAACATTGGTCAGAGGGGTAAGGTTTAGGAGGGAAGGGAAGGGAATTGGAGTGGTTGAGGCCTTTAGGGAAGGAATTCCAGAGGGTGGGACATAGGTGGCTGAAGACACAGCCACTTACAATAGAGCAAAGGAAGTGTTCATAAGCTGTGTTCAGAGGAACAGTCTGGTTTAATCTGAGGCAATGTCAGTCAGTGACAAGGGAGTGATTTTTGTGGTGGAGGGGACAAAGACGATAGTATCCATATTCCCAATGTTTAATTGGAGGCAGTTGCAGCTCAACCCAGACTAGATGTGACAATACAAAGGTAGTGGCGGGGTCAAGACAGACAGTAGAGGTAGGTTTCATCAGCGTACATGAGCTGGTAGAGGTGACAGATGAGGAGATGCAATATCAAGGAGGGTTTTAAGCATAGGAGGAGAATTTTAAATGTCATGCATGGTGCAGGAGGAGCCAATGTAGATTAGCCAAAATGCAAATAACGATTAAACAGAATTTGGAGAAGAATGGGATACAAGGAGCAGAGTTGTGGATGTGCTGAAGTTTATAAATGATGAAAGATGGGAGGTGACCAGGAAAACATTGGAGTAATCAAGTTTTGAGGTGACAACGACATGCATGAGTGTCATGCAGACTGCCACCTGCCAAGAATGAGGCATATTAATTTTGTCATATGAACATTGATTTTAAACTGTTGCTGGAGTGAAAAAAGGACGTTAAAAAAAAATCACCAGACACATGGCTGGAAGGATATTTGCATACTAACAGATTGTGCTTGTGGAAACAAAGGACCATTCCCTGCTCCAATTAACCCAAATGGATTTTGATCACCAGACACTGAAGGTGTAAGGAAGCGCATTCCAGAGACTGCTAAGGTAATACAATCCACAAACCACGCGGAGAGACTGTTCCAAATAAGGAGCTAGTCACATGTGTCATGGTCCGGTAGTTTTTTTTTCGGAATATGCGGTTTGCCTTTTTAAGGCTTGCAAGGGATCCGTATTGCTCTAAGAGCCGGCAAGTCTTAGGACTTATAAGAAGGTGCATTTTCGTTGCCATAGAAACAGCCATTTGGAGACTGCGATTCAAAGGGTGCATTCTCAATACCATGGAAACAGCCACTGGGAGTGAGCCTGATGCGATACATTTGTTTCAACTCAATTTTGAACTGGGTGATTAGTGGAAGACAGTTTGTTCCAACAGAAGACACAGACAGCTGTGGTGTCAGCACTGAAAAGAGATCTCAACCATTTAAACTGAAGGAAATAGGATTTTTGTCTGTTTAATTATTATCTCTCTCAATTCTAAAAAGGCAAGCCAAGACAGAGATCTCTGGTAATTTAAATTGAAGAAAGGGAAGTTAGACTGTGACAATCTTTTATCCCTCAAAAACTCTGAAGTCAGATTTGATTCTATTGAAAGTGTTTGCAAGTCGTTAATTGTTGACATTCTGTGAGGGCTTCGAACAACATTGGACTGTAAATTTGCAAGGATTCTAATTTTTCTATTTTTAAATGTTCATCGTGTTTAAGAATTTAGTTCTTTTAATTTAAGAGTTAATTTGCTGCTTTAAAGACACCTGGTTTGGTTAGCCTCATTCAGAGGCTAATAGATGGTACAATTTGGTGGGTCTTTCTTTAATTTGGAAAGTTTTAAAATGATATGTTAGCCAATCTGTGGAACGACAGGATTGAATTGACTGTGGTGAGACCAACGCACTATCAGAATCGTATATTTTGATTGGGGGCTTTGATAGGAGCGGTCGGTCGTAACATATTTATTGGGGGCTCGTCCGCGACATGAATAACGTATTAATTGGGGATTTGAATCACATATTAATTGGGTTTCTGGATTTGAATCATATCTTAATTGGGAGCTCGCTCGCAGTTGAATCATATTTAATTCGGTGGCTCGCGTCTGGGATCAGAAACAGACTAATCTGGAGGGTACATTTGGAATCATAGTATTCACTCGTCTCTGGGATTGGGGTCTTGCATTTGGCATCAGATTAATTGCTCTCGAGTCTGGGATCTTATCAATTGGAAACTTGATTGTTGGGATCTAAATCTGACACCAATTACAAAGAAATTAAAAGAATCATGTCTCTTGTATAATAAGATACAGTCTATACCATTGTTATGGCAGTAATGGTTGTAGCAGAGTTTTTGGGAAAGCAGAATGTTTCCCTGAGTGGTTTGATAACTTTAATTAAGAACAAATTAAAAGAATTGGCAGCGAAATTGGGGTTGGAATTGAAATCAGGTGCCAAAAAAGCAGTGATAATTGACATAATAACCAAACATCTGGAATTAGTAGAAGATGATGATGATGAGGGTAATGCAGATGAAGGGCAATACGAGGAACAAGAAAGCGAATACGAAAGACAAGAAGGTAGTAGGTCCGAGAGTGATGCAGTGGAATTGGCTAGGATTCAGTTAAAAATGAAAAAACTGGAGCTTCAACAGACAAAAGAATTAAGAAAACTTGAACTTCAGAGAGTGTGAAAGAGGAGAGAGGTAATTTAAATTAAAAGCGATGGAACTAAGACAAAGGGGTAGTCTTAAATCCAGGGAAAATTCAGGTCAGGAAGAATCTGAATTTAGATCAGGACCCAACGAGAAGTTGTTTAAATTTATACAGGCTCTTCCTAAGTTCGAGCAAAGGGACGTAGAGCCATTTTTCATATCTTTTGAAAAAATAGCCAAACAGATGAAATGGCCGAAAGAAGGCTGGACATTGCTTATTCAGGGCAGGCTGGTAGGCAGAGCTCATGAAGTTTATGCCATGCTTTCTGAAGAGGCTTCTGCAGATTATGAGATGGCAAAAAAGGCTATTCTCTCTGTGTATGAGTTAGTCCCTGAAGCTTACTGTCAGAAGTTTAGGAACTTACAGAGATTGACTGGGCAGACATATTTAGAATTTGAGAGGGTGAAGCAAATGAATTTTGACCGTTGGATACAGGCATTAAAGATAGAAATCACATCTGAGAACCTTCGAGAATTGATTCTCTTAGAAGAGTTTAAAAACTCCATTCCTTCAGTAGTGAGAACTCATATAGATAACCTGAAAGTTTTGTAAGCTAGGCAAGCAGCAGAGATTGCTGATGATTTTGAGCTTGTGAATAAGCCAACCTATTTTGTCCGTCACCCCCATAAACCCGAGAAGGATAGAAAGTTGGAGAGTGAAAGGAAGGCAGGTAGCCAGGGACAAGAAGGAACAGCTGGGAATGCCCCAGGATCACCACCTCCGGTCAGAAAGGAAGGTGCTGAGGGTATATTTATTTATTGAAGTGAGGTTCGCAAGCCAAAGTGTTATCATTGCAACAAAACAGGTCATCTTCGTTCAGAGTGCTGGAAATTGCGAGGTAAACCCATAGGGCTTGTTGGGGTATGCAAAGTTAGTGCTGAGGAAAAGACTCTGAGAGTATAGCAGACCAGGCTATAGCTTTAACGAGAGCTGTGAATGTGAAATACTAAAACTAAGAGGAGTGTAGAGGTTAAGAATAAAATACCTGAGAGTTATAATGATTTTTTGTCAAAGGGGAGAGTAACTTCATATCCTGTAAGTGAGGCAGGAAAACCTATCATTATACTCAGCGATACAGGAGCGACCCAAACATTCTTGCTGGGGAAAGATATGAGGTTTCCACCAGAAAGCACCTTGAACACTTACGTTTTAGTAAATGGAATTGGCGGGGTGTGTATACCCGCACCTTTGTATAAAGTACGCCTAGAGAGTGACTTAATATCTGGGATAGTAACTGTAGATGTTGTCCACAGTTTACCAGTCAAGGGAATTGATCTACTCCTAGGAAATGATTTGGCAGGATCAAAAATATCAGTTTCTCCTATGGTTACAGAGGAACCATGTGAAATTAAGGAAACGGAGCAATTACAGGAGCAAGTTTCAGGAATATTTCCTGCGTGTCTAGTTACCCGAGCAATGGCTAAACAGGATCCATTGTCGGAGGTAAAAGGGGCAGCTGCAGTAGATAATCAGGCATCTGAAACCTTATTTGGGGATTTAGATAATCCAGATGAGATATTTAACAGATCGTCTATCATTGCAGCACAGCAAGCTGATCCTGAGATCTACCAAATAGCACAGAAGGCTCTGTCAGAAGCTGAGGTGAAAGGAGTTCCGGAAGGCTATTATATGGCAAACGGGTTTTGAGGAGGAAATGGAGACTGCCTCAAAGACCTGCTGACGAGGACTGGACAGTTGTTGAACAGATAGTGGTACCACCTAAATATCGACAAGGATTATTAAGGTTAGCACACGACATTCCTTTTTCAGGACATAGGGGAATTCGGAAGACCAAATCACACATAAGCAAACATTATTACTGGCCAGGTCTTACAAAGGATGTGAGACAATTTTGTAGGACATGCCACACCTGTCAAATGGTGGGAAAACCACAACCTATCATAAAACCAGGGGATGAGATATTAGTGTTGCTACCATCACAGGGAGAACCAGTGAAAGCACGGTTCAGTGGCCCACACAGGGTGATCAAAAGAGTGGGTAAGGTAGATTACTTGATTGACACCCCTGTTCGCCAGATGAAGAACCAGTTGTGTCATATTAATTTGCTCAAACCATATTACCACAGGGAAGAGGATAAGCCAGTACAGGTATGTCAGGTAATCGGGACTGTGGAGAAGGAAAAGGATAGTGAGGATGAGGCAGAAGTAGGCCTAGGAAATTCTCAGATTGAACCTCCAACTATCCCATTAGCGAAAGCAGAATGGCTAGGAAAATTAAACAATAGGCTTTTACACTTAGAGGCAAAACAGCGTGTAGTCCTAACCAGGGTTTTCACAATGTTTCAAGAAATTTGTAGGGATAAGCCAGGCTTAGCCACACATGATGTGGGTATAGGGGAAGCCTTTCCTTTAAAACAACATCCTTGTCTCTTAGGCCCAGACAGACAGGCCCAAGTGGAAGCTGAGGTACAATTCATGCCGAAGGGTAGCTTAGATGAGCCTAGTCAGGACAACTGGAATTCGCAGATGGTCTTGATGACTAAACCTGGTGGGACGGCTCAAACTTGCATAGACTCTAGAAAAGTCTAGAATCTACCTGTGAAGGTAGATTCCTACCCGAATTCTCATTTAAAGGACTGTAAGGACAGAGTGGGCAACACAAGGTGTCTTAAAGAGACAGATGTGTTGGAAGGATACTGTCAAATTCCTTTGACACCCCAGGGTAAGAAAAAATCAACTTCTGTTACACCAGACAGGGTTTCCCAGTGTCAAGTGATGCCACATAGATTAAGGGGTATTCGAGAAACTTCTGAGAGAATAGTGAACCCAGTAGTGGTCAGTGCTCCAAGCTGTGCAGCTCACCTGGCTGAGGTGATGGACAATAGGGACTTTTTGAAAATTTAAAGCTGAAATGTTCTGGTGGAACTTGTTGCTGTAGTCTAAACATTTTTTTTTAGAAATGTGTATATCTGTAAATGCGTGGAAAGGAAACTGTTAGCGTTTTTAAAATTTTTTTATTTTTACGCATTGTAATGAAATGCATTTCAGGAATGGCGTTTCATTCTGCTAGGCACGGAGGTGTCATGGTCCTGTAGTTTTTTTTTTTAACGGAATATGCAGTTTGCCTTTTTAAGGCTTGCAAGGTATCCGTATTGGTTTAAG
Source organism: Heterodontus francisci (assembly GCF_036365525.1). Classification (NCBI taxonomy): domain Eukaryota; kingdom Metazoa; phylum Chordata; class Chondrichthyes; order Heterodontiformes; family Heterodontidae; genus Heterodontus; species Heterodontus francisci. The sequence continues at coordinate 27,440,815 of NC_090408.1, read as the reverse complement.
ACCGGCAAGCCTTAGGAGTTATAGGAAGGTGCATTTTCGTTGCCTTAGAAACAGCCATTCGGAGACTGCGATTCAGAGGGTGCATTCTCGATAGCATGGAAACAGCCACTGGGAGTGAGCCTGATGCGATACATTTTTTTCAATTCAAATTTTGAACTGGGTGATTAGTGGAAGACAGTTTGTTCTAACAGAAGACACAGACAGCTGTGGTGTCAACACTGAAAAGAGCTCTCAACCATTTAAACTGAAGGAAATAGGATTTTTGTCTGTTTAATTATTATCTCTCGAAATTCTAAAAAGGCAAGCCAAGACAGAGATCTCTGGTAATTTAAATTGAAGAAAGGGAAGTTAGACTGTGACAATCTTTTATCCCTCAAAAACTCTAAAGTCAGATTGATTCTATTGAAAGTGTTTGCAAGTTGTTAATTGTTGACATTCTGTGAGGACTTCGAACAACATTGGACTGTAAATTTGCAAGGACTCTAATTTTTCTATTTTTAAATGTTCATAGTGTTTAAGAATTTAGTTCTTTTAATTAAAGTGTTAATTTGCTGCTTTAAAGATACCTGGTTTGGTTAGCCTCATTTGAGGGTTAATAGATGGTACAATTTGGTGGGTCTTTCTTTAATTTGGAAAGTTTTTAAATGATACCTATGGAACGATGGGATTGAATTAACAGTGCGTTGGTCCCACCATAATCAGAATCGTGTATTTTGATTGGGGGCTTTGACAGGAGCGGTCAATCGTAACACATGACTAACCTGTTGGGCAACCTGGGGTTTTCTGAATTGTGCCACACAGAAAGGAACAGAAGGCGCTGTGCAACTGAAGCTGGAAGAAGGCAGCCTCTCTCTTTCTTGCTTTCTCCCAAGCCACCGGACCCACGGAAGACACGTAAACCTCAAGAGAGAAAAGACTCCTATATTGGAACAAGTTGAAGTGTAAACTGGGCCCCAACAAATTTCAAGACATACCGGCAACCAAAGAATCCACATCGAACTTAAAGGACTGTAACTACCAGATATTGCCTCAAACTTTCCCCCTTTATTCCTTCTACTTTTTCTGTCTCTATCTGTGTGTGTGTTTATCGCATTGCGTCGCATATTCGTAGTCGTTAACCGGATTATAGTTTAAGGTTAATAAACTTCTACCTTTCTGTTTAAATCTAAGGAAACCTGTTTGATTTATTAGCCTTACAATTGAAGCAGTGAAAAGGATTCACTAAGGGGGAGCTAAAAATATGGTGTTTTAAAATTAAACCCACATACGGTGGGCTGAGAGGGAACCCCTAGACCCCTTCTCACCTGGTCGTAACAGAGAGTTTCAGCAGCATATGGGCTGAGGAGACAGGCAAAGTTGTAAAGGTGATCATTGTATATGTGCCACCTGACCCCATATATGTGAATTATGTCACCAATGGGCATAACTTAGAAGAGGAAGCCCAAGATAGGTCCTTTGAGAACTCCAGACGTTGTGGGAGTGGGAAGAGAAGCTATTGCGAGAGATGCTTTGACAATGATCAGATAGCCAACAAGCAGGAAAGTGGAGGAGGGCTGCTTTTGTTTAATGATGAGCTACTGTATTGAAGGCTATAGAGAAGTTGAGGAGGGCTAGGAGGGCAATGCACTGTGGTCAAAGTCACAGAGAATGTTGTTTGCCACTTGGGTTAGGGCCATTTTGGTGTTGTGAGAGAGGCAGAAACTGGATTGAAGATTCCAACATGGATTTGTGAGGGAGATGGGCGTAGATCTGGGAGACAACATGTTCAAGGAACATGGGGTGAAGAAGGGTGTCTGAAATGGGATGGTTGTTAACAAAGACAGAGGGATCAAAGATAGGTTTTTTGAAGAAAATGTGTAATGACATCAGTTTTGAAAGGGAGAGGGACAGTGTCTGAAGGAGAGGGAGCTGTTTAAAATATCAATTAGAACAGTGGCCAGCTAGGGAAGTTTAGTGGAAATGGCATTGCGTAAAAAGATGAGATAAGTTTAGAGAGAACTGGGAGAGAAACTAAAGCAAGAATGGAGTTCAGGGCTCGAGTGGAGGTGGGACTAGTGGGAGGTTTGGCTTGGTGAAGAGGGGGCAAAGAAACAGAAGTACCTGAGCAGATTTATTTCTCTCTTAGTGCTGAAGAAATCCATGAACTCCTGCCTTGTTGAAGTGAGGGCAGAAGAAGGAGGGGAGAGAGGTTTACTGAGGCAGTTGGTAGTAGAGAAAATGAACCTGGAATTATCTTTGACCAATGGGATGATCCAAGAGTAGTGAGTAAGAACGCTAGGCCATTAAACCATTTGTACCCCACATACACTCATATTTGTATACCATTGCCACCACTGGAAGAAATTCATAATTTTACATATTGTCATAATGCTAGTAAGGTTATGCAGAAATTAACTTGAAACAATATAGTTAAACATTTTACTTGCATGTTAAGATTTTTAAAAATCATAGAAATTAAAAGCTCAATTTCAAGTTTCCTTACGTGGGGAATGAAGTTTATTTGTAGAAATTTGAGAGTCTGAATAGTGGTTTAGGGGGCATACTTAATGAATACTGTTGAACTGGCAAGAGGGAAGGTTGAATGAGATCTAGGAGAGGCAGTAAGTTGAACACTTGTCATATCCAGTTATTAGAAGGAGGCAAATGAGCATGGGCCTTGGAGAGCTACATAAGGTACTAAGTAGAATAGAAAAAGTTAATCCTACTTTAAGTTAAAGCAGAACAAGGAAACAATGGTACAAACTTCAGGACTGAAGTCAGGAAGTGCTTCTTTCCAGAGAATGATGAATATAGGTATCATAGTCAGCTTTGGCAGTTTTCTAGGTTGGAATTATGGAAATATAGTTGGGATCATCCAACATCTCTGGAATGTGACAGTTGATTATGAACTTCAGACAGTCATACCAGGAATTGTATTTGATGTCTGCGGTAGGAATTGTATCCACCATGGGCTGGTTGTGGGATGGAGAAGAGGGAAAAACACTGTAAGCCAGTGTGGGTTATATGACATATATACATTTTCGGGAAAGATTTTGTAGTTTAGGTGTGAAGTATAATGAGAGATGAGCTATTTAGTGAATGGATGGTATGTGTAGGGCTTCAAAGAAACACGTTGCAGACCGTAGTTAAATTTGGTAAGGAGTAAACTTAAAGTGGCAAACATTTCAATTAAAACTAAAAGGGCACAAATGTTCTCAATAGCAAGACTTGTGAACTACAATAATAAATATAAATTATTTTCTCACAACAAGAAGCTTTGCTCAGTGGAGTGTGCGTTGAAAAAGCAGTGCTACTTTGGTGCAGCCCTATATTTGATCCACACACCCTCCAAGAATGGCTCCTTGCTGGGAGTGTGTAATTAGTGAATTTATCCTTAAATGTCAGTTTTGCACAGTTGTTAGCATTCATGCCTCAGAAGTTGTAGATTCAAGCCCTATCCAGAAACTGAACACATAACCTGGACCAACACTTAAGTGCAACATTGAAGAACTCCTGCTTCATTTGATGTGCCGTCTTCAGTTAAGACAAATTAATGCCCATTTTCCTATTCAGATGGACGTAAAATATTACATGGTACAATTCAGAGAAGTGCAGGAACTTCTCCTGGTGTCCTGGACAACAATCATCCTTCAACCTGTGCCACTAAAAACAGATAAACTGGCCATTCATTTCATTTGCTCTTAATGGAATCTTCCTGTGTACAAATTGGCTGTTGCATTTCCTACATAACGACAGTGACTACATGTCAAAAAGTAATTTATTAGATGTGCTGAAAACGTGATTAGGTGCCATATAAATACAAGACTTCTTTCTGAATCTTGTCAAGATATTTCATACTTTGTGAAGGTGTGTTTATTTTAACATTATTTTTTAAATCACATTTTTTTTTTGTTCCAGCTTTTCTTACACAAATTAAGGATTCTGATGCATTACTAACACATCCCAGCAGAAAGGTAAAAACATTGCAGGGGTATTTTATGTAACAATAGTAAAATGACTTGCCAGTCAGGTGTAATGTTTATCATTAATATATAGCTGCATGAACAAAAGCCAGGAGCAGATATTTGGAGTGCTGGGGTGAATTTCCTTGGGGCTGCTCCTGTCAGCTGCCATAACTTTGGTGGAAACTTTGTGCAGTAAACGGTGTTTCAGCTAAACTTCTTCCGAAGTTACAGCATCAGAGCAGAAGACTCCATGAGGAAATTCCCAGTGGTACTAATTTTATTGCCCAATTAACATCACAAAAAAATCTGATATCTAGACATGTGAGTTACTTCACAGTAATGTTTATACCACTCCACACATAGAAATCATAGAAAGTTTATGGCACAGAAAGAGGCCACTTGGCCCATCATGTCTGTGCCAGCCGAAAAACGTTCCACCCATTCTAATCCCACCTTCCAGCATTTAGTCTGTAGCACAGCAGATTATGGCACTTGAGGTGCATATCCAGACTTTTTTTGAATGAGTTGAGGGTTTCTGCCTCAACTACCCTTTCAGGCAGTGAGTTCCAGACCCCCATCACCCTCTGGGTGAAAAAACCTTTCCTCATTTCCCCTCTAATCTTTCTACCAATCACTTTAAATCCATGCCCACTAGTCATTGACCTCTCTGCTAAGGTAAATAGGCCCTTCACCTCCACTCTATCCAGGCTCCTCAAAAGTTTGTACATTTCCATCAGATCTCCCCTCAGCCTTCTCTGTTCCAATGAAAACAACCCCAGCCTATCCAGTCTTTCCTCATAGCTGCAATTTTCCTGTCCTGGCAACATCCTTGTAAATCTCCTCTGTACCCTCTCTAGTGCAATTCTATCCTTTCTGTAATGAGGTGACCAGAATTGCACACAGTACTCAAGTAGTGGTCTAACCAATGAGTTATACAGTTCCAGCATAACTTCCCTGCTCTTATACTCTATACCTTGGCTAATAAGGGAAAGGATTCCATATGCCTTCTTAACCACCTTATCGACCTGTACTGCTACCTTCAGGGATCTGTGGACATTTACTCCAAGGTCCCTCACCTCTTCTACACCTCTCAGTATTTTCCCATTTATTGTGTATTCCTTTGCCTTGTTTGACCTCCCCAAATGCATCACCTCACACTTCTCTGGTTGAATTCCATTTGCCACTTTTCTGCCCATCTGACCGGACCATCAACATCTTCCTGCAGCCTACAGCTGTCCTCCTCGCTATCTACCACATGGCCAATCTTTGTGTCATCTGCAAACTTTTTAATCATGCCCCCTACATTTACATCCAAATCGTTAAATATATACAACAAAAAGCAGGGGACCGTGCCGAGCCCTGTGGAACGGCACTGGAAACAGTGCTCCAGTCACAAAAGCACCCGCCAACAATTACTCTTTGTTTCTTGCCACTGAGCCAATTTTGTACCCACCTTGCTGCATTTCCCTGGACCCCATGGGTTTTAAAAATTTTTTTAACCAGTCTGCCATGTGGGACCTTGTCAAAAGCCTTGCTAAAATTCCATGTAGACCACATCAACTGCACTACCCTCATCTATCTTCCTTGTTACTTCTTCAAAAAATTTGATCAAGTTGGTCAGACAAGATCTTCCTTTCACAAGTCCATGCTGACAATCCTTGATTAATCTGTATCTTTCTGAGTAATAGTTTATCCTGTCTCAGAATTGATTCCAATAATTTTCCCACTACTGAGGTTAGACTGACTGGCCTGTAAGTATTCGGTCTATCCCTCGCTCCCTTTTTAAACAGAGGTATGTTTTTAGCAGTCCTCCAATCCTCATGACAATGACAAAACATGACAGTGTTGGTTTAACAGTGATAAATGTTTGATCGCAGTAAACTAAATAATCAATTATTTGGAGGAAGACCAATTAATTTAAATATGGAAGCCACATTCTATTCTGGCTGTGAAGAATGTGGCATGGCATTTCAGATTCCTGTGATCCTAGCTATCTTGGTCATTTGGTGCTATGATGCTCAATTTGGTCAATGAAAAAAAAGTATTTCAGGTCTTTATTTCTCAGTACAAAGCAGTCCAGTTGCATTTATTCCATGCCATCACAGATGATTCTTGTTTAAGAATGAAACCTTTATATCTAATTTCTATTGTTGAATTGTACTGGATTCCTGTGGTCTTACTATGTTGTACATCACTATAAACTACTCACATAAGTTTTTCTATCCTTTTCTTGTCATCCCTCCACTCTACCAAGTCTGGCTATTTTTAAATTAATGGTACTAGGTGCTTTTTCAGGTAAATGGCATGGCACAAAGTACCAGGTATTACTGAATCCAGCTGCATTCCTGATCTGAAGCAGCAGGTTTCACCTGGAAAAACAGATAACTGACATGCCACAAGAAAGAAGATGGAGGGTAACAATAGTTGAAGAGAATACGAAGAGAGTATTAAAAAATCAGAAGAAAACATTGAAGTCAGAGTAAGGATTTTATTGCCTGTTCTGCTACTCCACCCATTAAGACATTGTCTTGCACGGTTATCTGGAGCTGAAAGGGGAACTGGTCAACCCCTTCAGGTCCCATTAATGAGGCAGGCTGCCTGGTCAATCATCAACAGTGGCTTGGAGTATTGTATATCCCTCTCTCCCACTGAGGGTTGATTCATTTGCAATCTTCTGTCATCAAAGTTGCCATCTTGGATCCAGTTTGGCCTCATCGAGATCATGCTGCCTTGCCTGCCCACCCTTGAAAGAGGGTAGAAAGTAGCTGATTATTAAACAACTGTGGAGTGTGAGTTTGAGTCCTCACTAAACAGCAGGTAACAGGATTCTCTCACAAGTGTTATGGTGAGTAGCACAATGTCATGAACACGTGCTATGCTAAATGATTTTTTTTTAATCCATTGGTTGGAAACCTGAATTAAACTTTAAGAAAAAGGAGAAAAGGGAACTGATAAAAGATGACTGCTAGCAACCAAAATGGCCACCACAATTTACATCAAAATACCGTACATTCCAATGTATCGTTGTGGAGACGGAGGTCTGGACATCTCCAACCACAACAATGGCCTGAGAATTTTGAATGGGCTACCTGCCCGGCCTTCATTAACAAGACAATAAAGGCAATCTTATAACATTAACACTTGTGGAGATAGACCACTCAAAGAGTAATCACTGAAACAATGGAATTCTTAGACATGGTCTAATTTAAGTTGCAAGAGAGAGACTACACAGAGCCATCATGTGACAAACCCACGATCTGTGTGAAACTAGCTGCTTTTTCTGTTTGTAGGTAGACAAGCGCCTAAGACTGACTAGTAAAGGACCCAAGTGGGGCCTCTCTCTCTTTCTCCCTCTCTCTCTCCAGGCCACCTTGCAAGTTCGAACCCTGCCTGCTGGCTATAACCATCCAAGCCTATCATTGCTGCAGACAGAGACCCCATGAAGAAAACCATCTGCATCACTGTCTCTAAGAAAACCCTGAACCAGTAGGCCACATCTGCAAGCTGGAACCCTCAAGATCACTGAGTTCAGCCAGAAGACAACTGAGTTACCAAACTCCACAGACTGTATACTCTTTTTATTTTATTTGCTAATCCAACCAATCTATTCTTCCCCACTCTGTAACCTATTTGTGTGTGTGATTCTTGTGTGTGTGTGTAAGTTGGAGCATAGTTTATTATTTTACTTGGATCAGGTTTAGTTTTTAAGTACAATAAAGCTAACCTCTTGTTTAAACTCAAGAAAACCTGTCCGATTGGTTCTTTTATGATCATAGCACTTAAAGAGTTGAACACTGAATTGGTAAGCATATCCACTTTTTAAAAGAGATAAACCCTGTTGTGGTCAAACAAGGAGAGGGACAAGAGGGGAGCCTTTCGACCCCCTCCTCACCTGATCTTTACAACAATATGCATGACTGAATTTCCACTATCCTCCTGACCACAACTTGGGCACACACCATACTCTATGGAACAATGATTCTGCTTCCTTAGGGAGTGCAGAGCATCATGGACTGCTGCTTCCCTCTTTACAGCTAATCATGATAAGCACCAAACCCTGGATATATGAGCACGTAATTTCATAACCAGCTTCCAAATAATGTCTTCCAATTTCTGTAATTCCAAGCCACTTGAGTTTTTTCATCAGTTATATGATGAACATCTGCCTTCAATGGATAGAATGATCTAAACAGCATAGCTTGCATTGTGTCAACCACATTGATATTTCAGACATCCAAGGCCAATGTTGCTTATAAGAGTTATTCATCAACTGCTTAATCCAGATCCTTTTGAGGGATGTTATTCAGAGGAAAATGTCTGACATGAGGGTGACTCCCTCTTCAGGGTGATGATTGGTAAATTGGTCTGCAACATTGATGATTTAGAAGAATATCTCCGCTCTTCATTGATTTTTTTGGCTCAGTGCTAGCACTCTCGGCTTTGAGTCAGAAGATCGCGGGTTCAAGTTCCACTCCAGAGATTTGAGAACAGAAAGAGGAAGTACTGCAATGTCAGAGGTGTCTCTTTCAGGTGAAACTGAGCCCCTAACTATCCTCTCATGTAGATGTAAAAGATCCCATGGCATTATTCAAAGAAAAGCGGGGATATTCTTCTCATCTTCTGGCCAATATTTATTCCTCAATCAACATTTTTAAAAAGAGCATCCAGTTATTTATCTCATAGCTGTTAACGGGACCTGACTGTACAAATTATCTGCTGTGGTTCCCTATATTGTAACAGTGACACTATACTTCAAAAAGTACTTAATTGACTGCAAAGCACTCTGGGATCCCCAAAGTCATATAGGCGCTATATAAATGCTAGTTCCTTCTGTTTCAAAGGGGTTCTGAATTGTCAGAACTTTTGACCAAGTAAGCCATTGCACCTTGTCGAAATCATGAAGTTGTTTTTTTTATTCAAGAAGGTTGGGAACATTGTTGAAGGTGCTAAATATGAATTGATACTGTTAGTCATTTATTTATTAACAAGTGGATTTGTGTTAAGATGATTTTACTCAAATTTTGGATGGGCAGAAGTATTTGGATACAATGCTTAAGAAGCTGTTTAGGTTTAGACAATACCATTAAACCCTAAAAAATAATTATTCAGCGCATTTAATTATTTACTTAAATAAATGCAGGTTAATAGATGGCTAAAAGAGAGTAACAAGACAGTAATTTTGTTAAGCAATTTGGATTCTGCGTTAATCCTGAGATTTTATGACCACAAGATTGAAACTCAATATATGTTTTTTGCAATTTCTCCCTTCCTCGCTTCTCCTGAAGGCATTGACTGCTTGTTGGGGTATAGTTCGATGGGTCTTAAGCCACCTCTGGTACACCACCCAGCTTGCCGTTATTCAGACAAATTGACTGACGGAGGCATCACGGCCAAATTTAATCTAGCTCTCACATGGCACCCATACCTGCCAACTTCTAGCATAAATTGTTGGTTAAAGACAATCAGGAGCAGGAAGCTTGGTTGATTTCCTTCTTTCTAACCAAGAGACACTGAAGTCTTTTGTAGCATTCCGGAAGGCATTCCTGCTAAAATCAACAAACTCGGGACAGAATGGAGGTTCAACCTGGGACCTCCCTGTTCGTTGTGGCTGTTATTCCTGAATGAATTCAAATCATGGGAGCAGCTTATGTTTTTTCCTCCAGGCTGGGAATTTCCTCCAGCAGTCACCCGCTCTAGCTGCCGTAAGTTATGCGTGTAAGCGGGATCACTGCCAATGCTACGCCGCCAGAACGGGAGAAACACCAAAGAAATTACTAGCCGTGGTTGCTGGGGGTTAAATTTTCTTTACTTTGCGAATTTTAGCAAAGTAATAGCTGTGAGGGAGAAGGGATGTAATGTCAGCAGAAAGCACTCCTGTACTACTTATTGGTGCTTATCTGATCTAAAGATCACTCCTCCAAATATTCATCAAAAAATTGGCAAAAATTATTAAAAATTCAGCTTTGTGCTTGTTAAGACCTTGTTAAAGTTACTAATTAGTAACTCATGTAGCAGTTGCAGCTGTACGGTTAAATTGAAAAATTAGTATTTTATTCCAGGTCAGATCTGGCAGTGGTGATTTTGGCAAAGGGAAGGATTTAGAAGTATTTACACATTAATGACAGAAGTGAATAGTATGAGGACAAGAGAGCAAATCAGGCATGAGTTTCAAAAAAAGGCAGCAGTTGCCAATTTTCGATCTCTTTTCGTGTAATAGATTGAGTTGTAATATTATTGCTTCAGTATTAGCATATTGGGCACCATTTTAACTCTTATGTAAGTGTTTTTGACTGAGTTAAAATCAGGCCCGTTATTGCTATATTTATGCCGTAAATCATTATATAATTTTACACAATGCCTTGTTGCTTAAAACAACACTCCAGACCCTAATAAATGTTTATTTTTAAATTGCCAAGGGATCATGAAATGCAATAAATTCTGATTTTGTAGAGTATGAGCAGGATTCATATATATGTTAATTTTGTGATAGTTTCAAGCCTGTAATCTTTCATATAATTTATCCACATGATGTCTGATCAAAAACAAATTCTATAATTTGTATTCTCAGGAAATGCATCTTCCAAAGCCACACATTTCCATGATTTCATTAGTGGGCCTTAAGAAGAAAGTGGGAATTTCTCCTATTTCTTAAATGGAGAATATTGTCGGCCCAGATTATTTTTATTTTCAAAAAGATTGATTTTGATTTGTTGAAAGTTTAACATTAAATATTTTTTCAACACAAGCATTTATAGATATTATGAGTTTTGCACAATTAAGTGTTATTAAAATTGTTTTCTTTTTAACAGCTTTCTGAAGAACCTTTCTTTGCACGCGAGGACTGGACTGTTGAGGTAGGATTTTCAATGTTTTACTGAACTTCACAAGGCAGCTAAACATTTCTTAACTGAAGTAAATTTAAAAATTAACTACGAAGAAACTAGGCTTGAGGCAGAAGTTTGGTAGATATTACAGACTACTCTTGGTGGGATACAGATACCATTTTGATTAGGAAATTATGTTTTGAAATTTGCAAATGTGTGCAATAAGAAAAAAAATTCTCTCTATTAAGCCCATTTCATTTAACAAAACACAGAGGGGCTGACAATCTATGCTGGCTTTTGACACAATAGGCGTGCAATGCCTGTGCAACAAACTCCAAGGGTTGCATTTTTGGTTTCCAGTAATGATGTGCTTATTTTTTGTGCACAGCAATGGGAAGGGCAATGTCTTACAGCTGAACGATCTGCTGGGTATGTTGTTGAATTGGCACTTTTCTGTTCATGTAGCACAAAACACCTACTGCAATCGCTAAAATATTATTTTTCAGGTAGGAAATATATAAAACATTTCCCTTGCCTTTTTCCATGGGGGAAATGGGTGGGTGTAGTTTACCACAAAAATACTGCCCTCCTCTATAAAAATAGTCACAATCTCCTTTCTGATTTAATTTCAATATTGTTTTTATTTAGTCTCAACATTTCCCAGGCTTCAAACCACTGGAGTTTACTGAACTTCCTCAACAGATTGAGGCAATACAACTGCTGAACTGGATTAGGAGGGCCCAGAATTTTAATGTAAGTCATTATTATTAAAATTTGATTCAATTTTTGTTCAGTAACTGTTCTATTTACTTAGGATACATCCTGGATTTTTTTTAGAGTTTTTCATAGTCTGTTTTTTTCTGAAATTTGAAACATTCTAGCATACCAACAACTACTGTGCCTTCCGAATTTGTTGTGGTAAATTTAAAGGTTTGAGAAATGGATTGTTTGAGGATGTGGCAAAGGACAAAGCTCTTCTAAGCAATAGGTTCACAGGTGCTTTAGATAAAATATAGGAAATAACAATGTGACAATTTGATTACATCATCACAAATAATTTGTATCTATTTTAAAGCGAACTAAATTTCTTATCTTAACTTCAATATGTATATGGATGTCAAATTTCACTCTGTTCTGTCCATCTCTTTCACCATATGTGTTACAAAAGATGATTTGCAATTTTGCTTTTAATTAAGTTTCATAAAAATAGTATCAACATTTATTTTGTGGTAGATAACAATATTGTAAACTAAACTAGGTAGAATTGGGGACAGACTAAATTTTGATAGTTGGTGATTTGTTTCTGGGCCAATGCTACTCTATACAGTAGAAAATGTACAAGAATGCCACAGGATGAAGCTAAGACAAAAATGCTGGACATACTTAGCGGGTGAGATAGCATCTGTGTAGGGAATAAGCAAGTTAATGCTTTAGGCTTGCTTCCTTTGTCAGAATTGGAAGATACTATAGAGTTTATAAAAGAACTAAACAAGGGGCAGTGGAAGGGGAAAGAAAAGTACATAAACACAAGGAAAAAAATCAAATCACCTGTAATGTATTTCAATGACAGAAGGAAAATAAGAATGAGACAATAGGAGGCACAAAGGGAGAAATATGGCAAGTATGTCACAGAGAGTATATGAATAGCTAAAGGGATGGGTTAGGCAGGTGAAAGGGAAACATGAAAAACTGGCAATGCAGAGCTGACCCCAGTAGCCTTGATGTTGCCTGATCTGCTGAGTGTGTCGAGCATTTTATGTTTTTGTTTCAGATTTCCAGCATCTGTTGTATTTTGCTGTTTGTTCAATGCCAGAGGCTGATTTGCTGTCTGATTTCTCCTACCCTCTCAGTAGGGAGCCCATCCTCAGGCAAGGTTATGAAGATGAAACTTGCCATGTGAGGTAGTGGTTGGTACAACAATGTCTCCTATCATGCACTTACAAATTGTTTTGAGTAATGAGCTTATAATACATAACTAATAACAAATCAACATAAACTTCTTAACAGTTTGGATTTCAGAATACCTTAAAGAAGCTGATTCTCTCAGATGCATCTGCTGCCATTCTTCAAGATGCTTTTTGGTGGTTTTTCCTTTTCAAGTTTGAGGTATAGTTGAAATATTTGTCTGGGTGTTTTATTTGTAATGTTTTGTAACACATCAGGGTATTTTTTCATCGTTAGCACTTTCACCAAAGAGCTTTGCCAGGATGGAATTGGTGCATAATGCATCCATAATGGATGGAACTTCATGGGTCATGCTCCCCAAATTCTTAATAGGTGCTTTTGATGTGGTAATCCAGAAGTGCTGAAGATGAAAATGCGCCCCTATTTCTCCATTCACCATCAAGAGCTAATATAGATTAGAGTTCAAATTTAAAACTTTCTGATCTGTACCACTCAGCTATTTACTAGATAAACTCATTAAGCCATCATCATCAACAATGACTTGTATTTACATAGCGCAGTTAACAATGAAAAGTGTTCCACAGACAAAAATGGATGCCACACCTAAACAAGAAATATTAGAAGGGGTGACCAAAACCTTGCTCAAGGAGGATCTTGGAGGATAGAGAAGAGTAGCGGTTTAGGGAGGGGATTACAGACCATAGGGCCTAGATGGCTGAGGTGACAATTGCCCATGATGAGGCAAGAGGAGAGGGAGATGCACAAGAGACTAGAATCAGAGGAGCATAGAGTTCTCGGGAGTCATAGGGATGTAAACATAAGGATGAGAATTTTAAATGTGATGTTTTGGGGCACCAGGAACAAATGTAGGTCAGCTGGAACTGGGTAATGGGTAATCTATCAAAGAGCTGCTTCTCAGAAATCTTATGTTCAGTGTTTCTCTTGACTTGTTTAATACTTTTAACCTGTATTTGCTTGTCTTTTATAATTTACCCAATCTTCTTGCTTATCCAATTTTTTGTAAGTTTCGAAAATCTTGTATTTATTCTCTATGATTCTCATTACAACATATTTTGTCATGGTCCCTGTTGCCTTTAATCTATTTTTCAGTTGTATTTGGTATATAGAACTGAATTCCTTAATAAAATTGTGATTTTAACAAATTTATTCTTGATCATTACAAGCCTTCCCAAGAAGATCAAGATCACCTGTTTACCAGAATTGCTGATAGTTTTGTGACACTTCTCATGATTTCCCCTTCTGAGTTGCGAGATAAGCTCTTGGAGGTAATGTCACCAACTTATATATTTGTATAGAGGTTATGATATTGTATTTTTTAATTCACTATAGACATTTTGCCACTAATGCTGATACCTTTTTTAAAAATTAAATGCTCTTCTTCAACTCCTACTTACCACTAAGACATAGTGCTCCTGCACTGTTTCTATCAGTTTGTGGGGAATGCTTCGGATAGGAGAATGTTTGTCAACTTGGCTCAGTTGGTAGCACTAATTGGCTCTGACTCAGAGTCCCACTCCAGGATTGAAGGGTAATAATCTAGGCTGACAGTACTGATAAATGTCGTATTGCAGATGAGATGTCTGTTGGTGGAAACTAAAGGTTGAAAGGCATAATTTGATGAATGTCAAGAAATTCACCCAAGATCATAAGTCAAATTAAATCTGTTTTACTTGAAATTCCCAGCTACACTAACAACATAAAATTTCAATTTCTCTCTGTGGAAAAATTGTCTTAAAAATAGAATATTAATATTTTGTGTTTCAAAAACAAATGATGCATTTATTTCATTCACCAGAAATTAATCCTAATTATGACTGTTTCTTGTGCATGAAATAAACTGGTGAATAATTTAAACTCTATGCCACATCCTGTTTTTCTTGAGGTCAGCTTGGGCCCAAAAATCTGCAGGTCTGACATTCTAGTCTGAGTGCTGGGATGCGCCCACGAGAACCCTCCACCTAATTTACAGGCCTTGCATTGGTTTTCCAGTAGGCGTGCACTGTTCAGATGTGCGCAGATTCAGAGTCCTTCAAATTTTATGGTTCCTGACCTTTACGATTCATGCATTTGTGATGTGCCCTTACTAGAGTCTTTAGAATCTAGACTAATTAGATGTGGAGAAGATGTTTTCACTTGTCCAACACTGGGGTCATAAGTTTAAGATGGTTCCGAATAAATCTGACAAAGAATTCAGGAGAAACTTCTTTACCCAGTGAATGGTTAGAATGTGAACTTGCTACTGCATTGAGTAGCTGAAGCAAATAGCATAATGCATTTAAGGGGAAGCTAGATAAGTACATGAGGGAGAAAGAGGATATGCTGATGGGGTTAGATGAAATAGCATGGGAAGAAGCTCAACAGGCGATTAAACACTGGCATAGACCAGTTGGGACTGTGTTTCTGAGCTGTAAATTTTATGTATTCTATAACCTCACTTGGCTATGAATGTTCTGTTTGCAGGCCTATGCCAGTGCTGTTTTTCATCTAACCACTAAGATGTGCATGGCTTCATGTCTGTTAATATACTGTTATGCTATCTGTAAAGTGCTAGGAACTAATTGTAATGTATAAGTGTTCTGGGGGACCACATTCACGGCTGCACTAGAGAATCATGTGACGTGTAACAGGAAACTAACAAGGGGCTGTCCAAATCAGGTAGCATGGAAGTTTGATTAAACAAAGAGCTCCAGCCTTTTCAAGTCTAAGGTGTGATTATTTCCAACATATGGGAACCAGAAAACAACAAGGAGACATAATAATGTCTTGCCAATCTACAATGATACATATTGGTGTTGTATTGTTCTGTGCTACTTTCTGCTTTTGCAGGATTTTCTCTGATTAACCCCAAGACTTAAGGACTAAATAAACAGTGAAAGGATAAAAATAGAGATGGTGCAGGATTTTGCAGGACTGTTAATGGACAGCATTGCTATAAATGTTTGACAAAAGAACAGACTCAACCCTCAAATCACACCTCATATCAACACTCCTATCCTAATTACAAATAACAGAAGCTCAGCAACAAAGAGACTTTTTTTCAATTTATATCCCTTCAACAGCTTCCAAATATATAGCTAACTGTCACCTCTGCATTTTGTTTTTCTGGTTGTATGGTTGATAGCTTAGTCTCCTGGGTGTCAGTGCAGAAACACAACTTTGCTATGTGTAAGCTGAACACACAGAATCAATCTATTATTTTAATCTCAGTATGATTTAGTGACTGTGATGATTATCCATAAAATGTACTTATCAGAATGAAATAAAAAATAATTGAACTTACAACTCTTCCAGTTCACATTTGTGACATTTAATCATAAGTTGGATGGATCAAGGAAAGGAAATACTGTGAGTCAGAGTGAATGTTAATGCAGCAAAGAAAGGAGTGAGTGAAAAACATTCTTTTTCCTTGTCATTTGGATACCAAAAATCCCAAACACTCAAACAAAATACTAATACTAAATTTGTGGCCAAATACAAAATGACTGTTTGATTAAGACCAGATGAATGATTCTCAATACATTCCATCAAATGTTACTTGATATCATGCTACATCTAACATCTTTTTGGAGGTTGGGGAGGGGTTTTCTTGTTATCCTGTTCTATCTTTCCATATAAGTATGACAAAAATCAAAATTTACCTGCAGCTCACACCAAATAATTTTAGAACTATCTATGTACCAAAGAATATGAACATGTTTTTGTAAAATCACTTTTGAAGCCCTGTGTTTCTCTTTGCTATGCTGCAAGTTTTCTCCTTCTTAGCTGTGCCATGCTATAGTTAACTTCCACTGCAACACTGTTGGTGGAAAATGCAGAATAACTGTAGATTTTATCAAATTCCTGAGTAGAAAGTGCACTTGTTTGCTTTTGGTATCTTCCTAGCTGAGATACAATACCAAACATGCTTTTGATAAGGTCCCACATGGGAGATTGGTTAAGAAGGTAAGAGCCCATGGGATCCAAGGCAATTTGGCAAATTGGATCCAAAATTGGTTTAGTGGCAGGAGGCAGAGGGTGATGGTCAAGGGTTGTTTCTGCGAGTGGAAGCCTGTGACCAGTGGTGTACCACAGGGATCGGTGCTGGGACCCTTGCTATTTGTAGTATACATTAATGATTTAGACGTGCATATAGGAGGTATGATCAGTGAGTTTGCAGATGACATGAAAATTGGTGGTATCGTAAATAGTGAGGAGGAAAGCCTTAGATTATAGGACGATATAGATGGGCTGGTAAGATGGGTGGAGCAGTGGCAAATGGAATTTAATCCTGAGAAGTGTGAGGTGATGCATTTTGGGAGGACTAACAAGGCAAGGGAATATACAATGGATGGTAGGACCCTAGGATGTACAGAAGGTCAGAGGGGCCTTGGTTTACTAGTTCGCAGATCACTGAAGGCATCAGCACAGGTAGATAAGGTGGTTAGGAAGGTATATGGGATACTTGCCTTTATTAGCCGAAGCATAGAATATAAGAGCAGGGAGGTTATGATGGAGCTGTATAAAACGCTAGTTAGGCCACAGCTGGAGTACTGTGTACAGTTCTGGGCATCACACTATAGGAAGGATGTGATTGCACTGGAGAGGGTGCAGAGGAGATTCACCAGGATGTTGCCTGGGTTAGAGCATTTCAGCTATGAAGAGAGACTGAAAAGGCTAGGGTTGTTTTCCTTGGAGTAGAGAAGGCTGAGGGGAGACATGATTGAGGTATACAAAATTATGAGGGGCATTGATAGATTAGATAGGAAGAAACTTTTTCCCTTAGCGGAGGTGTCAATAACCAAGGGGCACCGATTTATGGTAAAGGGCAGGAGGTTTAGAGGGGATTTGAGGAAAAAAATTTTCACCCAGAGGGTGATTGGAATCTGGAACGCACTGCCTGAAGGGGTGGTAGAGGAGGAACTCTCACAACATTTAAGAAGTATCTAGATGAGCACTTGAAATACCATGACATACAAGGCTATGGGCCAAGTGCTGGAAAATGGGATTAGAATAGTTAGGTGTTTGATGGTTGGCACAGACATGATGGGCCGAAGGGC
Organism: Heterodontus francisci; assembly: GCF_036365525.1. Lineage (NCBI taxonomy): Eukaryota > Metazoa > Chordata > Chondrichthyes > Heterodontiformes > Heterodontidae > Heterodontus > Heterodontus francisci. The sequence goes on along the minus strand of NC_090408.1, from coordinate 27,423,085 downwards.
CTGTTTCTGTGCTGTATGACTCTATGACTCTATGAAGATATGGAACTCACTGTTCTGCAGACTCCAGGAGATGTTGTTTGGTTCCTCGGATGTGTGTGTCGCTGGCAAGGCCTACATTTATTGCCCATCCCTAATTGCCCTCGACAAGGTAGTGCTGAGCCTCCTTCTTGAACCACTGCCGTCTATCTAGTGTAGGTACACCCACAGTGCTGTTCGGGAGGGAGTTCCAGGATTTTGACCCAGCGACAGTGAAGGAACAGCGATATAGTTCTAAGTCAGGATGATGTGTGACGTGGAGAGGAACTTGCAACTGGTGTTGTACCCATCTGCTGCCCTTGTTCTTCTGGGTGATAGAGGTCCTGAGTTTGGAAGATGCTGTTGAAGAAGCCTTGGCAAATTGCTGCGGTGCATCTTGTAGATGGTACACACTACTGCCACTGCGCCGGTGGTGGGGGGAGTGAATGTTTAAGTTAGTAGATGGGGTGCTGATCAAGCGCACTGCTTAATCTTGGATGGTGTCAAGCTTCTTGAGTGTTGTCATTCAGGCAAGTGGAGAGTATTTCATCATACTCCTGATTTGTGCCTTGTAGATGATGGACAGGCTTTGGGGAGTCATGAAGTGAGTTACCTGCTGCAAATCTCTCAGCCTCTGACCTGCTCTTGTAACCACAGTATTTATATGGTTGGTCTAGTTAAGTTTCTATTTAACAGTAACCCCCCAGGATGCTGATGGTGGGGGAATTCAGCGATGGTAATGCCATTGAATGTCAAGGGGAGATGACTAGATTCTCTCTTGTTGAAGATGGTCATTGCTGAGCACTTGTGTGGCACAAATGTTACATGCCACTTATCATCCCAAGCTTGAATGTTGTTCAGGTCTTGCTGCATGCTGGCACAGACTGCTTCAGTATCTGAGGAGTTGTGAATGGTGCTGACCATTATGCAATCATCAGTGAACATCCCCACTTCTGACCTGATGTTGGAGGGAAGGTCATTGATGAAGCAGCTGAAGATGCTTGGGCCTAGAATATTATCCTGAGGAACTCCTGCAGCAATGTCCGGGGCTGAGGTGCTTGGCTTCCAACAACTACAAGCATGTTCCTTTGTGTTATGTATGACTCCAACCAGTGGAGAGTTTGCTTCCTGATTCCCATTGACTTCAGTTTTGTTACGGCTCCTTGGTGTCACACCTGCTCAAATGCTGCCTTGATGTCGAGGGCTGTCACTCTCACCCCACATCTGGAATTGAGCTCTTTCATCCATGTTTGGTCAAAGGTTGTAATGAGGTCTGGAGCTGAGTGGTCCTGGCAGAACCCAAACTTAGCATTGGTGAGGAGGTTGTTACTGTGTAATTACCACTTGATAGCACAGTTGTTAACACCTTTCTGCTGACGATTGAGAGTATACTGAATGGACGGTAATTGGCCGGATTGTATTTGTACTGCTTTTTGTGGACAGGGCATACCTGGGCAATTTTCCACAGTGTTGAGTAGGTTGTAGCTGTACTGGAACAGCTTGGCTAAGGGTGCAGCTAGTTCTGGAGCACAAGTCTTCAGTACTAGCTGGGATGTTGTCAGGGCTCATAGCCTTTGCTGTATCCACTACCATTACCCATTTCTTGATATTGTTACGACCAAGGCGTGAGTAATGCACTGTTAATTCTGTCCCACTACTCCACAGGTCATAGCATATCAAATAAAGTTTCCCACCCACCAAAGAATAGCCAAATTAAACATTTTATTTTTCCCCAGAATAAAGCACACCAAATCAGATTTCTTTAAACAACAACATTAACTATTCATTAGAAAAGAAATAATAAGTCTTAACTGCTAATGAGATAAATCTAATATATATATATATATATATATATACCTTGCGTGGCATCCGACTATTTGGCCCTGGGACATCTCACCATACCGAAAACATCCTACCAGAACGTGATAAACGCAGTCATTTTTATTATTCCTTCTACTTCTAAGAAACAGCTGTGAACCAAAAATCCTTTTTCCCCGGTTAACCATTTTTTTTTGGAATATTTATGTGTGTGCATGAGGGCTGAGGAACTGTGTGTGTATATATATATCTATATATACACACATACAGTTCCTCAGCCCTCATGCACACACATAAATATTCCAAAAAAAAAACGGTTAACCGGGGAAAAAGTCGGATGCCACGCAAGGTCTCTCCAGGCGAGGTGGATGAACAGTCTTTGATGGGTAGGTATTCAAGGCAATTTGTCTGCAGCAGGCGTCACAAGGGTCTTTCAGCAGGGGCGCAGCAACTGGTCTGCTTGGGTTTTTAAAAACAGCAGTCTAGCAATAGAAGCTTTCTTGAGATTTCAGGAACTCCCAAAACACAAGAGACAACAGGAACCACTCTGGATGCAGGAATTCTTCAGAAACTGGAGGCAATAGGATGTGCCACCTTTCAAATGCAGGATTGCTTCTCGAGAGATGTAGGATTCCTTCACAGAGACTTTTCTGAGTCTAAATGTCTTGCTGCAGACAGGTTAAAGCAAGATTTCAAATGCCCGCTCTTTGTCCAACTCACTGGTTTTTAAAAATGTCCAAAGTGAAAAAAACTATCCTGAGCCGATCACATGGCCAGACAGTGCGTTTCCTCTGTCACTCATAAGAGATCAAAACCCCTTGCTATTTCCTTGAAACTGCTTGCTTCCCCTATTCTTGCATACAAAGTCAACATCCAAAAATTCCAGCTATTTGCAGGTGTCCAAGTCTACTGAAAATCCTTTTTTCAGTTTTTTAAAACACACAGAAGTCTAAGATTTTAGTACAAAAAAACCTTTTGTAACAATATCATATGGAGTGAATTCAATTGTCTGAAGACATCTGTGATGGTGAGGATCTTAGAAGGAGGTCGAGATGGATCAACCACTCTGCACTTCTGGCTGAAGATGGTTGCAAATTCTTTAGGTGTTTCTTTTGTACTGACATGCTGGGCTCTGCCATCATTGAGGATGGGAATGTTTTTGGAGCCTCCTCCTCCTCCTGTTAATTATTTAATTGTCCGTGGCATGCTCTCTTGTGCTCCTTATTGAACCAAGTTTGGTTCCCTGGCTTGTTGTGCTGGGCCATGAGGTTACAGATTATGGTTAAATACAATTATCTGCTGCTGATGCCCTACAGTGCCTCATGGATGCCCGGTTTTGAGCTGCTAGATCATTTCTGACTCTATCCCATTTAGCACAGTGATAGTGCCAAACAACACGATGAAGGGTGTGAAGATGAGACTTCATCTCCACAAAGACTATGCAGTGGTCACTCCTACCAATACTGTCATGGACAGATGCATCTGCAGCAAGTAGACTGGTGAGGACAAGGGCAAGTAGTTTTTTCCCTCTTGTTGGTTCTCTCACCACCTGCTGCAGGCCCAGTCTGGTAGATATGTCATCAGGACTCGGCCAGCTCAGTCACTTGTGGTGCTACTGAGCCACTCTTGGTGATGGACATTAAAGTTCCTCACCCAGAGTATATTTTGTGCCCTTAACCCTCTTCCAAGCGATGTTTAACATGGAGGAGCACTGATTCATCAGCTGAGAGTCAGCGATAATCAGCAGGAGGTTTCCTTGTCACTGTTTGACCTGATGCCACGAGACTTCATGGGGTCTGGAGTCAATGTTGAGGACTTCCAGGGCCACTTTCTCTTGACCACTGTGTCACCACCTCTGGTGGGTTTGTCTTTCTGGTGGCATAGGACATACCCTGGGATGGTGATGGGGGAGTCTGGGACAGTGGCTGTAAGTTATGTTTTGGTGAATATGACTAGGTCAGACTGTTGCTTGAATAGTCTCTGGGACAGCTCTCCCACATCCTGCTAATCTGTGATTTTTGATAAATCATTAACATTTGTCACAAAGAAATGTGAATGCTACTCAGATTTGTGGATTATATTGGGTAGAATTCTGCTTTGTAATATACTGATTAAAAATTATGTGAAACTAAAGCTAAGCAATACTGTCAATGATTTCTAATATTAATTTCAAGAGTCAGTGTGGTGCTTGGTGAGGTTTAATTTGAAATGGTGAAGTTTTAGTGCAGATCCAGCCAAAAGTGTAGTTTGCTGACTGTACACAAATTTCCTGGGCCAGCTAATTTTCGTTACTACTTCGAGTTCCCAGTGCAAGGAATGCCTTTCACAGGAATGAGCATATGGGAGGGGGAAACTGGAAAGTCATGCTGTAGGTGAAATTTAAAGGCAAGTGGCCGCTTAAAAGGAAGTGGTCATATAGCGTGGCAAAAATTCTTTACAAAGGTTCAGAAAGCATTTCAACCTCTTGACCCCTCTTAATAAAGCAGAAGAAAGGAATGGTAGAAAGAAGTACCAAGAAAGGGAACCCAAATGGGTAAGCAATGAAGTGCACAAAACTCAAGCCCTTGTTTTGTGGCTGACAAAGTGGATATTAGACTGCATGACATAGATCTGAGGAAGAGGTTGTCCTTCTGAAATTTTAGGGTGCTCTCTTCCTAGGTTAACAGTACACAGTGCCTGTAATAAGGCATAAATGTTAAGCACATTCAGTTTATGGTCGATACTACAAGTGGACAGCAGGTGTCATTGTGGCAGCCAGCGAAGCTTGGCAAGGCCTCCTGTTGACCCAGAGCCTGTGGATACTATTGGTTTTGGTTATTGACAGATAGGTATGCCTAGTCTCTAGGTTGGCTTAATGATAGGTGAAGCCAGTATGACTTAAATATCTCCAGAATTTTCTGCTATATATTCTTTTATCTTATACAATTTCCAACATGAAATACCCCCAACATTAATTTTCTGTGCACTTGCTGCCAACCTTGGGATTAGGCAGGTTGCACCCAATTACCTTGTGGCTCCTTGAGCTCCTGTGAAAATTCATAGTGGAAAAACTCTTTTTCATGTGGCCTCTTTTTTTCATTTGTTCCTGTTCATGTGATGTCCTGCAAACGATTCCTTTACAATACACTTTCTGATGACCTAATGGGCAAGAATGAACTTTTATGGGACATTTAAAACATACCATAATGGATAAATAAAAATTGTCATCCTAATACATCTAAAATACATGAGTCAGTGAATTATTTAGAAATATTGGGAAAAAAATTGCTAAAAATAACACCACAATTAAAAGCTACTGTGAACATTGCAACGACAAAATAAAACCACGGTTATATTGTTCAAGCTAAGCCTGTTCCCTTTACGAGCTGCTTTACACAGGGAGCTTCCATTCAAAATGAACTTTGTAAGGAGAAAAAGCAAAATATGGAATATTGTATCAAGTGTTAATATATTTTATATGCATTCAGCGGCTATAACATGAAATGCATGTAAGGCTGCAGCACATGCAATGCAGCTGAACAAAAAATTGTGAGCAGGAGTCGGGCAAAAATCAGGTCTAGCACCTCTCCCAATGTTCAGGTCTCTGTTCAGCACATGTGTGATTAAGCCAGGTGGCCTGAAAATCTACATTATTCTATCAACATATCTGATTTTTTTAATTATTAGGTATATCCTGATTGCATAGCTCAAGCTATCTTTGTAGTTTTCTACAAGTCTTACCCAGAATCACATAACCAATTTGGGGATGAATTTAAGAATGAGCTAACTGAACTCATCTCATTTTGGATGACAGGTATGAATTCCTTCACTGTTAATACTTGTCTGCAATTTGTATTATTATTTATGAATTTATATATAATAGATGTCCCATGATGTTGCTCACAATAAGCTGCAGCATTTGCTGTTAATAAGGTCAGGAGCATTAGACCTTGTAACATGCAGCTGCTAAGATGGAGCAGTGGAATTTACTACTAGGTGGAGTTACTGTAAGTTAAGCAGATATTGAGATAAAAACAAATGCTGGAAATACTCAGCAGGTCTGGCAGCATCTGTGGAGAGAGAAGCAGAGTTAACATTTCAGGTCAGTGACCCTTCATCAGAACTGGCAAATATTAGAAATGTAATAGGTTTTAAGCAAATAAAGTGGGGGTGGGGCAAGAGATAACCAAAGATAAGGTGTTGATAGGACAGGGTCAGAGAATATTCTCTGCTGCCAGACCTGCTGAGTATTTCCAGCATTTCTTGTTTTATTTCAGATTTCCAGCATCTGCAGTATTTTCCTTTTTATTATAAGCAGATATTGAGGTTGGTTAAATGCTAATTCCTTGAAAAGAGTTCTTGAAGTCAGTTAGAGTGTAATTATTTTTCTGTAGATTCATAGCTATTTGTAAAATCATGGTTCATTTTCAAATGCGAAAGAATTTCAGGAAATTATTACAACACCACAATTGTAAAATACTGCGGATGTGGGAAATTTGACATAAAAACAGAAAATACTGGAAACATTCAGTGGGTTGGCAGCACGTGTGAAGAGAGAAACAGAGCTAATGGCTGGAATTTTACGCCATCCCTCCACCTCCCTGGGGAGTGGGCTGGGCGGGGGTTGGGGGTGTGTGTAAAATTGCGTGGGAGGCGGTGGGGGGGGGGTGGGGGTGGCGGTTGGGGGGGGGGAATGTTCCTGTTGCCTAACCGCCCTGCTGTTATTTTACCAGCAGCAGCAGGGGAGGTGACAAATGGCCCACCCACCCCAGGCCAATTGAAGCCCTTATGTGGCTAATTAAGTCCCATTAAAGGCTAGCTACCCGACCCGAACCCGATGAGACCCGGCAACATGGGTCAGGTCGGGTTGCACTTCCGGGTCCGGCATTTGGGCTCTGGTCAGACACGCTATCACAGATAAGTGGCTCCAATGTTAATTTAATTTTTGGACCAGAAAGGTGGTTTTGTTACAGTTAGTTTAAGCTTGTGCAGATCAGCAAGAAAGTGAAAAACGGAAGGACTTGGGCCAGGTCGAGCTCGGATCGGATGTGTCAGGCTCAGGTTGGGTTTTTTTTTTGCAGACCCTGTTTTGCCTCCTCCTGCTGCCACTGGTATCTTACCAGTGACGGACAGGCACTTCAGGACTTGAGGAGGCTGCCCAGTTTTACCAGGTGTCCTCCTTGTGTGCTGTGGGGGGACCCTCCTGCTCAGGCACCCTGTGCCCCAGGGAGGGCCCCGCTGCTCCCAGCAGCATGGGCCGCCGCAGCTAAAACAAAGCCCCCGCCCCCCCCAACCCACACCCTAGACTCAAATCCCCAGCCCACTCACCTGGGCCCAGCTGATTGTCCCCGGCGAGGCCTGAACCCCCTTACCTTTATGAAGGGAGACATCCATCGTCCTCTTCTTGCTGGGTGAAGTCCCAGAAGTGGCTGCAGCTCCAGGTGGCCCTGTGATTGGCCAGCAGCTCTTAGAGGCGGGACCTCCTCCCTTGTTGGGGGGCGGTGAGGTCCTGAATGAGGCCAATTAATGGCTTGGGCTACGCAGAATTGCAGCGTGACTTCCAGGTCCGGTGGAGGCAGGCTCGCCCCTGACCTTTTGAGCCAGTGGGCGTGGCCATCGCCTGAATGTAAAATTCCAGCCAACGTTTCAGGTCAATGAGCTGTCATCAGAACTAACAGAAATCACTAGTTTTCTTTCTTTTCGATTTTGTTTCTTTAAGATTATTTTGCATTTATAACAAAATGTAACACACTAAAATATGTTTTGTTCTGGTTTCCAAGGTGAATGAAAAAGCCAGTGCAAGTTACATGTCAGATTTTCCTTTTTCATACTTGCATTGACCTATTTGCCTATATTAGCAGCCAGAAGAAAATATGTGAAAAATAACTTAACTATTTAATCACGTTTAGTCAAAGATAAAGATTGAACATTGAAGTAACATTTATTTGTATAGGACTATCCTGGATTGTCTGTAACTTTAATTAGAACAGTTAGCTCAATCAATAATTTAAGGCACTTCTAAATGCCGCACATCCTATGCGTGTGTACTTTCTTTTTGTATGTTTGCAAGCAAAATGGTAAGACAAAAAGCAGAATGTGCAAGTGTTTTCTGAACATTGTGTATGTTTATTGTATATCAGTTAGGGTTAATAGTATTCAGGTGATGGGCTTTAATTGGGGTCACACCTGTGTCACTATATATAGGTTCAGGCTGAAAGTGTGGTTGTTGGTTGGAGATGCACGATATGTAACATGTGTCTGCAAATAAAATCTTGCAAGTGTATAAAGACTAGGTTCCTGTGTTCTATCCTTCAGCATGGCTATTTGAATTTTAACAGTGTATGCCTTACTTCCTCCATAACTGTTTATTGATCTGCTAAAATGGTGTGTCACATGGGTAAAAATACTGGACTTCAGCACTATGGAAACACCAGCTCCATTGTATGGAAAGGGTAGCTGTCATCTTGGTCAGCTCGATCAATCTGCTTGACTACTCCAGTCTAACAAAAATAAATCAAGCTCAACCAATAATGAGCAGCTCCAACAGGGCATGTCTTGACAAAGGGCAAGCAGCATCCGTATATTTTGCATGGAGAGCAGGGGGCAGGTCTGCTGTGTCTTATTGTGGAAGTCAGCATTCTCAGCAATCACTCCGATGAAATAAAAGTACCACTCACAGCTGCTGGGACAAACACCTGGAAGCTGTCCTAAGTTGTGCTGCATCTGATAAATTTATGTCAGAATTCCAAACTCTGGTGAAGAAGAAATACTGCAAAGTTTCATACTGAATGTTGGTAGATGTTTGTTAATTAAATAGTCGTATTGGGCAGAATCTTGGGCATTAAGTCCCTGCCAGAATGGCATGACCCTCTGCGGGTCAGGAACCCGAGTGACTAATTGGGCTTAGAATAGGCTTTTTCCCAGAGCCACAGAATTAGCATCCTGCCTCCATGTTCCCCGACCAATCAGGGAGGTTGGGCAGGATGATGTGCTGGAGCTAACAAAGGAAGGATCTCTCATTAAAGAGACCATGGCATGGGTTACAAGGACTCACCAGCACTTGGATTTTTGAGGCTGCAGCAGCCACAGGAATGTAGAGGAAACCTGGTAGGCTACTCTCTGGGTCTCTCACTCTTATCTAGAGGTCCTGCTGCAGGACCTGAGGGGCTACAATGAGGTGAACTCTCCCAAAGACAGGAGAAAGAGGACAGCCTCTCCAACCTGACAGGCGTGGATGGAAGTGACCAAGGAAATCAGCTGTAGAAGTGTGGTGCCTCCTGCCTGGAGACAGTGCACCAAGAGGATCCAGGACCTCAGGAGGGTATGAAGGCTTAAGGTGCCAATCCCCACAGTCTGACTTTCACAGCATTCGCCTACACAGGCACTTCTCAGACACCCCCTGCAGCTCCACTCATTCCTCTCTCCAGACACCTCACATCCCCATCTGAGTAGCCAATATGCATAGTCACCGTCGTCTTATTGCCTTCTTGCACCCAAGCCTCCTAGTCATCCTCCACAAATGTTGTCCTTTCCTCGTGTCCACAATACTCACTACTTACAAGCACTCACACCTCTTTGCTTTCACTCCTTACAGGAGAGGGAAGCATACAACTTGCCGAGAGGCAGAGACCCGGGGCAGTGTGACCCACCAGTGGCAGGCACCCTAACGGATACTGGCGATGCATTCCCACCTGCTCCACTGGAAGGATGTCTTGCTCCAGGAGGCTGCGGATGTCAGCAGTGATCTGCCTCGAGAGCCTAAGCCTCGAGGCGCTGTTGCTTGGACACGGCAAGAGAGCTGATCCTCTGCCCGTAGACCAGGTGTTGAGAGTTTTATCTCCTACCAGCCAGATCTTGGTGTCCATCACCTTTGCCCTGTGGAGGGGCATGCAAGTGAGGAGAAGGCAGCTGGTGCTGCTCCTGCTGCTGCTGGTGCTGCTCCTGCTGCTGGTGGTGCTGATGACAGTGATGCTGCTTCTGTTCTTGCCTCACATCACAGTTGCAAGATGGAGCTGCATAAGCTGCACTCATGTTGTGGTGAAGGCTGGCAGCAGGAAAGTGCAGCTGAAGTGTTAGACAGGTGAAATGTCTTCCAAAAGTTGGCAATCACCTGTCAAGCAGTGATAGGACTGTCTGAGACAGGAAGCCTCTGACCTGGCTGCTGCTGGAACTCTTCAGTTTCACTGATCAAAGCCTTCTCAGCTTGTCAGTTTCACTGAAGAAGCTCTTCCCACTGTGCACTCACCTTGCCTGGCAAGTTGCTGGTAGGTCAGAAAACTGGTGCCCTGGCTGGAAAATCCAGAATTGAGGGTTAACAGTGTTCTTAACTGGCTTCTTAACTACTTTAATTACTTACCCGACAGATCTAAGGGGGGAATGGGCAGAAACCCAGAAGAGGGTGGGATTATATTGGGATCTTGACCTAACATCAATTTCAGGGGATTTAACTCCCTGATTGCACCCAAATCCATCTTCCCTTGCCTGGGAAAGTTCCCCCTGTGCCTTTACATGCACTTGCATGTGGCTAAAATTGTGTCGCAGTAATAACACCAGCGACTAGTCAGTAATTTCTATGGAACAACATTATTAGGTGGCGGTTTGCGGGGGCAGGGGGGCGGGGGGTGCAAGGGAAATACTAAATAGTTGTCTCAGGGATTGGTATTGGATTCAATACTTTTACTAATTGAGATCAATGAGCTGGAATTAGATATCCATTGCAAGTTGGTCAAATTTGTAGTCTATACCAAACAAATGCCACTGAACGAGGCAGATGAGATATTACAGAATAAACTGGATAAATTATGTAAATGAGGACTCAATGACAGATGAAGTTTAATATAGGCAAATATAAAGTATTGTACAATGGAAAAATGGGAACACCCATACTCCATGAATTCTATTGAAATTGCTAAGGATGAAGTTGAAAACATCTTGGTGTCTCAGTAGACTCAATGCTCAAAATGCCCAGCAGCAGTCAAAAGTCAATAGAATGTAGAACTGGAATGTTTTCCAGTATTAGAGTTAGGAAGAAGAACTAGAGAAACTTGGACTTATTGCCTGTAAAAAGAGACATCTAAGTGTGATTTTAGAGAGGTATATAAAATTGCAAACCATTTGAAAAAGATAAATCTGCTAAATTACAGTAAATTAAAATATGAAAGCAAGACAATGGGTCATAAGTTTAAATTGGTAAAAGACAAAATTAGTACTGATATTGGAACTTTTTTCCCCACACAATTTGTGATCAGTTTTTGGAATGGGCTTCCAGGTAAAGTAGTGAAAGTAAAAACTCCAAAATCATTTAAGAAGCAATTGAGTGCTGCAATGGGGGGACTTACAGGTCATTCTGGATGGATGAGGCAAGCCAGGCTTTTTTAGTGATATTATTGCTATGCCACATATATGGATTTAATACTGTGATAATTTATTGGGTTGGTAGTAATACCAATTTAATCAATTATTAGGAGCTAGTTTGCATTAGATTTAGCCTGCCTAATGGCTTGGTGGATAACTTCACCACCTCAGTTGCCATGGAACTATCGGGACTGTGAATGACCCAAGTTTCATCCAGGTCTGCACTGAGTTACTTGAAGACATCGAGGTTCATAAAGTCACTACATTTAAGCTTAGCACTCTTAGGATAGTATGGAAAAAAACCAGCCAAGCGATGCGCTTATGCTAGAAGAGAGAGTGTGTGTGTATGTGTGTGTGTATGTCAGTTAGCCTGTTGACATACATGAAGAATGACAACTTGGCTGAGGTATCGAGGTCTGCAGGCACCTGTGGAACTGTATTTCAGCATGGTGGTTGGCATCCTTCCATTTATAAATGATGATGGGCACTCAGCAAACAATCCATTTAGGTGGGGTGTCTTCTCTTGGTGCGCCTTTTCTGATGGTTGTGAAAGCCAATCCTTGAGAGGCAAGATCTGCCACAAGTACCACACGTGAATCTGCCAAGTGACACTGAGAGTAGTTGTTTTCAGCATTGGCGCCTGTTACTAAGCTGCTGTAGCCACTGGTCATCATGGAAGTGCACGCCTGTCCGCTGTAGCCACTGGTCATCATGGAAGTGCACGCCTGTCCACAGATGTGTCGCCATTTCCCTCTATCACCAGCTAGTGACTCCCAGGTGCAATAATTGACATTTTGGGCCTTCATGTCACGCTTGCAAGCATCCTGAAACACAGCATTGGGAACCCCACTGGTCGTCTGGCCCCGGCTCCCTCACCATACAGGAGGTCCTTGGGTAGGCGACCGCCTTCCATCCTGTGGACATGTCCGATCCACTGAAGCCGCCTCTGTTTAATTCGTGCCAACACACACTTGGGAGCTTTGCCTTTGAGAGGACTGCCGCATTTGTGATTTTTGTCCTGCCAGGATATACCATTATGTGCCGTAGACAGCAAAGATGGAAATTGTTGAGCTTCTTTTCCTGGTAGCTGTAAGTCACCCATGTTTCACAGCCATACAGCAAGTTACTGTGAACACAGGCCTTATAAACTATCAGCTTTGTCCTAAGGGTCAGCTTGGTGTTATCCCATGCATGTTTTTCGAGATGGCCAAAGGTGGTAGCTGCTTTCCCCATGCGTTTATTGAGCTCGGCATCAAGGGACAGATTGTCTGTCACTGTGGACCCAAGGTAGCAGAATTTGCTAACCACTTCCAGTGGGGTTTTATTAAGTGTGATCAGGGGCAGAGATGCAACACCTTGTCCCATGAGCATGGTTTTCCTAACGCTTATAGTCAAGGAGAACAAGTTACAGGCATGGGAGAGACAGTCTATGAATCTTTGTAGCTGAGTTTCCGTGTGAGCAACTAGCACAGCATCATCAGCGTAGAGAAATTCTTTAATCAGGATACAATGTGTTTTTGTCTTCACTTTCAGCCTTGATAGATTGTAGAGCTTGTCTTCTGACCTAGTGTGCAAGTAGACTCCTTCCATATCTGCAGGGAAGGCGAAGGTCAGGAATATGGAAAAGACGATGCTGAGTGGGGGCTAGGACACAACCCTGTTTCACTTCATTCTTCACTCTGAAACTATTGAAAGTGGAACTATCAAACTGTACCATGCAGTGCATGTTGTCATGGAAGGAGCAGATGCGACTGAGGAGTTTCAGTGGCAATCTTTCCCAAAATCTTGTAGAGCTCTGCTTTGCTGTTGGTGTCAAATGCCTTAGTCAGATCTGTGAAAGTAAGGTAGATGTATACTTTGTTCCCTACACTTCTCTTGTAGCTGATGTATAGAGAAGATCATGTCCACAGTAGATCTGCTGGCACGGAAACAGCACTCTGCATCTGGGTACACTCAGTCTGCAAGTATGACCCTAGCAAAGGCCTTCCCTATGACGCAAAGGAGTGAGATGCACCTGTAGTTGTTGCAGTCTCCTCTGTCGTCTTTGTTTTTGTATAGTGTGATGATTTTAACGTCACACATTTCCTGTGGAACAGAACCTACTTTCCAGTAGAGAAGGAGAAGGTCATAAAGGGGTGACAACTGATGGAACTTTCCATGCTTGAGCAGTTCGGCTGGGATTCCATCCTTGCCGGGTGTCCTTCTGTTCGCCAGATGATTTATGGCCTTCTCGAGCTCCAGTGATGTAGGTTCTTCATCTGACTCATCCATGACAGGAAGTTGTGGGACAGCGTCAAATGCAGACTGGGAAATGTCCGACTCAGCCCAGCAGGACATCTGTTTACTTCTGTCTGAGTACTTCACCATCTGCTGACTTCAGGGGAAAAAATTTGGTGATGGCAGGGTCAAGCTCCTGGTTGATCCCTTTGTATATAGCTCGTAGATTTCCTTTGTCACATGCAATTTGGATTTCTTGACATAAGTTCATCTAGTTTGTTTTCCCAGTATCTCCCTGTCCTTTGCATGGATGTCTTGGCTACTTTCAGGTTGTGCAGTGTCTTAGCTGTTGGTTTATGTTGTGATTCATGTAGACTTTGTTTTTTGCATCAGTGACGGATATCATCTCGGCTGAATAGGTCTCAAACCAACTCTCATTGAGGGTTTTGCCTTTACCAAATGATGCTTCTGCTGCTTCATGAATGATTGAGCTCAGTGACTTCCGAGCTTCATTGATGCCAGCATTGGTGCTTCCCATTAAGGCTTTAGCTGGTGGCAAGCATTCGAGCGACAGTGCAAAGTGCTGGTATTTGGCATCATTGCTTATGCAAGGGATGCTGATGCTTGGAGCTGTGGAACTTTCTGGGGTGCACCTTCACTCTGCTGCTGATAAGAGAGTGGTCAGGGTGTGATGAACACTGAGCAGATGGCACCTCCTCGTGATGACTAGGTCTAGTCGGTGCCAATGTCCAGACCTTTTGTGATGCAATGATACCTTGTGGCGATGTCTGCCCTGCAAGAAGGTGTTGGTGATGCCGAGTTCATTCAGGGCACAAAGCTTAAGAAGGCGCTGTGCGTTATCATTGATCTTGCCCACCCCGTGACGCTATAACGGAAACTGGGCTTAAAGAGGGGCAAAAATGGCAGCTCAACATCCCCGGATATAGAGTTTTCAGGCAGGATAGAGAGGGGGATAAAAAAGGTGGGGGTGTAGCATTATTGGTTAAAGAATCAATTACAGCTGTAACGAATATGCTAAATGAATCATCAAATGAGGCCATATGCGTTGAGTTCAGAAATAAAAAAGGGGCAGCCACACTACTAGGAATGTACTATAGACCCCCAAATAGTGAGAGGGAGATAGAAGAACAAATATGTAGGCATATTTCTGAGTGCAAAAACAATAGGGCAATAATAGTTGGGGATTTCAACTATCCTAACATCAACTGGGAAAGAAATAGTGTGAAGGGCACAGAGAGCACAAAATTCTTGAACGGTATTCAAGAGAACTTTTTTTAGCCAGCATGTAACAAGCCCAACGAGAGGGGTTGCAATTCTAGATTTAATCTTAGGAAATGAAGCTGGGCAAGTGGATGAAGTGGCAGTGGGTGACCATTTTGGAGACAGTGACCATAATACAGTTAGTTTTGGCATTATTATGGAAAGGGACAGAAATAGAACAGGAGTGAAGACTGGATACAGCTACTTGAAGGAAAATCAGTGGCAAACCAGTGGGAGGCATTCAGAAGTGAGATTCTACGGGCACGGTGTAGACATGTCCTCACAAAGAAAAAGGGTGGTACTGCCAAATCTAGAAGCATACAGGGTAAAATAAAGCAGAAAAAGAAAGCTTCTGACAGACACAAAAAACTTAACACTTTTGAAAGCCTTGTGGAGTATAGAAAGTGCAGGGGTGAAGTATAAGAGGAAATTAGGAAAGCAAAGAGAAGACATGAAAAAATATTGGCAGGTAAAATCAAGGAAAATCCAAAGATGTTTTATCAGTACATTAAGAGCAAAAGGATAACTAAGGAAAGGGTAGGGCCTATCAGAGATGTACAAGGTAACTTATGCGTGGATGCAGAAGATGTGGACAGGGTTCTTAATGAGTACTTTTCCTCTGTCTTCACAAAGGAAAGGGTTTATGCAGATATTGTAGTTAAAGAGGAGTGTGAAGTATTAGATATGATGAGCATAATGAGAGAAGTACTAGAGGGTCTGCCATCCTTGAAAGTGGATAAATCACCAGGGCTGGATGAATTGTATCCCAGGCTGTTAAAGGAAGCCAGGGAGGAAATAATGGATGATCTGAGGATCATTTTCAAATCCTCACTAGATACAGGCGAGGTACCAGAGGATTGGAGGTCTGTGAATGTTCTGCTATTGTTTGAAAAGGGTGTGAGGGATAGGCCAAATAATTATAGGCTGGTCAGTCTGACCTCAGTGCTGGGTAAATTGTTAGAATCTATTCTGAGGGATAGGATAAACTGTCACTTAGAAAGGCACGGATTAATCAGGGATAGTCAGCATGGATTTGTTAAGGGAAGGTTGTATCTTACTATCTTAATTGAATTTTTTGCAAAAAGAGTTAGGGAGGATTGATGAAGGTAGAGCGGTGGATGTTGTCTACATAGATTTTAGTAAGGCATTTGACGAGGTCTCGCAAGACAGACTGGTAAGAAAAGAAAAAGCCCATGGGATTCAGGGGGATGTGGCGAGTTGGATCCAAAATTGACTTAGTGACAGGAAACAAAGGGTAATGATCGACGGATGTTTTTATGAATGGAAAGCGATTTCCAGTGGCGTTGCAGAGGGCTCAGTGTTGGGTCCCTAGCTGTTTGTGGTATATATTAATGATTTGGACTTAAATGTGGGGAAGCATGATTGGGAAATTTGCAGATGACAGAAAAATTGGCCATGTAGTTGATAGTGAAGAGGATAGCTGTAGACTCCAGAATTACTCCCTTTTCATAACCATGTTCAGGTGGAGCAATGGATACAGTCAGATAAAACTAGAGTGGTTTGTCGAGACACAGAAAAATTAGTGGGCTATCTTGAAATCAAGAACATAGGAATTAGGAGAAAAAGTAGCCCATATGACCCCTGCAACCTGCTCCGCCATTCAATAAGTTCCTGGCTGATCTTCGACCTCATCTCCACTTTCCTGCCTGATCCCCATATCGCTTGATTCCCTTAGATTACTTTTCTGCACTGGACTACATTGAAAAAATGTAAGACTCCGCTTCCATCTATAATCTGCTTTTTTTTTGATCTATGCGCTGTGGAAAAGATCTGGAAAATCTAGATCGAAAGATTGTCTTTCAAATTTGGCTTCAAATTCCTGGACTTCTCAACATCGAGAAGACGCTTTTGCTCTGGACTACACTGGTTATACCATAAGACCCAACTTCTGTCTCTGATTTGCTGCTCTTTTGTGATATTTAAAGTACTTCAGCATAAGCCATCACCTTCAAGAACAAAAGAAAAACTGGGAAGGATGAATTTTAGTCTGCTTTTTTTTTTGATGTTTTAAATTGTTCTCATGATCTGATTGCTCCAGGCTGCATGAGGACTTCCACATATTTTCATTTATTGTAAACAAATTTCTGACTAACATTCATCGCCTGTTTCTATCGTGCACCAAAGATTAGGAACTAAGTATTTTTGGAACCAGGGGTTAAGACCATTGCAGACATCATGTGTTTAAATCTAGAAACATTAACATTGTTCATAAACACACAAGAGCCAATAGATTTTTTTTAAAGTGCTTTAACTGCCACAGAATGTGTATAAATGTGAACTGAGACATGAATGAGTTGATATGTTATATCACTGCTAATTGTCTTGTAAATTATTTTGAACGGAAATGCCAGCAGAATTTTAATGTCACCGCCCTTTAAAAATATATTCTGGCTTGATTTTGTGTGGTCCCATGAAGCGGGATTGGAGGCGGGGGGCACAGAGTATCACAATGGGTTTGGGGGCTGGCGGGCAGAGGGCCCATTGCCCCCCCATCGCCAAGTGATCTTCCCAGCGGCGGGATAGTCCGACAACAGCGTTCCCACCCAGAGGCCAATTTACGCCCTTAAGTGGCCAATTAATGGTCAATTAAGGGCCTCTTCTTGCTGTCGCTGGGATCTTACCAGTGGCTTTGGGGGGGGGGGTGGTCCCTCCTCAGTGGAGGATTTGTGGCCCGTGGAGGACCCTCACTGGGAACCAATTCACCCCCTGGGACCCCTCCTCCCCCTGGACTGCAAGACCACCCCCAGCACCCCCTTGACTGGTCCTTCTGGACTGGCCCCAGTGACCCCGCCTCACCTACCTCTTGTCCGGTGTTCCAGCACTGGGACTGGGCCCATATTGGCTGGCAGCTCATGGAGGTGGGATCCCCATCTTTAAAGGGATGGTAATCTTGCTTCCTGAAACTTTGATTTTTTTTTGATTTAAAAAGACCGAGGATTGCTCTGGGGTGGGGTGGGGGTGGGACAGGCGGCGCCTGAAAAGGCAGAGGAGGGGTTGCCCCGCCTTTTCATCTCGGCGCCAGGAGCCCTGCCTGCAGCACAAAATCCAGCCCTCTGTTTTAAATTTTGGCCTTTGTGCTATGAGTTGCAGTCCGATTATAAATCCAGAGGTTTATGATCAGAATGCACTTACTGTCATGGATAGCAGAGCATCCATAGTCATTGTTTATAGTAGGAAATTGATTTTTATTGTGTGCGTTAATTGCATAAAAGTGGTATTTCACTTCATTACCATTTGCAAGAGGCATATATAGACTTCATACCCAACTTCATGTGAAATCTTGAACATAATGGGTCAGCAGTATTCAGATATGATAGTTTGTCAGTTAATGATACCCAAGATACAAGTAGTATGTGTGTATGGAAGAAGTAAATTAACTTATAAAAACATCACACATTATTGAAATTCAGCATGACTCCAGATCTTAACATGTAAACAAAACATGCAAAGTTTTGTACTTTTATTTCCCATTGTTTCTAATTTCTGTGTACTCAATTTGGTATTTGTTGGGGCTTCCAGCCATCCTTTACTTCTCTATAATGCAAAATACATATGACCATTGGATGAATTACAAATGTGTATGGAGTCTCTTCTTGGTTTTGTACTTGTTGTCCAGTACATCCATGTGCTGGCCCAAAACCAACATTAAGCTGCACACAACACCCATTTGTGTGTGTGTCCAACTCACTTTAAGATATACAATCAAATTTTTTTATGGCTTATTAACAGTATCTATAGTTTTATTATAATGGTAACAAATTATTATTAAATGCTTAATTTTTTTTTACAAAAAACAAGTACAAGAGCTGTTTTTTTCCTTCTTACTGTTCCCACTGTTCTCTTTTATTCTAATTTATAGGTCTAAGGCCAGAACCATTTTCTTGGAGAAAATGGAATCTGGAATGGCTAAAGAAGCCAATCAGCAAGAGAGGTCCTGACAGAAAAGAAAAAATTCTGTCCTCAATAGAACTCCAATCAGGTAGGTTATCATTCTTCCGATATATGCTATTTCACTGCCGACAGTCACCTCATTCCATGTCATTCTATATATTGCATGAAAAGAATGGGTGAGGGAGTCTGACTGTCGAGGTAGACCCTGACTCCCTTTTCATAACCATGTTCAGGTGGACCACTAGATACAGTTAGATAAAACTAGAGAGGTTTGTCGAGACACAGAAAATTAGTGGGCCATCTTGAAATCAAGAACATAGGGAATAGGAGAAAATCTAGGCCATATGACCCCTGCAACTTGCTCTGCCATTCAATAAGATCCTGGCTGATCTTCGACCTCAAGTCCACTTTCCTGCCTGAACCCCATATCCCTTGATTCCCTTAGAGTATTGCATGGGGGGGATCCAAAGGTCAGGAAGCAACAGAAGTGTGGGAGTGTGTCCCTGATAATGGTGGTTAGTGCTGTGTACTGCACCAGCAAGGTAGACTGACTGAGTAGGAGAAATTATTGAAATCAAGCTTGACAAGAAACATAATACCATGATTCGACATACAGCTGAGTCAGGCAAATATTCTTGTGCTGTGTACTGGAGCATATTACTTACTTGAAAACATTCTAATTTGTGCAGAATCTGGTATCTAGACACACACTCAAACAATTATTCTTTCAACCCCTGATGTAGGGAGCTGCTCTGTATCCTTTGCTCCAAGCCGTTAAAGCCTAGAAATTATTTTCTGCAATATTAGAGGCTGAATGCCTAACATGTTTTATGGCATTCTTCTGTCCATTGTTTTATTTTAAATGGGTTAATGACTCTATTAAAATAATAGCCAGAGAAATGTCATATGGTGTATTAAATATTTGGCTGCTGGTATCACCCACCAGCAATCATTTCTTGCTAATTTTCTTAAGTAACGTTTTGCATCCTCACAAAATAAGAACATAGAACAGTACAGCACAGTTCAGGCCCTTCGGCCCACGATGTTGTGCCGAACCTTTAATCTACTCGAAGATCAAACTACCTACCTACCCTTCATTGTACTATCATCCATGTACCTATCCAAGAGTCGCTTAAATGTCCCTAATGTATCTGCTTCTACTACCACCGCTGGCAGCGCATTCCATGCACCCATCACTCTCTGTGTAAAGAACCTACCTCTGACATCTCCCCGAAACCTTCCTCCAATCACCTTAAAATTATGCCCCCTGGTGATGGCCCTTTCCTCCCTGGGAAAAAGTCTCTGGCTATCCACTCTATCTATGCCTCTCATCATCTTGTACCCCTCTATCAAGTCACCTCTCATCCTTCTTCGCTCCAATGAGAAAAGCCCTAGCTCCCTCAATCTTTCTTCGTAAGACATGCCCTCCAGTCCAGGCAGCATCCTGGTAAATCTCCTCTGCACCCTCTCTAAAGCTTCCACATCCTTCCTATAATGAGGCGACCAGAACTGAACACAATATTCCAAGTGTGGTCGAACCAGGGCCTTATAGAGCTGCAGCATAATCTCACGGCTCTTAAACTCAATCCCCCTGTTAATGAAAGCCAACACACCATACGCCTTCTTAACAACCCTATCAACTTGGGTGGCAATTTTGAGCGATCTATGGACATGGACCCCAAGATCCCTCTGTTCCTCCACACTACCAAGAATCCTATCTTTTTAAGCCAGTATTCTGCATTCAAATTCGCCCTTCCAAAATGGATCACTTCACACTTTTCCAGGTTGAACTCCATCTGCCACTCTCAGCCCAGCTCTGCATCCTGTCAATGTCCCGTTGCAACCTACAACAGCCTTCCACACTGTCCACAACTCCAGCAATCTTCGTGTCATCGGCAAACTTGCTAACCCAGCCTTCCACTTCCTCATCCAAGTCATTTATAAAAATCACAAAGAGCAGCGGTCCCAGAACAGATCCCTGCGGAACACCACTGGTCACCGAGCTCCATGCTGAATACTTTCCATCTACTACCACCCTCTGTCTTCTATGGGCCAGCCAATTTTGTATCCAGACAGCCAACTTTCCCTGTATCCCATGCCTCCTTACTTTCTGAATGAGCCTACCATGGGGAACCTTATCAAACGCCTTGCTAAAATCCATATACACCACATCCACTGCTCTTCCTTCATCAATGTGTTTTGTCACATCTTCAAAGAATTCAATAAGGCTTGTGAGGCATGACCTGCCCCTTACAAAGCCATGCTGACTGTCTCTAATCAAACCATGCTTTTCCAAATAATCATAAATCCTGTCTCTCAGAATCCTCTCCAATAATTTGCCCACTACCGACGTAAGACTGACTGGTCTATAATTCCCAGGGTTATCCCTATTCCCTTTCTTGAACAAGGGAACAACATTTGCCACCCTCCAATCATCTGGTACTACTCCAGTGGACAGTGAGGACACAAAGATCATCGCCAAAGGCGCGGCAATCTCTTCCCTCGCTTCCCGTAATATCCTTGGGTATATCCCGTCTGGCCCTGGGGGCTTATCTGTCCTCATATCATTCAAAATTTCCAGCACATCCTCCCTCTTAACCTCAACCTGTTCGAGCATATCAGCCTGTTCCATGCTGTCCTCACCAACGACCAGGTCCCTCTCACTAGTGAATACTGAAGCAAAGTATTCATTTAGGACCTCCCCTACCTCCTCCGACTCCAGGCACAAGTTCTCTCCACTATCCCTGAAGGTCAATAAAATCGCTTCTCATCTGTCATATGATTATACAAATTCTATACACCCATCATCCCTGTGCTCACTGATCTGCATTAGTTCCTGATCCAGTCTCAATTTTAAAATTTTCATCCTTGGCAAGTTTTTTGAAAACATTGGCTCCTTTATCCCAAGGTATCACACACAAATCTCAGTTAGCATTTGTCTAGTTTTCTGTACCAGAGAATATTGTTATTTGTAAATTTTGTTGGTAGCATTCACGCCTCTGAGTCACAAGGTTCCAGGTTCAAGTCCCACTACAGGACTTGAGCATAAAAATCAAGGCTGACACTCAAGTGCAGTACTGAGGGAATGCTGCACTATTGGAGGTGCCATCTTTCAGATGAGACATTAAACTAAGGGCCCCGTCTGCCCTGTTAGGTAGGCATAAAAGATCCCATGGCACTATTTCAAAGACGATCAGGAGAGTTTTCCCTGGTATCCTGGCCAATACTTATCCCTCAGTCAGCATCACAAAAACAGGTTATCTGGTCATGATCACATTGCTGTTTCTGGGAGCTTGCTGTCTGCAAATTGGCTGTCGCATTTCCTACATTACAAGAGTGACTATTCTTCAAACGTACTTTGGCTGTGGTCATGAAAAGCTCCAGATAAATGCAAGTTTTCTTTTCTCACCTCTCCCTATTTCTGTTACCTCTTCCAGCCCTGTAACCCTTGAGAGCTCTACACTTCTCCAATTCTAGCCTCTTTCATATCCACAATTTTAATCGCTCTACCATTGGTGGCCTTGCCTTCAGGTGCCTTTGCCGTAAGCTCTGGAATTCTCTCCCTAAATCTCTCTGCCTCTCTTTGCCCTTTGCTAAGTTCAAGATCTACGTCTGTGACCTTCACCTGTTCTAATATCTCCTTATGTTGCTCAGTGTCAAATTTTGTTTGATAATACTCCTCGGATGTTTTACTACATTAAAGGTGCTATATCACTGCAAGTTATTGTTTTAATAAAAGCAAAATACTGTGGATGCTGGAAATCTGAAATAAAAGCAAGAAATGCTGGAAATACTCAGCAGGTCTGGCAGCATCTGTGGAGAGAGAAGCAGAGTTAACGTTTCAGGTCAGTGACCCTTCTTCAGAACAAGACCCTTCAAGTTATTGTTGTAAGTAGCCTAATGTCTGTTTGAGAGCTGACAGGTACATCTGAAAATGGCCTGCCTGAAAATGGTCAGCCCTCATATCGGGTCAGATGTCTTTCAGATATGCTTTGGGCGGGGGATGTTTGTCCTCAAAACTGTCCCTTGTTACATCTGTTTTAACCCCACAAACCGATACAGTAAGGTCCAATTTCTACCTCAATCGTCTCTGGCAATGCAGCACTACTTCAGTACTACTTTTGGGGTGACAGCCGGCATTACGCATAAACCTTCGTTTTATGTAGCTCTATGTACCAGAGAATATTTTTATGTGTAAATATTCATGGGCATAGCATTAACATGAATATCAATTTTCACTGAGACATGCTGTGTGTTTTACAGTTAATGCTTTCATGTATGGAAATGCTATTTTTTATTTTAATTATTTTTCTCAGAAAATCACATTCATTATTATCAGTGGTATATCTGATTATAGTATCTTTAAATAAATTGTGTGTTGCATTGTCACCAATCAGGCAAGATATCTGCTGACATAAAATACAGGTTAAGGATAGAACAAAGGAAAGGTGCAGTGTAGATTTACTAGAATCTTATTCGGGATTTGTGGTTATGGTTATGAAGCAAGCATTAAGAAGTTTGGACTTTTCACTAAAATATAAGGGATGTCCTAATAGACGTCTTCAGGAACATGAAGGGTTTTTTTATTGGGTAAATGGTGATAGATTATTTCCATTGATTGATAAGAAGTAATGAAAGGGCAGAAATTGAAGATAACTGTAAATACTGGCGGAGAATTGATCAACCAAATAGCCCGTTTCTGTGCTGTAACATTATATGATTCAATATTCTGGGCCACAAATCATTGGAATCTATTTCTCTGTGTCCGTACAGTCCACAGTTCATTGCCTTTATTCCTTTGGCCAGTATGGCATTTTAACCTGCAGTTGTCTCAACAGCTTAAAGGCCAAAATGGTTCAATTTTTTGGTAAAGAAAATAAATTAATTTACTTTGGCTGGTGTTAATGGGGAAATGTTAACATCTTTAAATCTTTAGGATGTGGGTGAAGAAGACTCTCATAAAATCCTCATAGCATTTGAAAAAGCAGCTCCGTTCTTGTAGCAAGGGTAGCCTGTCAATTGTCCCATGCTGTAAAGCAACTTAATGGTTTACAGTGTTGTTGTTTGTGAGGAAATTTGGAGCTTACAAAAAGAAATGACAAAGAAGGTATTTCTCTCTTTACATTATTATAAGATGAAAGCAGTTCAACAACTTTGTCTAAGATTGGCAAGAATATCTAAATGTTCACTTTCCTTTAAAGTTTAAGTGTTCGATTTACCGCAACAGTATTTGTTTCTTTTTTCATTCAACTGTAGAATAAAATAATGCAGTTTCTACTCAAAATAACATAATATGAATAAAAATTGTACAAATCATGCTCTTAAAAACAAGTCTATTGCTCCATCCTTACAAAAGGAATGAAATCCTAGATTGTTTTGCTCATGATTTACTTCTAATGCCACCACAAAATGATGAAAAACATATCCACAGGATGGACATAAGCTTTCATAAACCAAAAATGTGCCAGCTCCAATGTGTTCATCATAGTGGCAGACATTCAGACTACATTGGGTACTCACTTTGATAAACCAGCAGATTGAATTCCAATCTAATGTTAGCCTATTTTTCCATGGCAGTGTTGTTGCTAGTAATACATTTCTTTCAGGAAATTACAATAATAATTTGCAATTGTAACAACATACTTCAGGTAAAATAATACTTCTGTTGGCATAATAATTATTGAAAAAAATAAAATGAAGTCTTTTGTCCAACATTTTTGTGGGTATGTGTAGGATAGATTGATGACTTCATTTTTTAATGTGGTGATCAGATTTTCAGTATCATTGAAGTTAGCACCATAGTATTGAAACTGGAAGATATATAAAATCTGGGCAGTACCAAAGAAACTGCTTTTAGATATCTAGAGATAATTACAGTCAACTTACATTTGTTTCATTCCTGGATTTCTAAGACTTTTTTGTGGTCACAATGGTGATTTTAAAGTCACTCGAAAAGGGCAGCAAAATATAATAAGAATGCTACAAACAGAGATGTAATCTGTTTAATGTAAGGTTCTGTTTTGATAAATCTCAGTAAAGTTCCTTTTTAGGCATTTATTCAGCTGTTTAGTAATGTTGTGTTCAAATTGATTCCAAGCATTCCTCTCTGCTTTTTAAAATTATGCTCTAAACTGCAAACACAATATGATTCAGATAAAATATTTTTAAAATTCTGAAATTGTTAATTCTCTGTTTTTGAAATGACAGTGTCATAAATAATAGATAGGTAAATACGTTGATAAAATTAGATTGATCCTATATACATCTAATTAAAATTATATCTCTGTAAATAAGTCTTTAATCTGAACAGCTATGACTACCTATTCAGCAGGTAGCATTTTCTGCAAACTGTCAAGATGTTTAAACAAACAAATAAACAAATAAATTGTAATAAATGTTGCTACCCTCAAAATAGAGTCATCTAAAAGAAAGGCCAATGTTTCAGACGGATCTTTGGCTAATTTTAAAAATTTGATAGTGTTTTGAGAGAAGCTTTGCCTATATTAAACCACAGCTTTACTTTGCCCAGGTATAGAGTGATAAAGAACTTTAGCATAAGCAGAGCTGCCAGCTTGTGCCATTCTAAAACAGGTATGGGTATCAGCACCAGAAGTATAAACAAGTCAGTTAAATGTTTTGTGGCATGAAATGGTGTATTGTGGAATTATCAAACAGCCAAACTAAATGATAAATATTGTAGCATAATTTGGGCAGCACAGTGGCGCAGTGGTTAGCACCGCAGCCTCACAGCTCCAGCGACCCGGGTTCAATTCTGGGTACTGCCTGTGTGGAGTTTGCAAGTTCTCCCTGTGTCTGCGTGGGTTTCCTCCGGTGCTCCGGTTTCCTCCCACATGCCAAAGACTTGCAGGTTGATAGGTAAATTGGCCATTAGCAATTGCCCCTAGTATAGGTAGGTGGTAGGGAAATATAGGGACAGGTGGGGATGTGGTAGGAATATGGAATTAGTGTAGGATTAGTATAAATGGGCGATCGATGGTCGGCGCAGACTCGGTGGGCCGAAGGGCCTGTTTCAGTGCTGTATCTCTAAACTAAAACTAAACTAAATTAAATTATCAATAATGACAAAAGGGGAAGTTTTCTGTACCAGTAGATGTCACTAAAGCACTTAAATGAAGCACAGTAAGGACACCGAAGGGAAAGGAATTTCCCAGAATTTTTTCTCCCCAATTGGCCTTGTTTTTTGCTTCCCCCAGGAGGTTACATGACTGATGGTGGGCAGGTGGATCAGTATGCTGGTGGGCATAGGTGCCTAATTGTCATGCTCTAAATGTCGTGGTTCTGTAGAACAGGCTTAATAGGCCAAATGGTCTTTTGCTGCCTGCCAATTTTGTATATTCACAAAGCTACTAAAACTGTCCTATTTATTCTCTAATAGCTTGTGATAGGTGCCATACTTTCAGAACATTTTTGCTATTCTTCATTTCCTTCCCCAAAACTATCACTGTAAACATTAATATTAACAGGTGATGGCACTGCTTCATATCTGCTGTAAGTGTAAAGAAATTACATTGAAAAGCATCTTTGGTTGTGAACCAAAGTTAATCTATTATGCCTCATTGAAGTATTTATTTTATTGATATGTTGGATAAAGATTAAATAAAGTATTCAAATACTTTTGTTGTCCCTATAAAAGTACTTCATTGTCTGTAAAGCGCTTTGATATGTCCGATGGTCGTGAAAAGCACTGTATAAATGCAAGTCTTTCTTTCTGTTATAAGATATCCTGCTTCAGTCATTCTGCAAAAAAAAAATCACCAGTGAATTTCCTGGAAAAGTGATGTTTTGTTGCTAGCATTCATATTGAAGCAAAATATCTAAACTTGATTAATTGATCCCAGATATAGGCCGGGAAATTTACTGGCCCCCCTGAGGTGGGGTGGGGTGCAGGGGCACGGAGAATCGTGAAGGGTGGTGATGGGAGGTGGCAGGATGGAGGGACCATCGCCCAGCAATTTTCCTGGGGGCAGGATAAGCCGACAACAGCCTTCCTGCTCAGAGGCCACTTGAGCCCCTTAAGTGGCCCTTAAGGTTCCCCCCGCCTTTTCGGCCCAGCATCAGGTGCCCCACCCCAGCATAATATCTAGCCCATAGTTTCAATATGATAATCAAATCATATTGTAGAAATGTTCATGCACAATTAATATATTAGCAGATGTTCCATGACATTGCTAAAAGTAAGCCATAGGTTTTTTAAGAGTAGGAATATGCCAAACAGTATTATCAGCACTGGTCCTTGCTCTGGGATGTGCAAGTACAGCAAAAGGCAACTGGACTTGCACAGTTCAGGATGGGACCTTGCAATATGTTACAAATTTGGGGTCTGTATCGATACCTCCTTGGGTTCTGTGGTATCAAGTGATCCTGTAAGCAGGTCCTATGTCCCTTATGTTCTGGAGTTGACTTACATTACGCAATGTGGCACAGTATGTGAGGAGTCCTGATGTCTGGGATCAGGAAGGGAAGGGCCACAAGTTTGAAGAAAATCTAGAGGAGGTTTCTTGCTTTTTCAAGATTAGCCAAAGATCCCTCTGATTTACTGGGAGAAGACTCCTAGGATTGGCCAGCATTATGGAGAAATGGTCCTAGGATCAGGAAGGACTGGAAGAGAGGACTTGGTTTACACTGGGGATGGTCTTGGGGTCAATGTGCATTGGGAGAGAGGTCAAGGAGGGGGTTTCAGGATCTCATAGCAGAAGAGGGGGGCATAGGACATCCTGGGGAAGGTGGTCTGGGAAAATTAGGGAGATCTAGATCCTGTGAGCATTGGGAGGTTGCCAGAATCTGGCAATATTGGGAGCAGGATCTGTCTCGTTTGGACTATCAGGCAATCTGTGCTACCAAGTTCACTCCTTTTTTGGCCCTTTTTAGTGTCAGACACCCACAACAGTTTTGCCCATTAAAGTCAGTTCCTGCCTTTAAGTTCCTGTTTTAGTGTACTTAGTGCCCTATATTTGATTTTGCTGACTTAGTCAACCTTGAGCAAGAAAAACAAAAATACCACACAAAATGCTCAGAAATTCCTTGTTTATCCAGTTTCCCCAAGTTTTTATGCAACAAAATGGCATTTAACCTTCTCAATGAATTTTATAATGTTTGTAAGGTAGAATTATTGTTTTAAAATCCAGGTTGACTGCTTTTAATTATGTTCTGTTCATCTTGCTGATGGTCTTGGCTCACTGGTAACACTCTCACCTCTGAGTCAGAAGGTTGTGGGTTCATATCCTACTCCAGAGACTTGACCACAAAGGCTGACAATCCAGTAATAAGGGAAGGCTGAACTGTTGGAGGTGGTGTCTTTTGGAACTACTCACCCTCTTGGATGGATGTAAAATATTGCATTTTTTTTTTGGGACCTTGCTGTGCACAAATTGGCTGCAGCATTTCCTGCACTATTACACTTCAAAAATACTTCATTGCTTGTAATTCCCCTAGATGCACTGATGCTATTCAATCAGCTATACTGATGGAATTTCTTTTTTAGCTTCTAGTAGTTCTTGCTTAGTAACCTTTCTTCAAATTAATTTGAAAAAGATAGTAAACTTCAATATATTTATTGAGGTAAAATTTATATTCTGTTTTCCTCTGTGTTTTTGTATCTCTCTGAAAAATGACAGTGTTCTGATATGACTGATTACACACCAATAGTACTTTTTATTCTATAAACTTTAGAATGCATATTATGCTAAGAGAGACTGAAGCAAGAGAGAGGCGGGTGAGGAGGAGAGAGTTTTTCTTATGTTGTTGTTAGTTCATGAATAGCACCAAAGCACATATACAGTTAGTCCCAGGAACAATATTAAACTCTCTATTGACTTAATGAAACAGCACTTTAGATGCTTGGGTAAATTGGGAATGTTTTACAATATAGCTCCATTGGGATCGTCAAGGTCATCGTGGTCTTCTGCATGCTGACCACCTTTGCCATCAAAGGAGCCCTATCCCTGGACTTGGTAGAGTCAGAACTGGATAAGGCAAACATGAGGAAACTGAGAAACTCTTGGCTCAATCATTTGGTCCAGGCCAGCCTGTAATGGCTGGATTAGCCATGGTAATTCAGCATTGGTACTCAGATGACATCCATATCCTTTATTTAAATGCAGGCCCTGTGGTGCCAGGTCACTGAAGCTGACACTCTTACTAACATATGTACCTTCCTCTCCTCCATTTCCATCACCTGCTCCTGTTTACACATGCTTTGTTATTCACTTGGTATATCTACCTCAAACTGACTGCCTAATTCCTCTGGCTGGCTGTACCTCTGCTGGTGCTTGCTACAGATGGATTTAGTGATGCTGAATAATTTTGAGGCACTGGGTTTGTAAGTAGCACTAGTGCCTGCAGCTTTTGCTTTCGACATGTCAATAAAAACAGAACAAGAAAATATATTAGAATACACCCTTTGAAACATCGCTAAAATGTGCCATGCTAGTTTTCTGCAATGTGTGCATGCGAGTGAGAAGAAGAGTAATAAGAGAAGGATGGTTCTTGCCTTGGGATTTGGAGACTGTTCCAGCTACAGCATGGTTCACTCCCTCTATGTTTTTAGACCCCAGCATATGCAGTCTATATTAACTGAAGGGTCTAAAATGAAGAGGACCACTTTTAGTTTTAATTACTCCCTTCTGTTAGACACCACTTTTTCTTCCAAATATTGCTGAAGTAATGGAAGTTTGAAGAGCACCTAGGTTAGTGGCAGTCTAGTGGCCATCTTGTCTACCAGCTCGAGTGTGATCAGGCATGATGTCGATTCAGCTTGATTTGTAATGACACCTTTCCAAATGGCCACGTGACAACAGTACCAGCAGTGGCATGAGCTTGTTTGTAAAGCTTGGAAAGAGCTGTTTTATGATGGCTTAGCATGCAGCTTGAGTCAAGGTATAACAGGGTAAAAAACAGCTATTAATGGTTTTCACACTTTTCCCACTCACTTGAAAGGAGTTGGGTCATAGAATTAGCCCTAACCCTCAAGCTATGCTCCCTTCATTCACTGTGATCTTAGTCCAGCATAGTAATGCAAGTGTTAAGCTTACTACTTTGTGATCTCACCACTTAAGCATTCAAATTTGAAAATTCATCCAAATATGCATTCTCTTCATATTTACACATAGTGGCTTGAAGTTATAAATGTCAGTTTTCAAAATTGTCGTGAATTGACAATAATTCCTCTCGATCGTTTATTCCTATACATTTCTTATGTGAGGAAGATGCACTTGGATCCCAAGGAAGACAGCCCTCCTTTACTGTATAGGTTTCATCAGCATTTCCTAAGGCCCAATTAAAAATAGAGATGTTCTAACCTTTTACCTAACCATGATTCCTTCTTTGCACAGTAGCAATGAAGTAGCCGCTTTAAATAGCAGTTGCAACTATGTGCTACTTCCTGTCCTTCCCTAACAGTGGACTCCTGCAAGTAGACGCAATCTGTACTTATAAATAGTTAATAAAGCTAATGTCACAAAAACCTGTGAGCCTAGTGCTCCACAAACCACTGACCACCTCCAGGCGCTTCACCATTGTCTCTCAAGACAAGAAGTCCAGCACAATACTGCAAGCATTAAACCTACTACTTTGTGATCTCACCACTTAAATATCCAAATTTAAAAATTCACCCAAAGGTGCATTCTCTCCATATTTATGTACAGTTTGTTTGACATTATAAATGTCAGTTTTCAAAGTTATGATGAATTGACAATAATTTCTCTTGATCAGTTATTCCTAATCTGGAGAGTACAGACATGTATGCTGTTAAATTGTAAGTTTCAACTTTTGCCATTCAGAACCAAACATCTCCAGTGAATTGAATGAAGGAAAAGACCACAGCTCAGGCATGCATTACTCTTAGGCTATGTGAGATTCATCTTCACAGTATAACAATTAAAGCCTTTTATTGGCTTTCTAATGGCATATTTTAGAAATTGTTAAATACCCAGTATTTGGCAAAAGAGCTTATTGTCAGTATGTGTGGTTGGTGTAGTACTTTGCAAATGTTACTTCTTATTATGCTGAAGGCAGACAAGTGGGCTTTAGAATTAATTACATACAATGCATGATTCTTTTCAAATTCCCCACATCTTCCCAAAATCTACCACTACTGGCAATTTTTGTGGGTTGCCCCTCAGCCCAGAAAACACATCTACCTTTTAAATAATAGAGACCACAGGAAATGCAAATGGCAGTTCAATGATAACAATGATTTGAATTTATACAGTCTTTAACATAGAAAAAAGTGCCAAGATCGTCACAACTGTAATCAGACAAAAATGTACTTTGGACCAAAAAGGGAGATATCAGGAGGAGTGAGTAAAAGCTTGGCCAAAGAGGTAGGTTTCAAGGAAGATCTTAATGGAATGGAGTGAGCCAGCAAGAAAAAGAGGTTTAGGGAGAGAATTCCAGAGCAGCGGACCTAGATGGTGCAAGGCTCAGTTGCCAATGGTGGGGTGAAAACAGTGCAAGATACACCAGGGGCCAGAGTGCACCCATGTTTCCAATCCAATCAAGCATAGCATTTCATTTTTGTTTCCCGTTCAACAGCTTTGCTGTATTTTTCCTGATTAGTCCCCTGGTGAAACCGCCATTACCATTGCTGTCTGTGGATTGGGCAGGTTTCAGGTGCTAACAATATTACAAACAGGTTCAAAGGATGCTCCCAATAAAACAATATGGATAATTTCCTATGCAGCGTCAGTTATGTTAAAAACACAAAGAATGTTTAATACATCCGTTACGATCAACAGAAAATATACTTCAAGATCTCATATTTATAATTACAATGATTTGATTTTTTTCTCTTTCAAGGTTCTAATTATTTTCCCTATTCCATCAGACTTGTCCTAACCTTGTCACTCCCTCCCCTCTCTTTGATTCCCATGTTATCAGTACTTCACAAGGTAAATAATGACTTGGATTATTTCTATATACCTTAGTTATCATTGATCTCTTTTTTGTAATGAATTCCTTGTGTTTTGTGTTTGGACTTTGTTGTTTTTGGAAATCTAAGGCTTATTTTGTGAGGTGTGGAGTTTTTCTATTTGTTTTCAATTTCTGATATGAGAACTAAGGTAATTCAGTCTGGAACAAAAGTGAAAATAAAATAAATATATTCATGAAAATTATAATGAATAACTTCCCTGGCTTGCTTTTGCATTTTGACCATTGTGTCGTTCATGGCCTCTTTCTGGTGCTGAAGGAGCTTGGCTGTACTTGTCATCACACATGTCTTATGTGGTCAATAACTTATGCATTCTCCTCTATGGCTCTTTGGAGAGTTACTTATGCCCTTTTTAAATTATTCTGTATTATATTATTTTGCTCTAGGTACATTTTTATCTGTTATTCATTTATATTGGGTTTTAGGCAGTGTGGTCCACTAACTAAACTTGGCTGCTATACAAACAAGCTAGCTTGATCCAGTTGGGGAAAAAAGTTAGTTTAATAGACTACTACTAGATGCAGTGATGCAAACAGTTTGTTGAATCAACTTTGCACGACAGGATGTGAAGTGGAGCTGTGATCGATTTTGATTTATGGTATATGTGTTTTCCCTGTTTAAAATTGCTCCTTCGTGTCACGGATCCTTTGCTTGTGGCAGATTTTACAGTGTGTTCCAGCAGTGCTTGTTGGATTACAATTGTGAACTTAGTCATGAAACCTGAAATCAGACAGCCACATCTGGATTTGATTGATGATGCAGCCAAGTCTAACAATCAAATTGAGCGTATGACTTTCAGCTCTTTTAACTGTGGATTTCTCATGTCAAGGTTTTGATGGTATAAAGGAAGCTGTCTTTTTTGTTTTTGCTGCCTTTGGTAGTCTGCGATGGTGTGCCCTATAAAGATAAAATTGCAAATTTAGAAAGGAAAAGATTGCAACATAACTTGATCACATACCTGTGGTCTCTTCATTTCTCCTGAATTATTATTCAAGTAATGTTCTTGTAACAATTAATTATATTGCACAAAGTACCGTTTTAGATGATACATCATGTCATTTCTATGTAAAATCCCTTTAAATAAATACTATAAACATAGAATTTAGAATCATGTTACATTTTGTTACTTTGCAAAAATAGATTATGGAAGTTATCTTTTAAAAAGCTTTACTTTGCAGAAAATGTAATCATGTTTGCCACTAGCTAAAATGTTCTTTGAAATGTTAGGGTTTTTCCACTGCCTTTACTATCTCACTGTCATGCAGATGTGTTTTAGCTATTAATTATGCCAAATATATGCCATTTCCACCAGATCGTTTGCAGGTCTACGGCAACACTACTGGAACAATTTCAGAGCATTTATGCACGCTATCTGCTCCACTTTACAGTGTCCAGTAATTTAAAATACGCTCACAAGCCAACTTTTTCTATTACACTTTTTCTCTCACCCATTTTCATGTTGCCTTAATTTACCTAATCATACCATTATTCCTTTCTATAAATATTTTGCCCACTTGTCACTAATTGTTACTAGGCAAGTTAGTGTTAGACTTTTTTCCCCTAAAATCTTGATTTTCGACCAAATTGAATAACTTCTGTCTTATTTCTTGGTAATTTTTTCTCATTATCAGTATTATGTATTCTAACCCACCTGTCTGTCTCACTGTCAACCATTTCTCTCACTCTCTCTCTGCCTGTCAGTGCTACAGAAGTTATAAATTAAAAGGCTCCAAGCCAATGTGGCCATCGGGTCAGGGAAACCCCTCGGCAGGCCTATTCACGGATGGGGCTGCAGTCTTTCATCCCTGTGGCCCCCCTTCATTGGGGCATGGAGCCTCTCGCTCGATTGAGCAGGCAGCCTCTGCACACGGTGAGTGGGCAGCTCTAACATTGGTAAAATACTGCTGCTGACGCAAAATGGCCCCTAAGAATAAGGTGGCCTTATTTGGACTAATTAGATCCAGGATGTGGGAATGCATTGGGGAGCCATTCCAATGCGGCTCCTCCCTATTTTCCCAGACCCTCTACCTCCAACTGTGTCACCATGGGGGAACATTCAGTCTAAGGTTTCTGATGTTAAACACAGCTGTCTGGTTTCCCTCCCTTTTCAGGAATTTGTCCACCCATTCTGTAATGTCCTATCTCAGGTGTCTGAAGGCAGCATGTCATTTAGGATACCCAGTCACGCTTTAAAACAGGTTATCTAACTGTTAATTATAGATCCCTCCCATAGCTACCACATAACTGTTCTCAGAGCTAGTATCTCCCTTTTCCAAATAGTTTTTTCCAAATAGTTAATTCCTCGCTGCATAGAGCCATGATATTGAACCTTCCCGGTTCCTCTGTTTTTGCCCTCACCATAGATGCCTGTAAATTGTATGGCTATTGAACAAGTTCAAACCTTTAGAGTTTTACTGTACTGGTTTCCTCCTCCTTTCATTGCCGGAAGTCTCTCATTTACCTTCTCTGCTTTACTATTTCTCTCTTTGTGGGGTGACCACCTCTTCCAGAAAATGTTCCTCCCCATATATGATGCCGAGCATAGCCAGTTGATTCTCAAGTGCAAAATTTCCCTGCTTGAGCAGTGACTCTTGACCCAGTGAAATATGTTGGGATCAGATTGGAGTCAGAGGATTGAGTGGAAATCCTGTCCACTGCTACTTCACTCCAAAGAGGAGAATCAAGCTCCATGGGTGGGTTGGGAGGTGTGGGGGGAGGGGGGGGGGGTGAAGAAATGTGAATAGTGCTTGTGCCTGACTCCCTACTATGGCTGTCCAGAGGTTAAATTGGATAGCCTCAGAAAATGGCGTGAGGATCACAGTGCACAATTAACCTGCGCTCTTTCACTGTAATGCTGGCAGTACACCGACTTAATACTGCTTGCTCGTTATAATGATTTATGTGTGCTTGGAGCACTAACTGGGCTGTTCATTGGCTGCATGCATTGGCAGGAGGACCAATACATATAGTAACTTGCACTATCTAAAGTTAGCCTGCACCTCTGAAAGAGGAGGTGCATTGTGGCTGGAACAGGTATTAGGAGTTGTTCTGAGAATCTGACCTGGGAAAGAATGAAGAATGGCTGGCCATGGGAGACAGTGGGCACTCAGGTTTTCAGATGCTGCACTGGAGGACTTGGCAGAGGAGGTAAAAATCAGGGAGAGATGCCCTGTATCTTGTGGGTGTAGGAGGCCCTACAAACACATAATGAGAAGGGAGTGGGAACGATAGCCATGGAGGTCAGTGCCAGGGGTTTAGTCCCAAGGTGCTGGATTCAGTGACGCAAGAAGTTTAATGACCTTACACAAGTGATCAAGGTCAGTGAGTGCATCCTCAAATGCCGTATCCTACCAACTGCTCCACTAGCACCAGTCACTGCTCGATTTACCATAATCCCATCACTCACCTATCAACAATCTCTATCAATCAGGACTCATAGACAACATTCATATGCTTCACCTCACCTTCACACACATCACTATTGCATGCCTCACACTCACATCTCATAGCTTGCACATACTGCCAGCTATTCAACCACATCAGCCAAATAGATTGCATGACAATCACTGATTCACTTCCCTCTTTTTTTCAGAAGGTGGCACATAGCCAGCAGCAACAGGAACAAACCAGAGGGGTCTAACCCCCATGAGAAATGATCCTGGCCATTATGGGAAGGGCTGTTGCTGAGACTGTGGCCACCTGTGGAGCTGAATCCATTGAAGATGATGGAATCCTCATCCTAGTTCTCCTTCTCACATCCCACTTTCCCTCATCCCTAACTCTCTCCTGACATCCGCTGCTTACTTTCTCCTCTCCCCTCATCACAACCCCAATCCTTGTCCCTTTTTCAATTCAGATGCCAAGAGCTGCAGCCTGCTTAGGCTGTGGTGAAAGAGCAGGAAGACAGTGATGATGAAGACACACCATCACTTCATTACACACTCAGATATTGATACTGTGTGTATCTTGGAGGATAGCAGAGAGGCAGGATCTGCATGTGACAGACATTGGGCACAAGTGTGCTGCAGGCAGGATGGGGGCCAAGGATAGTGCAGGTGCCAGGTTGCCATAATTTGAGGTCGCACATGAGTTCTGCTGCAGAAGACTCAGCTGAGGACTTTGATGGCCACAGAAAAAAGTTGACAGGTGTACACACCAATATGCTTGGTGCATTGGGAAGCCTGCCAGAAAGTCTGTGTTCAATGTCAAGGAGCATGAGGAACTTGATACCAGCTTGGCATAGGGTTTTGCGCAGAGCTTGGAGCCTGTCTTTTCCTGCATGGAAATGGTGGTCAACTCCATCAACTTGTGGTACCAATCATGATGCAGTGACTGATGATGATGTCTCAGATTCCATTGAAGCACAGCAGCAGCCACCAAATGTCTGAGTGCTGCAGTGGAAACTCAGATTCTTGCCAGCATATTTCTGGATATCAGTGTTCAAATGAACTTCCATAGTGTGTTACGACCTCAGTGAGATCGCTAATGTGAAAAATACGAGATATGAATCCCCAGACCAATTTAAAGAATTATTTGACAAGATATCACATTTTAAGACTTTTATTATAACAACTAAAAGAAATCCCCATTAACTAAACAGCACTTTGTAGGTAGCTGATACCCCAAATTACAAAGAAAGGTGTTTTCTTTACTTATAAAAATACTTGAAAACTTCACACCACAGATACATTACACAGTCCTCTTTGATGGCAAAATCTTTGCGGTGAAAAATCTCAAACTCCTCCCAGTTACAATGGGTTGGATCTCCCAGACTTTTCCAACAACTAATGTCCTCTTTGCTCACTTCTCCGAGCACTTTCGATCTGGACAACCATGAATAAGGCGATTGCTGTGATCCTGCTGGCCGTCAACTTCTCCACAAGCTTCAGTTTTCAAAACAGTCTTCGTAGCTTTTCACTGTATCAGACTTCCGAGAGCAGGTGTTCCCTGTCTCTCTCTTTCTCTCGAGGCCGCTACCGCTGGTTGTCTTCTTTACAGCCTGCTCTGAGGCTGCAACCACTGGGTTTCCTTCTTGCAGCCTGTCTGCCTTCAGCAAATCTGTTAAATTTATCTGGACTCAAAAGTCAACAGCTTATTGTCCCTTTTCCAATTTGCAAAGTCTCGAAGTCTGATTTCACAGAGTCACATGGGTCTTCCATTGTTCCTAGGTGTTAACAGCTGCCTGGTACATTTGCATCTTCAGAATCACTGACTCTTTGTTTATGGACCCAAAGAGTCTTTGATCTATGTTCTCTGTTTTCCTGGTAACCAAGGTTTCTGTCTTGTCCTTTAGCAGAGTGGATGTAAGGTCACCGGACCTTCCAGACTCCATTGTAAACTTTTCAAAATCATGATTGATAAAACACAATCATGTTACAAAGTCCAATGTTCATAACAAGTGTCATAGCAGTCTAATACATTACTAGGATTGCTGAGGTGCCGGCCCAGTGGAGTGGCAGTGGTTCCATGAGGCACCATCCTGTTGCCCTCTCAGGATGGCAGCATTGATGCTTCCACCCCGCTAGTGCTCTTGCCATTGCCTGTCAGGAGCCCAGACTGCTGCCACCCATGCCGAGATGGTACAGTCTGAAGCCAGGTCTTCTAGTCCCAGAGATTTTCGAGGTTGACCTCCGAGGCAATCTGCAGTGTCCTCCATTGAAAGTCAGCAGACTTCCAGCTTCCTGAGGTTCAGGTAGGAGAATTGTTCCCTGAATACCCTGTGCCGATATGACCTCTTGTTGAAAGCCTTCTCCCCCTTCTCCCTCTTCCAGCAACTTATCCTGCTATGTGTGCCCTCTGCTAAGTTTCCAAGTCATGCTGTATTCTAAGGGGAATGCCTATGAGTGCAGTCATGTCTGAGAGCAACTAGTTTGTGCAGAAACCTTAAAGTCAACAATAAGTCCCTCAGCACCTGCCACACCACTCCCTGTAAATTTGTGCAACTTTAAACAAATATAGAAGGCACCAAACACTTGTAGAATTGAACTAACAGCCAGAAGAAATTAACCAGTGACTAACCTCTAAGTAGTTGATGATCCCTTTAAATAGCACTGGTGGGGGGTCCTTCCTGCTGCACAATTTGTGTTTTGTTGTGCACATTTAAGAGAGGGCATTAGCTGGAGCATTGAGCTCCAAAATGGCATACTTCCAGCCAATGTTCACTACTTACATGTTAACACCCACACCAAATGGCATCCAGCGCAACTCAACCGAGAAGTCTGTGCACATCTTGGACTCCATTCTGGACCTCAACCGGCACCCAAACGGTGGGTGCTGCTATCTGAATTTCGAATTGATTATGCTGAAGTTTCATTGGAATGTCAGGTCTTTGCTACATACATTGTGAAAGTGGAATATGTTCCTCTACCCTATTTTTGCAGTCCAGCTGTCATTCAGTTATGCACTAATTTGCATTTTTAACATTCTTCCTATTGCTTTTGCTATCAAATACTTTTTTTCTTTTTAAACCTACTACTTCTTGGAGATTGCCTTTATATTTCTTGCTTGTTTCTCATTTCTTGATCAGTTTTGCCTGTCAGATTCATTGTCATGCTTAATGTATATTTTGTTTATCAGTCCTAAAAATTTGCAGAATATAAATGAGGCTGCTACACATTGTCCCTTTCTGATGCACACTTTCCTAAACCTTGATTAACTGGGACCATGAGATGAATTTTAACTTGCAGGGGTTTGGGAGCAGGCGGGGGTTAAAGCACTGAAATTGACAGCCGGTTAGGAAGCCAGCTCCGATCTGCTGTCATCCGCATTTAACTGCACCAACTTAGGCTGCATAGGAATCAGCCCCTCAGGAGATTAATTGCTCATATACAGCGATATTAATATCGCTTTAGGAATCTAATCATGGGTGCACTGGTTTCCTGGGCTTCCTGGAACTCACCAGTGATAGCAAAACGAGAACGCAGCAGCAATTGAGGGAGCTGAAAAAAAAGAGAGGGAAATATGCCAATAAATTATGAATCTTCACAACTGCTTTCTTTCCTAATTATGTGAGAGGGTTTGTTCACAGTACCTGTGCTGAGAGGTAACTTTCACAATTTTAGAAGTGACTTCGACAAATTTGCACAACTGATCTCCACTTTAGAGCTGTGATCTATCACAGCATGATTTTTTTTCATTCATTCATGGGATGTGAGGGTTGATGGGAAGGCCAGTATTGTTGCCCATCCTAACTGCCCTTGAGAAGGTGGTGGTGAGCTGCCTTCTTGAACTGCTGCTTCTTAAAATTCATGTGGTGTAGGTACGTATTGTCAGGGAGGGAGTTCCAGGATTTTGACCCAGCAATGATGAAGGAACTGCAATATATTTCCAAGTCAAGATGGTGTGTGACTTGGAGGGGAACTTGCAGGTAGTGGTGTTTCCATGTGTCTGCTGTCCTTGTTCTTCTAAGTGGTAGAGGTCGCAGGTCAGGAAAGTGCTATTGAAGGAGTCTTGGCAAGTTGCTGCAGTATATCTTGTATATGGTACACGCTGCTACCATTGTATGCCACTGGTGGAGGGAGTGAATGTTTATAGTGGTGGATGGGGTGCTGATCAAGCAGGCTGCTTTGTCCTGGATGGTGTCGAGCTTCTTGAGTGTGGTTGGAGCGACACTCATCCAGGCAAGTGGGGAGTATTGCATCACACTTCTGACTTGTGCCTTGTAGATGGTGGACAGGCTCTGGGGAGGCAGGAAGTGAGTTATTTGCTGCAGAACTCCCAACCTCTGGGTGCTGCTTACACTGATTTACTTTGGACATCAAATGAGACCCAAGATGAGCAGCAGCATCAACAGCACCAGTAGCATGAAGAGCACCAGCAGGTGCAGCAACAGCCTGTTCCTCACAGACCTGCCCTCCACAGGAGTGAGGGGATGGACAGAGGTGTAGCTCACAGGAGGCCATATCCGCAACACAGGATGTAGAGGCAGCAGCTAAACTTCCTCGACATGTCAGAACACCAGTGTCCCAGAAGGCTCAGGGTTTCACATCAGGTGATGATAGATATTTGCAGCTTGCTAAAACAAGACCAGTGCCAAGTGGACCTGGTGGCCACAGTTTTCCAATGTCTGTCAAAGTCATCCATGGCCCTCGATGTCTTTGCCTTTGGCTCCTTCCAGCAATCTGCAGGATCTCACAGTCAGCAGCCCACAAATGCATACGACAAGTTTGTTTTCCAGGGCAGGCAATTATGTCAACTTTGCCACCGATGATGTCAAACTGAGCGAGCGCTTGCATTCATGGCTCTAGCTATCTTCCCATAGGTGCAGGATGTCATCAAATGCACGTATATGGTAATTCAGGCATCCCAGATCACTCAGGAGAATTCATTAACTGCAAAGGTTTCTACTCCATTGATATGCAGCTGGTGTGCAACTACAGAAAGATGTTGATGCAGATGTGTGCAAGATTCCCAGACAGCTGCCATGATGCTTTTGTCTTGTGGCAGTTCACCCTCCCTGATTTTTTTCACACTTTGATGCTGTCTTATTGGCTGGCTGCTTGGAGACAAGGGATGCCCATTTAAAACGTGGCTGATCTCACCCATGAGAAACCCAATCAATTAGGCCAAGAAGCAATACAGTGAAAGCAATATGACAACCAGATATTTCATTGAGCAAGCCATTGACACGCTGAAGGTACGCTTCAGGTTCCTGGACAGATCTGGAGACACCCTTCAATATGCAGCAGCCAGGGTCTCCAGAATGGTTGTGGCTTTGGCAACAATGCACAGCAGTGAGGTTTCGACCTGCGGGAGGAACTAGGTGTAGAGTACAGAGCCTCTTTAGACAATTCCAAGGAGGAGGTGGCAGAATATTTTGTGGCCAATGCACTGGCAGCAGCACACATTTTTGCCTGGGTTGCCCTCATTATTGGTAGGTTCACTTAGGTTCCACCAGTCCACCCATGTAACAGGTACATGCAAAGGCTACCCACCACCTCCCCACTCCCTATCTTACCCCTTACACAGAGCAGTGCTACAAGCAACCAAGAACCCCAAGGGGTCAGCTGTGGTTCAGTTGGTAGCAGACTTATCTCTGAGTCAGAAGGTTGTGGGTTCAAGTCCCACTCCTGGGCTTGAGCACAAAAATCAAGGCTGACACACACAAAAACTAGGAACAAGAGTAGGCTATTCGGCTCCTCGAGCCTGCTCCGCCATTCGATAAGATCATGGCTGATCTGATTGTGGCCTCAACTCCACTTTCCTGTCTGCCCCCCAGAACCATTGACGCCCTTGTCAATCAATAATCTTTCTAGCTCAACCTTGAATATATTCAATGACCCATCCTCTACTGCTCTCTGGGGAAGAGAATTCCACAGACTAACGACCCTTTGAGAGGAAAAGAAATTCTCCTCATCTCAGTCTTAAATGGGAGACCCCTAATTTTTAAACTGTGTCCCCTAGTTCTAGACTCCCCACAAGGGGAAACAGCCTCTCAGCATCACTCTTTCAAGTCCCCTCAAGATCTTATATGTTTCAGTAAGATCATCTCTCATTCTTCTATAGTCCAATGCGTTTAGGCCCAACCTGCTCAACCTTTCCTCATAGGATAACCTTTCATCCCAGGAATCGGTTGCGTGAACCTTCTGTGAAGTTTAAACTGGAGGCTACACCATTGGAGGTGTTGTCTTTCGGATGAGACATTAAACCAAGGACCTGTCTGCCCCCTCATGGACGTAAAAGAATCCATGGTACTAATTTGAAATAGAGCACGGAAGTTATCCCTGGTCTTCTAGTCAATATTTATCCCTCAAGCAACATCACAAAAATAGACTATCCAGTCATTGTCACATTGGAAAATCATTGAAAAACTTGGATGCCCAACCAGCTTCTTGGACATGGTGATGCAGTTTCATGAAAATCAATATGGACAAGTCAAGCAAACCAGCAACCTTGCAAGTCCCTTCCGTATCTCCAATGGCATGAAGCAGGGATATGTGCTGGCCCCGACCCTATTCACCATCTTTTTCAGCATGACGCTGCAGCAGGCAACGGAAGACCTTAAGGAGGGAATTTACGTATGCTTCCGGACTGAGGGAGGCATTTTCAACCTCGGGTGTCTTCAGGCTCGCACAAAGACACAAGAAAAACTCATCCATGAACTTCTTTTCGCCGAAGACTGTGCTCTCCTGGCCCACAGTAAGTCAGACAGACCTGCAATGTATAACAACACATTTTTCCTAGGCGGCACAAGTCTTTGGACTAAAAATCAGTAAAAAAAAAACTGAAGTCCTGCATCAGCCTGCACCCAAGAAGAATATAGACCTCTCTGGCCACAGGAGAGGTACCAGAGGACTGCAGGACAGCATTATTCAAGAAGGGTAGCAAGGATAAACCAGGTAATTACAGGCCGGTGAGTCTAACATCAGTGGTTGGGAAACTGTTGGAAAAAATTCTGAGGGACAGGATTAATCTCCACTTGGAGAGGCAGGGATTAATCAGGGATAGTCAGCATGGCTTTGTCAGGGGGAGTTCGTGTCTAATTAACTTGATTGAATTTTTCGAGAAGGTGACTAAATGTATAGATGAGGATAAAGCAGCTGATGTAGTCTACATGGACTTCAGTAAGGCTTTTGATAACGTCCCGCATGGGAGATTGGTTGAGAAGGTAAGAGCCCGTGGGATCCAGGGCAATTTGGCAAATTGGATCCAAAATTGGCTTAGTGGCAGGAGGCAGAGGGTGATGGTCAAGGGTTGTTTCTGCAAGTGGAAGCCTGTGACCAGTGGTGTACCGCAGGGATCGGTGCTGGGACTCTTGCAGTTTGTAGTGTACATTAATGATTTAGACGTGAATATAGGAGGTATGATCAATAAGTTCGCGGATGACACGAATATTGGTGGTGTCATAAGTAGTGAGGAGGAAAGCCTTAGAATACAGGACGATATAGATGGGCAGGTAAGATGGGCGGAGCAGTGGCAAATGGAATTTAATCCTGAGAAGTGTGAGGTGATGCATTTTGGGAGCACTAACAAGGCAAGGGAATATACGATGGATGGTAGGATCCTAGGAAGTACAGAGGGTCAGAGGGACCTTGGTGTACTTATCCATAGATCACTGAAGGCAGCAGCACAAGTAGATAAGGTGGTTAGGAAGGCATATGGGATACTTGCTTTTATTAGCCGAGGCATAGAATATAAGAGCAGGGAGGTTATGATGGGAGCTGTATAAAATGCTAGTTAGGCCACAGCTGAAGTACTGTGTACAGTTCTGGGAACCACACTATAGGAAGGATGTGATTGCACTGGAGTGGGTGCAGAGGAGATTCACCAGGATGTTGCCTGGGCTGAAGTGTTTCAGCTATGAAGAGAGACTTTGTTTTCCTTTGAGCAGAGAAGGCTGAG
Organism: Heterodontus francisci; assembly: GCF_036365525.1. Lineage (NCBI taxonomy): Eukaryota > Metazoa > Chordata > Chondrichthyes > Heterodontiformes > Heterodontidae > Heterodontus > Heterodontus francisci. Next base: position 27,380,220 of record NC_090408.1, on the reverse strand, counting down.
GGGGGACATGATTGAGGTGTACAAAATTATGAGAGGCATTGATAGGGTAGATAGAAAGAAACCTTTTCCCTTAGCGGAAGGGTCAATAGCCAGGGGACATAGATTTAAGGCTAGGGGCAGGAGGTTTAGCTGAGATTTGAGGAAACATTTTTTCACCCAGAGGGTGGTTGGAATCTGGAACACACTGCCTGAAGAGGTAGTAGAGGCAGGAACCATCATAACATTTAAGAAGTATTTAGATGAGCACATGAAATGCCATAACATACAAGGTTACGGGCCAAGTGCTGGAAAATGGGATTAGAATAGTAAGTGCTTGATGGCCGGCACAGACACGATGGGCCTGTTTCTGTGCTGTATGACTGTATGACCACCAAACATTGAGGGAACCGAGCTGAATGCTGTTGTTACTACTTGGTGAGACAGGTGTCTCGGCTTCCTCTCTGCCTTCCCCTGGTCTTACCGTAACAGGGTTTAATTTTAAATTCCCCGTGTTTTTAGTTCCCCCTTGGTGAATCCTTGTTCACCGCTTTCCAATTATAAGGCAAAGAAACCAGCAACAACAGGTCTTCTCAGGTTTAAAGAAGAAAAGTTGAAATTTATTAAACCTAAGCTTAAACTCTAATTTAGTTAATGCCTAAGAATACACGCCGCACCCATGCTAGCATGCATACGCGATACACACATGCAGATATTGACAGAAAAGAGCAGAAGAAAAATAACATGGAAAAATTTGAGGCAATATCTGAAGAGTTTTTGTGACGGTTCTTCGAGCTTACTGTACAGTCCTCGATTGTAGGTGGATCTTGCTTTTCATTGGGTCCCAGTATTCTTCTTAAACCTTGTTCACTGTAGGAGACTTTTTTCTCTTGGGGTTCATGTGTCTTCAGTGGATTTAGAGGCTTGTGAGAAAGAGTTGGGAGCAGACAGGAGAGATCTTCTCAGTCCAGGAGCAAACAGTCTTTTTGAATTCCAACTCTTTGTGACCAGTTCAAAAGAAAGCCCTGCAACAGCCAGTTAGTCATGTGACCAGCTGCTCTAACCAGTCCTGGCCCCTGTGGATTGCATCACCCCAGCAGGCCCTAGAATGCGCTTCCCCACCCCCTCACTGTCTGGTGATCATTGTGGGTTGAATGTGTCAGGGAATGGTCCTTTGTCCTTCCAGATCCTGTCTGTTAATATGCAAATGTGTTTTCTAGCACTGGTCTGTTCCAGTTCCAGTGTTCCAGCATTGACTGGTCTCTTTAACAAGTCATTTCCTCGCTCCAGCAACAGTTAAAAATCAACGGTCATGACAAAATTAATGTGCCTCATTCTTGGCAGGTGGGGGTCTAGCATGACGCCATCAAGCAATTTACTTATTTGGGGCGTGTCATCTCGTCTGATACCACCATAGACAAGGAAATGGTCAATAGGCTCTCAAAAGCAAACAGTACTTTAAAGCAGCCTCTACAAACGTGTGTGGAGCAACCACAGCCTCAGAGCACAGACCAAACTCAAAGTGTACAAAACCATAGTCCTCACCACTCTTCTGCATGGCGCCGAGCCATGGGCCCTATACTGCTGTCATTTTTCACCTCTAGAACGCTTCCATCAGCGCTGTCTCCGCAGCATTCTCAAGATCCATTGGCAGGACTGCATCACAAACATTAAAACCCTGGAAACAGACAACATCACCAGCATCGAGGCCATCCTCCTGCAAAGCCAACTGCATTGGGCGAGTCACGTTGCCCGGATGGACGCCTGCCCAAGATCGTGTTGTATGGCGAGCTGACCATGGGTAAAAGGAACAGAGGGGCCCAATGCAAACGTTTTAAGGATTCCCTGAAGAAGTCCCTCTGTGTGCTACATCGACCATTGCCACTGGGAAGCGCAGGCCATAGATCGTGATGCCTGGAAGTGCTACATCAGGAGGGCTACAGACATCATTGAGACTGAGAGAAGACCCAGCATGAAAGTGAAAAGGAGGAGAAGGATAGATCCATTTGCCCCCAGCAGCAACTACACCTTCACTTGTACCCGATGTGGGAGAATCTGCTGGTCATGGATGGGCCTGACTAGCCACCAGTGGGCCTGCAACCGATGACTACAACCTTCCTAAAATCTTCACCCGCGAAGAAATGCCAAGAGATTGTGGGAGTTTGCTGTGTGCACTTGGCTGCTGTGTTTCCTACGTTACAACAGTGACTACATTTGCAAAGTATTTCATTGTTCCAAAGTGCTTTTCGAAAGTTTTGAAAGGCACTATATAAATGCAAGTCTTTCTTTTTCTTTCTTTTTCACAGTCTCCGACACAGACTTGCCAGTGCTTTTCTCTGTGTGCACCATCTACTCTTGCTTACTTGTGATGTGTGAACCACCAGTTGAAAACTTAACTATCTTCCTTGCTGGTTCCACTGAAGTGTGAGTATCCGAGCTGGTTCATGGTCTGCATAAGTCCTGTGATGGTTCACCCTCAGAGTGAGTGACTACCTCTTAGGACTCGTCGTCATCCTCCTACACACCCTCCGGTGTGACGCTTGAAGGTCCTGTGGGAGATTAAAGCCATGGATTAGAACTGTCATGGTAAAAAGGTTTTAAGTGATCATTACGCACATGATCATATTTCACCCACTGCTGCCATTGAGTCAACATGTGTGCATGTTTTTTCAATGTGGCTGTATGCTATTTAATTCCATCACCGGATAGCTGGGGCGCCCCCATCTCCAACGACCAAGCATGCAAAGACTCTGCTGCTGTCCAGCCCTTCTTCCTCTGCAGTTGTCAGTTATGGGATGGCTGGAGGGCCACCTCCAGTTTTGTGCCTCTCTTGTACTGTGCTCTCTTCTGCATTGGGGAAAGAAGAGGCCTATGAATAAGAGTAATAGCATGTGTTGAACAAATGGATGGAGAGCATTTGTTGAGGGCGACTATGAGGGAGAGGCATGACATTGCCTAAAGATGAGGGTGTCAGTGGTGGATGTACAGATGGGGATGCAAGCAAGTGCGTTGACAGAGAAGGAGGGCGTCCCAGCAAGGTAAGTTGTTGGCAGGAGTGATGTGCTGGAGTAGGCTCGAGAAAGCAGAGTGAGCGGGTTAGTATGACACATAAATCAGGATGTATTTGAATGTGGCACTGTATTCACCTTTCCTGCCCTGCCAAGGTCATTAAACTGCTTTCAGCATTGAATGTGGGAGTGTGGCATCACACTTCTGCTGCTGACCTCCTCCGCTACCTCCTGTCATGCTTTCCTGATTTCACTGGGAGACCTCTTTCTCCCGTCAGTAGGAAACATTATGTTCCTGAGGGCCCTTACGGCCCCAGGCATCACATCCAGGGAGGTGTCACAAAAGCGAGGTGCAGCCTTTGAGCACATTCGCTCCATTCTGTCACTTATTTTCTGCTCCCAACTCCATATTCCATCAAATTTCAGGTGTGCAATATTCCTTTAAGTACTGGAGTTGAAATGGATTCCTGTGGATCGTCATCACTGCTGTTCAACCTTATTAGTCAGGAAATCCAGAAATAATAAGTTAATGCAGTGGCTGGGTTTAAAAAAAATTACTGACAAGCACACTGTACTTACTTCCGGGTCTCCAGCATGTTATCGGATCCCCCCGCCACTCCCAGCACGTCAGTAACTTAACATCCAGCCCTATGTCTCTTATATCCAGAAGGTTCTGAGATTTCTCATTGGCGAGTCAGTCCACATTCTTTCACTGTTTTGTGCAATTACCCAAGCTTAACTTTTTGCAACATTACCCATGTTGAACTTGCAGTGACAAGATGCACTACAGCAAATCACCAAGGGTCCTTAAACAGCACCTCCCAAACCCACAACCTCTGGCACCTAGAATGCAAGAACAGTTGGTGCATGGGAACACTGCCACTTCCAAGTTCCTCTCTAAGTCATCCATCGTTCTGGCTTGGGTATATCTCGCTGTTCTTTCATTGTCGCTGGGTCAAAATCCTGGAACTCTTTACCTAACAACACTGTGGGAGTACCTTCACCACATAGACTGCAGTGGTTTAAGAAGAAGGTTCATCACCCACTTCTCAAGGGCAACTGGGGATGGGCAATAAACGTCAGCCTTGCTAATGACATCCATATCCCCAGAATGAATAAAAAGAAATATGACTCCATCAGCAAACAAACAATGATGGATGGGTAAAGACCCTCTGGTCCATTCAGCCTGTGCCACACAATTGTGCTGCCACTCTCCACCCCACCCAAAACTATATAATCTCCTGGGAGAGACAAAAAAAGCCTAGGCCAATCTGGGGAAGTTAAGGTCTGGGAAACCATGTAATTACACCTCCTGAACAAACACATAGTTAGATACTTTGTTTATCAGCTGGGTGAGTACCAATGAAATTTATCTCTGTATAGTGTAATTATGGACCTGACCCCATGTTCATTTGATTGGAAAAATGTCAGTGTTGATACTCGCAAGGGCATCTCCTATTTCATTATACTATAAATGTGGTATTCCCCCAGCACTCTAAAATAAAACACGTAGAAATATTACTACCATATGCCTCATGTTGTTGCACGCCACTTCAGTGGTAGCTTTGTAATTCATTAATATTTTTTCCTGAAAAGCTGTAAAACCCTACAAATGTGTACTTAGCATTTTCAGTGCACAGGTTTTTCATTTTGTTTGATAATAAAAGTAGCATATTGCCAGCTGCAGCAAGACTGAATCTTAAGGTTTCGTGCTAAGAAATGCTTAGCGTGACTTGGCGCTGTGGCAACACGTTCATTTGGACAGTGTTTATATCAGGTAACTTTGAAAGTTTATGCTCCTGTGTTTGGCTTTATCTCTGGTGCTTTATTTTGATCCAGATGTGAGCTGCATCATCTAATACAAGGTCTAATTTCACCAATAATTCCATCTGCTAGGCCCTCTGCCAACAGTTCTGCTACATGTTTGCATTTGATAGGTGTAGCATTACACTGAAAGCCTTTAGCATGGACTTCTATTTAAAGGAGATTTACTGTGCAGACTTTTATAGATTAAAAAAATGCATATTCAGCCTATCAAGGTAATATATCAACCAGTTGGGGGGGTGGGGGGGAGGGTGCGGCGGGATTCAAAATGACCATACTTGGGAGAAAGGGGAGGGATTAATCCTTTGTGTACAGTTATTCTTTACAAAAAATGATCATGTTTCATCACTCATTACAGCATGCAATGCGGAGTAAGCAAGCACAGCTATTTCAAATAGTTCCTGACGAGGAATTTACAAAAATCAGATGTAGTATACAATTGAGGCTCCACCAGACATGAATGCAACAAGTGGCATTATAACCTTTAAAATGACTCTCAGTAAGTCCTCATGAACTCTGTTGTCTGCATAAGTACTAGCAGACTCAGAAAATATAAAACCAAGAATTTTATTGATATGCTATTTGAAAATATACTTGATGAATTCCCAAAAGCTCAATTAATTAAATTATGTATGCTACAAAATAAATGTAGCATTTACAAATTTTCTGTACTGTTTTATTGGAAGATTTTAATGACTGGAATGAGTATCCACAAGGGATCAGCTGGATAATTGTACAAGGACCTCTTTCCTCCAGAACATTGCATATTGGTTTTGTAAAAAAAAATGTTCATGCCAAATCTGAATGTCACAAATAATATTGTGCAAAGCAATTAATTTAGAACTAATTTTGGTGGGAAAGTTCATGTTACTGGTAGAATCAATACCAATGGGCAACAATAACTACTAGCAGCAACTGGATTAGACATGATGCTGTCATAGGAAATTGATTTTTTTTTCACCCACCACTGATCTCATCGCAATACAATCAGTTGCATAATGTGCAAAAAGTAAGCAAAGGTTTAAAAGCTGATTTGTGTTGCAACTGTTCAAAATATACCAGTTGCTGATGCAGGAACTATTAGTTCTGATAGGTTTTCCTCTAAAGCACACTACTTTGAGGTAAGCACCACCTTCTTTGGCACTTATGTAAGAAAGGGCTAGATTAAATACAATCTTCTATGCTGGCTTCCGAGACTATTTGTAGCACAGCGAAAGATATGTTATTCTAATATCCACAGTAAGGGAACGTTTTGCAATGCAGATTCTCCAAGTGGTATGCCCTAGAAATTGAACGGACAACAACAAACTTCAGGGATGCTAATTTCCATATATTCATCAAAGGGAGCCATGGAAGGTTTTTTATGTTTTAAAATCATAGTCATAGAGTTATACAGCATAGAAACAGGCCCTTCGGACCACCAAGTTTGCACCGGCCATCAAGTTCATCTATTCTAATCCCATCTTCCAGCACTTCGCCCGTAGCCTTGTTTGCAATGGCGTTTCAAGTGCTCATTTAAATACTTCTTAAATGTTGTGAGGGTTCCGGCCTCTACCACCCCTTCAGACAGTGTGTTCCAGATTCCAACCACCCTCTGGGTGAAAACATTTTTCCTCAAATCCCCTCTAAACCTCCTGCCCCTAGCCTTAAATCTATGCCCCCTGGTTATTGACACCTCCACTAAGGGAAAAAGTTTCTTCCTATCTACCCTATCTATGCCCCTCTTAATTTTGTATACCTCAACCAAGTTCCCCCTCAGCCTTCTCTGCTCTAAGGAAAACAACCCTAGCATATCCAGTGTGGCTTCATAGCTGAAATGCTCCAGCCCAGGCAACATCCTGGGGAATCTCCTCTGCACCCTCTCCAGTGCAATCACATCCTTCCTATAGTGTGGCAACCAGAACTGTACACAGTACTCCAGCTGTGGCCTAACTAGCATTTTATACAGCTCCATCATAACCTCCCTGCTCTAATGCCTCGGCTAATAAAGGCGAGTATCCCATATGCCTTCCTAACCACCTTATCTACCTGTGCTGCTGCCTTCAGTGATCTATGGACAAGTACACCAAGGTCCCTCTGACCCTCTGTACTTCCTAGGGTCCTACCATTCATTGTATATTCCCTTGCCTTGTTAGTCCTCCCAAAATGCTTCACATCATACTTCTCAGGATTAAATTCCATTTGCCACTGCTCTGCCTATCTTACCAGCCCATCTATATCGTCCTGTATTCTAAGGCTATCCTCCTCACTATTTACAACGCCACCAATTTTCTGCTAACTTACCAATCATACCTCTTATATTCACGTCTAAATCATTAATGTACACTACAGCAAGGGTCCCAGCACCGATCTATGCAGTACACCACTGTTCACAGGCTTCCAATCACAAAAACAATCCTCGACCATCATCCTCTGCCTCCTGTTACTAAGCCAATTTTGGATCCAATTTGCCAAATTGCCCTGGATCCCACGAGCTCTTACCTTCTTGACCAATCTCCCATGCGGGACCTTATCAAAAGCCTTACTGATATCCATGTAGACTACATCAACTGCTTTACCCTCATCTACACACCTAGTCATCTCCTTGAAAAAATTCAATCAAACGTTAGACATGATCGCCCTCTGACTATCCTTGCTGACTATCCTTGATTAATCCCTGCTTCTCCAAATGGTGATTAATCCTGTCCCTCAGAATTTTTTCCAATAGTTTCCCTACCATTGATGTTAGTCTCACTGGCCTATAATTATCTGGTTTATCCCAACTACCCTTCTTGAATAATGGTACCATATTCGCTGTCCTCCAGTCCTCTGTCACTTCTCCTGTGGCCAGACAGGATTTGAAAATTTGTGTCAGAGCCCCTGCAATCTCCTCCCTTGCCTCACATAGCAGCCTAGGATGCATCTCATCTGGGCCTGGGGATTTATCCACTTTTAAGCCTGCTAAAACTGCTGATATCTCCTCCCGTTCAATGCTAATTTGTTCGAGTATATCACAATCCCTCTCCCTGATCTCTACACCTACATCGTCCTTCTCCACAGTGAACACAGATGAAAAATAATCATTTAAAATCTTACCTACATCCTCCGGCTCCATGCACAGATTGCCACTTTGATCCTAATGGGCCCTACTCTTTCCCTGATTATTCTCTTGCCCTTAATATACTTATAAAACGCTTTGGGATTTTCCTTTATCTTGCCCTCCAGTGTTTTTTCATGCCCCCTCTTTGCTCTCTTAATTACTTTTTTAAGTACCCCCCTATACTTTCTGTACTCCTCTAGGGCCTCCGCTGTTTTCAGCCCTCTGAATCTGCCATAAGCCTCCATTTTTTCCCTTATCCAATCCTCTATATCCCTTGACATCCAGAGTTCCTTGGACTTATTAGTCTTACCTTCACCATTATGGGAACATGTTGGCCCTGAACTCTCACTATTTCCTTTTTGAATGACTCCCACTGGTCTGATGTAGACTTTCCTACAAGTAGCTGCTCCCAGTCCACTTTAGCCAGATCCTGTTTTATCATATTGAAATTGGCCTTCCCCCCCAATTCAGTACCTTTATTTCCAGTCCATCTTTGTCCTTTTCCATAACTATCTTAAATCTTACAGAGTTATGGTCACTATCCCCGAAATGCTCCCCCACTGACACTTCTACCATTTGTCCGACTTCACTCCCTAAGATTAGGTCCAGTACCACCCCTTTTCTTGTAGGAGTTTCTACGTGCTGGCTCAAAAAGCTCTCCTGGATGCACTTTAAGAATTCTGCCCCCTTTAAGCCTTTTGCACTAAGACTATCCCAGTTAATATTGGGGAAGTTGAAATCCCTTACTATTATTACCCTATTATTTTTACACCTTTCTGAGATTTGCCTACATGTCTGCTCCTCTATCTCCCTGACTGTTTGGAGGCTGTAACACACTCCCAGCCAAGTGATTGCCCCCTTTTTTTAAAGTTCTACCCATATGGCCTCATTTGAGGAACCTTCTATGATATCATCCCTCTGTACTGCAGTAATTGACACCTTGATCAATAGTGAAATGCCACCTCCTCTTTTACACCTCCCACCCCCCGTCACGCCTGAAGATTCTATGCCCTGGAATATTAAGCTGCCAGTCCTGCCCTTCCCTCAACTGTGTCTCTGTAATCGCAATATTATCATATTCCCATGTGTTACTCAAAGCCCTCAATTGATCTGCTTTACTTGTAAGATTCCTTGTGTTAAAATAGATGCAATCCAGCCTTGCATTATTCGCTTTTGCCTGAATAGGGTCTAAATTTGCTCTGTCTTCCAAACTGACTTAGTTTCTCTTCTATGTTTGGCTGTGCATCACCCCCTACTGTACCTTCACTGTACCTCCACTCCCTGCCAAATTAGTTTAAACGCCCCGCAACAGCACTAGCAAACCTCCCTGCAAGGAAGCTGGTCCCGATCGGTTCAGGTGCAACCTGTCTCACTTGTATAGGTCCCACCTTCGCCAGAAACAGACCCAGTGATCCAGGAAACTAAAGCCCACACTCCGGCACCTTCTCTTCAGCCAAGCATTCATCTGCTCTATCCTCCTATTCCTATACTCACAAGCACGTGGCACCGGTTGTAATCCAGAGATTACAACCTTTGAGGTCCTGCTTTTTAATCTGCTACCCAGCTTCCTAAATTCTTGTTGCAGGACCTCATCCCTCTTTCTACCCATGTCGTTGGTACCAATGTGAACCACGACCTCTGACTGTTCACCCTCCCCTGTCAGAATGTCCTGTAGCCGCTCCGTGACATCCTTGACCCTAGCACCAGGGAGGCAACATACCATCCTGGAGTCACGTTTGTGGCCACAGTAATGTCTATCTGTACCCCTTCCAGTAGAATCCCCTGTCACTATAGCTCTCCCGCTCTTTTTCCTCCCCTCCTGTGATGCTGAGCTACCTGTGATGCCACAGACTTGACTCTTGCTGCATTCCCCTGAGAAGCTATCTCCCCCAACAGTATTCAAAGGGGAAAATCTGTTAGAGAGGGAGATGGACCCAGGCGACTCCTGCACTACCTCCCTAGTTCTTCTACTCTGCCTGGTGGTCACCCATTCCCTTTCTGCCTGAGCAGTCTTTACCTGCAGTGTGATCACCTCCCTGTCCATGCTATCCACGATGATCTCAGCCTTGCAGATGCTCCACAGTGTCCCCAGCTGAGCTGGGCCAAGTTGCCCTGTCATGACTTATCCTTAATTTACCCCCTTAAATTACTCAAAAATTAGAGATTATTTACACTAGGGACCTTGATTCCCTAAAAAACACTACTTACGCGATAAAAAAATTGTAGACCTTACCTTTCTCTTTACTTTAGTTACTAAAGTAGCAGACAAATACTTGCAGTACAAGATATAACCTTTCAGCCTAGTGTCTGTATGCAAATTAACAAAATGACTTCCAGAGATAGACAAGGACTGCTTATACTTACATAGACAGTTGCTACATTAGGACTGCTTAGCAGAAATAATCTTGGAAGCTGTTTCACAGGTGGTAAAAGCATTTGTATCATACGGGCTTCTAATAAACCTGCGCTGCAGTATTTCAATACATCGGCTATGAAAGTATGCTATGAGATATTAGCACATGAACCAAGGGTGTAGTTTTATATTGGCCAGGTGCCAAGTTCTACTAAAAGTACAGTCCGAGGAACTATTCCTCAACATCCATTTCTGTCTGATAAGATTTACATCAAGTAGCATTCTTCATTGAATCTACATTTGCCCAGAAAACTACTATTTTTATTCTTTTTAAGTTATAATATTGGTGAACTATTCTGTTCAATACATGAAGCCCTATCTTATATGAACATGCAAAATAGATCAACAGGAAAAGAACAGCTGGCCCATCAAACCGTCCCCGTAGAATCGTGACAAATAGGCACCCAAACCTACAAGCACAATTACCCAGCTGCCCACCATCAGTCATGTAATCTGGGAGAGGAAAAATTCTATTAGATTATTTCGAAACAACCTCCCTTTCCAGAAGCTGTGTTGAGTGTCTCTGATGACACTGTCCCTATCCAGGTGGTCATAGAAAGCATCTCATTCAATCCCTTCAAGCATCTTACCTACGATTGATGTCAGGCTTATGGATCGGACTTCTAATCATTTTTAGAAAATCTGCACCACATAAGCATCTTTCCAATCCAAGGGAATGATTCCAGACTCCAGCAAGCTGTGAAGTTAAGGACAAAGACTTTACAAATCACAAGTTCCAGTTCCTTAATCACACTCTGGTGAATGTCATCCAGACCCACAGCCCGATCCAATTTAGATTCTTCATTCTATCAAAGATGTCTTCCTCTTTTACCATAATATTCCCAATTTTTCTATCTACAGTGTGTTATATACATTTCTATTTTCTTGTGAGTTGTTTTCTTTTAGTCTGTTGAAGTATTTTTGTTGCAGCCTCATTTATGCTTTTCTGGTTAACCATTTTAGTTTTGTTTTGTCATGTCCCCTTTTAATAACCTTTGGGACATACAGGGCTTCTTTTTGCTTGAGAATGTTAAAAAAGTTTTAAAATACATCTATTTCCCTACTCAATAAGGTTGTCCAATTAACTTCTTCCAAGTCTTAAGCCAGTTCATTAAAAGTAGACCTCCTGAAGACAGTAGCCTATTTTAGTAGCCTTTGATTGGCTTATAAGATTAAATCTAATGATGCTATGATCATTGCTACCCAGGTGTTTCCCTTCCTGGAGTTGTGATACAGCTGTCGGGTCAATACTAAAAACTAGGTCAAGAATTTGAGAATCCCTAGTCATTTCACTAAAATGTAGTGTTAAAAATCAATCATTATGTATCCATAAATGTTTCAGCTGATTTACCTACAACACTTGTGGATTCGCACAGTGGCGCAGTGGTTAGCACCGCAGCCTCACAGCTCCAGCGACCCGGGTTCAATTCTGGGTACTGCCTGTGTGGAGTTTGCAAGTTCTCCCTGTATCTGCGTGGGTTTCCTCCGGGTGCTCCGGTTTCCTCCCACATGCCAAAGACTTGCAGGTTGATAGGTTAATTGGCCATTATAAATTGCCCCTAGTATAGGTAGGTGGTAGGGAAATATAGGGACAGGTGGGGATGTGGTAGGAATATGGAATTAGTGTAGGATTAGTATAAATGGGTGGTTGATGGTCGGCACAGACTCGGTGGGCCGAAGGGCCTGTTTCAGTGCTGTATCTCTGAACTAAACTAAACTAAACTATCAGTCCATTTTATACAAGGTAAGTTGAAGTCCCCTATAACACAAACATGGTCTGATCTAGATGCTATAACAATTTCTGACCAAAGATCCTTGTTTCCAAAAGGTTGTTGTCCGGGAAGTGTATAAGCAGTACAAAAAATAAATTAGAGCTGCCAACTTGAATTAATTATACCCAGATAGAATTTCTTGTCGTTGAGGTGACAATATCACCTCTTAGCAGAACAATTAGGTTATCTTCAAGAAATAGGGCTACACTTCCTCCCTTCTGTCACTTATAACTTTTGAGGTGGCATTTTGCTCAGTCATCTACATCAAGCCACATTTCTGAAATACGTATGATGGGCTGAATTATATCAGCCCCCTTGGGAGAAGGCTGAGGGTGGACCTGATTGAGGTATACAAAATTATGAGGGGCATAGATAGGGTAGATAGGAAGAAACTTTTTCCCTTAGTGGAGGTGTCAATAACCTGGGGGCATAGATTTAAGGTAAAGGGCAGGAGGTTGAGAGGGGATTTGAGGAAAGGTTTTTTCACCCAGAGGGTGGTTGGAATCTGGAACACACTGCCTGAAGGGGTAGTAGAGGCAGGAACCCTCACAACATTTAAGAAGCATTTAGATGAGCACTTGAAATGCTGGAAAATAGAATTAGAATAGATAGATGCTTGATGGCCGGCATGGACAGGTTGGGCCGAAGGGTTTGTTTCCGTGCTGTATATCTCTATGATGGGCAGGGTGGGGGAGGGGCTATAAAATAGCGAGGGAATGCGGGGTGTGGCGTGCCCGTTGCCTTTTCTATTCGTATCTGGGATGTGGGCGTCGCTGGCTAAACCAGCATTTATTGCCAATCCCTAATTGCCCTTGAGAAGGTGATGGTGAGCTGCCTTCTTGAACCACTGCAGAACCAACAGTGCTGTGAGGAAGGGAGTTCCAGGATTTTGTCCCATTGACCATGAAGGAATGGCGATATAGTTCCAAGTCAGGATGGTGTGTGGCTTGGAGGGGAACTTGCAGGTGGTGGTATTCCCATGCATCTGCTGCCCTTGTCCTTCTGGGTGGTAGAGGTTGTGGGTTTAGAAGGTGCTGTCAAAGGAGCCTTGGTGAGTTGCAGCAGTGCATCCTGTAGATGGTACTGCTGCCACTGTGCGTCCATGGTGGAGGGAGTGAATGTTTAAGGTGGTGGATGGGGTGCCAATGAAGCGGATTGCTTTGTCCTGGATGGTGTAGACCTTCTTGACTGTTGTAGCTGCAACCATCCAGGCAAGTGGAGATTATTCCATCACACACCTGACTTGTGCCTTGTAGATGGTGGACAGGCATTGGGGAGACAGGAGGTGAATTAATTGCCACTGAATTCCCAGCCTTTGACCTGCTCTTGTAGTCATAACATTTATGTGACTGGTTCAGTTCAGTTTCTGGTCAATGGTGCCCCCAGGTTGTTGTTAGTGGGGGGGTTCAGCGTTGGTAATGCTATTGAATGTCAATGGGAGATGGTTAGATTCTCTGTTGTTTGAGATGGTCATTGCCTGGCACTTGTGTGGCGCGAATGTTAGTTGCCACTTATCAGCCCAAGCCTGGATGTTGTCCAGGTCTTGCTGCATTTGTATATGGGCTGCTTCAGTATCTGAGGAGTCGAGAATGGCGCAATGATCAGCGAGCATCCTCACTTCTGACCTTATGATGGAGGGAAGGCCATTGATAAAGCAGCTGATGATGGTTGAGCCTAGGACACTGCCCTGAGGAACTCCTGCAGTGATGTTCTGGGACTGAAATGATTGACCTCCAACAACCACACCATCTTCCTTTGTGCTAGGTATGATTCCAACCAGCGGAGAGTTTTCCCCCGATACCCGTTGCCTCCAGTTTTACTTGATGCCATACTCGATCAAATGTTGCCTTAATGTCAAGGGCAGTCACTCTCACCTCACCTCTGGAGTTCAGCTGTTTTGTTCATTTATTTTATTTAGAGATACAGCACTGAAACAGGCCCTTCGGCTCACCGAGTCTGTGCCGACCAACAACCATCCATTTATACTAATCCTACATTAACCCCATATTCCCTACCACATCCCCACCATTCTCTTACCACCTACCGACACGAGGGGCAATTTATAATGGCCAATTTACCTATCAACCTGCAAGTCTTTGGCTGTGGGAGGAAACTGGAGCACCCGGTGGAAACCCACACGGTCACAGGGAGAACTCGCAAACTCCGCACAGGCAGTACCCAGAATTGAACCCGGGTCGCTGGAGCTGTGAGGCTGCGGTGCTAACCACTGCGCCACTGTGCCGCCCTGTTTGGACCAAGGCTGTAATGAGGTCAGGAGCTAAGTAGCCTTGGTGGAACTCAAACTGAGCGTCAGTGAGCAGATTATTGCTGAGCAAGTGCCACTTGATAGCACTGTCGACAGCCCCTTCCATCACTTTCCTATGATCAGGAGTAGACTGATAGGGTGGTAATTGGCCGGGTTGGATTTGTCCTGCTTTTTCTGCACAGGACATACCTGGGCAATTTTCCGCATTGCCGGGTAGATGCCAGTGTTGTAGCAGTACTTGAACAGCTTGGCTCGGGGCGCGGTTAGTTCTGGAGCACAAGTCTTCAGTACTATTGCCGGAATGTTGTCAGGACCCACAGCCTTTGCAGTATCCAGTGCCTTCAGTCTTTTCTTGATATCACGTGGAGTGAATCAGATTGGCTGAAGACTGACATCTGTGATGCTAGAGACCTCAGGAGGAGGAGGCCGAGATGAATCATCCACTCGGCACTTCTGGCTGAAGATGGATGCAAATGCTTCAGCCTTATCTTTTGTACTGATGTGCTGGGCTCCCCTTCCTCCACCTATCAGTGTTTAATTGTCCACCACCATTCACGACTGGATGTGGCAGGACTGCAGATCTTTGATCTGATCTGTTGGTTGTGGGATCCCTTACCCCTGTCTATTGCATGCTGTTTCCGCTGTTTAGCGTGCAAGTTGTCCTGTGTTGTAGCCTCACCAGGCTGAAACCTCATTTTTAGGTATGTGTGGTGCTGCTCCTGGAATCCCTTCTACACTTCATTGAACCAGGGTTGGTGCCCCGTTTGATGGTAATGGTAGAGTTGGGAAGTGGGGAATATGTTGGGCCATGAGGTTATAGATTGTGGTTGAATACAATTCTGCTGCTGCTGATGGCCCACAGCACCTCATGGATGCCCAGTTTTGAGTTGTTAGATCTGTTCAAAATCTATCCCCTTTAGCACGGTGGTAGTGCCACTAAACATGATGGTGGGTACCTCAATGTGAAGACAGGACTTAGTCTCCACAAGAACTGTGCGGTTGTCACTCCGACCAGTACTGTCATGGACAGATGCATCTGCGAAATATAGATTGGTGAGGACGAGGTCAAGTATGTTTTTCCCACTTGTTGGTTCCCTCACCACCTGCTGCAGACCCAGTCTAGCAGCTATGTCCTTTAAGACTCAGCAAGCTCGCCAAGACACTTTTAGTGATAGACATTGAAGTCCCCCACCTAGAGTACATCCTGTGCCCTTGCTACCCTCAATGCTTCTTCCAATTGATGTTCAACATGGAGAAATACTGATTCATCAGCCCGGGGGGATGGTGGAATTCAATTTTGTCAGTGGCAGGGAAGATCGAGGATGGCCTTTCCACCCAGAAGCCAACAGTGACCCCTTAGTGGCCAATTAATGGTCACTTAAGGGCCTCTTTCCGCCACCACCAGTATTTTACCAGCGGCTGGTGGGAGCCCCGCCACATGGGGAGGCCGTCCATAAGAACCAGGCAGCCTCCCTGAGGGCTCAGGGGGCCCTTGTGCTTGGGCAATCTGTAGCCCATGGAGGGCTCCCAGCCCTCTGATTGGCTGGCAGCTCTTGAAGATGGGACCCCCATCCTTAAAGGAATGGGGACCCCAGTGCTGGGTAGCTAAGCGCTGTGAAATGCAGCCGGGGTCCCTAAAACCACCGAGGCGATGTTCCCCTTGCCTTTCAGGCCCTGCATTGGGTCCCGCCTTCTGCATGAAATTTAGCCCAATGTCAAGGTCTCTAATGGAGCATAGGACTGAAATTCTACTATTTTAGAGATCTGTCTGTCAGTTTAGTTGATCTTACTTTTTCCTTGCATCCTTGCCCCTTGGCTATAAAATGTACGAGTACTCTTTAAAAAAACTTCTCATTGCTAGCAGTAGCCTTGAGATTCACACCCTTCCTCCTTTATTAATTGCATTGACCAGGTCTTTGTACTTCTCATGTAAAGCGTACAACTTCCTATTCATGATATCATTTGCACCTATGTGAAGTGCAACAATTTCCAGTTTTCTCACTTTTTGTAAGGTTGTCCACTCTGTCCTTGAGATCTTTTACCTTTGCACTTTGAACTGCATTGGATAGTGTATTACCTTTACATAACATGCTGTCCATGTGTCAAACATTGGATTCTCTGATGACAAGAGCATGCTTGTACCTGTCTGTCAGTCTTAGCATTAGCCTTCTTCCCACTTGTGCTACCGTTTTTTTGAGTTGGTATCTTTTTTGGGGTAATTTGGTTGGGGTTCTGGGTCTAGCTTCTTCTGGCATGCAGTTATTGGTATCAGATCTGTCATGCTGCAAACCTGTTGGCTGAGTAGATGGGTTAAACAAAAGCCAGTCACTTAATTTGTGCCTCAGGCCTATCTGTCATAGTCATAGAGAGATACAGCACTGAAACAGACCCTTCGGCGCACCGAGTCCGCGCTGACCATCAACCACCCATTTATACTAATCCTACATTTAATCCCATTTTCCCTCTCACATCCCCACCTTCTCTCAATTCTCCTACCACCTACCTACACTAGGGGCAATTTTTATTCTGGTTAAGGTAGTCATTGCATTCTCTGAAATATGATAGATCTGTCACCTGCTTCTTCAGACTGGAAATTTCTTGCTTAATATACACAACCTCTAGATATTTTACAATTGTGAAGGAGTCAATGGGTGAGATTTTAACTCATTCAAAACCCATCCACTTGCACAAATTTAAAATTTGGCCCAATATACCTCAGTTCAGTTCTCTCCCTGTACAAAAGTACCTTAAAAGTGTGCATGCAGCATACGTTACACTAGAGTTGTTCTACCTTCAAGTTCCTAGGGTAACAATTGTGAAGCTAGTAGTGTTCTTGTCAAATAAGAACCAGAAAAGGAGGGTAAAGCAAAAATCCACAAGCACTGCAAAGCACAATAACTTCTAAAGAGATGGTGTTGAAATAAGGTGAATATAAATATAAAAATATGAAGGAAGCTGCCCCTAACTCCTTCCAGTCCAAATTCCCTCAGTCTTATATAGAGAAACAGCACTGAAACAGGCCCTTCGGCCCACCGAGTCTGTGCCGACCAAGAACCACCCATTTATACTAACCCTGCAATAATCCCATATTCCCTACCTACACTAGGGGCAATTTACAATGGCTAATTTACCTATCAACTGCAAGTCTTTGGTGGTGGGAGGAAACTGGAGCACCCGGCGAAAACCCACGCAGTCACAGGGAGAACTTGCAAACTCCACACAGGCAGTACCCAGAATTGAACCCGGGTCCCTGGAGCTGTGAGGCTGCGGTGCTAACCCCAGCGCCACTGTGCCGCCCCAACTGCTGGGTTTCCTATGGTTGAGGAACTTGTTTTTTTTTTCCCATCGGACGGCCGCGAGGACTTCAAGCAACCTTGGACAGTTCCACATTGGAAGATTCCACTTCATCAGGAATGTAAATCTGCAAAGACTTTATTGTTATTTCTAATTTTTGGGCAGCTAATTAAACACCAAACTACCGTCATTTTGGGTATATGTATGTGAATGCAGGAGTTAGATTCTTTAAATAAGTTATGAGGTCTTTAGATATTGGTTTATCTTAGTAAGGTTTAAAATTTTAGTTCTTTTTAATAAACAGTTAATTTGTTGCTCTTTAAATATATCTGGTTTACTTCACCTCATTCAGGTGTTACTAGATTACTCAATTTGGCTGCTGCTTTCTTTGATTTGGAAATCTTAAAGAAAAAATGTTATGCGACCTGTGGAGCAGCAGGACTGAATTGACAGTGCGTTGCTCCCACCACAATCCGAATCATCCATTTTGATTGGGGGCTTTGTCCTGAGCATACCATGGACTGCAGTAGTTCAAGAAGGCAGCTCACCATCATTTTAAGGACAAGCAGGGATGTGCAATATTTGCTAACAAACCAGCGACGCCAACATTCCATGAATCAATTTTTTAAAAAACTAATGGCACCATTGCAGTACCTTTCACGACTATAGCTACAGCTACTTCTAATGGTGCCTCAGCAGCTCTTCCATTGCTCCAATTTTAAACCATCCATCCCTGAACTGGTTCACTGGGGTTGTCTGATCTCATTATCCTGTTGCACCTCACACCCCATGCTGCCCAACACCAAAACCCCAGTGTTGTCAGAACATATGTTCCTCCTTGCCACTTCAGTTCTTTTTATAATTTATATCAATGACTTAGATGAGGGGAGCAATGGCTTGGTAGCTAAATTTGCAGATGACACAAAGATAGGTAGGAAAGTATGTTGTGAAGAGGACATAAGGAGGTTGCAGATCGATATAGATAGGTTGAGTGAGTGGGTAAAAATCTGGCAGATGGAGTATAATGTGGGAAAATGTCAAGTTGTTCACTTTGGCAGGAAGAATAAATTCCCATTGTAAGACCCCTTCACGCTCTGTTCAAGTCATGCTCCAGTCAGTAAAGCCCAGTCCTTGTGTTAACCTCCTGGACCAATCAGCAAATCAGTTCTCATGCCAATGTTATGTTGTGTTTGTTTTATTCTTTTTATACATATTTTTCCAAGCGTTCCAGATATTGGTGATAAATCTGGCCATACAGGAATTAACAGGAGGCCACAGCTATAACCTTTGCTGCTGCCATAGAAACAGAGGATGAACCGCTCACTGCACTGTCTCAGACATATATATTGTTTCCACTTTAAATATTGCTTCCATTTTAAATACATAGTGGCCTGCTTAATGCCACCCTCTTGCCTGAATTAAATTTATTGGAATGCAGTTGTATTTTCAGATGGATATAATATCTTGCACATAAGCAAAACAGAGGTCATTACACAAAATTAGGGCTCATGGGATTGGGGGTAATATATTAGCATGGACGGTTAATGGATGGAAGACAGAGAGTCGGAATAAACTGATCATTTTCGGGTTGGCAGGCTGAAACTAGTGGGGTAGCTCAAGGATCCGTGTTTGGTTCTCAGCTATTTACAATTTATATCAATGGCTTAAATGAGGGGACCAAGTGTAATGTACCCAGGTTTGCTGACAATGCAAAGCTAGGTGGGAAGGTAAGCTGCGAGAGGGATACAAACAAGCTGCAAAGGAATATAGAAAGGTAAGTGAGTGGGCAAGAACATGTGACAGATGGAATATAATGTGGGGCACTGTGAATTTATCCACTTTGGAAGGCAAAATAGAAAAGCAGAATAGTTTTTAAATGATGAGAGACTGGGAAATGTTGATATTCAGAGGAACCTGTGTGACCTCCTACATGAATCACAGAAAGTTAACATGCAGGCACAACAAGCATTAGGAAAGAAAATGTTATGTTAGAGTTTATTACAAAGGGAGTGGAGTATAAGATTGAAGATGTTTTGTGTGACGGAAGCCACGGCTGCCAAATGTAAACATTAATTTCGTCATATGGAACACTATTTGAACTGTTACTGAACCTTGAACATAACTTGTTTAAAAGAGACCATAGAGCAGTGGCTGAAAACATGGTTGCACATTTGCATTCTGAGAGACAGTTTCCTAGAGAGACAATGGGAGTGCTCCCTGATTCAATTAGCCAGATGGGTTTTGTCAATAGGGATGATCAAAAGACATTGAGAGTCATTATCTGTGTAAGAGCCAGCATTCCACTGCTCCCCCCCCCCCCCCCCCCTGCAACTGAGTGTGTCTGGTAAGCTTTGAAGAATCAACAAACTTCACAGGCATTGCCATTTCAAACAAAGAGCTAGTCACTAACCTGCTGGCCAACCTGGGAAATAACTGAATTGTGCTCACAGTAAAGTTTTGAGTCAGACTGCTTTTGAAGACCAAAGAGAAGCAAGGTATCTCTCTCTCTCTGTCTCTCTCTCTCATGCAAAGTTACAGGGATCCACGGAAGTAACTTAAGCCTCAAGACAGAAGACCCCTGCAGCCTTCTGGTACCAGTGAAACAAGTTAAAGTGTGCCATCTTTTTTTTTTTTGCATTTATTTCATTTCATCTTAGTTTGTTCAGTTTGCTTACCCACTGTTTTTTTTCAGGTTTGCACTTGCTGCTGTTCAATATTCAGTGTATTAATACCTAATCTGTACTAATGCTTTGTCTTTCAACACACCATTAACATATTGTTTGCCTTTGCTCCGTGACCTTTTGGTCAGCTATGTGGCCTTGTCCAATCTAGACCTCCTTTGTTATCTCTTGCCCCACCCCCACCTCACTTGCTTATAACCTGTGACTTTGTAATATTTGTCAGTTCCGAAGAAGGGTCACTGACCCGAAACGTTAACTCTGCTTCTCTTTTCACAGATGCTGCCAGACCTGCTGAGTGGTTCCAGCATTTCTTGTTTTTATTTCAGATTTCCAGCATCCGCAGTATTTTGCTTTTATTTAAGTTAAAGTGTGCTCTGGGCCCCAATGAGAACTGCAAGACTTAACTTCAATCGTCTTTATCCAACCCAAAACCAGTAACCGAATTCCATCTACTCGTTCAAATCTTCCTCCTTTAATTCTTTCTCCTCCTCTGTCTATTTGTGTGTGTGTTTATCATGTATGCATGCTAGCATGGTTGCGTCACGTATTTTTAGTAGTTTTAACTGAGTTAGAGTTTAAGGTTAATAAACCTACACCTTTCTTGTTTAAACCTAAGAAAACCTGTCTGGTTGATTCATTTACAATTACAATTCGAGAGCAGTGAGCAAGGACTCACTGAGGGGTAGCTAAAAAAGCACTGTGTTTTAAAAGTTAAACCCTGTTATGGCCAAACCAGGAAAGGGCTGAGAGAGGAGCCTAACACCCCTTCCTCACACTTGCCACAATGTATAGGGCCTTGGTGAGACCATTTTGGTCTCCTTACCTAAGGAAGGTTATACTTGCCCTGGAGGGAGTGCGACAAAAGTGAACTGGACTGATTTCTGGGACGAGGGAATTTTCCTGAGGGGAGAGATTACATAGACTAAGTTCGATATTTCCTAGAATTTAGAAGAATGAGAGGTGATCTCATTGAAACATAGGGCTGGATTTTAAGGAGCCCTTGAAGTGGCGGAGGGGCCTGAAGATGGCCCCAGATAAGTCCTGCCACAGACCTCAAGGCCAGCAGGGTCTGGCCGATCTTCCCAGCAGTGGCAAGGTACTGTGGGTGGCCTTCCCACCACTGGGTGATGGGACTATAATTTGAATATTTAAATCAATTAAAACAATTAATTTAAATCAATATATATCGCACCCTGATGTCCCACTGTGATCTTCGGCCTGGTGGCCAGCACTCCTGTGCCTTCGGATCGCCGTCCGGGGAAACGAGGCGCAACACTAGTGGGGAGGGGGGAGGAGGCAAGTTTCTCAGTGGTTGGGAAATGGGGTCAGGTTAACGTCATGGGTGTAGGGGATGGTGGGAAAGGTTGTAGTTTAAAGTTTATGCAGTTTGGGTGGGGGAGGGAGGTCAAATGGTAAAGTTAAGTATTTTGGGGGAAGGGCAAATAATTAATTTAATTGTTATTGGGGGGATGGGAGAGGGGCAAAAGAGATGTATCTATTTAATTTCATTAAATCTCTCTTTAAATATTTAAATTTGCTGGTAGGGCTAACAGCCCTTTAAAAATGGCGTCAGCGCTTGAGCACAGGCAGCTTATGCCATAACCGGGAACGGATAGCTCGCCCCCTCCACGTGATCGGGGTGGGGGGGGAGGTGGTGCTTGCAGCCAAGCCCGGCTATTTAAATGAGCCGTCGTGCTTGGAATCGTGGCAGCTCTTTGGCGTGCGGCCTGCTTTTCTTTGGCGACGGGCTTATATAAAGTTCTTAAAGTGCTTGATAGAGTTGATGCTAGGATGTTTCCCCTGGCTGCGGAGTCTAGAACTAGGGATCACAGTCTCAGAATAAGGGATTGGCCTTTTAGAACTGGGATAAGGAGAAATTTCTTTTCTTAAAGGGTTGTGGATCTTTGGAATTCTCTATCCCCAGAGGGCTGTGGATGCTCAGTTGTCAAATATATTCAAGACTGAGATGAATAGATATTTGGATACTAATTGAATTAAGGAATATGGGGATAGTGCAGGAAGGTGGAGTTGGGAGAAGATCAGCCATGATCGTATTGAATAACACAGTAGGCTCGAAGGGCCGAATGGCCTACTCATGTTCCTATTATATTATGTTCTTAATTTGCTGACTGCATATTACTAGTAACTAGACTGTAGTTGAGGTAGAGTTCCTTATAATAATTTTCCTGATGAATTCTGAAATGGTTCCAGAGAACAGATGTTCATGTGCATGTTTAACCCTGCTGGAATATATTAACAATTGGGGGCAAGATTGGGAAGGATTACATGCAGACTGGCATCTGGAGCAGTTGGGGATTCCTTTGTCGTAGCAATGATCATTGTCAGTGCAGTAGCATGGTGTTATTTTGGGGAATCCTGAAGATATTTTTGAATCAGAGAAGGAAGCAATGGGACTTTGACTCACTATGTCGATGCTGTGTGTAACAGATGGTCAGAGAGAGCTTAAGGAAATAGCATTTTGGTTATTTGGGCTAATTTGTGCAGTAACAGGCATCCCTTTCAGTGGAGCAGCATAGTTCTAAGCTGGAGGCATTCTAATCGAGAATCAGCCACATTTGTAAAAGTTCATGAACTGTAGTTTTGGCAGCAGTTTCAGGTGGTAGGAGGAGTTTCTAGAGCTTCGTATGGAAACTAGAGTTCCTGACTTTGGCAGTCCCAGTTATTAATCATTGACCTTTTCTTTTGTGAACTTAATTGGACAGAAGTGGAACTTGTTTCTCATGCTGTTTCTGAGGTTGGTAACAATGATGCTGTGAAATTTTACAAGCGACTAAAGCATTTGAGGTTGGAGTTTTTGAGTTATATTGCCCGATTTTAGGCATGAAGTATCGGAAATGGGACAGATATCTATTCAGCAAGAATTCCCACCTATTTTTTGCCTGCCTGATTCATCGTCATCACTTCTGCTGGAGACATGCTCAATTTAAATTGGCAAGGATTTAAATGATGTGGAAATAGCATAGTAATGTCATACGCCCCATTTTCTTTCATTGCTGTCTCAATTTCACCGAGACTTAATCAAAACTGTACAAGACAGACATCCAATATTACGATCTAAAAGGTAGAAATGGATTTAAAGAGCTTAGAAGTTATAGTGGAAGACTTTAGAGAAACCTTATTTCTTAAATAAATCATTTTACTTTATTAAATAAAAACAGAAAATACTGGAAATACTCACCAGGTCAGGTAGATAGAGAAACAAAGTTAACGTTCCATGTCATGGACCTTTAATTAGAACTGGCACAGGTTAGAGATGAAACAGGCTTCAGGCACATACAGAGATGTGGAAATTTGGGTGGAAGGGAGGAAAGAACAAAAGGAAAGGTCTGTGATAGGAGTGATCAGATAATAAAAGGGCTGATGGGGTCAGGCAAAGGAGATGTGATGTGAAGAAACAGAAAAGGGTCTATATTGTTTTCATGCCTTTTTTGTCGTGTTTCTACTACTTGTTCACTTACCTTAGTGCATGTGGCTGTGGAGCTGACATCCCCATCCCCCCCTTATATTTTACAGGAAGGAAAAAGGGGTATCAGAGAAGAGTTAGGCTTCTCAGGTGTAACCATAAGCATATCGCACCCACTCACCGGAATGTACAGACGACAGACCTAAGCAGTCTACCTCCAATTATCCCAGGACCAAAGGCTGTACTTTTTATTGGAAACCTTTGCAGAGTTATACCACGTATTACAATCTGCAGAGCTTTTCCACCCTAGGTGTCACTCTGTCTGTGAAAAAAGAAAGACTTGCATTTATATAGCAACTTTCACAACCACAGATGTCTCAAAGTGCTTTGCAGCCAATGAGATACATTTATTTTGAAGTGTAGTTATTGTTGTAATGCAGGAAATGCAACAGCCAGTATGCGCACAAGTTTGTAAAGATCACAAGACTGGTACTGGTGAAGAAGGAAATTGGGCCCATCTTAATTCATCCATTCCGACAGATCTTAAAGTCCCCCCCCCCACCAAACCCCACCCCCCATTTCAGCATCCAGTTGTTTCTTAAAAGATTTGAGAGGTTTTGTCACTGCTATTCTTCCTGAAAATGTATCCATATTTGTGATTATTCTTTGTATAAAGTTCCAGATACCAGTCTGGTCACACTCTTGCTATTTGACTTAAAGTAATAATCTGGGTTTACCATTCCATTACATCTTATGTACATCTACAACATCACTTCTCAGATTCCTCCTTTCCAGGTTAGAAAGGTCAAGTTTCTCCAACACGTCCCTCATAACACAAATTCTTGATATCTGGGGTCACCCTGTGGCTCTTCTCTGCACTGTCTCCAACACTTGAATGTCTTCCTGGTGTCCTGACAACCCAGAATTGAATGCAGTGCTATCTGACCAGAACACCATACAGCTTAGGCACAATGTCCTTTTACTTGCATTCAACTGTTCTATTTTCTTGAACAAAGAGCACAATATCAATACTGCAGATGCTGGAAATCTGAAACAAAAACAGAAAATACTAGAAACACTGAGCTGGCTTTGTTCATTTTCGTTGATTGCTCAGTTTATTAAGTGTCCAAGGTCTCTTTTGGCAATTATCATTAGTTAATGAGGTTAATCACGCATCTGTTAAATTATCAGCTGTCATTGCTTAAACAGAAGACACCACTACAGGGTATCATTGCCCCAACTAAAAATAGTAAGATCAGGGATAATTATACAAAACATACTATATGGTGCTAACTAGACATGAAAGCATTCAGTGAGCTAGCAGGCAATGAATGGACTGAATCTGCTCCTGTGTCTTTGCTTGCAGAGGCTTGAATCCAACAACCATGCCAATTCAAGTGAGACAGTTCAAAGGCTTTGGGAGCCAGCAAAAAAGTAGATTGTACAGTGTATTAGGCATCTAACTCCTAATCAAATGAGGGGGCCAGCTCCCATCCCCTGTCATAATGTGACTGGAGAACCAAGAGGTCAAGGACTGACTTTTGGAGGCAACTGATATTTGCACTATTGAAAGGGTGATGGGATGCTACTGTGCAAAGGAGCTATTAATGACTGAGAGATACTGGGACAAAGAAAGGTAGTTATATAGCCAGGTTGGGTCAGAATCAAGGGGCTGAATGTTCAGGTCCCGCCAGGGCAGAATGGAGGCGGGTGGCGGTCGAAAATACCGGCGCCGGCCAGCCTACTGATTTCCAGCCGCTGTTCCTGGCGCCAGCCATTTTCACCAGGGCGGGTGGAGGGCAGGCCCTTGAGTCTGTCCGATCCATGATTAAGGCCAATTAAGTAGGTTGAAGACTCAGTAAGAGCTCATAAAGGGGGATATTATGATTTTCACAGGGACACACGGGCTGCAAGTGTTTTCTGGGGCAGAGCAGCTGAATGGAGATGGGCACAGAGTGGGAAGGCAGTCATGGCCAACCCAGGGAATTAGCTGGGCCCATGAAAGGGTGAATAGCACAGAGGGTGACTCAGCCATTGGGAGGCAGGTGACATCGGGTCAGCACAGGTTGAAGGGACAGTGATTGGGCACTGCAGGGAGTCATCACCCTCCTGCATTATGGGGGCATAAGAGCAGAGGGAAAGGCTGCCAAGAACAATTAGGAGGCCACCTGAGCACAAGGAAGACAACAGCTGGAAATGGGGGCACAGATTTTAGACCCAGTGGCAATGAGGAGCAACATTCTCCATAGGAAGTGCAGTGTGCCAGGCATCAGGAGGGCAGGGGAGAGAGGGACAAGTGGCAGGAAGGACACGGAAGCCGTACCCTCAGCATAGGATCTACTGGCATAGACGGAGCTACCTGGAGATGACCGAGAACCAGTGCCTCAGGAGTGTGCTACTCTCCAGGCAGATGGTCACAGACAACTGTGCCCTCGTCACTGAAGACTTCATACCTCATAGCAGTGCTCGCCATTCCCTGCCAGTAACCAGCTCGCCATTCCCTGCCAGTAACCATTCAAGTCACTGTGGCCTTGAACATCTTCACTTCTGGCTCCTTCCAAGGATCAGGTGTGGACCTTTGTGACAGCACACCAATGCATGTCGCAGGTCACTGATGTCCTATTTGTCGGAGCTGGATAGATCCTTCCATTCCAGACAAATGGGGCCTCCCAGGCACAGAGGGCATTGGATTTCGCCACCATCACTGGACTTCCCCAGGTGCAGGGCATCATCAATTGCACCCTGTCGCCATTAAGGCACCCAGCGATCGCCCAATCAGATTCATCAACAGGGAGGGCTTTCACTCCTTCAACATTCAGCTGGTCTGCAACCACAACAACAGCTTCCTTAGTGTGCGTACTTGCTTTCCTGGCAGCTGCCACGACTCCTTCATCCTCTACCAGTCCAGGCTGTTGCAGATCTTCACTCCAACCCCCAAATTCTGTGGATGGATTCTAGGGGACATCAGATATCCCTTGAGGAGATGGCTACCCACCCCTCTAAGACAGCTCCAGACAGGGGCACGGAGATAATACAACCAAAGCCATCTGCTCACCAGACCACCACATTAAGCTTCTGAAGATGCTGTTCTGGTGCCTGGATTGATCGGGTGGGGCCCTGCTCCACTGCTGCAAGGGTCAGACTCATTGTGATGGTCTGCTGTGCTCTCCATAAAATGGCCTTCCAGAGAGGTGTGACCTGGAGGACGGTGAAGACCTGGAAGGATACAGCTCATCAGAGGAGGAGGAAGAGAAGGCAGAGGGGGAGCATGCAGAACACTGGTGTGTTCTGGCTGTACAGGGAAGTGGCTGGGCACAGCACGGGTCTCAAAGGTCTCATCAGGATGCCATGAATGTCAGTGATCTTCTTATTCAGGAACATTTCAACTGAGCCCCTCTGACCTAGGATGTGCGGCCTGGTATGGAACTCACTGCAAGCTGCCTGTGCTTCCACTTCCACTGAGGATGCAGCCTGGAACATGTAAACTCTTACCACCAATGAAAGATGAACATCTGCCCAAACATTTTGCTGTCACTGTTGAGGAACCCTTGATCTCCTTCACCACCTCATACCTCTTTTCTCACCATCAGCAAAAGGAGTCTCACAAGGGTGGCTTCAAGTTTCATTATTTACATGCTGCTCAGAAAGGAAAAGAATGCACCGTTACAGGAAGAAGACAACCCAGTGACCCACTGAGTGCTGCTCCTCGCGACATGGTGACCTCCACTCTCGGCCACTTCTATGCGTGCTCCCCTTGTGACCTCGGAGGAGCCTACTCACTTGTCTCGGCTTACGGTTCAGATACACGTGGCAGTTGTCCTCGGCTTGGAGGTGCCCATGGGGGCCTCTTCAGAAGCTGCTGCCCCTGCATCATTGCAGAGGCACTCTCCGTCACTTGGCCCTGCTGCACAGATACTCCCTCTGTCAGAGTGGTGAAGGAGGCCGTAGATGATAATGATGCTCCATGAGCGGTGGCACCTCAGCCTCCTCAGTGACATCCTCAGCCCTTGGCTGGCCCTCTAGCTGGAGCGGAGCACCAACTGGGACGCAACTAGCATCCCTCCAAACATCTATGTGCCGCCATCACCGCTGACCACTCCAGGCTACATAGTGTGGTATGTATCCTGTGGACGTCAGTGCACAGTTCTTGTATGCACTCCAAGTGCTGCTGCATATGGCTATCCATGAGGTTGGCCATTCTGTCAATGGTGGAGCTCATGCGCTCAGAGCCCTGAGTCATTGTGGCACACATGAGCTGAATGGACTCCTCCATTTTCAGCCAATGACCCCACACTGTCTCAGGGAACTTTGACGTGGGAGCACATCTGCTGCTGCTGGTCTAGGTAGCGCCTCCTTTTCTAGTGACACCTGAGGCCTTGCATCTGCGCTCAACTGAGCAGGGCTTTGTTTTTCCTCTCTCCTCTGAAGGGAACTGCTCACAGCTGTCTCTGCCTCTGGCATCTCCTCTTGTGTGTCGTGTTGCTCACCCAGTGCCACCCTTATCTAAACTTGTGGGAGGACCCATCAAAGTGAGTGTATCTGTGGTGGTGGATGGTGCACTTGTAAGGAGTGATAGTGCTTCGTCAGAGGTTTGATGGTCCTCTTGGGCCGGTGGTGGGGAGGGAGAAGGTTTCCTTGGGTCAAAGTCTTCACCTGTGGGAGACACAAGAGATCCTGAGAGCTAGCCTAGGCAAGCAGATGCCTCTGCAGTATGGCAGCTTTCCAATGCAACTCAGTATTCAGCATGTGTCAGACGGGATGGAATGCAATGCACCCCCTTAAAGAGCGCATTGCTCTCTCTGATCACCATCTCAATCATGAGTGTATGTGAACAGATACTTTCATTACTTGTAGGATTAGACTTGCCATTCAGCAGTGTGTGTTGAAGGTGCTATGTAGCTCACATCTTTCAGAAGGAATTAGTGTGTTTAAACCTTTTGAACAAGTATTATTTTTGTTGGAAACTTGATAAACCCATAGATAGGCAGCAGTTTATCATGGTTCACCAGGATCAGATTCCCGGTCTTATGAGCAGATCATTGCCTAGTGGGAATTGATTCCTTCTGCTCTTACCTAAAGAAATGCTGTAAGACCTTAACAAAAATGAAAAAAGAAAATAGTCTGTGAGATCAAACTAGGTTGAACAATGGTTTGAATGCTCATTCATATACCACAAAGAACAATTGCATTTTATTTTAAATCCAAGCCAGTTGTTTTAATTTAAAACATGTTGTATTTTGTTTTCCAAATGTCAAATGGCTCTGTAGTTCCTTTATGTAGAGAATCTAATACTAGTGTTCTGATCCATATATTTCACAAGTTTAAAATAAAATGATCTTGTAAAATCCTTGTACAAAGCATTAACTTTTATTGAGCTGAACAGCACTGCTGATACTGTAGAATCATTATTTTCACAAGTCATTTACAACATGGCAAAATCAGTGATTGCTCACGAGATATTTAAACACTCCATTTTTGTGAAAATCAAAAATACTACATGTAACTACAGTTTTTCTCTTTAAAAATACTGAATTACAAAAATGAAATGCTGTATGGAAAGCTACACATTCATCACTAGATTCATATATTATATGATATTTAATTCAACAATAGTCCACAGTGCTTTCTCAAGGAATGAATGTATCAGTTTGAATGCAAGGTGTCGTAATGTAACAACGATTATCTAGAAAACATGTATAGTACTATTTAAGCATGAAGTACCATTATACTCCAAAATATGAAGAAAAGATTCTATTTACAAGCTACTTGCATCTCTTTACACATTTGATTAGATGATCAGTCATACTACTTTCATTAAAATGTTTCTTAGATAGAAGTTTAGGAATAAATTTACACACTTCACCTTTTACATCTGTTGTGACATTGGGTTGCATAGAATACAGTCGTGCAAAATTATAGGTATGTTTTTATAGCAAAGCGCAAGCCCAGCTTGTTCCAGATGTCAGTAGTATTTTAGCTTGTGTGGTTAGGGTTTCAGTGATACATGTGCAGAGATGGAACATCTTTTATTAGTGGAACTAATGTTCTTTATAGTGTCTGCTTCATTACGATACCGCCATAGGAAGGAAATGAGATGATTTACTTTCTTTCTTTGTCCTTTTGCCTCTAATGGTTACTCCTTTCTGGTTCAAGGCAACAAACATTTGCTGCCCATTATGTGTCCACTTTGCTGAAGCGTACGTATTGTAATTATTTTCCTCTATAAGCTCTCTAAAATTGCAGTCTTCATTGCAGGTTTTCTGTGAAAACATTGTAAAAAAAAAAAGTGTAACTTATTATTGCAGAAAAATTAGCTGGCATTATTTACAATTGATGATAAATATTCACAAGTTATCCTTCAATCATGTATTTTTTCCATTACTTTGATAATACAAGTATCTCCAGCTAAATTCTGGGGGTGATTTTGACCCTACCTGTGTATTGGAAATCTGGCAGGTAGGCAGTTAAAATCCCCTGATTTACTCACCTGCCTTGAAGCTGGCAGGATCCCGCTGTTTCAACCTGCTCTCCTGAGCAACCCGCAAGGACACCCACCCAAAGCTAGTGGGATCTTTCTTTACATATGCATGGCAGGTCCCAATGATGTAATTGGGATCCAACTGAAATTTTAACTCGGTTCCATGTGGGGAAGCCTGTACAACTTTCCCACAGGCCAACCTGGGATAGAAGAGGTTCAGCACCTTAAGATGCTGGAAAAAGTTAAGGGTTTTCCTTTCCTTTGTGGGTCCAGGAGGAGCAGTAATATTCCTCCACGCACCACAAGGAAACCATAGGCCTCTCATGATGATTAGATATGAATGAAAGGAGGAGTTTACATGCTTTGGTCACCCCCACCATGAGGTTAGTGCATTGTTTAGACAACGTACACAATCGTTGCAATTGTAATCTCTATTTTTCCAACTAGCAAAAGCAATTGTAATACTGTCTTTCTTCCCTGCTGTGTATAAGTCCAGAATGAAATTAATCAAATGGTTGCCATGATGTAAAAAAGTAAAAGAACTTACTAGATGGTTTGTATACACAGAAGCAACCTGTGTTTGATGACTTTTTTTTCAAACATTGAACAGCTCCCCGAGCCAAGATCAGGGTCACTGCGCAACAGCACTAAACAACAGTTTGAAGCATGTTATACCAGAAAGACATCTGTGGACCAGATACACAGTGTAATCCTCATACTTTCACCAAACATTGTTTAGTTTGGTTGCTAAGAGAGATTGAAGTGTTTCAGGACTATACTTGCCTTTGCACTAGATCTTCAGAACACATGATCTGTTTCCTCTTAAATCACACACAATTTTCTGAATATTACTCTTGATATAAGTAACAGGGCAATAAATGAGAAAAATAATAGATTTATTAGATTTTAGTATTCTTTGATCAAAAGATTAAGGGGGAGAAATTTGTTCACTTAGCTGCGCAGACTTGTGTCAATTCCCTGGGGCAAGCAGTGCTGCAGGTCGCTACATGCACAGCCCTTGTGGTGTTCTTCAGTGATATCAATGAAGAACATGTAGTGGCCGCAGCACTGCTTGCCCCTGGGGAATCAATGTAGATCTTCATAGTACCACTGGTAGCGGCACTATGCGAATGAATTTCTCCCTCTAATTAGTTAACCACAAACTAAATTTCCCATCTTCTTCCTTAGTGACTGGATTCCTCATTTTGAATTTGTTGTCTAAAACCTATGTTGGCATACTTACCTCTTTACTGAATTATGTAAAGATTATTATCAATAACCTAGTCAGCATCTGTTAAGTTGTTTATGTGTACAAAAACATTTGGATTCCTGTACCATTCTCAATTAGCTGCATTGTGTCTTGTCTCCTCCGGTCAAAATTAATTAAAGATGTTCATGCTGGAACGCAAAAGAAATGCCTCATATATGGAATGGAAATCTGGAAAAAGGTAATGTGATTCTGGTTGGAAAAAATTAAAAGAGACAGACATCCTAAATGGTTCTTCAATTAATAGGCAGGTTTTATCTTTCTCCTTGGTGCATGGTGTGAAGTGTCATTCAAAGCGTAAGGAATTCTAAGGCTAACAGTCACTGATTTAAATTTATGAAAATTGCCCCTTTTGAGGATAACAGCCTCAAAAGGAAGTCAATTAACTTACCACCAGTTAACACCAAAGCTCTTGCTGCCCTCATTATTACAAGGGCCTACCAATGTGTGGCCAAAACAGCCACCTGTTTCTGCCAATAGGCCTCTTTAAATATCCAAATTGGGGACCTATGATATGCATAGAACTCCAATTGCCATTTTAAGACAGAACTGGTCGGAGTGTACTCTGTGTACTCTGACCAGTTTTACTGGTAAAACAGCTGAAGAGGCCATCCAGCTTTAGAGAAGCACCCCAGCTGCAGTACAAAGCAAGTAACTGGGAGAGTGCTTCAGCAAGAAGGCACCCTTTCAGTCAATTTTTAAAAACTTTAATAAAAAAAATACAAAAAGCAGTCAGTCCACCACATTTTGGTGGGAGGGGGTGGGAGGGAGCCCCGGGTGGGAGGGAGCCCCTCTACAGGACAGTTTGTAGCTGTATCCCCACCCAGGCAGGCAGGGAGTGCCTGTAGGCCTACCTGGAGCACAGGCAAGCCAGCCTGCTGCTGGGCGCTGCCTCCAGGCAGTTGATCTGTCCCTGTCGCGTCAGAAAACTGGTCTAATTGCCTGCCTTCCTAATGGGGGCAGGGAGAGGGGTGGCCTTGCCAGGCCCCAAACCCGCGTTGGCCTCGTAATTTTCGGGCCCCATCCACCTCAGTTCCCACTGTTGGCGGGGCCCAAAAGTTCAGCCCATGATCTCACCAAGGCCCTATATAATTGTAACAAGAATTCTTTACACTTATTTGCCAATCCCTTTGTAATAAAGGCTAACATACAATTTGCTCTCCTAATTGTTTGCAGTACCTGCATGTTAACCTTTTGTGATTCGTGTACAAGGAGTGTGTTCCATCTGAATACGGCACAGTGGCGCAGTGGTTAGCACCGCAGCCTCACAGCTCCAGCGACCCGGGTTCAATTCTGGGTACTGCCTGTGTGGAGTTTGCAAGTTCTCCCTGTGTCTGCGTGGGTTTTCTCTGGGTGCTCCGGTTTCCTCCCACATGCCAAAGACTTGCAGGTTGATAGGTAAATTGGCCATTATAAATTGCCCCTAGTATAGGTAGGTGGTAGGGAAATATAGGGACATTGGGATGTGGTAGGATTTTGGAATTAATGTAGGATTAGTATAAATGGGTGGTTGATGGTCGGCACAGATTCGGTGGGCCGAAGGGCCTGTTTCAGTGCTGTATCTCTAAACTAAACTAAACTAAACCAACATTTCCCAGTCTCTCACCATTTAAAAAAATTCCGCTTTTCTGAATTTTTCCTTTCAAAGTGTATAATTAACACTTGCACACATTATATTCCATCTGCCCATGTTCTTGCCCACTAACTTAACCTTTCTATATCTCTTTGCAGCCTCTTTGCATTATCCACACAGCTTACTTTCCCACCTAACTTTGTATTATCAGTAAACTTGGATGCTTTCCAGTTTGTCCCTAATAATACTATCTTTAGGAATTCCAAGAAATTTAATGCCGAAGAATCATTAACATGTTGTATATCTGAAACTAAATAAGCACGATGTTCTGTGTAAGGGCTTACCTTGCTATATAATTTTCCAGATTTGCTCATTGCTAAGAAATAGTCGCTTTCTACACCTCTGATCGCAACCACTCCAACGGCCACAGTTCTGATTTCCAGAACACCTGTAACAGATTACAATGCCATCTTTAACCAATTCACACATATCACTTTAAATTATTAATTATTGAAAAAAGACAATTCTAGTTACTGTTAATCAGTGTCAGCTTGTAGGTTTTGGTTGAAAGTTATTACGTGGCTAAGATATCTTAAAAAACCATCAACAGACACAATTCCACATATGTGTGGCAGATTTTTTATTTCCAGAGCAAAACATAATTATGGCCTATATATCCACATTTGTTTCTGGACTATATATTTGTAGTATGGTCGATAAAATATAGTTTGAACCATAAGCCTTCTACATTTTGTTCTCGAAGAACGCTAATAAGCATATCTTATGATCTGTAGACACCTCTGACCTGACCGTGTCACATAAAGTTCCATGGAAATGTAGCAGCTTCACCTAG
The DNA here is from genome assembly GCF_036365525.1 of Heterodontus francisci. NCBI lineage: Eukaryota > Metazoa > Chordata > Chondrichthyes > Heterodontiformes > Heterodontidae > Heterodontus > Heterodontus francisci. Next base: position 27,346,312 of record NC_090408.1, on the reverse strand, counting down.
TATAACCAGAAATAATGATGTGTTATGGACATGGTGCAGGCAACCGCACTTTTTAAAAAAACTAAAATGTTGGTACCCTAGATGAAACACACCCATGTTGTAAATATTGTGATTCATCTTACTCAGAAAATACATATTGTGAATTACAGAAATAAATTAGTGGAATAATTTGAGTTGTGATTGTGAAGGATGTGTTGTGATTGCTATTAAAATGTAATCCAGTGCATTCATTTAAAGAATACACTTTGCAAACTATGAAATAAATGATCTATAGGTCAGCCTATGGGCTGAAATGTGGGTTTTAAATTTTTTTAATGATACACTCTTAATTAACTGAAAACAAGATTACTTCAAAAGTTTCATTATTTAAAATGACATTAGAATATTAATTTGACATTTCTCATAATTCATTTGAGTCCAGTATGAGTGTAAATTCTACTGTAGAATCAATGCAGATTTTTTTTATAAATCAGGATATGAATATGAATTAAAAACAGCACTCTGGCTATGTGGGCTGCATTTTATATATACTGCAGCTTGTCATACTTAAAATATGTAATATCATTACTGTTAAAGGATCAATGGGTAAGGTGTTAAATTTTAGTAACCCTTGAGTTAATATTATTCCGTATCAACTACTATAATCATAAGTGATTAAGTTTGATTTTGTTCAGTGCTTTTCTATTTTTTATTATTACTGAGATCGTAACTGTCAAATTCTTTTGGTAAAATTTTAGCATGCTATTCTTAACACGATTATCAACTTCATGTCAATGGTGTTGGAAACGGGAAGATTTTTTCAACTATGGCAGCTAGTGTTAGAATCAAATTCTCCCAGACTAGATATGGTATGGGCTAATGGAAGAGCTCACATCCCTTCTACTCTTCCACATACCTTAACCCAACTTCAGAAAAGGACCTTTTGTGCACCTGTGCAAATGTTCCATTTACATGACCATTCACCTTTGTCACCTTTTGTAATGAGATTGCCAAATTATGGACAGCTGTCTGTTTTAAACATGCTTGAAAGAGAGAGAAAATTCAACCTACTAATCTGCATTTGATTCAAATCCATGTCTAATACAATGCATTGCCAATCCATGTCCTGCATAAAATGACTGATTGATTTTTTTCAGTCTTTCTTTTCAGAGTCTTTCTCTGTTTCACCTGTTTCTTGGAATAAAAAATAGGGACAAAAGGGTTTAATAGTTTGGGGCTATATCCAGCACTCCAAGGGTATCTGAAATACGTCCAATGCTATATTGGTCTGGATGATATTCAGAGATCCTGGCAGCGATCTTATACAGCCTCTTGTTGTTAGGCCCCTTGCATATGCTAACGAGGGGCCTAATTCCTGTTGACGACCACACTCCAAAACTGGTCAGAAACCGAATGGAGCATGTGCCGGGCATTCTCCGTTCAGTTTATTGGTCAGTGCTTCTGTGGCCTAACCTTAAAGGGACCAATGGAAGCCATGAACCAAATTTTTAGTTTTTAAACTTACCTTCATGTAGAGTCAAGAATTTGCTTTTTCATGTTTAAGCCTGAATCCCCTTGTTCTGTTATCATACAACAATAACTTATATGTATATGTCTTTAACGTAATAAAATGTCCCAGTGCTTCATCGGAGCATTATTATACAAAATATGACACAGGGATAGGCACTGACATGTTGCACCATGGAGATTTAACAAAATTATTAACTCAGCCTGGGACATAGGCCAATTAATTCTGCATATAAAGTGTATTTATCCAATCTAATGCCATCAAAGCACAGTCCGATGTAAAATGCATTTCTCCCTATAAAGTAGCTAAGCATGCAAACCTCAATGGAGAGCATCACAACTCTATTAGCTAGCTAGCAAGCAAAATAGTATGTAATGCCAATGCAAATTACTTTTGTTGACAGAATAGAGCTAGCTACACCATGTCACGGGGCGGTAGATGGACCTTATCGGATGACCTCTGTGGATTCACACTGTGTCAGGAATGCAAAGTCATCCAATAAACCATGAAACTCAAGGAGAGGATTGTTATTATGGTTATTGAGGTGAGGCAGTAGAAAAAATGAGAAATAAGAAGATGGACCATTTCTCACACTACTGTCCTCACAAGACAATTTAACCCGAGATGGTCAATGTTTGTGCAACTTCTCCACCTGCTTGTAATATGTGTCTGAAGACAGGGCAGCTAACAAAAGGGCAGTGATCTCCAAATCAGGACAATTTTATAGGATGGAGTAGATGGTACTTTAGAAGAGTCATGTAAACAAAAAAGCAGAGTGGGACAGGAAGGAACAGAGAGATTAACAGGAGATAGCCAAGACTAGTTTATTCATCTTGACAGGCTGTTAAACTAGGTCCTGGATTCTAAAGTACAGAAACAACAGAAAAAACCATGGACAAAATGTCATTTGCTCAGCAAAGTTAGTGACAAAATTAGATAGATACAATTACAAATAAAGAGCACCCTTCAGTTCCACCAAGAAAGCGATTCTCTTAAGTTCACTTCTGTCTATATCTCAGTCTATCACTGTCGATTCTGATTCAGCTATAACAAGTATTAACAAAAAACTTTTCTGCAATAAGTTAAGCGGTTGCTACTGCGTGTATTATTCATTTTCAAAATGTTTAGGCACAGTGGCGCAGTGGTTAGCACCGCAGCCTCACAGCTCCAGCGACCCGGGTTCGACTCTGGGTACTGCCTGTGTGGAGTTTGCAAGTTCTCCCTGTGACTGCGTGGGTTTCGGCCGGGTGCTCCGGTTTTCTCCCACAGCCAAAGACTTGCAGGTTGATAGGTAAATTGGCCATTGTAAATTGCCCCTAGTATAGGTAGGTGGTAGGGGAATTGAGGGAAGATGGGAATGTGGTAGGAATATGGGATTAATGTAGGATTAGTATAAATGGGTGGTTGATACTCGGTGGGCCGAAGGGCCTGTTTCAGTGCTGTATCTCTAAAATAAAATTTTAAAAAAGTATCTGTAAGATTGCACTCCAAACTAAACAATTTATGTCCAAGCCAAATCTCTTACCTGTTAGCAAAGGTGCATTTTTAAGTAATGTAATTATATGTTTCTATGAATACACGATTAATGGGAAAATACTGAGAGGTGTAGAGGAAGTGAGGGACCTTGGAGTAAATGTCCACAGATCCCTGAAGGTAGCAGGACAGGTCGATAAGGGGGTTAAGAAGGCATATGGAATCCTTTTCTTTATTAGCTGAGGTACAGAATACAAGAGCAGGGAGATCATGCTGGAACTGTATAAATCATTGGTTAAGCCACAACTTGAGTACTGTGTGCAGTTCTGGTCAACTCATTACAGAAATGATGTAATTGCACTAGAGAGGGTACAGAGGAGATTTACGAGGATGTTGCCGGGACTGGAAAAATGCAGCTACGAGGAAAGATTGGATAGGCTGGGGTTGTTCTCCTTGGAATAGAGAAGGCTGAGGGGAGATCTGATTGAAATATACAAAATTTTGAGGAGCCTGGATACAGTGGAGGTGAAGGGCCTGTTTACCTTAGCAGAGAGGTCAGTGACTAAGGGACATAGATTTAAAGTGCTTGGTAGAACGATTACAGGGGAGATGAGGAAATGTTTTTTCACCCAGAGGGTGGTGGGGGTCTGAAATTCACTGTCTGAAAGGGTTGTTGAGGCAGAAACCCTCAACTCATTCAAAAAAAGTCTGGATTTGCACCTTAAGTGCCGTAATCTGCAGAGCTACGGACCAAATGCTGGAAAGTGGGATTAGAATGGGTGGATTGTTTCTCGGCCAGCTTAGGCATGATGAGCCAAGTAACCTCTTTCTGTGCCATACACCTTCTATGATTCTATGATACAGACAACTTTCAAATGACATTGGCCACTCAGGTTATCTGCCCTCAAACTGGATAGTAAATTATGCACATTGCAGTTACTGATCTTTGACATACTAGTAAAACTTGTCCTTTAATCCAATTCGCAGCAAAGAAAAATTAGTTAATGACTGTTTCTAACATGTAATTGAAACATAATACATTTTTACTATGTCTTCTCCAACAATTTATAAAACTGTAAATTCAGCATGGATTTTGTTGAGAATCATAGACAGGTCATAGTTTAAAGTTTATTAAAGCTATCCATTACATTATATTTAGTAACTATTGTATGTGGGTCAGCAGCATCCTATTTTTGCCACTATCACAGACCCCCATTACAATGTACTCGTGTATTCATGAGGAACTTACAGTGCTGACTTCCTTGGATTTTCTTGCCTGTTTCCCCATCAATACAAGTTCTGGCACAATGTGATTCCAAATGGATAGCAGCGGAATTGCGACATTTACATAAAAGTAAAAGTATGGCAACTTTCAACATGTCGCTGAGCTTGTGGCCTAAGTGAAAGTAATGTGTGTCAGAGCATAGAAATCAAGACATTCCCTAAGCGACCCTTGCTGTTTTAAAATGAGCTAACATAATCCCAAGCCTTAAACTCATGTTTTAAAATAACCTAGCTGCTAGGTTAAAGGTTTGGAGCAGGGGTGTCCAACCTTTTCTCATGGTGGTGAGTGGGGGGGGGCACATTACAATTTTTGTCTTACATAGGGGGCCAGTGAGACAATTTTGGAAAGACAAAGGCATTAATCATTTATCTTAGTATTAATCAAAACAACAACAAATTTGCATTTTTGTGCAGAAGCTTTAAATGAGAAGACTAATTTATTGACTATCTTTCTCATCACTGTGTTGGACATTGATTTAGTGAGATACCTAGCATTTTTTGCTTGCACAAGTAGTCAATGTCTGCCCACACACTTCTTGTAGTGATGCGGAGTATTTCGGATAGATGTCCATCTGTCAGGAGTGATCTTGATCTCTCTCCCTCCTCTATGTGTGTGTGTGTTTGTGTTTCTTTCCCTCTGTCTCTCTCTCTCCCCCTCCCGCTCTGTGTCCCCCCTCTCTGTGTTCCCCCTTTCTGCATCGTTCCCCCCATCTCTGTGTCATCCCCCCCTCTCTCTGTCCCACCCATCCTCCCTCCTTCTCTGTCCCCCCACTCTCTGTCCCCCCACTATCCCCCTCTGTCTCTCTATCCCCCTCTCTTTGTTCCCCCTCTGTCTCTCTCTCTCTCTCTCTCCACTCTCCCCCGCTCTCTCTTTCTCCCCTCTCTTTCTTCCCTCTCTTATTCTTCCCCCTCTGTCTGTCTCTTTCTCCCCCCTCTCTCTCTTTCTGCCCACTGTGTGTATCTCTCTCTCTCTATCCATCTCCCCCCTCTCTCTTGTCCCTCTCTGTGTCCCTCCCTCTTTCTCTCTGTCCCTCTGTTCCCGCACCCCCGACTGTTGCAGAGGGTGGGAACTGTCAGCAGAGCAGTGTCCTGGTTAGCCAACTTGAAAAAAAAATTGCAACTGTCAGTTTCACAGCTGACAGGTGCTGAGAGCAGGTCGAATAACAGCTTCCGAACATTGGACAGATTCGTGGTTTTCCAGCGGGCTTTAAAAGAAACAGAACCTGCCGGAAAACCATGAATCTGTCCACAGTTTGGAAGCTACTGTTCGACCTGCTCTCAGCACCTGTCAGCTGTGAAACTGACAGTTGCAATTTTTTTTCAAGATCTGTCTGCTCGGAAAGAAGAAGCCAATGGGAAATTTCTCATCCCTGAAATTACCAGTCACAGACCTCAAAATTTTTTACTACGTACACTGGTGTCCATGTACGAACACGCTGCCAATCCCTGGTATGACACCGAGCTACAAATGGAGATATGAAGTCAGATGTCCAAAAGCTTGATTTATTTTTTAGTAGTGTCTTAAAGAAGGAAAACGAGGTGGAGAGGTGTAGGGAGGGTATTCCAGAGCTTGGGGCCTAGGCAACTGGAGGTGCCGCCATGATTGATGAAGTGATTAAAATCAGGGATGCACAAGAGGCCAGAATTAGAGGACCGCAGATATCTTGCAGGCTTATGGGGCTGGAGGAGACTACAGAGATAGGGAGGGGCGAGGCCATGGAGGAATTTGAAAACAAGGATGAGAATTTTAAAATCAAGACATTGCTTGACTGGGAACCAAATTAGGTCAGCTAGCACAGGGGCGATAGCTGATCATAGTTTAATTTGAAGTGATATTCCAGATTAACCTTTCTCATACCACTTACTATCCTCTATATGATCGGCTTTCAGTTGCTTCTTTTCTAGGTTTAAAATGTGAAGTCTTTCATATCTTTCCTTATAAACTCAGACCCCTGCAATTTAGGCTGGAATTTAACACTTGCCAGACGGGAGCCGTCCACTGACTGAAAAATCAATGATGATCCCGCCTCCACCGGGCCTGGGCATCCACACCAGATTTTACACTCCCCAGGCCCTTAATTGGTCTTAGGCGGGACTTCCACCTCATTGAGGTAGGAAGTCCCACCTAATGGAGCTGCCAGACAATCAGTAGGCCAGCAGCTCTTAGTCCCAGCAGCACTACCAGGAGCAGTGGTCACTGCAACCCAGCTCCAAGATGAAGAGGAAGGATGGCTCTGGAAAAGAGGGGCTTCGCCAGGCTTGATTGGTCAGGCCCAGGTGAGGCAAGTGGGGTCAATTGGGGGGGGGGTGGGGGTGGTGTTGGGCATTGGCGGTAGTTGGGGCATCGGGAGCGACCTTCCGTCGGGGGCCCCCCCCCCAGGCCATCAGAAGGCCGCTACTTCTACCAGGCGGCTTTTCTAAATCCTGGGCCGCCCGCCTGCCAACGGTAAAATCACTGTGGTGGGGGGCAGAGGCCCTCAAGTGGCCTTGATTGGCCTGGGTGGGCGTGCTGTTTCTCGCTGCCCTGTTTAAAATGGAGGCGGGAGTGGGTCGGGGAGAGCCCCTCAGCCTCCCACTCCATTTTATGCTCCCCTCCCCACCCCCCAACACCCTCCCAGCCACCAGTCTGCTCTTTGCGGGGGGGGGGGGGGGGGCGTAAAATTGCGGCCTTAGTGTCAGCCTTGTGGTTCTTCTCTGCCTCCAGGACCTGCATATCTCCTGTATCTCTCAGCAACCAGAACTTGCCACAGATGGGGTCTAACCAGACCTCTGTACAGTTTGATTATGATTTCATCTTCATCAGTTTAACATTTTGTCAATTTTGTTGCTTTGCACAGGTTGAGGCTTCCAAGATTTGTAGGTCTCTTTCAATTTTTTTCCTTTCTTTGTACAGCATTTTACATTTGTTTGTATCAAATGTTATCTACCATTGTTTCACCCACATATTTTAACCAACTGATTTTGTAATTTCTGAGTTGCCTCCTCCAATTCTATTGCACCATTCACTTTGATATTGTCTGCAAATTTGACCAATTTACATTGAGTTTCTAAATCCAAATCATTGATGTAAATTAGAAACAGTAGTTGTCCCAGCACAGAGCGCTGGGGCATCCTATCAAGTAACCCTTATCCTTGCATGAATTCTTTAATGGTACTATTGTTTTCAACCCTTCAACCAATCTCTCATCCATTTCTAAATTTTGCCCAAATCCTCACAGTTTTGAATATAACTAGTAGCCTTTTGTGTAGAACTTTATCAAATGCCATTTGGAAATCTAAGTACACAATGTTTAGAGTTTTAATTCATTTTTGTAAGACTCAGTTATTCAAAATGAGCAAATTGTGAGAAATTATTTATTTATTGTGGGAATATCACTACCATCATATGTTTACAAAGATTAACTATCTAGTTCCAAAATAATTGTAGAATGCTTCCTTCATTACAGAAATAATAATGAACTTCTTTTGTATTGTGTTATTGATAGGATAATCACTATATCCCTGTCAGCAACACGCTGGGTAGATTGCTAAGTCTTTAATGAAGGCCTCATTAAGATTTCACTTTCTAAATTAGCTTTCAAGTTTAGTTAACTGAATCTCTGTGCTTCAAGTTTCATAGCCTTAAGACAGTGTGACTGGACTGTTGTCCATACACCCCCTGTAGAAGATTATTAATAGAATCCTCGATCTCCCTTCTGACTGCTACCATACTTTTGCTCTGGTCTCTGTGTGTTTTCTCACCATCTGTAACCATCTCTTTCATTTTGCCAGACAACAGCACAAGATAATTCTCTCTTCCATCCTCTAAACAATAAATGTAGAAGAGATCATTGTGGTGTATCCAGCTGGCTCTAGAGTTTAAAGAAACTCACACCATAGTCTTTAATTTCTATTGAACCTCCACAAATTCAACTAGGTCATTATATTATGTCATAATTAGAATATTCCAATATAGTCTTAATGATCATGTACAGAAAACAATGTTACCAGAAGTTTAAGAAAGATGCCTAACAAAATGTGGTTGATGACCAATGTGTGACTATTAAACTGTGATCAAAAATAGACTATTTTAAGTTTTTGCCTGATCTTGTACTAAATTTGGAATACTGTATCAGCATAAAATGCCCTTATGGAAGCTCACTGTACTAAAATTATTAATGACCCTTCTTATTTGCCTGCAACATTGGCTCAAAAACTCATTGCCTGCAGTTCTCCATGACAATTGCAATAGGCATCAGAATTTAGAAATGTAATGCAGTACATGATAAGGCAGCTTACTACGCAAAAGGTTTATACCAATTTTGGTCTCCATATGCTTGAATAAAGCAAATCATTTCCTTATTTACTGGCTTGTTAAACTTCAGTTTCAGATGTTATGGACTGTTTCCAGTCAACTAGCAGCTGTAAAATCCAAGGAAAAGTTAATATAGTAATAATATGCATTTGTAGTCAGGACTTTTAAGAGCGTGGGATATCTGCTATGAAATACCAGAAATGTTTTACTACTATTAGAATAATACATTTAAAGACAAAACCTAAGTTTCATGTTTCAATGATCAGAAAAATACTAAACCAATTAAAATGGTAGTGAAGGTTAATTGTAAAGCAAGGATCATTTGTTCTTCTAGTTCAATTCTTTTAATTATGTAAGAAATATATAATTTGTATTATGTATTAATACATGTTACGACCAGGTGAGAAAGGTGTCTAGGGGTCACTTTCAGCCTTCACCTGGTCTTACCGTAACAGGGTTTAATTTTAAACACACCATGTTTTTAGCTCCCCCTTGGTGAATCCTTGTTCACTGCTTTCCAATTATAAGGCAAAGGCAAACCAGCACAAACAGGCTTTCTTAGGTTTAAAGAAGAAAAGTTAAAATTTATTAAATTTAAACTCTAATTCAGTTAACACCTATGGATACACGACGTGCCTACGCTAGCATGCCTACATGATACACACATGCAAATAGAGACAGAAAAGAGCAGAAGAAAAATAAAGTGGAAAAGTTTGAGGCAATATCTGAAGAGTTTTTGTTACAGTTCTTCGAGATCACTGTAGAGTCCTTGATAGGTAGATCTTGCTTTGCGTTGGGGCCCAGTACTCTTCTTAAACCTTGTCCACTGTAAGAGACTTTTCTCTCTTGGGGTTCATGTGTTTTCAGTGGATTCAGAGGCTTGTGAGAAAGAGATGGGAGCAGGCAGACAGGAGAAGCTGTGGCAAGCCAGCCAAGAAAGATCTTCTCAGTCCAGGAGCATTCTGCTTTCTGCCCAAACTGTTTGTACAAATTCAAAAAACACCTGCCCAACAGGTTAGTCATATGACTGGCTGGTTTGACCATGTCCGTTTGTGTATTCAGCCATCTTAGCAGTCAACCTGGAATGCGATCTCCCTCACCTTCAACGTCTGGTGATCAAAAGTCCATTGTGGGTTGAATGTGTCAGGGAATGGCTGCTTTGTCCTTCCAAACTCTGTTTGTTAAGATGCAAATGTCTTTTCCAGCCATGGCTGATCTGTTTAACAAGTCCTTTCTTCACTCCAGTAACAGTTTAAAATCAATGTTCATGACAAAATTAATGTGCCTCATTCTTGGCAGATGGGGGCCTAGCATGACAATACAACATAATTTTTAAGTACTTGCCAATAAACTGGAAGTGTATTCTGGATCCTTCAGAATACACAAATAAACCAGGACTCATAATTTTACTGAACAAATATATGGGGCAGGATTTTTACTGCAGGCTTCTGAACCCCCACTGTCAGGCTCACGTGGGGATCAGAAGTCCGCACTATGTAAGAAACAGTCACTCACTTGTGATTTTCCCTGAGTTGGACAATTAGTGTTCAGAGGGTGACATTTAAAGATGACAGGCGGGGTCTCAAAGCTTGAGGGCCAATCACAGACCTTCCAGCTTGAAAGCAGCAGCAGGATGCCATAGTAGTTAAGTGAGGGAGTGGATGCCCCACAATGGAGTAGGCCTCTCTCCAACATTTTCATATTTTAAAATAAAAAATGGTCTTTGTAGCCGGGCCACCATTTGGTGGTGGGTGGGGGTGTGGGGAGTCCCTCCACACGGTGGCCTGCCACTGCTGCTGCACCATGCAGGCAGGGAGGGCCTCTAAGCCTGCCTCGAGTGCTGCTCCCTGCCCAACCCCGGTCTGCCACTCGGAGCCTGGCTTCAGGCAGCTAAATTGTCCCGCGCTCCCTGTGGTGACCTGGAGGCCAAATGGAAAATCCCAGTTGGTCTCCTTTAATAGGTCTTAAGTGGCTGCTAACGAACTCAATTGGCCCTGACACCACCACCCCCTCCTCCCCCCCACCCCCATCCCACCTCCAGGAAAATGACCCTAGGGCAAGATGGAGCTATTCTTAGTGCCCACCCACCTCCGTTCCCAACCCTGATGGGGAGTAAAAATCCTCCCTGTGATGTTTGGTCAATTACTTCAAATGCCCACATTCGGTGCATTCTCTGAAGTGTGAAGATTGAAAAATGTGACATTATACAAGTAAGTGATTCTCAAACTATTAATACTCCCAGAAAAAATGAAGGTCAAAAATACATCCTAAAAATCAACTGATTAGGATTCAAATTTGAAAAAAACAAATTACACAGCTTTCCTTATACAGGTGTTTAGGGTTATCTTTTAGTTTATTGGGAATTACTTAAATGCTCGTGGCAGTTGGTATATCCCTTTGTTAGCTTGAAGGAATGAATATGTTCTGTAGAGGAGGCGGTATACAAAATATATGCTTGAACTTTTGAGTGGTGAAATTGCAAATTCCATTATTCCTCACTGTGTACTTTGCAACACAAAAAGAACACTGCCCTTGGCACTTCAGATCTGTAAATAACAACTTATAATTCTATAGTGCTGATTACTTTCAGAGATGACCTGGAGCACTTTACAGGACAGTGGATAATTGGTGGACACTGAGTAAGGGGAAAGGAAGTGGAAGATAATCCGGAGGAGGAAAAACAGTCAAAGACAATGGCCTTGATGACAGCAGGGGTGGTAGCAAGGTGGTGATGCTGATGGAAAGAGTCCAAGACTGCTGATGACAGAGTGGAGAGGGAAGAAAATGAGAAGTAGGCTGGTGTTGGAAGGACGGAGGGATGGCACCTTGGAAAAATTTGAAAGTGAGGACAAGAATTGTAAGATTGTGCCATGGGGCACAGAAAGCCATTACAGAGCTTGGGAGGACAAGACTGATGAGGATGCAGGCCTTAGTGTGAGTGAGGACATGGGCCACAATATTTTGAAGATTATGAATGAAACAGGTGGGAGAAAACATTGGAGAACTGGATAAAATATATGTTTGAACTAGGACTTCAATGTGACCAAAATTGTCATCTAACAGGACATATAATAGACTTGCTTTTTTAACAATACTAGGTATAGAATGATATTGTTGATCACGTATTGAAATCTTACTAGGCTCACTGTCACCAGATTGTTGCAAACTAATTATTGTAAAAAGACTGAATTTTCACAGGGATCCAAGTAAATTGTTTTTAACATTTTTCTTTACACTTGAAGTTGGTCTACAGTGATTTAAAGGAAAATTAATTAGAAGAACATGTTTTAAAAATATCGGTCAAGTCATTAAATCTGCTGACAAGAATGCCACTATTGTTGTTTGGTGAACTGAACTCTATCTTGCAGATGCTGAACTTCAACTCTCTGACACCTTTTTCTACCTCCCTCTGGACCATTATCCCACCATGAAACATCAAGCCATCATTTTCCAGGCTGTCACTGACATCATCTCCTCTGAAAATCTTCCGTCCACGGCCTCCAACCTCATAGTCCCCCAAGATCCACAAACAGGGCTGCCCTGGTAGACCCATCATTTTAGCCTGTTCTTGCCGTACAGAACTGATTTTGTTCTATCTCAACTCTTTTTCCTCCCCTTGTCCAGTCTCTTCCCATCTATATCTGCAACTCTTCCAATGCTCTCCGCACTTTAACAGTCTCCTGTTTCCTGCCCTCAAACAACTCCTTTTCACTATGTATACCTCCAATCCCTCACCATCCTGCATCCAGGACAGCCTGAAGGCTTTCTGATTCTTCTTTGAATAGAGGCTCTACCAGTGCCCATCCACCACCACTGTCATTCTCCTAGCTGAACGTTCTTACATTGAACAACTTCTTCTTTGACTCCACTCACTTCCTCCAAATGAAAGGTGTTGCTCTGGGGACCTGTATGGGTCCTAGCTATGCCTGCATTTTCATGAATTATATGGAACATTCTTTGTTCCAGTCCAACTCAGGTTCCCTCCCTCACCTCTTTTACCAGTATATTGGCGCTGTTTCTTGCTGTCGCCTGAAATTAAACATTTCATCAATTTTGCTTCCAATTTTCACCCTTCCCTTACCTTCACATGGTCCATCTCCAACTCTTCCCTTCAATTCCTCGACTTCTTTATCTCCATTTCTGGGGATGTTGACCAATATCTACTATATGCCCACGATTTCCCACCCTGCTTCCTGTAAGTACTGTATTCCATTCACCCAGTTGCTCTTTTCTAACGATGCTACCTTCCATGCCAGTGTTTCCAAATGTTTTCCTTTTTCCTCAACCGAGGATTCCCCTCCACCATGATTGACAGGACCCTCTACCATGTACCTTAGTTGCCAGACTCTGGTCAGAGATCCAGGGATTGAATCCTAACACGGTCATCCTTATGCAGTGAATTAACACAATCCTATTCTTGGATACAAAGTTGATACATTAATGGCTAATATATCATACACTAACTGATTGCTCCAAACAACTTTGCCTCTTCACCTGACATACTAATTGAATCATTGCTTGTGCAACTCTGGATTTTTTATTGTCTGGTTTGGTTAATTTTCCTGTCCTTTAGGCAGGTTAACCAATCAACAGATGTGAGGAAGCTTCACTTCTCATGGCAGCTTGGAGATCCAGCTGGTGGCAATTAATCATATGGAATTTGGAATCTAAAACACAATTTCTAAATTTGCGGATGACACCAAATTGCGAGGTGGTGGTGGGGGGGGGGGGGGTGCGTGCGGGGAGGGGAATAATAATGAGGAGTGCTGCAACAATTTACAGGAGGACATTAATAAACTTGCAGAATGGGTAAACTAATTGGTTGAATGAAGTTCAACATATGTAAATGTGAGGTAGTATATTTTGATTGGAAGAATAGGAAGGTCACATTACTTGGAAGGTGCGAGTTTAGACGGGGTAGAGGAACAAAGGGATCTCAGAGTACAAATACATCAATCACTAAAAGGGGCACCACAGGTTAGCACGATATAAAGAAAGCAAACCAAGGCTTTATTTCTAGAAGAATAACATTGAAAAGTAGGGAAGTTATGCTGAACCTGTATTGCAGCTTGGTTAGATCACTGTGTGCAGTTTTGTTCGCATATTATAAAAAGGATATAGAGGCACTGGAGAGGGCAGACAGAAGATTTGCAAGTCTGATACCAAAAATGCGTGAGTGTACGTTTCAGGAAGGGATGAACATGCTGGGTATCTTCTCTTGAAAAAAGGCTGAGCGGTGGCCTCATAGATGTCTTTAAAATTATATTGATAGAGTGGATACAGAATGTTTCCACTTGTGGGGAAGAGCATAACTAAAGGCCATCAATCACCAAGAAATCCAATAGGGAATTCACAAGAAATGTCTTTACCCAAAGAATGGTAAGAATGTGGAAGTCACTACCACAGGGAGTGGTTAAAGCAAATAGTATAGATGCATTTAAGGGGAAGCTCTCGAGCATATTGAGGGAGAAGGGCATAAAGGGTTACGATGATAGATTTAGACGAGGCAAGATGGGAGGAGTTTCGAATGGAGCATAAATTAACTGGTTGTGCCAAATGGCCTGTTTCTGTGCCATATATCCTATGTAATCCAATTGCTTACAGTTTTATAATGCATTTGAAGCCATTGCCAATGTACTCTTTGTCACACCCACCTCAACTCTGTATTGGTAGTGTAGTTGAGAGGAGGACAACTCTGCAGGGCTGGTAGCCCTTTAAAAATGGCACCAGTGCCTGCGCCGAAACAGTTGACGCTGTTCACAGTGCCGCTGAGGCCACCCCTGCCACATGATTAGTCAGGGGATGGTGGGGGAGGGCCGCCCTGCATATGATAATGGGCTGCCAGGCCTGAGGTTGTTGCGGCATGTGGCACATACGTGCTAGCCGCCATTTTTTCTGGCGGTTGCTGCTCCCGGCAGTGGGACCATAAGATTCAACCCTATGATTTGAGAACCATGCAGTGGATTCTAGGGAAGATATTCTCATTGAACACCAGCTGGCTGCCCAACAGCTGTGCTGCACCCATGAGGAAAGAGATGCACCCAACAAAGAAATAAGTGATTCTAAGAATTCTGCAGTTGTGCTTTAGTACATACAAAACATAAATGGTAGAATTAAACTTTATGAGCAATGTTCTTTAGAAATTACACATGTGCACGAGCATAGTTTTATGAAGAACACTCTGGATCTTACAACTTATGTATTCATGTTAAATATTCATTTAATAAGTGTCACAATAAGTGTCAGAGGGCGGCACAGTGGCGCAGTGGTTAGCACCGCAGCCTCACAGCTCCAGCGACCCGGGTTCAATTCTGGGTACTGCCTGTGTGGAGTTTGCAAGTTCTCCCTGTGTCTGCGTGGGTTTCCTCCGGGTGCTCTGGTTTCCTCCCACATGCCAAAGACTTGCAGGTTGATAGGTTAATTGGCCATTATAAATTGCCCCTAGTGTAGGTAGGTGGGGATGTGGTAGGAATATGGAATTAGTGTAGGATTAGTATAAATGGGTGGTTGTTGGTCGGCACAGACTCGGTGGGCCGAAGGGCCTGTTTCAGTGCTGTATCTCTAAACTAAACTAAACTAAACTTGTGTTATTTTTCTCCACGGATTAAAACATTGTGCCTTTAAGACACTTAAAAACAGTGCACCTTTAAGACAAGGAGAAGTTTTGGATTTCTGAAACACACTGCACTTGTTACCCTCAGCTACAGCAGGAGAGAGAGGTCACATGGTATAATGTTTTGATTCGACTGTGTGTAAAACTGGCAAAAACCTGTCTAAAGCAGTTTGTTTTGAGAGACTCTCCAGCGAGGTGTGCTACTGAAGAGCTGTCTATTTTCTCTCAGCAAAGATTCTACCGGGAGTTAAGGGCCAAGTTGATTGCCTAAGGAAAAAGAAAAGCCTTATTTTTTCAAGAGACCATTTGTATTGCTGAAGGTAATAAAACTCTTTTTCTTTACTTCCAAGCCAAGAAGTATTTGCTTCAAGATTGAATCTCTCTTGACTGATTGTATTTTCTGGAATTTGCTAGTGGTTGATGTCTGCTGCAGCCGAAGTGTTTTGAATGCCTATTAAGAACAGACAATTTCAACAAATCCACGTGGCGACTTCGAGTAGCCTTTGATTATTTTCACATTAGAATACCTCTTCCATCAGGAACATAACCCACAAAGATTTACTTATTTATTTATTCTTAAGAAACAGCTAATTTTTAAAAATGCAACTTTTGAAACCAGTTAACCAGGATTTTTCAGTATATGTGTGTGAATGGGGAAATTAGGTTATAATCAGAAGTTATAAGGTCTTTAGACATAGGTTTATCTTAATAGTGTTTAAGATTTAGTTTTTTAATAAATAGTTAATTTGTTGTTATCTAAAGATACCTGGTTTGGTCTGTTTTATTCTGGCGATTACTAGAGTATTTAATTTGGCTGTTTTCCGGTTGGATGGGAAAACTTTAATAATATGCTGTGACCTGTGGAGTGACAGGACTGAATTGACAGTGCATTGCTCCCGCCGTAGTCATAACATAAGTCATAACATGCACTGAAGGGGAACTTGAAAAGGTATTTGAATCTCTAAGGCAGATGCTGCAGTTTCTACTTAACAGTTAAAGTCATTTATATGAAGGAAATAAAAATGGTATTTTTTTTAAGAAGAAAGCATCAGCTGTTATAAAAGTGCATCTTTCCTAAAGAAATTAAAGCTTCAGACCTGAGAAATGAAATTATTTCTCCATGTATGCCGATATGAAGTGATTTTGAGTCCTGCTGTGCTGAAATTTTTGGACGTAACTACACTGGCACATTACTGGTGTTATTGTAGGAAACACTTGGGAGCTGTTCTTTTGCATGTTTATGCAAATGAGTGGCAGGGAATTTTGGAAGTGATGCAAACTATTGAGGAACTTTGCACATTGTGATATTTCTGAAAAAAAAACCCAGCATAAATCAGCTATGCGCAAATTTCCTTGGAAATAAAACAATGCAACTCTGCTATTACCTGGTTATTTAATCATTATCACATAGCTGTTTGTGAGAGCTTTCTTGCACAAATTGGCTGCTGCGATTACTACATTACAATAGCGATTACACTTCAAAGGTATTTAATTGCCTGTAAGGCACTTTGAGATGTCCTGAAATCATGAAGGGCACTATATAAATGCAAGTCTTTCTTTCTTTCTTTATGCCAAAAAGTTCCAGCAAATTCCAGGGCATATTTCTACTGAGAGTGAGCAGTTCTGGACACCATGCCAGTAAAAATCAATTTAATAAAGTGCTACAGGGCAAGCTAGCAAGAACCTTTTAAAACTAAAATGTTAATTAAAACAAACTTCCAACATGCATACCTACAAGTTAGAAAATTGCCGACTTATATATCAGAATGCAATTTTCTTGAATTTAGGATAATGTTCTTTTATAAAAACAGCACACTTTTAAAAATATTTTCTCCTTTGTCAGTCATATGCAAAATTATTGGTAGACAACAAAATAACTGAAAAATTAATAACTTAATATATATTATGTAATTAAATCCTGTGTTTTTTATTAGAATAATGTACAGTTATAAAGTTTAGGCATTTATCACAATAAAGTAGTACTTTTTATGAAGAAATAGTGAAAAGATATTCTGGTTACATTTTGAATGTAATCCACTTTTAATGAGATGCACTGTGCAATTGTAAAATATACAACTACTGTCATGCAGACCCCCACCTGCCAATAATGAGGCATATTAATTTTGTCATAAGAACATAATTTTAAACTGTTGCTGGAGTGAAGAAATGACCTGTTTGAAGATCACCAGACATTGGGCTGGAAGGATATTTGCATACTAAGAGACACTGCTTGTGGAGACAAAGGACTATTCCCTACTCCAATTAACCCAAATGGATTTTGATCACCAGACATTGAAGATGTAAGGAAGTGCATTCCAGGGCCTGCTGAGATGAAACAATCCACAAAGCCAGGAATGGTTAAACCAGCTGGTCACATGACCAACTGGCTGGTCCAGATTTTTTTGAACTAACCACAGGACAGTTTGAATTCAGAAGGCAGTTTTGCAACTGAACCTGGAACAAGCAAGCCTCTCACCTGGCGGTCTCTCTCTCGCTTTCTCCCAAGCCACCGGACCCACGGACGACACGATGGCTGGGAAGTCCAGAACCAGGGGTCCCAATCTCAGGACACGGGGTATGCCATTTAAAACCGAGATGAGGAGAAATTTCTTCACTCAGAGGATGGTGAACCTGTGGAATTCTCTATCGCAGAAGGCAGTGGAGGCCAAGTCATTAAATATATTAAAGAAGGAGATAGATATATTAATGCCAAAGGGATCAAGGGATATGGGAAGAAAGCGGGAACAGGGTACTGACTTAGACGATCAGCCATGATCTTTTTTGAATGGTGGAGCAGGCCCGAAGGGCTGAATGGCCTACTCCTGCTCCTATTTTCTGTTTCTATATAAACCTCAAGAGAGAAAAGACTCCTACATCGAAACAAGTTGAAGCGTGAACTGGGCCCCAACGAACAGCAGGATTTACCGGCAACCAAAGACTCCACATTGAACTCAAAGGACAGTAAATAACTGACAAATATTGCCTCAAACGGTTCCCCTTTATTCTTTCTACTTTTTCTGTCTCTATCTGCGTGTGTGTTTATCGCGTATGCATGCTAGCTTGGTCGCGTCGCATATTCATAGTCGTTAACCGGATTAGAGTTTAAGATTAATAAACTTCTACATTTGTTGTTTAAATCCAAGGAAACCTGTCTGATTTCTTTGCCTTACAATTGGAGCAGTGAACAAGGATTCACTGAGGGGGAGCTAAAATCATGGTGTTTTGAAATTAAACCCAGTTACGGTTAAACCAGGCAAAGGCTGAGAGGGAACCCCTAGACCCCTTCTCACCTGGTAATAACACTACCATATGAGTAATTTCACACATGACCAGTGGTAAGTGTAGCATGCCTGGGAGGAACAGATGACGTTGAACCTCTGGTTCCCAGAGTTCTCTACCACTGGGGCTTTTCTCACATAGGGCTAGATTTTAAGAAGCCCTCAACGTCTGGATCCGTGGTGGGGGGGGCCTGAAGATGGCCTCGGATAAGGCCCGCCACGGACCTCGACGCCGGAGGGCCTGGCCCGATATTACCGGCAGTGTTAAGGCCTCGTGGTGGCCCCCACCACCGCACGGCGATGGACCTCAAAGTAAACATTTAAATAAATTAAAATATCTGAATTAATTCATTTCATGTCGCCTCCTGATGTCCCGCCACAATCTTTACCCCAGCAGCTGGCACTACCGCACCTTCGGATCCCCGTTCAGGGAAACGAGGTGGAACACTTGTGTGGTGGGGGTGGTGGGGGAGGTAAGTTTATCAGTGCAGGAGGGAGGGAATGGAGTCAAATTAGTGTCACGGGTGTAGAGGATGGTGGGAAGGATTGTAGGTGAAAGTTTGTGCAGTTTAAGGGGGAAGGTCAGATGATAAAGGGAAGTGTTGGGGGGAAAGGGAAAATAATTAATTACATTTTTATTTGGGGGGGGGTGGGAGATGGGCAAACGAGATGTACTTATTTTTAAAATTCCATTTAATTTTAAATATTTAAATTTCACGGTAAGACTGACAGCCCTTTAAAAATGGCATTAACACCTGCGCACAGGCAGCTGATGCCATTGCGGGGACGGACAGCCCGCCCCCTTCACATGATGGGAGGGGCAGCCCACCCCAGCTATTTAAATGAGCCTCCGGGTTTGGAATAGTTGTGGCTCTTTGGCGTTGGGCCGCCATTTTTTTGCCCGCCGCTGAAATGGGCTTATAAAATTCAGCCCATCATATCTGTTATAGACTAATTGATAAGAGATTGATTGCGATGATAAATCAATAACTCCACTATTATTGTATCACATGATTACCAGGATGGTAAAAGAATGGACCTTTGTCTATATTCATCTAGAAATTCCTATATTCCTGAAACTTTCTGAAGTTTTAGGAGCCCCCAAAGTGATTATGGTAATGCTGAGAGTTACTTGGGAGACTTCTAATTAAAAAGAAACTCTTTTTTTATTGTGTTATTTGACATTTTTGATTTAAATTTACCTTAATGCCTGTTAACCCAAAGCTCAGTGACATAAATGATAATTGAAAAGTTTTTATGCTATAACAATAACAACAACTTGTATTTATATAGTGTCCCAAGGTGCTTCACAGGAGCATTATAAAGCAAAATTTGACACTGTGCCAAATTAGGAGATATTAGAGCAGATGACCAAAAGCTTAGTCCAAGAGATAGGTCTTAAGGAGTGTCTCAAAGGAAGAAAGAGAAGTAGAGGGTTTAGGGAGGGAATTCCAGAGCTCAGGGCCTTGGCAGCCACCAGTAGTACTACTTGCATGCCAAATAGCAGAAGCAGCAGGCGATAGACAAGGCTCAGTGATGCCACAAAAAGCGGACCGGATCTAAGCTCTGCAGTCCTGCCACATCCAGTCATGAATGATGGTGGGCAATCAAACAACTGACAGGAGGAGGAGGCTTGACAAATATTCCCATCCTCAATTATGGGGGGATCCCAGCATATCAGTGCAAAAGACAAGGCTGAAGCATTTGCATCCATCTTCAGCCAGATGTGCTGAGTGGATGAGCTGTCTCGGCCTCCTCCTGAGGTCCCCAGCATCAGAGATGCTAATCTTCAGACAATCTAATTCACTCCACGTGATATCAAGAAAAGGTTGATGGCACTGGATACTGCAAAGGCTCTGGCAATAGTACTGAAGACTTGTGCTCCAGAACTGGCTGTGCCCTTAGCCAAAATGTTCCAGTACAGCTACAACACTGGCATCTACCCAGCAATGTGGAAAATTGCTCAGGGATGTCCTGTCCACAAAAAGCAGGACAAATCCTTGGTCCAAACGTGAACAAAAGAGCTGAACTCCAGAGGTGAGGTGAGACTGACTGCCCTTGACATCGAGCAGCTCTAGCAAAACTGGAGTCAATAGGATATGGGGGGCGGGGGCGGGGGGGGATCTCTTTGCTGTTTGGAGTCATACCTAGCACAAAGGAAGATGGTTGTGGTTGTTGGAGTTCAATCATCTCAGTCCCAGGACACCGCTGCAGGAGTCCTCAGGGTAGTGTACTATGCCCAACCATCTTTAGCTGCTTCATCAATAACCTTCCCTCCATCATAAAGTCAGATATAGGTTTAGTGTAACTTCCCTACTTTTCAATTCTATTCTTCTAGAAATAAAGCTTGGTTTGCTTTCTTTATGTCTTTCTAACCTGTGGTGCACCTTTTAGTGATTGGTGTATTTGCACAATGTTCAGCACCATTCGCGACTCTTCAGATACTGAAGCAGCCGGTGTCCAGATGCAGCAAGACCTGGACAACATCCAGGCTTGAGCTGATAAGTGGCAATAACACTTGCACCACACAAGTGCCAGGCAATGACCATCTCAAACAAGAGAGAATCTAACCATCGCCCCTTGATGTTCAATGGCATTAACATCACTGAATCCCCCACTATCAACATCCTGAGGGTTACCGTTGACCAGAAACTGAACTGATCCAACCACAAATGCTGTGGCTACAAGAGCAGGTCAGCAGCTGGGAATTCTGTGGCTAGTCGCTCACCTCCTGTCTCCCCAATGCCTATCCACCATCTACAATGCACGTCAGGGGTGTGATGGAATACTCTTCACTTGCCTGGATGGGTGCAGCTCCAACAACACTCAGGAAGTTTGACACCATCCAGGACAAAGCAGCCCACTTTATTGTCACCCCATCCACCACCTTCAACATTCAGTCCCTTCACCACCGGTGCACAGTAGCAGCAGGATGTACCATCTACAAGATGCACTGCTGCAACTCACCAAGGCTCCTTTGGCAACATCTTCCAAACCCACAATCTCTACCACCTAGAAGGACAAGGGCAGCAGATGCATGGGAACACCATCACCTGCAAGTTCCCCTCCAAGCCACACACCATCCTGACTTGGAACTATATCGCTGTTCCTTCACTGTCGCTGGGTCAAAATCCTGGAACTTCCTTCCTAACAGCATTGTTGGTGTACCTACACCCCAAGAACTGCAGCGGTTCAAAAAGGCAGCTCACCGCCACATTCTCAAGGGCAATTAGGGATGGGCAAAAAATGCTGGCCTATCCAGAAATACCCACAACCCATGAATGAAGTAAAAAAATTATGAAAATTGGCGATGCTCAAAAGCCAGAGTTAGAGGAGCATAGATATCTTGGAGGGTTGTGAGGCTGGAGGAGATTACAGAAATGGGGAGGGGTGAGACCATAGTTTGGAAATGAGGATGAGACTTTTAAAATCAATGTGTTGCAAACCGGGAACCAATGTAGGTCCGCAAGCATAGGAGTGATGGGTGAACGGGACGGTGCAAGTTAGGACACAGGCAGCAGAGTTTTGGATTATGTCAAGTTTATGGAGGGTAGAACATGGGAGGCTGGCCAAGACTTACAATGCACTTACAATGGGACAGTATCGTGATCAGAAAAGAGGATGAAGTAACGATTTGTTCCATTCTGTTCCGAGGAAATTGCTTATCGTCTGTATATTACAAACTGAATAACAGATGGCAGTATTTTTGTTTTGTGTATCAGGTGACAAACAGCTGGATGACAGATGTCTCAACAGTTTAATGCTAGTGGTTACCAAGAGTTTGAAAGAAATAATATTGGGGTACCAATGGCCAACTGATTTCCCCTAGCCTGATGCAGGATTCAATAACCTGGGTTCAACAGGGAATGTTAACTTTCTTTTTGAACTCCTGCATGCAACGGACAAGCTTTTAAGTGATGACAGAATGTCATCTTCCTGCAACAGTTGTTTCCTTCCTTGCATAATTGTTTGGCATAAACACTGGACACTTGTATGGCTCTCCTCCAACCATAAACTTGTCGAGGACTCATAACCTGGCTAGATTTCTTTAGACTTTATAATGTCTCTCGAGTGAATGTCTTTCCTCAGCAGCTCTATTGGTCTGTAAAAAAAAAAATCAACTGTTCTTTCCAGGCTATCTTGTATTGTGTTAACAGCAACAATGAATAGCAACCCATGTGCGCAGATTTCAGAGAAAACTAACCAGACAGAACATAAATTACCCCATGATGAATCTCTGGCATGACAACAACATCTACCTTAACTTCATGGAACAGCAGAACACAGGGCTGGTTATGATTGAGTTATCTGGTGAATCAAGATTTGTAAAACCAGTCAGTCATTTTCACAGCACATCCTATGATCAAAACGTCCCTCAACATCTATACCACAGATAATTTCTAGCAGGTGCTCAGGAGATAAGTTCATTGTTTTATTAGTAATATCATTGATGGCTTCTTTAATCATACACACAAGATCAATGAGTTTAGCAGACCAGCAGCATTCAGTTGACAGGCAGCTGAGTATTTTTAGAATTGCCAGTTTTCATAATGGACAATGCATGACTGACTGCATTAAGAAAGCTACCTTAGCTTTGACCAACTGATATTGTATTCCCAAATGGGAAGGTATATTATTCATAAAAATGATATGTGACCATCAAGAAGATGCCATGTACACCAACACATGGTTCTCTAGAGAACATATAGGGGTTATTTTGGTGTAAGCATGAATACAGGCACTAAATGGGTGCTGTGCTAATAAGACACACCTGTTTGAAAGTCTGGTTTTAGTGTACAATTTTGGTCCTAATTGTTGATTACCATAATTTGAACATGCCTGGAGATGCTAAAGCAGACACCCTGCAGGTTTCATCAATCCACCACTGATTAGACATATATTTCGCACAGCAGTTTATGTGGGCTGCAATCACTCACTTCCATTGAAGGTAGGGAGCGTGTTGGCTGACACACAGCAGCATGTTTCAAGATAGCTCATGAACCACGTAGCGGACACACAGGTTTTTAGATGCAGCACTGGAGGTCCTGGTGCAGGAGATCCAGAGGAAGAGAAATGTGCTCTACTCGCAGCAGGAAGGAGTCCACCTTGCCTTCATATCTCTCCTGTCCCTCTCTAAGCTGGTGCTGTTCTGCCTGCCCTCATATCCTCATTCCATTCCTCCTGAAAACCAAGAGAGACCCCTAGAAAGATGCCAATGACCAAGCACTCCACCTCCCCCCCCCCCCCCCCCCCCCCCCACTTCTGGTGACTCCTGTAAGATGTCTAATAAGGTAGAGTAAACAGCAGTTACTCTTTTTGGGTGAAGTCCTCAGAGAATTTCCAGAATAAATGTTGATTTTGAGTGTGGATGAAGTCTTGACAAAGTATCCCAGAAAGTCTCTCATTGTATTTCAAAAGTCCTCTTCAAACCTCCATCAAGTGAACAGTAAACGGTGATATACCTTTAGGCTGCATTCAAAATCCTCTGCAACAACTGGTTTACCCTGAATCAGCTGGTTGCTGTTAGGAGAGGACGTTATGTCAAGTGTTAGCCACCAAAATGCCATTCAGCTTCCTTAAAGAACACTCGCAAGCAATTTAAGTGGCAATCAACTGCTTAACAATCCTCAGGGCGGCCGTTCCAAGTGTAAGCTTCAACATCTTTACCAAGATGGTGTCTTGCACAAAATACAGGCTATACCAGCGTTTCATCTTAAAACCCCCATCTTGGCCACCTCGGAGGTTCTTTAGTGCCTAAAGTAGCCAGGGAAAACACCCCCATAATTCTTACATTCTAAGGCAGCCCAAAACTATAGAACTGTTTGAAGGAAAAGGAAGGATGGTTGGCTATTTGATGATATGACTTCAGTAATTCTAACATGACTCATGATCCCATTGTACAAATAATACGATATATATGGGCAAACAAGGATACTTATTGAAAAAAGCTGTAACTGTTTCTGGCTCCATAGCTGTCCAAATATCCTTAACAGCATCTCCAGTACTACTAAGCTATGTGCCTTTCGGTCTGCATACCCACAAATGAAATGTGTGCCAGTAATTGCTTGGATGTCTGAATTTATAAGAAACACAAAAAGTGCTAAGGTGCCACAAAGTGAACAGATCTTTGAAGCATATCAGTGCACTGTTTTTATTGATTAAACCTGCATTACCATGCTTCTATGATCATTCACTTTTCCTGACACTACCTCCCTTAATATGCTTTCCTACAGGAAAGAAGGAGAAGTGGTGAGCATAAACAGCCCTCAGTAATATTATGAGATGTAAAAAGATCTCTGCCTTTTGCAACTAAGTACCTCAAAGGGCTAGCACCAACACCAGAAAACTCCTAAGATGTTGGCCCAAGCACTATGATTTCCTGCTATGCAGCCACGTGCATAGATTTAACCTGAGTATCAACTGGCACATTCCTCACTACACAGCAATGCTAGTGGGTCTCTCCTCACATCACAAATTATCTCAGTGAGCAAAGCCTCTTTGACAGCAACAATTTCTGTAAATTCCTCTCTCATTGTTCCCTGCAGGTTTTCCACAAGCGTCAAAGCCAACCTCTTGGATTTTTGAGCACTCTGTGATCAGGACAACAACAGATCAATCTTCAAAGGCAACAAATATCACTTTAGCACCTGCCAGATATTGTCCTATCACCTCTTTAAAAGCTGCTTCACCAAGATCTGCTTTCCTTGGCATAGAAGTGAGGCTGCACACAGATAGGGGATGTGGCTCTCTAAAGCATGCCTCTTGTCATTCCCCTTTCCCGAAAGTGGTAGGATCTACACTGGGTATACAGAGTCAAAGAGTCATTTACGGCACAGAAGAGGCCATTTGGCCCATCGAGTCCATGTCAGCTTACCATAGAGCTATCCAATTAGTCCCATTTCCTTGCTCTATCCCCGTAGCTCTGCAAGTTAATTTCCTTCAAGTGTCCATACAATTTCCTTTGAAATCACTGATTGTCTCTGCCTCCACCACCCTTGTAGACAGCGAATTCAAGGTCATTACCTCTTGTTGCATAAAAATGTTCTTCCTCACATCCCCTCTGCATGTCTTGCCCAAAACCTTAAATCTGTGTTGCCCAGTCCTTATACCAACAGTTTAATTGGAACAGTTTTTCTTTGTCTACCTTTTCCTAACCTGACATAATCTTGCAATGTCACTACATATTTGGTGAATCCTTCTGTGCATTACTGCTATTTGTATTGGTGCTGGATGACAGTGGAAAGTGTAGATGTGGTAATTGCTCTTCCAGGCATCACTCATTCATAGTTTCCAGTCACCTGTGGAGACAGTTGAGGGAACATTATGAATAAGCCTGATGACACACTCCACCAACTGGCTGCCTAATAATTAAAATCTCCTTATCCAGTGGCAAACACACATGAGCCACCTTTTCATTGAGCAACTTAGTACTCATATCTTTTGTAGTGGGAAATATTGCCATCCATCTTCGCAGCACTAAATATAAAGCACTGTTTGACCGATCCTTGTACAATTCAGTCTATATCCACGTGTAGTGATTAATTTCTCTTTCAGATGGAACAAGTTACCACCAAGTAGAGGATTGTGTCATCAACAAAGACATCAATGCTATTTTTCATAACATTCATGTTACAATTACGGACAGGTGGACAGGGTTGTGGGTGGTTCCCACTGTTAAAAATGGTACATTAGTCCCTGAATGTTTCTTTTGGGGTCAAATAAACAGACAAATTACAGGTTTTCTCGTGGTTTAAAAAAAGATAACACTTTATTTTTACACAATTCCCAAAATGGTTGCAACCTCACCCACATACACATCCACCACACACACATACACAAGAATAGATAGATGGAGAGAAAAGGGTAGGATGTAGTTTTAAGCCTAAAGTGAGGTGCGTGGTTTGCAGTCTTTTTTAAAAGTGCAGGGCTGGGTGTTTATAGTCTTGAACTTGTTGAGGTGTTTTAGAGTTCTAGTGGTTACAACTCAGCACAAAGCTGGTGGTGTGAATTTTGTTACCATCACAGAGGGAGAGTCTCAAAGTCACTTTGAGATGTCTCTGTTCCAGCTGTTGTTCAGCAGGGTTCTTCTTGCTTAGCTGGATTGCTTGCAAAGCCTCTGGCTGGACTGGCTTTCTGAGGTTTTGGCTTGATTGCCCTCTCTCTCCAGAGTGCTACCTTTTTAAGGTAAATATCCATCACATTAGAGTTTATGTTAGGAGATACATGGCCCTGTCCCCTGGTGTGACCACACACTGGGCCAGATATGACATCCATGGCTATCGATTGATGTCTGAATGGGGACCATTCTGTTAACATGGTGCTACTTCTATTCATTTTGGTTTTGGGCTGTAATTCAGTCTGTCTCTAGAACCCTTTGTTGGGTCATTTATATCGATAGGGATCATCAATATGCAATAGTACTCCTTTCAGTTTCAAAGGGGTTCCCCGCAGAGCTATTTCAGATGAGGTTAATGAGTTTTATCTTAGCAGACAGGTTTGTTGATTTCCGGTACAGGAGGGGTCACGTGACCACGACTTGATTTTGACTGTGGTACAAGTGTCCATGTTCTTGTGATTTTGTTTAACAGATGACTTTTTAATTCATAATTCTTCTATTTTATTGGTTATTTCATCATGGCTCCTTCTGTGCAAGACACTACAAATTTCAGGTCTGCCATAGAAATTTTCTCTATTCAGTGACACTGATGAGTCCTGTAAGTGACCTCTGGTGTTCTAGAATTAACTGATACAGCTTTATAACTGATAACGTATATATTATATAATATATAAAATAATGTAGCCCAGGGGAGGGTCATAACAAGAGTACGCGATTGTGATTTGAACTGGACATCATCTCTTTCACACATGTCCTCACTTACACTTCTACAATATTTTGAAAAGTGGACTCATATTGTCTTGGTTTGAAGTAATGGGTGAGTAGCAACATTCCACAAACTGGTGCATCTAGCGTTAATGCATATATCCTCACTCAACCACACCCCCACCCAACACCCATCTTCTGGCTGTACTAATTTTAATCCCTTGAACTGGATTTAACTTTTAATATACCAAGACCTTTTCTATACTAAAATGAAGAATCCTGAAATTTAGTAATCCTGCTGAGAAAGTTGAGAAATATAGCATCTCACTAAATATATCATAAATGATGAATAGAACATTTGATATTTTTCCATTGATGACATTTCAACAGTTGATAGTTTTTGACAACACCATATTATCCAGCTTGTGAGCTGCAACCCATCCTCTGGAAGATTTCGAAAACGAGAAACAGATTTCAACAATTTCCACTAGTCCTTATATCCAGCCTGACTATCATGATCTTGGATTTGTATACTGGGTGAGCTGATGATGGTCTTTTCATCTTGGGACATAATGTGAAAATAGGCTGCCCTCTCTCTCTTTGTACCCATTGCCCGATTAGTGAAGCATTTAAAAAATAATGGCTAATTCTGTGACACATCTTCATTAAATCAAGCCTGTGAACCGATGCCAGTGTTTAAGTGCTTGGTTGAATATGACACTCAGCAGCACTGAATATAATCTGCTTCATCAGAATCTTTTGACTGATCAATGAAATGCTAGTCTACAGATTGAGCTGGTTGAAACTGTTCCAGTGGCTTTCATGTGGTAGTCCTTTCAGATATTGATGACAGTTTTTTGGATACAGATCAAATAGTGGTCAGACGTGCCAACTGGTTTGTTTTTGAGTGCTTTCAAATGATCAGGACATCAGTGAATACAAAATATAAGTAGGTATTACTCAGAGAATAAGCCATCTAAATGAGGCCATTACCAATTGTTAGTGTAACATGACAACTGTGATGTTGCTCTGCTTTCTGTTCCTGTCACACACCACTATCCCATTGTGAGCGTTTACTCCAGCAATGATGTGAGAGTAAATGTTTTCATGCAAGACTCTTACCCTGCTCTACAAAATCTGATCACTTGTAATATGTAATATAATGGTTGTCCAGACAAGCTTTATGATTCATCTACAATATCCCTGCAACACTCAATTTATTTTTTCTCATTTCAACCAATGTGTTGAGATTGACTTCCAAAACACAAAGGCAATATTTTCATTTCATTCATTTCCTTCCATGCCTATTTCTCTTTTTTTGTTCAATTGTCCCTAAAAATACATGCAGGAAAAGTGGCAAGATCCTTTATCCGCCTTTACTGAGACTGCATTTTACTTTCCTCCTTCTGGTAAAATGTAATTTGATAGTTATCCCATGTAACAAGAACCAGCTCTTTCATATTACAGAGAATGGTTATTCTTGAGGCGATTTAACAAATACATATTACTTTGGATATTTTATATACTGAGCTTCCCATATGGGAAATGATGTTCTTTAAAATATTCACAAATAAATGTGCAACTTGATGGTGGCTAAGTTGTCTGTTGGAAAACTTCTTTTTGTTCAGAAATCAAAGAAGTGGTGCTTCAAGAAGTCATCTTTTTGAAAAGATATTTGAAACCGATAACATTCCATATTATGTGTCTTTACCATTTGGATAGCCTTACTTTTACATAGGTGATGTAGAATTGGTTACTTCACTCTCCTTGAACCTGGTAACATAGTTAGAGTTGGTGAAATTTTATGCTGTCCCCCGCAGTGAGTTTGGAGGTGGGGAGAGCATGTAATCAGGCCAGATGGTGGCAGGGGGTTGCCTTGCCACCTTCCTGCCTCCACCCCAATTAGGTCCACGGTGGGAAGACCCATGGTCCACCGCCGGTATTAGCCCAGTGGCGGGTGGGCCTATTGCCACTCGGGGAGCATGCCAAGCAAACCCATGTGGTTTACTTGCCTGCTCTGGGGCGGGGGGGGGGGGGGGGGGTGGGGGAGGTACCTTCGTTAAAAGGCACTTAGTGCCCGATTGAGGCATCAGGAAGGGGGGGGTCTGCTGAGAGTCACCCCTGCCCATGCTGCTGACCCCCCCATACCCACCTTTCCTGCAACCCCCATCTTGCGAAACCCCTCCCGCCCTGACTCACCTGTGGCCTGGGTCCCTCGCCTCTGGTGGGTGCTGTACCAGCAGCAGCCACTGCCTTTGGGGTGGCGCTGCTCAGTAAAAGGGCTGCCGACCTCTGATTGGCCGGCAACTCTCAGCAAGCGGGACTTCCGTCATTGGGGTCCTTAATCTCAGGAAGGCCCGGCGCTGACCACAATAAAATTATTGCTCTTTCTTGATACATCCCTGGATCAGAGAAACTTAAGTCGGGATTAATTTTCACAGTCTGAGCAAAGCAAATTTGAGTGACATTTTTATGAACTCCATAGTTTTTGCTCCATAGAGCTCTCCAATAGAGCTCTTCGATACAGTACTCAGACCAAGACCAGTGTCTGTCTGCTTCACTTTAGAATTCTTTCTGAAAGGGCACCATGCTTTATATATGTTTAAAATTAGGAATTGCATCGTCATCCTTCCAGAGGGCTTTTAAAATCGATGTTGTATATTTATCTTCCCACCTGTTACTGCTTCACAGCTGCTTCTCCCATGGTTTACAGCCTCTCCTCACAGCCGCTTCTCCTGGGCTTTTCAGCCTCTCTTCACAGCTGTTTCTCTCACGCTTTACAGCCTATCCTCACAGCTTGTTGGGGGGAGCACTCCGAAAAACAAGCCTAAAGCAATTTTCACCCCCAAGGTGTTTCTAACCTGCTCTGTGCTCCAAATGACATTTTAAATCATCTGAAAACTCATATATACCAATCCAAAATATTTTACATTTTCAATATCCTTTAGAGTTTAAAATCTTCATGGTTTTTTTAAATGGATTCTTGCTGGTGGTTTACCTTAATAAAAATAAAGATAATAGTAGTGATAGTCTTCTATATAAATTAAGTACTCGAGAGAAAGACTTGCATTTATATAGCACCTTTCATGACCTCAGAAAGTCCCAAAGCTCTTTAAATCCAATGAAGTACTCTTGAAGTGTTGTCCCTGTTGTTATGTAAAAACACAGTAGCTAATTTGCACACAGCATGGTTCTACAAACAGCAATGTGATAATGACCAGTTAATCTGCTGAGGGATAAATAGTGGTGGAGTGTTTTGAGATTGTTTTGAAATTGCAATTGCATTATCCATTGTGTACAGTAGAGGCTGTGAATAAAGAAGACTCCATTATGTTCAACAGCTTGCTGCTCCTGTCTCCGTCTTTGCCTCATATGTCTTACTAAACTTGACTAAACCTCACTCCAGTCCTGAGAAACACCACAAGTGGCGGGGCACTGGGGAAAAACTCCCTTGCTCTTTTTTGAATAGTGCCATAGGATCTTTTACGTCCACCTGTGAGGGAAGACTGGGTCTTGGGAAATGTCTCATCTAAAAGACAGCATCACTTGCAGTGCAGCACTGGCTCAGTACTGCACTTAAGTGTCAGCCTGCATTTTGTGCTTGAGACCTTGGAGGAGTCATGAGTGCTATCGATTGACTCACAGCTGACACCCAAAGAAAGTATACCGATGAGTAATATTTCTACAGAGCCTAATAGCTGATGTCTCCTGAACTGGAGGTCAGAGTTGAGAGTCTCCTTGGGGGAGTGGAAATTAGACAGAATTTTAAAATATTTTCTACACTCTTGGTAAAAGTGTTGTTTCATAATATTTCCAGTCCTGAAAGAGGCATCTGAGTTGGGAAAATGCAGTACTGGCAGGAAACGTCTGAGTAGGGAGTATAAACTTCAAAGATTGTCTGAAGACACCCCGATTCCACTGTAAACTGTCTTTGTTGGGTCTAATCTACCAGACAGATAGGTTAGCAGTAATCCTTCATGATGGCAGATCATTTGTGGGAAAATAATTACAACATTAACAAGCAATTGCAATGTAACTTCAGTTTTACACAACCCATTTTGCAGGATTGAAGTTATGAGATTTATATTTCTGGAAGATATTAATCCGGTCCTTTTCTTCTCTACCTTCCTATTAAATAATTTAGAGCCATTTTTGCCAGTAATCACTTATTTTTACTCATTTTTGTTATTATACTTCTCAGCTTCTTACACAAGCATTATAGTTGCTTAAGATTTTTTTTTGTTACAGTTGGCACGACTTAACCAAATACCTGATAATTAAGCAATTCAATTGCATAGCAACTTTAAAATCAAACCCAAGCTCTCATGTGCAAAGAGTGACCTAGACATTCAGACCCACCCATTATTAGGCATGTGCAGAGATCAATCCCTGAGCCTGAAAGGTGAGGCCCAAGGTACACCCGATATTGGAACTCGGACCTCATTACCATTGAGCTGATGAGCTGCAAACAGAAACAGGCATCACCTAGTTGATGTGCATTTCACCCTAGCCTTTTATATGTTTATATAAGCAGGACACATGAGTCCCATCAGTTCACACAATTATCTGTTTCTTTTTAGGACAAGAGTTTAGATAAATTTATCATAAAACAGAAATACCAAATTAGATTGTCCCTGGTTCCTGTAGAGGCAAGGCAGCATCCTGGTGCAGCCTACATGATTTAACTGAACATTACTGATTTGAGTTAATAGTTCAGGAATGATAAATACATGTGGAAGTGAATGAATGAGAAAAGTAGGTATAAACTTGTTCTTTTGAAAGAAATTTAGGCTCTGTATTGGTCTCCCTTCCTTCCTCTTTCTGATTTGGCAATGCTTGGAGATTCCTCTTCACAGTTATGCTTCAGTACTTTTGCAATCAGCTGTTACAATGCTGCTTCTTCTAGGTAGAGATCTAAAGATGTGCCCCAGAATAAGTCCTTATATATAGAAGAGTAGCACAATACTAGATGCTTGGTCAGGGCATGATGTTTTTCCTTCCTGGTATGAGGACAATTTCTGTTTCATGTAGAGATTGAACTTTGAAAGAATTTCTAATACCTACAGTAGATAATTTAATATTATTGGTCTAGATTCTCAACACCTAAGCAAAGCACTTCAATGGGCCAAAGGCTTCTAGATCAAATACACCAGAACAGTTAGACTGTAGAAAACTTTTTCCATTAAGAGATTTATTACAGCATTGAGGTTAGCATTCTCCTTTAAAGAGTTAATGTTAATTCAATAAGATACATAACTGAAATCATCCATCTAGTAATTGTTTCTGGCAAATTCCTGCCTCCACATTTTGTCTACATATGGTCTTTATCTCACAAATAGTGATGAACTGACTTAGTGGTTTAGATCTTCACTAAACTTGTTTTCCAAATTTGTCCTTTAATTGTTTCCTTTTTTATGATTATTTGTAACTAACAAACTATTTCTGTGTCTTCTGGCTACGTTTGTAGCGATCTGTAGAGATGGTCAGAAATAGCTAACTTAGCTGTCGCGCAAACAATATTTTGCAATCATATTTGCTGCTCCTTATTAGCACAGACTGTTAGACCCTTGGAAACTTGCTGGTAACTAAAACTTTCAAGCAAAGGATGGATTATTTCCACAGGCGCTGCCGAACGTGTACTTTATTAATATTTTACGTAACTGCGACGCCAGATGTTTACAGATTGTCAGGAGATCCCAGAACTTACATATGGAGTGCAAATGTTTCTTTTTAGAACTTTTGCTGTTTAGAGCACTTTTATGAGGTTTTCCTTCAGCTTGAACAAATTTATCTAGCTATTTAGGACAGCCTCTGGCAAAAGAATCTAATTTGTGACTGTTCTGCACTTCTATTAATATTGATAAGAACTAAAATGTTCCCTTAGTGTTTTGCTTTGATTTCCTTTCTTTATTTTTATGTACAGTATTCATATAAAAGTCATAAAACCTTATTTTCCCTTAGCTTCAAAACTCAGGTTTGCCTACTGAATCATCACTCAATTATCACGAGATAAATGTGTAAATCTCTAATTTTGCCTTGTACTAAGTATTAGCATTGGCATAAACATAGACAAATTATATTTGTGAGTGCAGCACAGTCACCTCCTCTGATAGTGTCACACTATTGC
This sequence comes from Heterodontus francisci, assembly GCF_036365525.1. NCBI lineage: Eukaryota > Metazoa > Chordata > Chondrichthyes > Heterodontiformes > Heterodontidae > Heterodontus > Heterodontus francisci. The sequence continues at coordinate 27,312,915 of NC_090408.1, read as the reverse complement.
TTAACAGGATATAGCAAGATTGCTGAGCTCCTAAAGACACCTGCAAGTTTGCTTCTTTAGTCTTCTCCATTTATTTTAACCCGTGTATAAACCAGTTTGCCCTGCCATAGCTTGTACCTAAAATATCAGCTTTAAATAAAACAGCTGTAGGCTGGAATGCAGAATAAACCTTGATTGTATAAAAAAAACAAGATGAGTCTGAAGATTTGTTATTGATGCAGGTGGAAATAACCTTAACAAGGACATAGGTATCAGGAAGTTGACCTATTGATTGTTGCCAGCACAAGGAAACTTGGGAAATTGTACAGGGGCATCAGTGGGCATTAGATTTCTCATATCCTTGTTAGATGCTTCATTCACCCTGGTTCAGAAAGTGATTAAACTTCTGCATACTAAAGACCAAGTTCCAAGAAACAACAGTGAAAGAGTTAAAATCCGTGTCTGACAGCATCACCTATTTTAATAGCAAATTGGAAACTTCTGAGCCCAATTTGGAGAATCTTCCTTCTGGTATATGAGAAGTTAAGTCTGAACTCCTGGAGAAATGTGATAAGGTCAAGGTTTTCACAGTCAAACTGAAAAAATGTAGGTATGTTTAAAAAAAAAGAAAGCAGATCCTTTTGTCATAATAAAAGCAAAATACTGCGGATGCTGGAAATCTGAAACAAAAACAAGAAATGCTGGAATCACTCAGCAGGTCTGGCAGCATCTGTGGAAAGAGAAGCAGAGTTAACGTTTCGGGTCAGTGACCCTTCTTCGGAACTGACAAATATTAGAAAAGTCACAGATTATAAGCAAGTGAGGTGGGGGTGGGGCAAGAGATAACAAAGGAGAAGGTGCAGATTGGACCAGGCCACATAGTTGACCAAAAGGTCACGGAGCAAAGGCAAACAATATGTTAATGGTGTGTTGAAAGACAAAGCATTAGTACAGATTAGGTGTGAATACACTGAATATTGAACAACAGCGAGTGCAAACCTGAAAAAAAACCTGAAAAAAACAATGGGTAAGCAAACTGAACAAACTAAGATGAAATGAAATAAATGCAAAAAAAGATTGTAAAAAATGTAAAAAAGAATGTAAAAAAAAGGAAGAAAAAATAACTAAAAATGAAAGTAAAATGGGGGGCTGTCATGCTCTGAAATTATTGAACTCAATGTTCAGTCCGGCAGGCTGTGGTGTGCCTAATCGGTAGATGAGATGCTGTTCCTCGAGCTTGTGTTGATGTTCACTGGAACACTGCAGCAATCCCAGGACAGAGATGTGAGCATGAGAGCAGGGGGGAGTGTTGAAATGGCAAGCAACCGGAAGCTCAGGGTCCTGCTTGCGGACTGAGCGGAGATGTTCCGCAAAGCGGTCACCCAGTCTGCGCTTGGTCTCCCCAATGTAGAGGAGACCATAAGGTTTTCAGAGTTAGTTGAGGAATGATGGGACTGATGTTAACCTACTAAATTAGTTTTAAGTGGAAAGAGCTCTTGGAGGAGGTGATAGATATGGGGGATGTGGGAAATGCAGTTGAAAATGATGTGCGTGGACTTTCAGAAAGCCCTTGACAAGAAATCTATTGGAGAAGATTAAGGGCTACGGAATTAGAATAGAAAATTGGATTAAAATCTCGGTTAGGAAAGAGGAAACCGAGAGTAAAGGGCAGTTTCTGGGTGGTTGGATGTGGGTACCTGTGGAATGCGATGCTGCAGCTTGTGATTGAAGTAGATTAAATGGCAAGTGTTTTGTTTTTCTTTCAAGGTTGCTCCTGTGCCACCTTCTTTTCTTCTTTGGCCTCCTTGTCTCGGGGGACAATGGGTAAGCGCCTGGAGGTGGTCGGGGCTTTTACACAGTTGGCTCTCTCTTGCGCTTTTGTCTTTTTTCCTGCCAACTGCTAAGTCTCTTCGACTCACCACACTTTAGCCCCGCCTTTATGGCTGGCCGCCAGCTCTGCGCCACCAGAGTAACTTCAACAGAAGTGTGCGGAAACTCCATTTAATCACATGATCAAGTTTTCAGCTGCATTTCCAATGAAATAATGATGACTGAGCGGGACCAGTTCTGAAGAAATTCAATCCCACATCACCTCTTTAGAAAAGTTAGGCAGATGGTTGAAAGAAATGCAATGAGAAATGCACAAAAAAGATCAAATGTAGGCTCCTAAGTTCAATTATTTCCCATTATATTCAGGTAGAAAACAATGGCATAATAAAATTTTCTTTTAGAAAAATGTCTACCATAAAGGTTCTAGAATTATTATGGTGCGATCTGCAATATGTTTTAAAAATGTCACTCTGTGATGGCAAAGAAAAAAATACTGCCAAGAACATGTAAACATTCCCTGGAGTGTGTTATAAAGAACAAAAAAACATCTGAAAGGACAATATGGCGAAAAGTGAATCTTATGGTTCTGAAAAAACATCTGAAAGCAATAACCCGTATTTGTGTAGTACCTTTCATAATACTAAATGGATTCATTTTGAACTGCAGTTGATAAGTATTCAAACATTATACAGAATTTGTGCATAGCAAGCTCCCACTTAGATCAAATGTATAACTACCCATATCATTGTATTGAATAAAGAAGGTATGGTGGCCAAGACACAGGAGAACTCTTTGCTTTTCTTTGTATAGTGCCATTGGGATCTTTTAATTCCTGCTAAGCAGGTCTTTGGTTTAGCATCCCGTCTGAAAAAGTGGCAGTTGTGACAATGCAGTAGTCTCTCAGTACTACACCATCCATCTTGGCTCCGTGGTAACACACTTGCCTCTGTCTCAGAAGGTTGTGGGTTTCTTTTACTATATTGTATCTTGCTGTTAGTCACCTATTATCCCAAAAAAGTACATAATTAAAAAAGCGACAGGAGTTAATTGCTAATACTATTTAGATTATAGATATGTTTATTTGAGTAGAAACTTGCAAACAGCAACATGAAATATTCATCAGTAGCCTTGAAAATGTGATTATGATTGTGATTTATGTCAGAGTAAGTTATTAAAAGCAGGCATTATGATGTCGTGTGGTGGAGCACTGTGGTAAGCTCCCAGTGGAGGCCCCGTACCTTCCCACTGCACTGTGTTCACATGCTTTCTGGTGGCTGGCTCAAGAAGGGGCATTGGAAGAGGCTTGATATGGGATATCTGCCAAGCTCCTTGGCCATGGGAGATGTCTGGCCCAGCAAGAAAAGAAAATTGGGGTAAATATAAGAAACACGTGATTTTGTTTTACCATACACATATGCTCTAAACAACAATAAAAAGCATTAACTGAATTTACAAATAACTCTGTAACTAGGGAGTCTCCTAATCATGACCTGAGGAATGTGAGAGAATTAATGTGCAACTGGCATGCTATGTTCCTAATCATTACAGTGTGAATCATTTGTGAGCTTACTGAAAATAAAATTTGCAGCTGGAATTTAGTTTTGTGTGGACTGGGCCATATCCTCTGTGAAGGAGGGTGAAGGAAAATGCTAAGCAGTGAGGGTAGAATTTCCGAAACGGAATTTCCGAAACGGAATTTCCGAATCATCCACCGGATTTCAGATGAAGATCAGTGGAAATCCTGAAGAAATAACATCAATAGTTTCTAAATCAAAATCTGTTGCTTCCAGTCACCTTGTGTTAACTTTTTCCAGTTAACAGTTAAATCTAGATTATTCAGTTTTTTGATGTGAACTGTGACATACAAGCAGAGGACTTCCGAAAAATTGATTTAATAATTAAAAGACCGAGTAAAATAAGATTGGACAAGAATCCTTCAACTTTTACTCAAATTTACTCATAGTAGTCAGGGCTCCAATACTTTACCCAGGTGGTCATTCTACATTTTTTTTTATTCATTCATGGGATGTGGGCGGCGCTGACCAGGCCAGCATTTATTGCCCGTCCCTAATTGCCCTTGAGAAGGTGGTGGTGAGCTGCCTTCTTGAACTGCTGCAGTCCATGTGGAGTAGGTATACCCACAGTGCTGTTAGGAAAGGAGTGCCAGGATTTTGACCCAACGACAGTGAAGGAACAGCGATATAGTTCCAAGTCAGAATGGTGTGTGACTTGGAGGGGAACTTGCAGGTGGTGGTGTTCCCATGCATTTGATGCCCTTGTCCTTCTAGTTGGTAGAGGTCGCTGGTTTGGAAGGTGCTGTCTAAGGAGCCTTGGTGCGTTGCTGCAGTGCATCTTGTAGATGGCACACACTGCTGCCACTGTGCATCGGTGGTGGACGGAGTGAATGTTTGTAGATGGGGTGCCAATCAAGTGGGCTGCTTTGTCCTGGATGGTGTCGAGCTTCTTGAGTGTTGTTGGAGCTGCACCCATCCAGGCCATTCTACATGAGCATAAACATAATGCTTTGGCATGGTACTCAACATCGGGAAGAGGGAGAAGAAATCACAGCTGAGCATGAACTCTCCAGCATAATGATTGGGAATCTTAGGGAGAAATTCAACTCACATTTTTCTGTTTTGTGCCTGAAAAACAGCCAGCAGTTGAAAATCAGGAGGGCACCTCACCACCCCAATGACACCCAAGACTTGCCTGATGCCTCATTCAGATAGGCCTGTAAATGGGTGAGGAGCACCTAGGCTGACGGCTGTCAAAATTAACAAATTGGAGTACTATGCTGATTGCAAAATTCAGCTACAAAAATGTGTGTGCTTCCCCCAGAACAGAATACAAACTGGAGAATCCATTTCTTGTGTTCACACTGCTGGTAGAAGTGTTGAAGCCAATGGGCTGAATTTAATACTGGCAGAAGGGTCCCACTGCCAGGTCCAAAAGTGGGGGCGGTGAACCTGCTTCGGTGGCCAGCAGGATCTGGGGCCATATCTTGTCAGCGGCAACCTTGTCGCCAGGGCAGCCGTCCCTATTAAGGTGGCCACCTGCCCCCAAGAGCTGCCAGCCAATCAGAGGACCAGCAGCTCAGCAGGATCAGTAATGCCACAGGGAGCAATGGCCACTGGTGGGCCTGCATCTGGAGGAGAAGGGCACATCATTGGCCGTATGCCCTCACCACCAGGTGAGTAGGGTCTGGGGGTGCCAGTCAGTCAGGCAGGCCCTGGCAAGGGTGGGGAGGGGTGGATGTTGGGGATGTGTTGGTGAAGGCAGGTGGCACTGTTGCCACAGAAACAACAATAGCTGCCGGGGGGCACCCTCCGTGTGCCAAGCAGAGCCACCTCCCCCCACCCCACCCACCCCCCCCCCAAGCCTGCCGGGTGCTGCCAGGATTTACTTGGTGGTCTCCCCACGTGTTAGATGGTTAAATGCCAGTGGAGGCAGGAAGAGGCCCTTAATTGACCACTTAAATGGCTCAATTAGCCTCTGGGTGGGAGGGCCATCCACCACCTTTCCCACTCCTGGCAAGATGGCATGGCAGCCGGAAGACAAGGGGCATACCACCTGCCACCTTCCCATGTTATCTTGCCAACCTTTCCCACCTCCAGCCTGTCCCCAAAGGGCTGGTAAAATCCAGCCCAGTGTTTCCCTTAAAATTAGATTTTGAATTAGTAAAATCAGGGAGGAAACTGAATGAGCAGAACTTGAACTTCATAAGTGACAAAAGGAAGTTAATTTTCTGATACTTCCCATGTGAAGCTAGGAGCGTGAACCCACGTCTTGTTTGAAATTGCATTTAATTTCTCACGTTATTTGGGATAATTAACTTTAATATAACAAAGAAAATGTTTGTAAGCCTGTGTTCCTATTTTAAGCACAAAATTAATGTATTCACACAAATTTCTGTCTGCCCAATTTTAATGCAGATTTTCAGATGCCTCTATCCTCAGTTGATACCTGTAAATGAAAAGTGGCTTTCTAGCATGATCACCAGTAGAATGCTATTAATTTCATAGCCTGATATTTAGCAATAACTGTAAATTGCCCTTTAATTATATTTAGGAAGGAGTTTATGTGACAAATATACTGCATAACATAACGTGAATAATATAGTGAAAGTGGAATTTCTGAGTTTGCACTGCCTGTGATTATCTGGGGCTGTGGGCCGAGACTCTTCTCCAGCAGTGTGAACTCAGGAAATGAGCACTCGAAAAAGCCCACTGTCTTTATTTATGACAAAATAAAGGTTAAACTAATGCACTATGCATCTAATGTACCCCTGATAGAGGTCATTAACATGTTCATTTGATGACAATTGGTGTAAGTGTAAGAGATTAACAATTTTTATATTCATACGAACATACGAATTAGGAGCAGGAGTCGGCCACTCGACCCCTCGAGCCATTCAATAAACTCATGGCTGAACTGATTACTTCACATTTCCACCTACTCCTGATAACCTTCCAACCCCTTGCTTATCAAGAATCTATCTACCTCTGCCTTAAAAATATTCAAAGACTCTGCTTCCACTGCCTTTTGAGGAAGAGAATTCCAAAGACTCATTACCCTCTGAGAGAAAAAATTTCTCCTCATCTCTGTTTTAAATGGGTGACCCCTTATTTGTAAACAGTGACCCCTAGTTCTAGATTCTCCCACAAGGGGAAACATTCTTTCCACATCCTGTCAAGACCCCTCAGGATCTTATATATTTCAATCAAGTCACCTCTTACTCTTCTAAATTCCACCGGATACAAGCCTAGCCTGTCCAATCTTTCCTCGTAAGACAGCCCACCCATTCCAGTTATTAGTCTAGTAAACCTTCTCTGTACTGCCTACAACACATCTACATCCTTCCTTAAATAATGAGACCAGTACTGTACACAATACTCCAGATGTGGTCTCACCAATGCCCTGTATAGCTGAAGCATAACCTCCCTACTTTTGTATTCAATTCCCCTCGCGATAAACGATAACATTTTATTAGCTTTCCTAATTACGTGCTGTACTTATTCTATCTTGTTTTAATCACTTTATGTTATCAGAATTCTAGAAATGTATTTTAAAGGAAGTACCCACAGTGTTAGAGTTTGCTGCATTCATACACCAGATCAGTTGTCTTCAAGTACCACTTGACAAACAGAAGGAAAAATCCTGTTAATTATTTTGTGCATTGTAAAAAACACATTAAGCACAAATGAAAAGTTGATAAAAGTACGAAGTAAGTATTTGGAGCATAATGCAAAGCTGATGAATTTGTCAGTTGGCATTTTCAGTCTTGACAGTCTAGGCTTCTTCCCACTGGTAATTTGATTTCATCAGTAGATATTTTCAAAAATTTTCTTTATTCGCATTTATAAAACAGGGGGATAAAACTATGGGAAGAGACCATTAATACTGACAAATCTGGAGTATGAGTGGATCTGTGAATCAGTAAAAGCAGTTGTCACCTAAGTGATTAAGAGAGGAACTGGGATATATATATATAAAGAATAGGATTGGTGGTTAAAGAGATATGAATTGAGTGTTGCTAAATAGTTGAGGGTCTAGTAGTGGGGGAAGATGTGTAGTCCGTAGAGGGCAATAGATTAATGTATAATACTGGACATGTGAGAATGGATGAATATTCTGTTATTTTGTTTGACTTTGGGTAGAGTCCATGTTAAGGTATATTGTAAAGAAGCAATCTTTCTACACAATATTTTTTATATTCCTTGCCGCTTTACATCTCTATTCAAAGGAATCGACACCCTATCCTTCACAACTCATTAATAATTTAACTTATTCTCCTTGTGTTCATCTCAAGCAACAACTTTCATTTACATATTGCCCTTAGTGTAGAAAATTGCTTCGGCATTTCATAGATATGTAAGGATAAAATAGGTACAAAGCTAAAGACTGGAGGCACAGACATTAATGGTGTTGCAAAGAGAAGCAAGAATGCACATGAGGCTAGAGCCAGAGGAATGGAGAGTTTGGGGGGTGGGGGGAGTGGTAGGGCTGAAGCAGGCTGCAGCGTTAGAGAGAGTTGAGGCCATGAAGGGATTTAAAACACAAGAATAAGATTTTTAAATTTGAATCATTTGGGGGACCAGGAACCAATGTGGGTCAGTGAGCACAGAGGTGATGGCTGAGCAGGACTTGGTGCGGAATAGAATATGGGCGGCATACCTAAGGATGAGCTGAAGTTTACTGAGGTTGGTCAGCCATTCGAGCAATGGAATAATCAAGTCTGGATATGCATGAATGAGGGTTTCAGCAGCAGATGGGCTGAGGTAGGGGTGGAGACAGGCAAGGTCACAATCTTACATTTTATGAGTTGGCTCTTTCCACTTCCTACAGCACCAAATTGAATTTCATGTTAGCAGTTTCAAAAAATTCCATCTCCTCAATGACATGTGCCCTGCTGCTTATTTTTTGAGCAGGTTCATTGAACCATAAAATGTGCAATGCTATTTATGTCTATTCTTATATCAAAGATATTAATCCTAGAACTTTCTCAGAACCTAGATTAGATGTGACTTTTAGCCTGGCTGGGATAAGGCTTAGAAATATCAGAATATAGTATCCTACATCAATTAATTAAAATCCTTTTTCAGTCAATGTTTCTTCCCTCAATTGCTCCTTTCTGAAACACATTAACCTTGATTAAATGACCTTTTTTTTTGTGTGAGGTTAAATAGCATGTATCAGCAGGCTAGTTGACTGTAGGAGAAACACAACTCAGCCTTAACTTGTGCTCACTTGATATCCACACTAATGCATTTCCAGTAGGGGCTCCTGAATAATGATCAAGAACAGGAGGCCTTGCTTATTTCCCCTTCCTAATCAGTGATATTGAAGCATACTTGGGGACCTTCCTGGTCTATTCAGCTGAGCTGTTCACTGCCTTATTCAGCTGGTACAATGGGGAGCTATCATTGTGATTTTATTCAGTCTAAATTATGTTAGATGCTGCAGTTTAGAAAGGCAGTCTATCATTAACTGCCCTTCAGGATATTGACATTTATTTAGCCAATTCATTGGTAAGGACAGTGTGTCATTCTGAGAAGCTAATCGATGGCACTATTATTGCAGCTATGCAGAATTATCCAGGTTGTAATATGTAATGTTACAAGAAACAGTGAATAATGAATGAGCTTCTTATGGGAACAGTGTCATTTTTGTTGACAAGTTGAAAAATTAATGTATTTTCCACAAATCCTTAGCATAAATGGATTAAGAACATTTAGCAACACACTTCTCTTTGATAAAACTGTTGAGTAATTGCCTATGGTATAGAAGGTATTTTGTTCTGTCCTGCTTTATGAATGGCATGTAACCTAAGGTACTTGTTAGTTATGGGCATTCACATTTGTGGAAGTCCTGCTATTACTCATTGTCAACAGAAAGATAACCTCTTTGCCTTCTTTCAGAGCTCACTTCAAATACAATATGGTCACTTTACTCTAAGAAGCGATTGAATTGAGGTAATATAAAACAATCACAGGGTGAATTGAAAGCTCCCACACTCCCAGCTGGGAGCCAGGCTTTTAGGGTGATAGTAGATGGGAGAATCACTAATATAGTTTTGCAACCCTTTCTCCAATCTATACTCCCTTTGAGACCGACTGGAAGAGCAGGATTGCTCAATTTACCCTTCCAATTATTTGAAAGATTAGTAATGTAATTCTAATGACTCCCAACCACAGGATCAAAAGCTTGGCTCATTTTGCTAGACATTTGAACCTGCTTGCCTTCATGGGGACATTTCACTCAGATAGAATGTCATTATCTCTAGTGGAGGCAAAACTGTCAGGATAAATCTTTGCTTAAGAAACCACAGCTTCTGTTAGCAGATTGCACTGAGAATGGTAATCTAAGATGAAGAAAGTAAGATTGCATTGGGATTCAGCATGAAAGGGAAAGTGTGGAAAAATATAACAAATACATGAAGATTACAATGTGACATCTATAATGCCCTGCAGTATTTGTATAACAACTAAGCATGAGTAAAGCAACATACTGTTTAAGGCAAATTTATATCTATGGAACCTCAAAGTTTGTGTTAAGGTCTTTTCTTTTATGTATTACTTTCTGCTTCTTTGTATGGGCCTTTCTTCTCAAAAATGTGAATATTCCATTAAGTGTTCAGAAAATTGAATAGCCTAGACTTTGAGAGAAAAAAGACTTGCATTCATAGCACTTTATCATGTTTTCACCTACAATTAATTATTTTGAAATGTAGTGAATGCGACATGGACAACCCGGCAGCCACTTTGCACTTAGCAAGATCCCACAAATTGCAGTAAGGTGAATGAGCAGTTAATTTGTTTTTGATGGTGTTGGTTGAGGAAAGAATTTTTCCAGGACACTGGAAGAGCTGCATACCCTTATTTGAATAGTGCCATGGATTCTTAAACGTCCACCTGCACAGACAAGCATGGCCTTGGTTTAAGGACCATTCAAAGGATGATACCACCAATATCAACACTTTCTTTACTGGAATGTTAGCCTAAATATGCTCACATCTGGAAATGAGGCTTGACCCCCCAACCTCCCGATTCAGAAAACAATGAACTTGCAGCAGAAGCACGGTTTATATTTGTGTTATTGTCGATAGCATGAATTAAAGAGGGAAAATCACAATTTTGAGTAAACTAATGACGCTACAATTGGGAATTAGAACATGTAATTTATCAGGGAATCCAGATTGGCTCTGAAGAAGAGGAGAAGGATGGCTCATGTTTCAGTGTCTTCAGTACCTTTGCATCATATTTGTGATTACTGTCTTGTTGCAAGAATATTTTGTCCTGCAATATAAATTACAGATTTAACACTTTGAACCCTATGAAGGCCTCCCTGAATGTTCTGGTGTCTATCTGGTAAATAACGATCTTGAATTTATTTTTTCTAGGTCTAAAAGTACAATTTTTCCATCCGAAGGCCTTGAATTGTGTTTCACCAGCTAATAAAAAGTATTAAAAATGCAATTGTTGATATTCAAATAGATGTATTATTAGTATCCATCATATAAAGTTTCTAACAAATGTGCAAATTAGTATCCTCCAGGTGAATTTTACAATAAATTCACATGGACATATACTTGCAAGCTTCAAAACAGTTGTGAGCTGCGCTTTTGATACAACTTTTGAGGTACTAATAGCATCAAAACCGACTATGTGGTCATTTGTCTTTATTATTGCTATTTGGGCACCTTGCTGAGTGCAAGTTGGCTGTTACATTTGTCTACAATGCAGTGACTACACTTACAAAGTACTTCAATGACAGTGAAGCTTTTTGGAATGTCCTGAGAATGTGAAAGGCATTGCTGTATAGAAATGCAGTGTTTTCCTAAATGTTGAATCACTTTTGGAAATAAAAGCCCAGCCCTAGAAAGAGTAGTATATTTCAGCATATACGGCTGGATTTTTGTTCTGGGGTCAGGAACTCAATGCTCAGATCATTTCCGTGTCCTGACTCTACTCCACGTCAGTGCTGCTGAAGCAATGCTGTTTTCAAATGCAAAAGAAGTAATTGGCCAAGGGTGAGTGTGGCGCCCAATAGCAGCATCGGGACTGGCATAGAGGCAGCACTCAGTCAACACGTGCCCTTTGAAAAGGCGAGCAGCAGCCATGGCTGAGCTTGCCATTCGCTGAAGAAATGGAACAGCAGGGTCTTCTAAGAGAAGCAATGGAATAGGCAGGCATCCACAGATGGCCCCACGATTCTCATACACCTCCCTCCAGGCATTAACGGAGGCTGTCAGTGAGAGGAGAGACATCTTGTACCCACCATCTGGGACAAGGAACCCACTGAAGGAAACAGAAAGGCATAGATGGAGGTGGCAAGTGAGGTCAGCGGCAGAGGAGTGACCCGAAGAACGTGGGTCCAATCCAGGAAGAGATTCAACGTCCTCATAAGTACTGGAAAGGTGAGTAGCATGTGGCACCCGGCTGACTAGTGACCAGTTGTGTATACAGTAACATGCAGATGAACTGAACTCACAGAATGTCCATAGGTCTCCCTGACATTGTTAGATCAAGTGGTCAGTTGTATCACTGAGACAGCAGCCACCCTCACATATGGGGCGATATTCAGAAGGAGGAGGAGCGCACCAGTTGATGTGAATAGGTGAAGGAGGGCATCCTACTCATGAATCATTCTCTCCTCATCCTGGTTGTGGTGGGGGCACATGATGACTAGTGTTACGACCAAGGCAGGAATAATGCACTGTTAATTCAGTCCCACTACTCCACAAGTCATAGCATATCAAATAATGTTTCCCACCTACCAAAGAATAGCCAAATTAAACACTGTATTTTTCCCCCAGAATAAAGCACACCAAAAAATGTTTCTTTAAACAACAACAGCATTAACTATGTATTAGAAAAGAAATAATAGGTATTAACTTCTAAATAAGATAAATCTATATATATGAAAAGACTCCTTAATTTCTTAACCCTCATGCACACACACATACATTCAAAAAGAAACCAGTTAACTGGGGAAAAAGGAACTTTTTTTCCAGCTGTTTCTTAGGAATAGAAAGAATAATAAAAAACTAATTGAGGTTCACGTTCTGGCAGGATGTTTTCGGTACGGTGAAGTGTCCCAGAGTCGAATAATCAGATGCCACTGGAAGTCTATCCAGGCGAGGTTGATGAACACTCTGTGGTGGGTCGGCATTCACGGAAATTTAACTGAAGCAGGCATCACACAGGTCTTCCATCAGGGTTGTAGCAACAGGTCTGCTTGCGTTTTGAAGCAGCAGTCTAGCAGTAGAAGAATTCTTCAGTTTTCAGGATTTCTTAGAACACAGGAGGCAGCAGGAAGTCTTTAGAGACTGGCGGTAACTGAAATCTGCCATCTTTCAAATGCAGGATTCCTTTTCAAGAGATGCAAGTCTCCTTTACAGAGAGAGGTCACACTTTTCTGTGTCTTTTCTCCCTTGCTCCAGGCAATTCAAAGTAATATTTCAAATGCCTACCCTTTGTCCAATTCACAAGCTTTTTAAAGGGTCCAGGGTGAAAAAAGAAACTGCCTGAACATGGTCACATGTCCAGAGACAGTGTCTCCCTCGGTTCAAAAGCTGCTCTGAAGAAAGATCAAATCCCTGGTTTCCTTGAAATTGCTGGCTTTCCTGTCCTTTTCCAGTTCAACTTCCTTTCAAAACACCCATAAAGTTCAACTCTTGTTCTGAACTTCTTTTCAAAACATTACAGGAATTCCAATTATTTACAGGTGTCTTTCACTGAGCAAAAAAAAAATCCTTTTCTCAATTTTTAAAAACACATAGAATTGTAAGTTCTGAGTACAAAAAATAAAACCTTTGTAACAGTAGGCTGAGTTCTCATAACCAACTTCTTGTATCTCCTGCAGGCCAGTATCTGAGGGGGAACGCAGTAATGAAGCACAAACGTTGTTGTCCTCCTCAGAGGGGGAGAGCTGCGGGATCCAGCACCATCACATCATTCCTCAGCAACATCGACCAGTGCAGACACACACTCCCTTCAGATGGGCCACAAACTAGCTTAGAATAGGGGGCACTGGGTGAATCTCTCATCACGCGTGAGCAGGAGGAGGAATGTGAGGCAGAGTCAGCTGTCGGCAGTCCCCTGAGAGGACAGAGATCAGACATAGCAATGCTCTGCTGGGCGAAGATGCTGGCTCTCGGGTGTCAAAAAAAGGAGGGTCTTGGCAATCAGAAGCAGATAAGTTCCCATTTGTTGGAGATACCGGAGGCCTTGAGAAGCCATGGGCAGGTAATGGAGTACATGAACTCCATCGTGACTCTGGGTTTCGAGTGCATGAGCTCCTTCATTAAGAGATTGGCAACCTCTTGGAGAGCCGTATGCAGCATCACTCTGAGTGGATGTATGAGCAGCATAATGATTTGCACAGAAAAAGAGAGACTCTCTGTAGTACTGATAGTTCCGTGTCATTGATGGTGCTGAGATGCTCAGAGTGGATGCCAGCTGTGTCCCAGTCAATGGCCTCAATCAGCCTTCAAGAGTACCAGGAAAGTGCTGAGGCAGTCGAAGGGGCAGATGAGGGGGCCACCCCTCAGAGGGAACCGACAGCAACCTTCGACCCCACACTCCCTCTGACTCTGGAACCACCTGTGCAGCAAGGCCCTGTGACAGAGGCTGTCCTGCAATGACACAGGCCTGGCAGCCTGTGGAAGATAGCCCAAGACGAGAACGGAATCCCCTGGCATCTCAGCAGGAGGCAGAGATAAAGGGGGCATGCTGCCTCCATCTCATCCTCTGCCACAGCAGAAGCACCCTGTAGAAGTGGTAGCGAAAGAAAGAGTCCACGCTGTTAATTTCACTTAATGAGTCACCTAGGTGTTGTATTCTACATTTGTCTGCTGTTTTGTTTACATTTTAATATTAATTGTTTACGTTATCAATCTGATATGTGTGCTATTGATTCTTCATGTCAAAAGGGGATGGAATCTCAGGGGGTCCTGGGATTGCTGTATTTCCATACTTTGTGATGGTGGAGAATGTTGGCGATGGAAACCTCATTCTCCATGGTCAAGGGCGGCAATGGGACTCCTCAGATATGGGTCACTGCGGCATGATTGCTCTGTATGCTGGAAGGTGAGTTATGGAGTCATCTGTCATAAGGGTTTGGAGGCGATCAGGTGAAACACTGCTGAATCAGCATCGCCCTTGCGGCCATACCAACCTGCTGTTTGCCATGAGGTTTGGGATGGCATTGGCAGGCTTCCTCCAATGCCTGGGCACCAGCCACCTCTGGAGCGATCCCTTCGTCATCCTCTTTCTCCTCTTCTTCCTCCTCCCAGTCCTCCTTTGAGTGGAGAGACGTGCCAGGTCCCCCTCTTCATTCAGCTCCAGGTCTCTTTTTGTCATGTCGCTCAGGGCACAGCACTCCATCACGATACAAAATACTCTGGCTGACTCATACGGAGGGCACCACCTGACCAGTTAAGGCAATGGAAGGGTATCTTCAAGATGCCAATGGCCTGTTTGATGCAGGTATGTGTTAGTAGATGGCTCTGGTTGTAACACCTCTCTCCATTCATGTCTGGGTAATGCCAGGATCCATCTCTTTAAGGGATAACCCTTATTTTCCAGCAGCCACCCACAGAGTCCGGATGTGGGCCTGAAGAGGTACGGCAACTGGGACTCTCGAAAGATAAAGGAATCATGGCAGCTACCCAGGAACTGAGCGCAGACCTGCAGGATTTGCTTCATGTTGTCACAGACCAGCTGGACATTCAATGAGTGGTGGCCCTTTCTGTTCAGAAATCTGGCTGACTGGTCTGTAAGTGCTTTGATGGCTACATAGATGCAATGCAGGTCCCCCTGGACCTGAGGGAATCCATTAATAGCAGCAAAGCCCAGTGCCCTCTGTGCCTGCACAGGCCCACCTGCGTCAAAATTGATGTAGTCTCCAGCCCTCCTGAATAGGACATCCATGACCTGCCTGATGGCGTGATGAG
Source organism: Heterodontus francisci (assembly GCF_036365525.1). NCBI lineage: Eukaryota > Metazoa > Chordata > Chondrichthyes > Heterodontiformes > Heterodontidae > Heterodontus > Heterodontus francisci. The sequence continues at coordinate 27,297,650 of NC_090408.1, read as the reverse complement.
CTGCTGACTGCAAGATGCCACCCAGGTCCACAGCTAATCCCTGAAACAACCCAGATGCCTAGAAATTCAGTGCCACAGTGACCTTGACTGCCATGGGGGCCTTGAGGTCTGAGGTCATTGTGGATCAGAGCACAAATGTCCAAGACCAACTACCTAGAAAGGCACAGCCTCCTAAGGCACTGGCACTCTGTCATTTGCAGGTAGCTGACTCTTGGGTGGTACACCCAATATCTTGGGTAGTGTCTTCTTCCCTTTGCAGTCCCCTGCTGTGTTCCTCCGGCCTCCACCTCTCCAGGGGGATGCATCTACTAAAGCTCATCCTGGTTGCTCTGTCCAATGTCAGAGGAGTCTCTTCCCATCTCAATTCCATCAGTTGGTGCTTGTTCGTTCATCAGGGGTTCCCCAGCTGCCCAGGAGATGCCAGCGGCCTCACGTCCCTCTCCAGATTCCTACCACTCACCACCGACAAATGCAAGTCTTCCAGCTTCAGTGATGGCTAGTCTGGGTCACTATTTGAGCATCTGAGCTTTATTCTGCGCTTCTGAAATATGTTCAACAGCCCTTCCAATAGCCTTCATGGTTCCCCAACATGTTCACGACAGCTGCACCCTGCCGTGTCCAACAAATTGCAGTTTCCCCGTGCCCTCCTATTGAAAATTACAAACTTCTCCTGACAAGCCTTTTAATGAGCTCCCCTTTGAGCTCAACAGCCAATTGGAGGCATGCGTCTTTTCCATTCCCCACCTCCCAGCATCCCTTTCAGGATCCCGAGACATTTTCCGGGAACATGATATTCAATCCGCACCTGCACCCGTACTCATCACCAGATTGCATCGAAAATCCATTCCATAGGCTCACACTGCACTGAAGGAGGACATTTGGCCCATCATGCCCATGCTGGCTCTTTGAAGGAGCACTCTCCCTACTCTTTTCCCACTGCCTTTTCTTTTTCAAGTATATATCTAAATTCCCTTTGAAAGTTACCATTGGATCTGCTTCCACCGCCCTTTCCGGCAGTGCATTTCAAACCACTGATTAATGCATAGCTAGTAAAGTAAAAGCTAACGCAGTTTCTACAAAAGAACAGTATGGGTGAATGCATTCATTTCAGGCTGTCTGTTTCCAGTGTGTTGGACTTGCATATCTATAGCAACTTTTACTAAGTTTTATCTCTAAGCCTTGTTTAGTTGGAGGAGTTCAATGTGGACAATAATAATGTCTGAAGCAGTCTTGAATGTGGCCAGTTTATTATTGCTGCTCATCCTGTCTGTCAAACTTTAGTTTCTCTATGAAGGTATGAAGCTGTGAGGAGGTGTCAGACTCTGCTCATTGTGTCCACATAACAGTACTGAAAGGTCAGGAGCTCAATGTACTGGGCATCATCATTTGTGCTTTATATAATCATGTCCTGAGATACCTTTATACATGAAAGCCTTCTCTAGAACAGGAATGCAGAGAGACTGTGTGGTGTTATATTAATGCAGTTGTAGGAAATTCAATTATCCATTATTTTACTCTACCTGTTAATCCTTTTATTTTAAATGTTATTTTAAATATTACGCAGAGGGTGGTGGGTGCCTGGAATGCGTTGCCAGCAGAGGTGGTAGACGCGGGCACGATAGCGTCTTTTAAGATGTATCTAGACAGATACATGAATGGGCAGGAAGCAAAGAGATACAGACCCTTAGAAAATAGGCGACATGTTTAGCTAGAGGATCTGGATCGGCGCAGGCTTGGAGGGCCGAAGGGCCTGTTCCTGTGCTGTAATTTTCTTTGTTCTCTTTGTTCTTTGTTCTTTGTTCTTAAGTGGTCATACTCCAATATTAAACAGAGCAAGTTCAACCTATGAGATTTCCAAAACCTTCACGCTTGAAAACTACTCATTTTTGTTTTTTTAATGATCATTCTGATCATTTTAAATTGTTTGAATGAAAACCATTTTGCAGAAAAAAATATACATAGAATACCACAAGGGAAGAGGTACCCAATAACAGTTGTATAAGAGCAGCCGCAGATGCAACCAACAGCAGCCTGGAAATCTGATCAATCACATCAAATGAGGCAGATAAAAGGAATCTTTTACATTTCCATTTTGATTTGAGAAAGTTACCAGGTAGTTACTCATTCTTTTACTGACATTAAAATTTTCATTTGCATGAATATAAACATCAGAGTAAATAATATGATAAAGGCAATTAGGGAAGTATAGGTTTTTACTGTTAATGGAAACTGGAGGTTGTTAGTATCCTTTCAAGTTTTTTAAAAAGTGCCAGAAATCAGTATTCAATTGCAAAATGTAATTTTGTTTGGATAGAACGTAATATTTATTCAACTCAGAAAACTTTGCAAACTGGAACATTATTTACAATTATCTATCACACTAGCCATCAAAGGCAGCATTAATCCAGGATAAAAGTCTGTAATCTTAAAATGAATGTGCCAAATTAAATACAAAATTGGGTGAATACCTGAGCTGCCACCAAAGGCTTGCCTTTGTTTATGTCAGCCATAGCTTAGTGGTTGCACTCTCACCTCTGAGTCAGATGGTTGCAGGCTTAAGTCCCACTCAAGACAGAATCTAGCTTGAAACTAATGCAGTACTGAAGGAGTGTAGCATTGTCAAGGGTGCCATCTTTTGGATGAGACATTAAACCAAGGCCTCTCCTGCCCTCCCTCATGAATGTAAAAGAGTCCCATGGCACTATTTTGAAGAAAAGCATGGGCGTTCTCCCTGGTGTCCTGGATAATCGTTATCCTTAAACCACATCACTAAAACAGATTATCTGTTCTCCATCATATTGCTGTTTGTGAAACTTTGCTGTGTGCAAGTTGGCTGCTATATTCCCTACATTTTAACATTGACTACATTTCAAAAGTACTTAATTGGTTGTAAACACATTGGGATGTCCTGAGGTTGTGAAATACGCTATATAAATGCAAGTCTGTTTTCCTTTCTTATATTTTACATTGAATACTGAGAATATTTTGTGCATGTACTTTAATCAGCTCTTTTCCCCCATTTCCACTTCAAAACTTCTTGGAATGTTCATTATAGCTATTTTGGTAAGCATGTTAATTTAGCCTGGGCTCATTGTTGTAAATTTCAGTGTTCCTGCCGCAGTAAATCATTTAGTAAAATCAAGACATCATAGGTAAATTAGTACTTATGTAATGGTCCTGAATGTACACATCTCTGTAGATTCCCTCTATGTTAGCGACCATTCCCCACTGAGAGGCAACCAGTACCACCCTTGAATCAGTAACTGGGCAATAATCAAGAGCTATATGAGTGGAATCAGCATGGGTTTCTCTCTCTCTCTAACTTATTTAACCTATATTGCATCACATTAGAGGCACTAGAGAGGTGCAGAAAAGATTCACGAAAATGGTTCCAGGGATGAGGAACTTCATGAGGAAAGAATGGATCGGCTAGGATTGTTTTCCTTAGCACAAAGGAGGCTGAGGGGTGACTTAATTGAGGTGTACAAAATTATGAGGGGCCTAGATAGAGTAGACAGGAAGGACTTGTTTCCCCTAGCAGAGAGGTCAATTACCAGGGGGCACAGATTTAAGGTGATTGGTAGAAGGATTAGAGGGGACATGAGGGAAAAACTTTTCCGCCCAGAGGTTGGTGGGTGTCTGAAATTTACTGCCCAGATCAGTGGTGGAGCCAGAAACCCTCAACTCATTTAAAAGGTACCTGGACTTACACCTAAAGTGCTGTAACCTGCAAGGCGACAGACCAGGTGCTGGAAGGTGGGATTAGATTGGGCGGCTAGATTTTCAGCTGGTGCAGACACGATAGGCCTCCTTTTGTGCTGTAACTTTTCTGTGGTTCAGTAGTGGGAATAAATTGGAGACATTGGGTCTGTTCTCCTTGGAGAAGAGAAGCGTAAGAGATTTGATAGAGGTGTCCAAAATCATGAGGAGTCTGGACAGAGTAGATAGGGTGAAACTGAATCCGTTGGCAGAAGGGTTGAGAACCAGAGGGCACCAATTTAAAGTGATTGGCAAAAGAGCAACAGCGACACGAGGAAAAGCTTTTTTACACAGCGAGTGGTTAGAATTTGAATGCTCTGCCCGAAACTGTAGTGGAGGCCGATTCAATCGAGGTTGTCACAAGAGAATTGGATAATAATCTGAAGAGAAAGAATTTGCAGGACTACGGGGAAAAGGCAAGGGAGTGGAATTAGGTGACTCGTTCTTGCAAAGAGTTGGCATGGAAACGATGGGCCGAATGGCCTTCTTCTGTGCTGTAACCATTCTAATGGTCTATGCTGTTGCCTGCCTACCTCCACTTTATAAGTACTACAAGTTTCCTTCAAGTAGAAAAATAATTAGCATCTTGATTTGATAAGCACATCTTACCCATTTTGGGGCAAAGAAGAATAATTTATGACTACTTGAGCTGTTTAAAGGATATGACTCTGCCAAAAAAGGCTTACTCATCACTGTTGGTATTTTCAATATTCTCCAAGCCTAATCTGCATAGTGTACCGAAACCTATTAAAAAGCTATGGGATCGTTGGCTTCATTAACAGAGGGAAAAAAGTATAAAAGCGAGGAAGTTATGCTAAACCTTCATAAAACACTGGTTAGGCCTCAGCTGGAATATTGTATTCAGTTCTGGGCACCACACTTTAGAAAGGATGTCAAGGCCTTAGAGAGGATGCAGAAGAGATTTACTAGAATGGTACCAGGGATTAGGGACTTCAGTTATGTGGTGAGACTAGAGTCGCTGGGATTGCTGTACTTAAAGCAGAGGAGATTTGATCGAGTTGTTGATAGAGTAAATTAAAAAAAACTTTTTCCAGTGGTAAAAGGGTTGGTAACCAGAGGGCACAGATTTAAGGTGGTTGGCAAAAGAACCAGAGACGACATGAGGAAGCATTTTTTTTACACAGAAAATTTATTATGATCTGGAATGTACTGCCTGAAAAGGTGGTGGAAGCAGATTCAATAGTAACATGCAAAAGAGAATTGGATAAATACTTGAAGGGGTAAAAATTGCAGGGCTATGGGGAAAGAGCAGGGGAGTGGGATTAATTGGATAGCTCTACCAAAGTTCCAGCACAGGCATGATGGGCCAAATGGTCTCCTTCTGTGCTGTATCATTCTATGAAACTCCATTTGGCAGGCTGAGAAAAGTCACCTCTCTTGTTTCTGAAATCAGTATAATCCAGGACTAAACTGAGCAGTTGACTTGATGAGGATGACCTACTTCATATTGGAGCGATTTAATCAGGTTGTTCGTCATTGGTTAGGTTATGACTGGAGCAGCAGCACAGAAATTTCTGGCACTTAAGCCAGATCTTTATGCTTATGCCAGGAACACGAGAAGCTACCGCAGCACTTTAGCCTTCTGTATCAATCTAACACTAAATGCCACCAGGAAATATCATAAACTGCCTCTCCTGTTCCTGGGTTTCTCACTGAAACACCTGGAACTCTACTATATGCAGAAGTTCAAATACAGTGTTAACGATTCCTTGCTACACAAGGTTACTGGAGAGCAAATTAGCCTATGGGAAACCTATGACTCATGTATTGGTAAGCCAGTACAATTCTTACTTATTGCTGCCATGTCCTGATGTTATTCACCTAATGTGCAGAGCATCATTTATATGAAGGCCTGCAAACCTGAATAGGGACCACGGTTGTGATGTTCACTACATACATGCTCCTTTTAAAGTATGCTGCAGTGTTGAACATATTTAGCAAATGTACCTCTTTAAATACAGAAACACAGACAAATAATATTTAGTTTTCTAAATTAAAGACACCTGCACTGGTGAATTTAGATTTGTAAGTTTGATCATTTGATATGATTATATCTTGCACACATTGCTGACATGTCTGTTGCTTGATGGATATCTCACTGCACTGAAAATAGAACTAATTTCAGGGGGCCTAGTAACGACAGTACTATTAACCTTTTAGCTGCCAGTTATACTGCACTAAGCAGTGCAAATTTGAAAAAAGGTTTTTGCCAATTTTCTATGTCTTCCCCACCCCGACTGCTCCCCCCACTTAATGGCACAGACTCCTTCCAGGGTATAGTTATATGGACACAATAAGCCCTTCAATTCCTTGCCGCGGTGACCATCTTTCATGCATGTTCAGAGAGTATCACTTACATAGAATTAAAATTGGGCCCTAATGTAACCACCATCAAAGACAATCTGTCCTCATATAATGCCAGAAATATCTCCTTTCCAGAAGAAGTCATAGGATAGCAATCAGAAGGAGAAACTCTGGCTGATTTTCTTCCTGCTTAGCATAAGCACTGAAACTAATTCCCTATCATTGATATGGCTGAGATCAGTTCACTTAACACAGACCATTGATCTAGCCTAGGACCTCCTGGTCTCATAGCATATTGCCACACTAAATGATGGCTTCATCTAATAGGCCAAGAGGGAGAGGATACTTGCAGTTTGTGTGAAAGGGGTACAATGCCTCATTTCATCAATTTTGAATGCTGGAAAATCAGAGCAAATGCATAATTAAACCACATACATGGATTGTTCACCAGTTTCTAACTGCTGATGATATTTGTAACCACAGAATTGTTGATGAGATAGCAGTTACAGTTATATTGCAACCTGTGCACAGTGTTTATAACGCTGCACTATTTTATTTCAGCTGGTTTCAATACTGGTGCTAAACCATCAATTTTAGCAAATTTAACTCCGTTACTTTTGTCATTGGCACAGAACAAAATAAAAAATTAATTATGCCACTAAACATAACTTGGACAGAGCAAACTATTCTCGGCTGACGTTTGTTGGACTTTCAAGTAAGAGATACAAATTGAAAATGTTCAATTCTTTTCAGGTTTGACTTTTTGTGTTTTAGTCCTATGTGCAGAGGAAACAATGTGCTGAGGAAGAAAGGTTCACTAACCTGCTGTACTCGAGCATGTCTCCTAGTGAATTGGATAGGAATTGATGATGTCTATGGAGTGTTCATGGATTTAACCAACCGCCTGACTGGCAAGAGTGGCCAGATGCAAGAAGTTGGCTGGGGGATACGAGAGTAGTAAGGAAAAGGGTTATAAAAATATAAAAACTGGTATAATCTGTAATTTCATGGGACAGAAGTGCAGGAGTCACCAATTGATAAAAGTCTGTCACAGCTTAGGTTCAAATTCCCTTTTTTTAAAAAAAAAGTCAGTTATTTTATCAACCATTAGTTCTTATTTTATATTTTTTTATATTTTGATATGGACATGGGGAACTTGAGTTGTTATTTTATTTCCTTTTATATTTCATCTTCTTAGATCAGCATTGTCAGTTTGTGGGCCAGTTTTGCTTTATTTTTTCACTATCCCATCTTGTTTCTTTTCTGTTAGCATTGCATATTACTATTAGTGTAGTTTCTTAACACAAATTCAAGGGTTAATAGAAAAAACATGCAACATTTCATTTAACATCACATTGTTTATCATTTTGTTTCTCTTTAAGTATGTATTAGATGTATTAGATGCAGTGCTGTTTTGGCAATTACAACATGCTCCTGTGCCATGAGTTACTGTATGGGAACTCTTGAGCTGCTACATTATGCTTGTTAGCCCTTGTAAAATCTACAGCCCTTAGAGACATAACTACGTTTTCATATAACCACATCTCCTCCTTGCTGCTGAATGGGTAGTACTGCATATATTGTAGTAGCAATGGTTGTTAGTCTTGCATGACATAGTTTTAAAACACTGTAAAATTAAATGGAAAAGAAATCCCTACAATCACTCATTTTTTTAATTAAAGTATTTTTGATGCGGTTGAGACCTGGAACCTTTGTGACCACCTCAGAAATCAGACATTGCTAACCATCCATAAATAATGTCAGAATAATGTTTAGAAATAAATATGAAGTTCTTTAAGGCTTATTCCCAGTTGGTACAGCCACCTCTGAACTCTGATTTAACTTGAGTAAAATAAAATTATTTTAAATGGAATGTATTCAGGGTGTCAAATAAGTTTATGACATACTCTTTTGAAGTTACATAGGTACAATGCATTGGTGTACAAATCGTTTTAAGTTTCCCGCTAAGGAGATCTAGCATTCAAAGCTGTATAGGCTGAAGTAAAAGGAAATGTCACAGAGTCCCACTTTCCCAGTAATCTACTTTTCAAATGTCAACTTACATGAAAAACAGATAAGACTAATGATTTTTACTTTGGTCTAAAGTGTTATCTGATATCTCTGTTCCTTGTCAGTTTGAATAAAAGGGATAATTTTTGCAAACGTTTACCAGCTGTCAACTAATACATTAGCAGAACTAAAATATGCTGGTTACATATCACTAAGAGCTACACATTTAAAAAACGAGCTCCAGATGTCTCAAGCATACATAAATGATTTTAGATAGATTCTCAGTTTGCTGTATAAGACCGAGTAAACTTGAAATTATGCACTCATTTTGTTTGCTAAAGCCATTAATATGTAACATTCCAAGCTAATTAAAGTGTTACTTACAGTAATTGCAGTTGGGATTAGCTGTGCCTTTGATTTTGCCCTTTTTATCAATCCTCAGATAAAACTGTGTTCGACAGAAAAGTTTCCTTATTCTTACATCTCCACCTTCCATGTAGTCATAACTTCTGGTGTGCCGCTCAGGACTGGAGGAACAGTTCACACTTGCAGCTAGTTGGTCTGGAGTCATGTCATTGCAAGCAAAAGACACACTCCCTGCTAGAAGGATACAATGAAAGTATAGTCTGTACAGCAGAGTTGGCAGGATCCATGTTTGCATCCATTTGCGCATTATAGTGCACTGCTCTGGGTTCTCATGAACAACATACTGCAATTTAAAGTACGAATCAGACGGATGCTGCTAGTTTGGGGTCTCAGCTTCTGCCTGGTCTCTGTGACCTTGGGTCTCTTTTTATTTGTGGCACTAGCAGTTTAGAATCTGTGTAAGCTGTCCTGAGAAAGTTTATGGTGTTGAGCCAGGGTTTCTTCAGAGAACTGATGCACTGTCAATTTCCACTATAAACAAATCAGTTTGCAGTGGTCTTGAATGTCTTGATCTTCCTCGCTATTGGAATCTTCCTTTTGTACAGAGAGTTTTGACGATAATAAAGCTGCAAGCAAAGTATCACTTAACTTTAACAAGCCATTACAGTCAGCTGTTACAAATAAATTACAACCATAGCAACAAGCTTGGAGGTGTATTCCAAAGTTTAAAAAAAAAAGTTCGAGTAGGTTGCCAGTTTCTAGTTTAAAAATGTAAAGCTAAAAAGTACAGTAGGTAGTTTGCTTTACCAATGACTGCTGTATGTTGCAGTTTCAGTGTTTAACTGTGTGATTAAAAAGTGTGATGTTTGTAGCATGGTGTGTGTTCCATGCTAGTACTCTACTGCTGATTTAACTACTCTGCTAAACTCTATTGCATAACCAATTCCCTAAGCTTCTGTACACTTGTCATCTTATATGCATTCATTCATTAGTAATCACAGCACATTTTATGTGGTGAACCAAATGTTTTCCATGGAACTTCCCATGTTTCCCACACAGAATTCTTGTAGCGATGTCTAGACCGGCTGGAAACATTCAGATCTAGCTCAATGTCAACTACACATGTTTAATCCGAGCCAACATAATTCAAAAAATTCTTATGGCAAAATACTTTTGTATAAATAACATAATAACAGACAATTTTGTATATAAAACTTACTTCTGTTTTTGTTGAAGACAAACTGTGCATAAAAGAAATCCATTGCTTTTTCCACTCACATCATCAGCTTGTGCGACGTTGTGGACTATTTCCCAGTCCAGGAAGATTTCAACAGAATCATAATTGTTTCCATAAATCAAGTGTTAACACGAGAGGGATTTTCTGGGCATCGTGAGCCTGTTGTTGTGCAGTTCTGTTCGATAAATGCCTTTCTCTGACCTCACTTGGAAGTAATTAGATCTTAGCCAGTCAGCTGTCAGTTGGATACACGAACAAAGAAAAAGTGAGGTTCCCTTTGTCAGATGTCCACAATGTCATCAGAGGGAGCTATGAACTCAGAGGGCTTTCTTATTTCCACATGATATCACGATTCTTTATTCTCTGCTCAGTAATTCAGATCTGCTCCAATCATGGTAAAAAAGTGTATCTGTTCCTCCAGATATATTCCCATCTGGGGAACTAACAAGATTCAATAATGAATCTATATAGAAATACAAGTCTTCCTTCATACACAGAGTGCTTTTGGGAAATATATATTTTCTCAACACTAAGGATTACAATATGTTGAAAAGCATAAAATTTAACTTCTGTTAAAACAATTAAAAATCTTCAATTGACCAATTAATGTTTGCCTTGCCACATTAATTTTGAAATGTCTTGCTCTGTCATGTGAAACAGAGGCTGAGAAAATTATACCACCTGGCTATTTCTTGTAACCAGCACTACGAAACTAGTTTGTATAATATATAATGACAAATTTCAGTGGAGAAGTTTTTCAAATTTGCAAGCTGATGAATTGTGGAAAATGTTTTGCTTACTTTTTCTGAGTTCAAAACCTTTATTGCAACATTTAAACCAGACCGCTCGGATTGATCCTGTAAATTGGGAGAAAGTTCTATAATTATTTTGAGTGACCACCAAGAATCTGAAATTTTGATAACAGAGACTACCTCCATGCTAACAGTAAGTTAAGGCATTCTTTTATGAATGTGAAGACCCATAACTCAAATGCTGCAGGCATAAATAAGTTATAGGCTTTCATACAAAGGAGGAATGCCTGGAACTATTCATTGCATTGAAATATTCTGTTCATTTGATGGATATATGGCTCCTGGTAAGATCAAAAGTATCTATAGATTACTTCTAAAACATGGCAAGTTACTCCTAATAAGTGTTATTTTATAAATGTGAAATGTATAAAATCACCAATCGTACTTATAGAATGAAGTCTTCTCTTCATTTTGTACATTTAATCTCATTAATACATTGTTTTTTAAAACAGACTAAATTATGAATAATTGGAAAAAGAGTGGCACACATATTGTGCCTAATAATGAAAGTACCTGTTTTATGTAGTTATGAAAAAATATAGGAGAGAGTTTCCAACAGAGTAGTGCAATGTTTTTATCTCCATTATATTTCATTACATGACGCATGCAAAACTTTCCCTATTAATTTATTTTCCTATTTCTCCCCCTGGGGACGAGCTTTGAACTGAGATGTTGACATGCACCAGCCCATAAACATCTCCAGGGATACCATCATGACCTACTAGAAAGTAGTACTGAGCAATGTGGTAAGCAACCCCTTTCCATCACATTTTACCTCCTTTCTTTGGACAACCCAACTCAGCAAATATGCCCTCTAGGGGAAATCTGAGTGTCATTTGTTTTTAGTTAGGACTGGGAATAAAATTCATGGCTCCTGATCGACCTTCTAACACTCTGGTGTTATAGTTTCAGAGACTCTTTGTTTAATTTCTAATATAGCACGTAGTTTTATTTCCTTTGACAGCTTCACACTCCACCCATTATTTTTCTTTTATGTGAACGTGGCACCTCCAAACCTCAGGTTGTAAATACCATATAACTATTGTTGTAATGACTCAAAAGATTTAACGTTTTATAATATTGAAATCTAATTGTAATTAACAGGAGGATTAAGTAGAAGGACAGTTAGCAATCTGTAACATAACCTTTATTATGAGCTGGCTTTGGATTCCCAAAACCTCTTGAAAGATTGTAAGTGCCCTTTAACCCATTATTAGTTTAGTAGTATAAATAGTTGAATATTGGACTACTGCTTAGGGGCTCAAGCTTTAATTCCAGCCATGACTGACGTTCATACTTAGCTACAGTCAATGTGACCATATAGGAAAATATAGGCATGATGCCAGATCCTTAACCACTTCATAGTGCATAGCATTTAAATTCTATTATGCTGTACCACAATAGTGCACAACAAGATTGAGTTCTGCCTTATTATTCAGAAGTATGTTTCTCTTGAGAATATGTCAAGCCCTGGCTTCAAAATCATCAGGAATTATGGACATTATTTTCCTGTTGCTGACAGGTTAGAACCCATATCTTCCTGTGGATTAAAACCACATATTATCCTAATGCGCCATAAATTTAGGGAATTTTAGAGGTTTGGGTGGATTGAAGTAATGATAAAGCTCACAATGAGTGAGGCAGCAACCTCCTTGTGACCAAGTCCAAGAAACACAGAAAGTCATGAATTAATGCGGCTCAAATCATCACAAAGGAGTGTAATTGGATTTTACGTATTGGCCTAAATTGTTCTTAGGGACTTAAATCTTTCATCGACACTGTTGTTACAGTCACAATCAAAGATTGTATTGGGAAAGTAGATGTATATTAAACAATAGGATGAAGGAATCTATTATCCTAAACTAAGATGAGAAGCCCTGCACCAGTGTTCGAAGCAGCCAACTAGGCAGTTTTCCAACTGATCATTACTCAAGAGGATTAAAGAAAGAGAAAGGGATCACTGCTCTAGTTAGAGAGGGAAGCATCAGTACCAGACATCGAGATGGTTCTGAATGCTGGACACAGTACAAATCGGCTCTGTTTAAGTTTAATGCTGAAGTATGCAATGTTTAAAATCACAATACTTAAATATTTCTGAAAAGGAGATGAAGCAATGTCTAATATCCTAGAGGCATCACTTAGCCTTTCACTTTTGTACTCTAAATGGCACCATCCATATGCAACAAAGATCACTTGCATCAGCAAATATGCAATTTTGAATATATTTGAGAAGTCTCTTTTCCTGTGAAATTGCCCTAAATTTCTCCTATACACCGGCAAATATCAAGGTCACCAATGGCTGATCTAGAGGAATTAAATAGGAAGAACCTTGATAACTGAAGATAGAAAGCAGATTTATTGTTTTTGTAACATCATTCCTATATGTGTTTAAGGATAATTCATTAACAAATTTGTTCAGTTGCTACTAACCAGATATGCCTTTTTTAGTTTATTGTAATGATTCAGAAATATCCTACATAGCTCTTTCTGTGCCATTTACGGTAAGGTATCGACTAAATTCAATTTAACAATACTTATGTATAGGACCCTACCAAATTCACGGCCATGAAAAATGCATCACGGACCGTGAGATCTCGGGCCTTGCATGAAAGCAGCCATTTTGCAAACGTCGCACGTTTTATTCATTTTGAGAAAAGCAGTCTCAAGTATTAGCAATAAGTAAGAATACCAGAATGAGCAAATCAAAAACGGTCACAACCATTACTGAAACACATCTAGTGAAAGAATTTAGAAGCCAAATTCTGCTTGCTGATGGTGGAATATTGCTTTGTACAAGCCTCAATGTTTCATTGGATCACACATGGCAGGCAACGGTTCAGCACCACTTAGAGTCCAAAAGCCATTACAGCAGAAAGAGAGCATCCGACACTGCACTGCTGGAAAAGAAACACACAAAAAACAAGCAATGATTTTGTCTCTTTTTCGGAAGTCAACAGAGAGCTCCGAAAATCGTCAGTTGGTTACAATGGAACTTGTGGATGCTTTTGCAAGCACAACATACCATTGGAAAAACTTGATCACCCAAAGCTGCAGGTATTCATTCAATGTAATGTGCAAAATGGTTGTTGCTTGCCAAGTGCAAATAAGCTATGACAGGACTACCTACTGAAGGTTTTTGCTAAACATTGTGAGGAGATGAAGTCTCAGATTATAACGCATGTTTGCAATTATTTGTGATGAGTCCACTGATAAGCAAGTCAACTATGTTCTGCATGTTTTGTTTGATTTTATGTCTGGTAAGGCCAAAGATGTACTGTCAGGAAAACTAACAACTGTGCTTGTTGTGGACAACAATCCACTTAGAAGCTGTTAACTACACCACAGTTTCCTAAGCGATAATCAAAACCGTTTCAAAATATGGTGCAGATTTAAACAAAGTGTCTGCTTTCATTTGTGAAAATGCAACTTACATGACAAAATCTTTCAAATCTGTGCTCCATGATGTAATGCCTAATGCTATCCATATTACATGTGAGGCACATATAATTTCTCTTGTCAGTGAGATGTGGAAACATGAGTTTGGTAAAGTTGACAAACTGGTCAGCTACATTAAAAAGATCTTCAAACATTGCCCTAGCCGCAAATTTTGATACAGGCAACGCATTGCAAATGCAGCTGAAATTGTTGAAATTGGGGAACAAAACATTGCCCTTCCTCCAGAGCCAGTAATTACACATTAAAATTATTGGTTTTGGGGAGTACAGAATCATGCAGCTCACCTGAAATACTACTCAGACTTCATCTCAGAAGAGCTCACACTGACACAAAAAATACAAGTTTTAGCAGACATTGTAAAGCTTCTAAATGATGCTCAGCTTAATGAGAAGGTTCAGTTTGTTGCCAAGAATGCTACACAACTGATGGATTTAATCACTTGGTTTGAATCTCGACATGTCATAATCTACAAAGCTTACAATAAAGTAATGCATGTACTGTTCTGGGCTGAAGCATGGTCAAATGAACAACACTCTACACTGAATTAAATGCCTATGCTCTTGCATGGCAAAGAAACTCAAACAATATTACTGCTACGGGGAAGAGTCAAGTGGTGAAGAAAAAGCAGCTCAGAGGTTTCAACAACCATCTGCAGTGTTCCTGAAAGCTGTGCATATCATTGACCCTACACAAATGCAACTGTTGATGGTGAATTTAAATTCATTTGATGCGATTCCTGGCTTTGACAAGAACTGGAAATTCCTGCTTATAAAAGCATTGCAAAAGAAGCAGATTGTACTTTGCCTATGCTGCAGTTTTGGAACTCTGTGAAATGCAGAATCTCCCACCTTGCAAGGTTGGCGTGGCACTGTCTGACAATTCCAACAAACAGAGACAGGGAATGAAGAAAGAGACAGTTGCAGGTTGCTCCATGCTCACATTCAACCACTGACTTCAGTGAGTAAAGAATGAACCTGTTTATAGTCAGCTTTTTACAATAGTTTTTGAGTATACAATAAATGCCATTTGAAACCAGAAACCCCCGCCCTTGTCTTTTTTTTGGTTCTAATTAGATCATTTTAATGGTTTGTTGCGACACCGATAAATTTACGATTTAAATACGTGAAATCGTGAAATTCATGATTCTTAAGATGTTGTGACCATGAAATTTGTAAAATTTGACCGTGAATTTTGTAGGGCCCTACTATGTATGAAAATATTTAGGCAAACATGACTAACATCCAGAACCTGTTTGGATAGACCTTTCTATCAATGTAAGCTAATTGACATTCATACCAATATATCTATATAATTTAACATTACCATCAGGACAATTTTTAATTGATTGCTCATTTCAATTCTTCCCTTTACCATTTTACATGCTCCTGTAAAATTTGATTCTCCTAGCTGCCCTTTTGTTCTCCTGTTCTTTATTTCCATCAAATGCCTTCCTTGTCTTATAGTGTCAGCCTTCTGTTTTGCATCCATCCCGCAAATTCTGTTATTGATTTAAGCTTTTTTATGCTGTTTTTTGGGTGTCACTGAACATATATAATCCTTCTGTGATGCATGCATGCTCAATTTTTCAAAACATTCACTGCTTTTCAGGTTGGTGTTTGTCTCTTAATAACATGACCAGTGCTTCCAGTCATATGCTTGAACATACAGAAGAGAAGTGCAACTAAGTTACAAGAACAATAGAACTGAGCTGAAGAACAAAGGGATAAAAAGGTAGAGGAGTTAATAAAAGTTGAAATTCTAATAACAAAGTTCAAAAAATAAAGGTGAAAGTAATGGCAAAAAAGAACACTAAGCAATACAGTATTGGAAATACAAAGCCAAAAGTCAGCAGAGTAGGAAACAAAAGAGGGAAAAGTATTAAGTAAGGGTCAAAAGTACTAGTCTGTGGAGACAAATGTAAGGCTATACTTAACATTGGGCCAGAAATTGTTGCAATGGCAGGTTTCATGGTAGATAAGATTAACTCATCTTTTCTGCTCACCATGACATTACACTATATTTACACTGCAAAATGCTGGACATCGATGGGATAATGGCACAGCAAAGCTAATTTCAAGTCTGCGACCTTATGAATGCCATGCTCAATTGCTTATCTCCTTAACCAATGAAAGAAAAGGATAGAGAAGAAACCAGAGTGAATGATGGAGAAGGAAATAAGGTGAATTACAGTCGAACAAAATATATAGAAACAGAAAGAGGAATAAAGAGTGGAATAAGTGAGAGGAAAAAATGGACAAAAGAAAAATGAGAAAAAAATTAAAAGAATAAGAAGAAGAGGACATTGTAACCCAGATGTGTTTGCGAATTGGTATTGTATTGGTCCTTGAGAAATTAATGAGCAAATGGCAGGGTGAAATGTACAAACGTTCTTGACCAATGAACTAAAGAACCAGCCACCATCTTTACCAGAAACAGTGGAATACCCAATGATTATGCCATTGCACTGCTTTCATAGGAATATAGAATTTCTCGATGATAAAAGACCAAGGTCCATCTTGTTTGCCTTATACCATTCCGTTAGATGGATGGAGTTATTGACTAATCATAGCAATCAATCTCTCTCAATTAGTCTACAACAGATCCAGGCATGAGGAACACTCCAGTGTTCAAGAGCTTTGGGGAAGCATAGTTCCAAAGTCACCTTTTTCTTCTCAAGCATGCTACCATATGTAATGTCTCAAATTGCTTAAAATGCTATATTTCAAAATGTTATTTTCTGGAAAAAAATTTATGTAATTACTTTTAAATGAGTGACTCTCCTTCTGAGTGTCGAAATAGATTTGTATCCTTAAACTTATTGTCTTGTGTTGCTAACAGGAGTGTGGATGGCAAGACTGGCACAAAATTACTGCCAAGACAGATAATTTTTTTTTTAATTCGTTTCATGGGATGTGGGCGTTGCTGGCCAGGCCAGCATTTATTGCCCATTCCTAATTGTCCATGAGAAGGAGGTGGTGAACTGCCTTCTTGAACTGCTGCAGTCCATGTGGGGTAGGTACACCCACAGTGCTATTAGGAAGGGAGTTCCAGGATTCTGACCCAGCGACAGTGTTTAAATGTTTAAAAAACTTCTAGGAACAATTCACTACCAGCTGAAGTGAAAATCTGCAGCTTCATTGTTTCCTTTCTGGGCCTCCTTAGCTTAAGTGTCATGTCAGCACGATAAATTCTGTCATAAAAGGGTCCGCTATGACATTAATTACCAACCCTAAATGGTTACAATGGGAATAATTCATCATAATGTAAAAATCGAGACCAATTTCACTATTGCCATTAAGTTTAATGAGAAGATTCATAACGAGAATGGACTTTTATTAGCTTTAGTGATGCAAATTTGTGGAGAATCAGTACCCATGGTATATCTCTTCTACTCTGTAAATACCTGTATTTTTTTACAAATTAATGAAGGTGAGCACTGTTAATGCAACATTCTAATGATGTGACTTCCCATCAATTTATGCCTATGACTTTCCTTTCAGTGTCAAGTAGTGTCAATTGCAGATCAACACGCATGCCAGCATAACTTTAGAGTCAAATCTCCAACTGATTCCAGAATACACTAAAGAAAAAAGGTTTGACAACTCCTTCAGGAATTTTTCTCAAGCTGTTTGGGTTCAGCATCTGATGGAGTATACCTCCAGTCCCTGTCTGTAGAGTCTGTCATCAGTGTTTGTCAACATTGATCTCTAAATGTTATCAGTTTTCTTCCTTCTCATTGATTTAATGACCTTTTCTTCCTCATTTGGTTTAGTATCTTCTTCTTCCTCATTGAGTTAATTTTCTGGATGTTTAAATTTGTTAAGTTTGTTTAAGTGGTGAATAAGACCTTTTCTACTGGTTCACAACTACAATTATCATGTTCAATGGTAGCTCCAAGTTCCATACGACTAACTTAGATGAGACGGTTAGATGAGCAGATATTTCAGAGATGTATGCATGTCACAAAAGTGCAAGGAAGAAGCTTTTAATCTTCATTTTTACAGCAGTGTTAAAATTCACCTATGATCCAGTATGTCATGAAGAATATTTGGGACTAGGAATGCAATTTTGAGATTCAACCTCTATGCTCCACTCAAAGCATTTCTAATGCAGGAGGGTAAGAATTCACTGTTTTTTTGGGGGGAAATGCATATCTTATTTTTAAAATTATTTTTAAAATTTTCATTAAATTTCAATAAAGTTTAAGAGAATATTAATGGTGTTTTTTTCATTCATGGGATGTGGGCATTGCTGGCAAGGTCAGCAATTTACTGTCCATCCCTAATTTCTCCATGTAAGTGGTGGTGAGTCACCTTCTTGACAACTGAATGGCTTGCTAGGCCAATTCAGGGGACAGTTAACAGTCAATCACATTGCTATGGCATGGATGGCAGATTTCCTTCTCTAAAGAACATTAGTGAACGAGATGGGTTTAGTATGACAATCCAGTATTGCATCATCACCATTACTGATACCAGCTTTTTATTCCAGATTTATTTAATTAACTGAATTTAAATTCCCCAGCTGTGGTGGTGGAATTTAACTAATGTTTCTGCATTACTAGTCCAGTAACATAACCACTATGCTATATGTGGGAACAGAAATTGCCGAACAGATGCTGCCAGACCTGCCGAGTATTTCT
The DNA here is from genome assembly GCF_036365525.1 of Heterodontus francisci. Lineage (NCBI taxonomy): Eukaryota > Metazoa > Chordata > Chondrichthyes > Heterodontiformes > Heterodontidae > Heterodontus > Heterodontus francisci. The sequence goes on along the minus strand of NC_090408.1, from coordinate 27,279,043 downwards.
GGCACTTTCTGATCTCATTTCAGAGTTCCAGCATCTACAGTATTTTGCTCTTTTGCTATATGTGGGACTTGGCAGCTTTAAGATAATATATTTGCCTTTTGAGAAATGTACTGTTGCAGTGGCCTAAAAGCAGTTCCCAAGAATGGACCTTCGTGGCTCTAAAGATTTGGAATCTGTACCTTTTCTGTACTCCTCTTGGAGAGAGGCAAAGCTGCTTGTCTAACAAATACTCCATAGTAGTGATCTATTTACTAGTTTTAATCGATCTTTCTACTAAGCCAGCAAATTCTTTTTGAAGTGCCAGCTATTAATGCACAAAGCGAAGGTTTACAGGCTAACAGAGCTGATATTTTGATTTGTAATTAAAAGATAATACAAAACACAAACGTTGTCAAATACAAAAGTATTATTTTATACCTGTATAATATGTTATAAATCTGATGTTTGTGCTAATTTCTTCTTTACAAAGCTTTATTTTTGGCTGTCACCTTTTCCTATTATTAAATTCTTTGCCCTCATATATAAAGCAAATTGCCTATGTAAACTTAGCATGTATAATTACACCCTCCTACCAATGGTAGCAGTATAGCTTCTCAGTTTTGTGTCTCCCAACATCTCAGCCTGTACTGCATATAAACTCCTAGGCTCCAATCAGCTCTACTCTCTTTCCAAAGTGCTGTGCATTTTTGTATCTAACGGTAAATAAGGGCCCAGATTTTGCAATTCAGTGGTGAAAGAACGGCGCCAATTGTTCATTGCACTTACACTTCCCTACAGGCTTTTGCACTGGAGCTTGCTGTGATTAGAAGGCCTCTTCAGCACAACGCCCTCTACATGGGATCTGGAACCTGTGTGAAAAGGGCAAGCAATTGTATCTCCTTAACCAATCAGTTTGAAAAATCCTTACGGAGGCGTGAGAGTCTGAACCTGAAAGTGTAAGTTAGAATAGTTAATTCAATGCCAAAGCTTGTACAGAAATGAAATAAAGAAAGGGAAAGAAAGATTAGATTAAGAAAGAGTGATAATATAGCTTATTGAATTTTAAATTTTTTATCAATAATCTGAACAATTGGATTCTTAGCTGGATTTTTAAATTGTCTTTTCTTTCTTTTAGATCTTCTGGTCAGTGTCATATATATTACTTTAAATATTAGTTTTTAAGTATGTCATGTGTTGGCATATCAAAGACTTCATAGGGAGAAATAGCTAAATTCTAAGTGATTAAAGTTTACAGTAGCAGAGGAATTTTAGAGCCTGAAGGCACAATGACCCCCTTGTGTGAGCAAACCCTATTAATTTTCCACAACCTCCTGTTTGTACGGTAAATTAGTTATTGACGAGCACAGAAACAGCAGAAATTATTTGCACATTTTAAAATGCTTCAATCAATAAAATTATTGTTCTGTAAGTGCACTGCTTGTTGTTCTAAAATACCTAAGCTCTGAATAAATCTGTTTAGCTCATTACAAAGTAGCACGCTACCTTACAACCACTAAAGTAACTAAAATACATGCTTTTGTGGTTGAATCTAAACTCTTGATGTAATAATTCCAATGCAAGATTCCATTGTAGTTTCCAAGTATACACAACAAGTGCATTTTCCTTGCCATTGGAGCATTAAGCATGTATCTTCCTCTATCTTTGAAATAATGTTGAATCTTGAAGTGACAGCTTAAACATTTAAGACCATGATACATAATTAGGCAAAAAATGAAAGCTGTAATTTGAACATTTAAAAGGAATTTTAAGCAGTTCTTTGCATTTGCTTTTCAGAACCTTATTGAGCTATTTTGAAGATTTATACACACAAACTGTAATTGGCTAAAATCTCTCTTATTTATCTGCATTTTAATTAAAATAACTGTAATCTGTCATGTTAGTTTGTTTAAATATATCATCCCTCCATCTGAAAAGTATCCCAGTCTGAAAAATATCTAACTGATAGGTTTAGTGACTTAATTTCACCGATGCAATAAATGGCATAGCCACTCAGTTCAATTATAATTTGCTTTGAAGATTTTTTCTTCTTTGGCCTCATTGTCTCGAGAGACAATGGGTAAGCGCCTGGAGGTGGTCAGTGGTTTGTGAAGCAGCGCCTGGAGTGGCTATAAAGGCCAATTCTAGAGTGACAGACCCTTTCACAGGTGCTGCAGATAAGATTGGTTGTCGGGGCTGTTACACAGTTGGCTCTCTCCTTGCGCTTCTGTCTTTTTTCCTGCCAACTGCTAAGTCTCTTCGACCCGCCATGCTTTAGCCCCGCCTTTATAGTTGCCCGCCAGCTCTGGCGATCGCTGGCAACTGACTCCAACGACTTGTGATCAATGTCACAGGACTTCATGTCGCGTTTGCAGATGTCTTTAAAGCGGAGACATGGACGGCCGGTGGGTCTGGTACCAGTGACGAGATCGCTGTACAATGTGTCCTTGGGGATCCTGCCATCTTCCATGCGGCTCACATGGCCAAGCTATCTCAGGCGCCGCTGGCTTAGTAGGGTGTATATGCTGGGGATGTTGGCTGCCTTGAGGACTTCTGTGTTGGAGATACGGTCCTGCCACCTGATGCCAAGGATTCTCCGGAGGCAGCGAAGATGGAATGAATTGAGACGTCGCTCTTGAAGATTTACTTTTTGGTAAATCCTGCAACAGGTGGATTATATCTCCTCCTAGATAGTGTGTTTCATTAAAAAATCCTAACTATCTTGTATAATATTTTTTACCTGCCTGGAGTACTATTAAAAATCAACTGTAGTTTTCACTATTCGTGCTATTTACTTATCAAAAACGAAGTCAAGCATGACATCTGTGGCAGGCTCTTTGTTAGTTGAAAAATATCTCTCTGCAAGAGCACTATAACTTTTTGGGCAAGAATAAAGCACTGTGTCCTAGACAGCTAAAATGTCTGTCATTAGCTTGTCTATTTGCTAGGCTTTTCATCTAAGTAAACAATTTAGATTCTTTTAATTGTAACCTGTCTAAACTCACCAGGGAGATAGATATTTGTGGGACCATTTTGGCACAGAACCTCAGACTGGTGCTTTGATGATATATTTCAATGATGAACTCAGTTCTTAAACCCTAAGTGACTGAACAAAGGTTGATTCAAACAGGAATATTATAAAATGTCTGTAAATTATCAATATCTCTTTATATTCCTAATTAAAAAACTAAGCCAAGTGTAGAATTTGGCATTTAATAATGTATTCTTACCAATGTAAACGGTTTGTATAGCCCTTTGATTTAAAACTGGATAAATTCCAAGGTCAAGGTATCAGACCTTATGCTTTAAAGAAGCTTGCAATTATTGGTATTCAGAGACCTATGCCACATTACTTGGTACACTGTATAATGTTAATGTATCAAGACATAAAAGTGAAAAATACTTTTAATGAAATTTTACTTATGTATTTTTATTCTCTGATAATTGCTAAGAATTACAAAATAATCCATTATATGTGCTTTACAATATTTAAAACTAAGACATTTATTTTCGTTATCCAATGTAGGTCACATTTTAAAGATAACATTCGCACAGTATGTCCTTTCCAGTGTCATATTAAGGTTTTAAATATCTTTTTGTTTGCGTTACCAAACTGTCAGGCATTTGATAAAACCCAGTAATAGGTCAAGGACATCATTTTCAATTATGAATAAATATAAATTATCTAATTAACATGATGAGGGATCTGCAGTGTTATTGAAATACAATACCTTGTAAAGCCCTGATGAACAGCTGTTATGCATTTAACATTAGCTACAGTCTTTTACTGCATTGAGAATTTAGGGTTTGGTGATTTACATGAAATAAAATATAATAAGCTGTCTCTGATCAGTTTGATCTAAATTAGCAGAAGCCAATCAACCCTAAATTAATTGCTAAAGCTCTACTTCTTCATCGAGAAGATGGCAAGGTACGAAAATAACTCAATTTCACCTTAAATTGCACAATTTTGCAATATGTTCAAACCGGTAATCCAGTTTGGCTCAGCAATCAATTTAGCTTAGATTTCTGTTCCTGATTTCCAAAAGCTCAAAAGTAGGATAAGGCATGCAAAAATTGGTGCTGCTTTTGTTGAAAGATGTATACATTTTATAAATACGAATTTGACTTGTTGGTGTCTCATCTCATTTTCTGGTTATTAAGTCAGGAAAAGGGAAATTTTCTCAATTTAAAGAGTTCAGATAAAGTTTAAAAATGGACTTACTGCAGATAATTTTAAGACTTTTTGGAAGTTAACTCACTGGAACTGAAGTCATAAATTGGAAATCATCAACTCAGTTTTGGAAGTGCTACTCTGCCCAAATTCCATTGTCTTAACTGTGTTCATCAGATGCAATCTTATTCTTGATAACACAGAAATTCTTTGTCTTGTTCTGTAATATGGTTTAGAGGAATCTGAGACTGACCTTAAATACCATGGAAGTCCTCACTTAAACTGAAAGAGGCAATATCTGGTTTGCCAGCTATAAGTTCTCCCCTGGCAGATAGTGGACTGTGAGAATGTTTGTACTAATTGGACCACGAAAGCAGTTCAACAGAAATGAAGAGGGCTACCAAATTAAATGATGAAAATGCAATTAGATGTTTATATGTTATATGTTTGAAGAGCATGCAAGTTTTCTATTTTAAACCGTGTGTGACTATTACCCCAACCTCTACACAGGTTTTTAAAGAATATGTGTAAGAAATTGACACAGCTAATTTATAATCATGAATATTGCTAGCGTCTTTGGAAAAAAATCATGACTATTGTAATTCTCATGCCAAAAGCAGGATTGCCAAACAGACCATTGGGACTCTGGGAAAAATAAATTAAACTGACTCTATTCATAATTTCAGGAATTATAAATACTGTCAATGCCAGATTTCCAGAAAAATACCCTGTAATTTCTTTTAAAGTCTTTTGCCATTTTAGATTAGCTATTGCAGGACAATACATATATATATTAAAGTATTTTGAGGTTGAGCTTCTTGAGTGTTGTTGGGAACTACACTAATTTAGGCAAGTGGAGAGTACTCCATGATCTTCCTGACTTGTGCTTGTAGATGATGGAAAGGATTTGGACAGTCAGGAGGTGAGTCGCTCGCTGCAGAATATCCAGCCTCTGACCTGTCACAGTATTTATGTGGCTCCTCAGTGGTAACCCCAGGATGTTGATGGTGGAAGATTTGACAATGGTATTGCTATTGAATGTCAAGGGGAGGTGATTAGACCCTCTCTTGTTGGACATTGCCTAGCATATGCCCCACGATGTCTGACCACGACCAACCAGCAATGTTAAATTATAGAATCATAGAATAATACAGCACAGAAGGAGGCCATTTGGCCCATCAAGTCTGTATTGCTGTCTTGAAGAGCATTCCAGTTAGTCCCACTCCTCTGCTGTTTCTCCATATCCCTGCAATTTTTTCTCCTTCAAGTACTTATCCAATTCCCTTTTGAAAGCTGCCATTGAATCTGTCACCTTATGAGGCAGATCATTCCAAATCCTAATCACTCATTGCAAAATTGTTTTCCCTCATTTTGTCTCTGGTTCTTTTGCCAATTACCTTAAATCTGTGTCCTCTAGTTATTGACCCTTCAGCCAAATTGAGAGCCGGCAACTTCCCAATGCTCAAGATGCCTGCCTGAAACATTTATTGGTGATTGTAGACTCAATAACACATCAGCAGCTAGATATCATAGATGATAGTTGTCAAAACTTCAACAAAATAATCTGCAAAGATTAATATACTCAATCTGTAGAACATGCTGTCCAAAAAAATTGACTCACAAATCTCATGTAAGGTGGATGTCTTAATCCTCATGCATAAGGCATCACGACTACATGGGGCAAGCTGGATTGACCAGCAGGGCTTTGCTTGTCTGACGTTTTCGTATTTTTGTATATATAGGGAGAAATATTCCATAGAGTTAATACTTTTTCACTAGAGGGCGATTTTCTCCCAATTGGAGAGGCAGATTTTAATTCCTTCTTTGAACAGCGTCTATCTGAAAGCTTGACATATGAATAGGCAAGACTGTTAGTACAAGACTTTGCACCTTCAGTAGTTGAAGCTGTTATTCATAGGACCTCTAGAAACCTTTCTACCAATAAAGCTTACAATGCTTAATGGAAGAAAGCTGTCCATGCTTTCAGGGTCAATTACAAGATCCTATTTCCTATGAGACCTTGTCAATTTTGGACTACCTACAACTCCAAAATCCCAGTTTAAGATAAGTTCCATATGTTTATGTGTGAGCGCAAGGACAGAGCAACACATTTTTTCTTATATTTTCAAATGAGAAAAAATGTGGTTCACAAAGCATCTTGGCAATCTTCTACCTTCCTTTGTCAGATAGCTTAGGGGAACATCTTAACAAAAAATTCATTAATTTCCTGTTTTATAAAGGATAAACCAGCAGTCATCTCTTGAGATCTGAGTTTAGCTATTCACATGCTTATGTTCCAATGCTGCAGTCACTGCATTCACCTGACCTAAAATTTCAAACTGCTGGTTTTGGTTTTAGCTTAGGGAAGTAGTGTACACAATGTTTTTTATTTAAGATTTATTACAGAGTGCTTCTATGATGTATGATGCTGACCACTGGCCTGAGTTTGATGAGTTCTAGTGTCCGTTTGTGTTCTGTAATTTGGAAAGCAGTTTTCAGTTTGCTTGCCTGCTCATGGAAGAGGTCACTTTGTTACCATACATTAACCAGGAAGAGAGCCCACAGCATCTATATTAGGATGGTCAATGTCAATGGGGAAATGTGAGGAGTGACGAGATGAGAAAAGATTGTAAACCCCAGTCTGCAGGTACTTTGTCAGGTCCACATAAGAGAACCTCCATTCCAGCAAACCACGTTTTTGTACATTTTAATTCTTTTTAATGTGCTTTGGTTCTTATTTCTGGTACTAGAGCTTGAATCAAAAGAGCAATATAGGTCAGAAATGATTCGGGTGATAATAGCAGTTAACTTTTCTCTGTCCACTATTTTAAAGCACGAAATTAACCCATTTATTTGAAATAGTTTTTTTTTAATTTGGTCTTGGGATGTGAACAAGGCTGTATTTATTACCAACCAATCTCTGGTTGCCCTGAGAAAGTAGAGTGTGCACCTTCTCCTTGAAACTCCTTAGTCCTTGTGATGATGATGTGCGTACAATGGTGATAAATTGGGAATTCCAGGATTCTGACCGCGTGATTTTGCAGGATGGACAATGCATGTTTAAGTCAGGATAGTATTTGACTTGAAGAGGAATTTGAAGATGATGAAGCCCCACAACATTGCTGCTCTTGTTTTCAATGGTAGGAGCAGCCTGTGCTAATGATTGCACAATGTTCAGCATCATTCACGACTCCTCAGATACTGAAATGTCCGCGTAGAAATGCAATATTGCCTGTGCAATATGCTGGGCTCAAGACAGACTTCATAGTTTGAAGATCTATGACCTAATGATACAATGCAAACTTTTTGAGATTCTGTAAACCGACCGTGGCCTGGAGTTTTATTTTATCCGTTCCTGGGTTGTGGGTGTCGCTGGCTAGGCCAGCAGTTATTGCTGAACCCTAATTGCCCTTGAGAAGGTGATGGTGAGCCGCCTTCTTGAACCACTTCAGTAAGGCGTTTGATAAGGTTCCCCATGGCAGGCTGATGGAGAAAGTGAAGGCGCTTGGGGTCCAAGGTGTACTAGCTAGATGGATAAAGAACTGGCTGGGCAACAGGAGACAGAGAGTAGCAGTAGAAGGGAGTTTCTCAAAATGGAGACGTGTGACCAGTGGTGTTCCACAGGGATCCGTGCTGGGACCACTGTTGTTTGTGATATACATTAATGATTTGGAGGAAAGTATAGGTGGACTGATTAGCAAATTTGCAGACGACACTAAGATTGGTGGAGTAGCAGATAGTGAAGGGGACTGTCAGAGAATACAGCAGAATATAGATAGATTGGAGAGTTGGGCAGAGAAATGGCAGATGGAGTTCAATCAGGGCAAATGCGAGGTGATGCATTTTGGAAGATCCAATTCAAGAGTGAACTATACAGTAAATGGAAAAGTCCTGGGGAAAATTGATGTCCAGAGAGATTTGGGTGTTCAGGTCCACTGTTCCCTGAAGGTGGCAACGCAGGTAAATAGAGTGGTCAAGAAGGCATACGGCATGCTTTCCTTCATCGGACGGGGCATTGAGTACAAGAGTTGGCAGGTCATGTTACAGTTGTATAGGACTTTGGTTCGGCCACATTTGGAATACTGCGTACAGTTCTGGTCGCCACATTATCAAAAGGATGTGGATGCTTTGGAGAGGGTGCAGAGGAGGTTCACCAGGATGTTGCCTGGTATGGAGGGCGCTAGCTATGAAGAGAGGTTGAGCAGATTAGGATTATTTTCATTAGAAAGACGGAGGTTGAGGGGGGACCTGATTGAGGTGTACAAAATCATGAGAGGTATAGACAGGGTGGATAGCAAGAGGCTTTTTCCCAGAGTGGGGGTTTCAATTACTAGAGGACACGAGTTCAAAGTGAAAGGGGAAAAGTTTAGGGGGGATATGCGTGGAAAGTTCTTTACGCAGAGGGTGGTGGGCACCTGGAACGCATTGCCAGCGGAGGTGGTAGATGCGGGCACGATGGAGTCTTTTAAGATGTATCTAGATAGATACATGAATGGGCAGGAAGAAAAGAGATACAGAACCTTAGAAAATAGGCGACATGTTTAGAGAGAGGATCTGGATCGGCGCAGGCTTGGAGGGCCGAAGGGCCTGTTCCTGTGCTGTAATTATCTTTGTTCTTTGTTCTTTGTTCACTGCAGACCATGTGGGGTAGATACATCCACAGTGCTGTTAGGAAGGGAGTTCCAGGATTTTGACCCAGCAACAGTGAAGGAGTGGCGATATAGTTCCAAGGGAACTTGCAGATGGTGGTGTTCCCATGCATCTGCTGCCCTTGTCCTTCTAGTTGGTAGAGGTTGCGGGTTTGGAAGGTGCTGTCTCAGGAGCCTTGGTGCATTGCTGCAGTGCATCTTGTAGATGGTACACACTGCTGCCACTGTGCGTCGGTGGTGGAGGGAATGAATGTTTGTGGATGGAGTGCCAATCAAGTGGGCTGCTTTGTCCTGGATGGTGTCAGGCTTCTTGAGTGTTGTTGGAGCTGCACCCATCCAGGCAAGTGGAGAGTATTCCATCACACTCCTGACTTGTGCCTTGTAGATGGTGGACAGGCTTTGGGAAGTCAGGAGGTGAATTACTCACCGCAGGATTCCAACCTCTGACCTGCTCTTGTAGCCACAGTATTTATGTGACTACTACAGTTCAGTTTCTGGTCAATGGTAACCCCCAGGATGTTGATAGTGGGGGAATTCAGTACTCGTAATGCCATTGAATGTCAAGGGGAGATGGTTAGATTCTCTCTTGTTGGATATGGTCATTGCCTGGCATTTGTGTGGCGCGAATGTAACTTGCCACTTATCAGCCCAAGGCTGGATATTGTCTGGGTCATGCTGCATTTCTACGCAGACTGCTTCAGTATCTGAGGGGTCGTGAATGATCCTGAACATTGTGCAATCATCAGCGAATATCCCCACTTCTGACCTTATGATTGAAGGAAGGTCATTGATGAAGCAGCTGAAGATGGTTGGGCCTAGGACACTACTCTGATGATCTCCTGCAGTGATGTCTTGGAGCTGAGATGATTGACCTCCAACAACCACAACCATCTTCCTTTGCTCTAGGTAAGACTCCAACCAGCAGAGAGTTTTCCCCCAATTCCCATTGACCCCAGTTTTACTAGGGCTCCTTGATGCCATTCCTGGTCAAATGCTGCCTTGATGTCAGGGGCAGTCACTCTCGGGCAGTCACTCTCACCTCACCTCTTGAGTTCAGCTCTTTTAACCATGTTTGAACCAAGGCTGTAATGAGTTCTGGAGCTGAGTGGCCCTGGCAGAACCCAAACTGAGCATGGGTGAGCAGGTTATTGCAAAGCAAGTGCCGTTTGATAGCACTGTCGACGACACCTTCCATCACTTTACTGATGATTGAGAGTCGACTGATGGGACGCTAATTGGCTGGGTTGGAATTGTCCTGCTTTTTGTGTACAGGGCATACCTGGGAAATTTTCCACATTGCCGGGTAGATGCTGGTATTGTAGCTGTACTGGAACAGCTTGGCTAATGGCGTGGCAAGTTCGGGAGCACAGATCTTCAGTACTATTGCCGGAATGATGTCAGGGCCCAAAGCCTCTGCAGTATCCAGTGCCTTCAGACATTTCTTGATATCACGCAGAGTGAATCTAATTGGCTGAAGACTGGCATCTGTGATGCTGGAGACTTCAGGAGGAGGCCAAGATGGATCATCAACTCGGCATTTATGGCTGAAGGTTGTTGCAAATGCTTCAGCCTTATCTTTTGCACTGATGTCCTGGGCTCCCCCCATCATTGAGGATGGGGATATTTGTGGAGCCACCTCCTCCAGTTAGTTATTTAATTGTCCACCACCATTCACGGCTGGATGTGGCAGGACTGCAGAGCTTAGAACTGATTCGTTGATTATGGGATCGCTTAGCTCTGTCTATTGTACGCTGCTTACACTGTTTGGCACGCAGATAGTCCTGGGTTGTAGCTTCACCAGGTTGACACCTCATTTTGAGGTGCTGCTCCTGGCACGCCCTCCTGCACTCTTCATTGAACCAGGGTTGGGTACCCCGGCTTGATGGTAATGGTAGAGTGGGGGATTTGCCGGGGTATGAGGTTACAGATTGTGGTTGAGTACAATTCTGCTGCTGCTGATGGCCCACAGCGCCTCATGGATGCCCAGTTTTGCATTGCTAGATCTGTTGAAATCTATCCCATTTAGCATGGCGGTAGTGGCACACAACACAATGGAGGGTATCCTCAATGTGAAGACGAGATTTTGTCTGTACAAGGACTGTGCAGTGGTCACTCCTACCAATACTGTCATGGACAGATGCATCTGTGGCAGGCAGATTGGTGAGGACGAGGTAAAGTATATTTTTTCCTCTGTTGGTTCCCTCACCACCTGCCGCATACCCAGTCTAGCAGCTATGTCCTTTAGGACTCGGTCAGTAGTGGTGCTATTGAGCCACTCTTGGTGATAGACATTGAAGTCCCCCACCCACATTCTGCACCCGTGCCACCCTCAGTGCTTCCTCCAAGTGCTGTTCAACATGGGGGAATACTGATACACCAGCAGCGCTATTTAAAGGGATCATCAACTACTTGCAGGTTAGTTGCTAGTTGATTTCTTCTGGCAGTTGTTTGAATTCTACAAGTCTCTGGTGCCTTCTATAGTTGTCTCAAGTTGCAAAAGTCTACAGGGAGTGGTGTGGCAGGTGCTGAACAATCTTTTGCTGATTTCAAGGCTTCTGCACAAACCAGTTGTTCCCAGATATGGGTGCACTAGTAGGCGTTCCCCTTGGGATATAGCATGAATTAGAGAATGTATAGAGGCCATACAGAGCAGAGCAAACTGCTGGAAGAGGAAGATGGAAAAGGAGGGAGAGAGGCATCTCAGCAGCCATATCCACCCAGGGTGTGCAAGAAACAAGTCACCTACCTGGAATTCAGTGAGGAACAATGTGTGAAATATCTTCAGTAGGGATATCCTCACTGATATCTGCCACTTGCTGCAGACACAACTGCAACTTCAGAGCATGGCAAGGACCGTGGTGATGAACTTTAATGCATCTGGCTCCATCCAGTCTGGAGCTGGAGTTATATGTAACCTCACGCAGTTTGCCGTCCACTGTTGTATAAGGGAGGCCACTGATGCTTTCTATTCGATGAAAGGCAGAGCAAGCATGTGGTTTTGCTAAGATTCCAGGCTTCCCCATGGTACAGGGTGTTATTGATTGCATGCTCATCACTTTGTGGACACTGTATGTCAACTCTGCCATGTACCAGAAGTGAAAAGGATTCCACTCCATTAGCATCCAGCTGGTGTGTAACCATAGGCAGCGAATCATGCAGGTCAATTCCCAGTATCCTGGCAGCAGTCATGATGCCTTCATTCTACAGCAGTCTGCTGCATTAGCAGCACTTGAGCCACCACGTAAACCAAAGATTGGCTACTGGATGATGAGGGCTATCCACTGACAACACGGCTGGTGACCCCGTTGTATAACTTACAAACGTATGCAACGTGCATGTATTGAAAACCAAGCTGCCACACAAAATGCGATAGAGCAGACTACTGGCCTGTTGAAATCCTGGTTCCACTGCCTGGATCACTCTGCAGTACTCGGCAGAGTGGGTGTCAGATTCGTGGTGGTCTGCTGCATGCTGCACAACCTCGCACTCATGAAGGGACAGTCCTTGCCATCAGTTATACAGTTCGCAACTGAAGGGATGGAGCTGGGGCATGAGGAGGAGGAGGAGGTAAAGGAAAAGGAAAAGGAAGAGAAGGGAGAAGAGGAAGAGGCAGGGAAGAGGCAACCTAGACAACCCCTTTCTGCCCTGGATGTCCGCGAAGATCCCATCCGAGTGTGATACTAGTAACTACAACCCCAATCCCCATTCACCAACAGTCCCACACCTTACCTTCCCTTCCCTCTGTCACTAACCAACACTGCATCCGCTGGCCACAATGCAAAAACAAAAGCCATCACTAAATAAACATTCAAAACCAAATTGATAAATCAAACCATTCCATATTTCATACAAAAGTCAACTAATCACCCTTGTGCATTTCCTTCGTACCTTTGCCTGTCCTAATGCTCTTACACAGTGCTTTCCCAGTGGCTGCAACTTGGCTGGTGGAAAGCTGCTGACTTTCAGTTGGGGAGTCTGCAGATGGCCTTGCAGGATGACCTTGAACAGCTCTGGGCCTAGAAGGCCCCATTATGGATTGTATTATCTTGATGTGGGCAGCAGCAGTTTGGGCTGGCTGGCTGACAGGCAATAGCAGGGCCACTGTTGGAGTGCCAGGAGTGGAAGGACGAATGCTGGTCTTCCTGACAGAGGACAGTAGGTTCTTGTTCTATGGAGTTACTGCGACTTCCTCCGGGGCAGCACCCCAGCAATCCTAGTAATCTATTGGAGGACAATTTGCTGGATTGCTATGACACCCTGCAAGTTCTTTGAACACTGAAACCCACAGCCATGATAGCAGCAGTCTGCATTGGCATGGCAGCAGGCTGACATTACACGAGAGCAATTTGAGCTTCCACTACAGCACTCAGACGTTGGTGGCTTTTGTTTGTGCTGCTTCGTCAGACCCTGCATCATGGTTGGGACCACAGTTGTGCAAATGGAGTTGACCACCACTTCCATGCTGGAAAGGATGGGTTCCAAGCTTTGCGCATAATCCTGTACCAATTTGGTGCTAGACTCCTCCCTGCTCCTTTTCAATGCAAGCTTTCTGACAGGATTCCCAATGCACCAAGTATTTCATTGTGCGCATCCACCAGCCTTCTTCTTCATGCTGCCCAGTGAAGTGCTCATCTGAGTCCTCCACAGTAGAACTAGTGTGCGATCTTACCTGCTGAAAAGCTGTCACCTGTGCTATCCTTGCCCCCTGCCCTGGCTGCAGGCCACATGTGCCCTGTATCTCTTCATGTGCCAATCCCTGCCACTTTGCTATCTTCTAAATTATGCACATCTCAGTATCTCAGCTGGTGGCTGCAAGTGTGAAACTGTGTATCTTCATCATCGTTGTGTTCTTGCTGTTTCTCCACTGTCTGGTCAAGTTATACTTCTTGGGTATCGGAAAGAGGAAGGTTGTGGTGTGGGGAGGAGTGGAATGCTCTTTCATCATATGCAGCTTGTAAATCAGAAGTGTGTGGGATGAGGGGGAGGTCAGATTTGAGAAACAGGATTAGGTGTGAGGATAGCATCATCTTTGATAGTTTCAGCCCCACCACTGACCGCCATCTCAGCAATGGAAGTCCCAGTAATAGTCAGCACCACCTGCTCCATGAGAGTTAGAACTCATAGGTGCAACTGTCACTCTCCACTTAGCTCCTGATGTCTCTGGTTATGTGCCACCTTGCCCTGCAAGGGAGAGTAAAGTGTGTTAGTGAGTATTATGCAATCTGTTTGGATGATGTGGCTGTTATGGTTGAATAGCTGGAAGTGTGTGCAAGATGTGGGTGTGAAGCTTGCAGCAATTCTAAGTGTATGAGGGTGTGGGGAGCCTTTGCGTTTTAGCTGTGAATCCTATTGGTAGAGATTGTTGGTAGCTGAATGATTGGGGTGTGGTGAATTGAGCTGTGACTGAGGCTAGTCATGCAGTTGGTAGGATATGGCATTTAAAGATGCATTCTCTGACCTTGACCACTTGGGGGAGATCATTGAACTTCTTGCAGCACAGCATCTGGGTCTTCAGGGCTTAACCCCTGGCATTGAGCTCCCACTGCTTTCTGAACATGTGTCTGGAGGGCCTGCTGGCTCCTTGCAGATACATGGCATCCCTCCTCCTCTCCACTTCCTCCATCAAGGCCTCCAATGCAGCGTCTGAAAACATTGGGTGCCCGCTCCCTCCCATGTTCTGCCAATATTCAATGTTTCCCAGGTCAGATTCACTTCCTGCATGATTGCCAGCATCTGCTCCTGCTATATTGCACCTCCCTTTGAGGTGCAGCCTAGCTTTAAGCCAACAACTCACAATATTGGCCCCACCTAATGCACCCAGCCAGTTAACAGTGTGGTTAGCATTGGCTGGACACTGAGTCATTCAAATAAGCAGGCAACACAAAGTTGGCCTGCTGTCTGCATTGCAAAGAATGGGCTGCACCCATTTTTGGGGCTATCCAATTTAGCTCCCATTTATATTTACACAGAAGAAATCAATTATAATCTACTCTAATTGTCCAGTTGTGAATGTGGGTTTACATTATTCACTTGTAACTAGAATGGAGTGATGGAATATTTTTATTTGCAATGGGGGTGACCCTGGCAAGGCATATTTAATGTCCATTACATTGCCCTGAGAAGTTGCTCATGGGGCTTCTTATTGACTGTTTATACAACAAAGTGTCTTGCTAATTCGCTTCTGAGGACATTACAGGACAACCACATAGTGTGGACAGGAGTCATATGTAGCCAAAACAGTTAGGCTTGGTACATTAGCTTCCCTGAAGGGCTTTAATGAATGTATTGGTGTTGTTTTGAATAAACTAAAAGCTTTCAAAGTCATTATTTCTTGTACTAGATGACAACTAGCCAGATTTATTGAAATTGATTTGGAATTTGACATTAACGCCTCTGGATTGCTAGTCCAGGTTCCATAACCACTACACAAGCATGCCCCATTAGGCGAGAAATTGGTCTTCGAGCCTCATCTAAATATTTGTGACAAACTGCTGGTGCCTGTCACCCCTTCACAGGCAACTGACCCAACTGGAGAAGTGAATTTCAATGCACCTGCCATGCCAGACCTTTAAAATGCAGGTTCAGATAATTGACCAGAAAGCAAACAATGTATAAACAAATATGTAAAACTAATTGTCAGTGTTCAAATACAAAGATAGTAGTGACACCACACCAAACTCCCCTCTCAATTCTACACACAGATGCACATAACCCATTGGGTAAATCCAGATGTACAACATGAATGAATAATACATCAATCCATCAATATAATTTGTTGTCTCTAGGGAGGGGAGTATTCTGCTCATAACTATCTGTAGAAAAATTGTTAATGTATGTACAAAGAACATATATTACAATATTGCTTGAAGTAACAAACAGCAATAATCTTCCCCTGGATCTTTTAGGGTTGTGTTCTTCTTAATCTTTCTTACCTTGTAAAAGGAAGATATTTTAAAACTGTAAATGCTTGCAGATGTTCGTTTCATCTTTTATCCCTGGTTATAACAACATGATAATGGTGGCAGAAGTGGCAGAGAAGTACAACTGTTATATGTATGTGATCCATCAAAGTTATAGAGCCAATTCGATTCACTCCACTTGATATCAAGAAATGGCTGAAGGCACTGGATATTGCAAAGTCTATAAACCTGGCCCTGACAACATTCCGGCAATAGTACCGAATACCTGCAGTCCAAAACTGGCCAGACCCCTAGTCAAGATATTCCAGTACAACTACAACACTGGCATCTACCTGACAATGTGGAAAATTGTCCAGATATGTCCTGCACACAAAAAGCAGGACAAATCCAACCCGGCCAATTACCGCCCATCAGTCTACTCCCAATCATCAGCAAAGTGATGGAAGGGGTCGTCGACAGTACTGTCAAGCCGCATTTACTCAGCGATGGTGGCGTAATGGTAATGTCACTGGACTGGTAGTCTGGAAGCCCAGGCTAATAACCCTGGGGACACTGGTTCAAATCCCACCACATCAGCTGGTGGAATTTAAATTCAATTAATTAATAAAAATCTGGAATTGAAAGCTAGTCTCAGTAATGGTGCCATGAAACTATCATCGATTATCTTAAAAACTCATCCGGTTCACTCATGTCCTTTTTGGGAAGGAAATCTGCCATCCTTACCTGGTCTGGCCTACATGTGACTCCAGACCCACAGCTCTATGGTTGACTCTTAACTGCCCTTGGAAATGGCCTAGCAAGAGACTCAGTTGTCAAGAGCAATTAGGGATGGGCAACAATTGCTGGCCTTACCAATGATGCCCACATCCCATGAGAGAATAAAAAAAATAATTGCTCACTGACACACAGTTTGTGTTTCGCCAGGGCCACTCAGCTCCTGACGTCATTACAGCCTTGGTCCAAACATGGACAAAAGAGCTGAACTCAAGAGGTGAGGTGAGGTGATGTGAGAGTGACTGTCCTCGATATCAAGGCAGCATTTACCCAAGGAGCCCTAGCAAAACTGGAGTCAATGGGAATCAGGGGGAAAACTCTCCATTGGATGGAGTCATACCTAGCACAAAGATGGTTGTGGTTGTTGGAAGTCAATCATCTCAGTCCTAGGACATCACTTGAGGAGTTCCTCAGGGTAGTGTCCCAGGCCCAACCATTTCAGCTGTTTCCCTCCATCATAAGGTTAGAGGTGGGGATGTTAGCTGATTGTGCAATGTTCAGCACCATTCGCGACTCCTCAGATTTTGAAGCATATGCAGCAAGACTTGGACAGCATTCAGCCTTGGGCTGATAAGTGGCAAGTTACATTCGGCCACACAAGTGCCAGGCAATGACCATCTCCAACAAGAGAGAATCTAACCATCTCCCATTGACATTCAATGGCATTACCATCACTGAATTGCCCACTATCAACATCCTGGGGTTACCATTGACCAGAAACTGAACCAGACCAGCCATATAAGTACTGTGGTTACAAGAGCTGGGAATTCTGCGGCGAGTAACTCATCTCCTGACTCCCCAAAGCCTGTCCTCCATTTGCAAGACACAAGTCAGGAGTGTGATGGAATACTTTCCACTTGCCTGGATGAGTGCAGCTCCAACAACACTCAAGAAGCTCAACACCATCCCGGACAAAGTAGCCCATTTGATTGACACCCTGTTCACCACCTTCAACGTTCACTCCCTCTACAAGATGCACTGCAGCAACTCACCAAGGCTCCTTCGACAGCACCTGCCAAACCCGCGACCTCTACCACCTAGAAGGACAAGGGCAGCAGACGCATGGGAACACCACCACCTGTAAGTTCCCCTCCAAGCCACACACCATCTTGACCTGGAACCTTATCGCCATTCCTTCACTATAGCTGGGTCAAAATCCTGGAATGCCCTTCCTAACAGCACTGTAGAGTGCCTACACCACATGGACTGCAGCGGTTCAAGAAGGCGGCTCATTGCTACCTTTTCAAGGGCAATTAGGAATGGACAATAAATGCTGCCCTAGCCAACGACGCTGACAAAAAAAATGACTTTGTTTTGCTTCAGGTGAATTATATGTCTAAAGGTTTAGATTAAAGCAAATCTCAGATGATGCTTTGAAGAGCAATATGTGCAGGTAGTACAGGTTTCTAATCAGCTTCTTTTCTTGGGGGTCTGGAAAGGGATGGGGGTTTCTCTTTAGAACTAGAACCTATAGAAAATTATATGTTATGTTTATTTTGGATTTTAAAATCTTGCTAACATTTTACTTCTTCAAAAAAAAAGAAATGTTTTAAAGGCTTCCAACTTTTAGATTAAACTGTTTTGTATATTCTAAATTATAAGTTAGTCTTGTATTATTGTTACTGACTCATTTACTTTTTGTCTGCCATTACAAACTAGAATATTGTTACACTGTAGTTCTTCAAATATCTTGGAGAACAGGTCTCACAAAAAAGGCCACTATGTTATTGTCATAATCCCATTGTTGATGAAGTTATGATTATCTTTTTTTATTGTCAGGCCTACAAAAAAATATGATTAAGTATTAGTTTAAAGACACTTGATTTATAAATATTACACAAGCTATGGGGAAAGATTTCCTCTGAATCTTAAGTGTAGGAAAATAGTAACCGACATGAGAATAGCCCGTTGAATCATAGTAAGTTTATGACATTGAATGAGGCCACTTGGCCCACCGTGTCTGCGCTTTCTGAAAAAAGCCACCTAGCCTAATCCCACTTTCCAGCATTTGGTCTGTAGCCCTGCAGATTATGGCACTTCAGGTGCACATCCAGGCACCTTTTAAATGAAATGAGGTTTTCTGCCTCTACCACCCTTTCAGGCAGTGAGTTCCAGATTCCCACCATCCTCTGGGTGAAAGAAACCTTCCTCATCTCTCCTCTAATCGTTCTACCACTTTAAATCTATGCCTCCTAGTCACAGACCTCTTTGCTAAGGTAAATGGGCCCTTTCCATCCACTCTATCCAGGTTCCTCACAATTTTGTATATTTCAATCAAATCTCCCCTCAGCCTCCTCTGTTCCAAGGAGAACAACCCCAGCCTATCCAATCTTTCCTCATCGCCGCAATTTTCCAGTTCTGGCAACATCCTTTTTACAGTTCTGGCAACATCCTCGTAAATCTCCTCTGTACCCTCTCTAGTGCAATTACATCCTTTCTGTAATGAGGTGACTAGAACTGCACACAGTACTTAAGTTGTGGCCTAACCAATGTTTTATATAGTTCCAGTATAACCTCCCTACTCTTATATTCTATGCCTTGGCTAATAAAGGAAAGGATTCCATATGCCTTCTTAACCACCTTATCGACCTGTCCTGCTACCTTCAGGGATCTGTGGACATTCACTCCAAGGTCCCTCAATTCCTCTACACATAGAGTCATAGAGTTGTACAGCACAGAACAGGCCCTTCGGCACATCGTGACCATGCCGGCCATCAAGCACCTATCTATTATAATCCCATTTTCCAGGACTTGGCCCATAGCCTTGTATGCATACCTGTCAGTATCCTCCCATTCATTGTGTATTCCTTTGCCTTGTTCGACCTCCCCAAAAGCATCACCTCACACTTCTCTAGGTTAAATTCCATTTGCTACTTTTCTGCCCATATGACAAGTCCATTGATAGCTTCCTGCAGTCTACAGCTATCCTCCTCTAAAAATGTAAGTTGTTGACTTTCTCATTCAAAACTGTAGGAAGAATGGCCCATTTTTCTGGT
This sequence comes from Heterodontus francisci, assembly GCF_036365525.1. NCBI lineage: Eukaryota > Metazoa > Chordata > Chondrichthyes > Heterodontiformes > Heterodontidae > Heterodontus > Heterodontus francisci. Next base: position 27,259,554 of record NC_090408.1, on the reverse strand, counting down.
CATGTTGAGTTCTTTTCCTTGCATTATTGACATAATTTACCCTCACTGATTTTATTTGTGAGAGGAAAGGATTTTTTAAAAATTAATTCTAACAGGTCATTTAATAATATACAAGAACATGTTCTGTTTGGATGACTGGTATGTAACTTCACAAGAGAGGCTGGATCAGTAATGTACAGACTAAGGGTATCAAAATTCTTCTGCAAACTAGTAAAGATTTTATAATTGCATTTCAGTCACTTCTCAACCATATCTTAGAACTGTAGTTGACTTAACTGCTGGACTCTGTCAAACAGCAAATTATATTCCAAATGATAAGGGCCTAGGAGGCTGTAGCTGTATGCTACATGTACTTCTCTGTGAGGGACATAAGATTTCTCCCTAGAGTGCAATTTTTCTCTGTGGCCATACTATCCTGAGGGGATCTGAGATAGTCTTGATGGAGAATTACACTTTTTGAGGGCCTGAATGGGCAGTGGGACCAGGCTATCCATAATTTGGTCTCAGAAGTATCCTTTGATGAAGTGAAGATCCTTGAGTCCAGTTACAAGCTCTTACTTGGTATTGTTATGGTCAAGATGAGGAGGGTTTGAAGGGCTTCCCTCTTTTCCCTCTCCTTGTTAGACCACAACAGGTTTAATTCATTCTTAAACTGGATGTACTGGCCAATTCAGTAGGTGTTTGATTACTTACTTGCTACGATCATAACAAGAACCAATTGGACAGGATTTCTTGAGTTAACAAAGAAAGAGTTTAACTTTATTGTACCTAAACCAAACTAATAAAATAATAAACACGCGCCAACTTTCACTCTTACACACACACAAATAGGTTACAGAGTGGGGAAAGGTAGATTGGTTGAGTTAGAGTCCATAAGAAAAGGAGTATACAGTCTGTGGCGGTTGATGATTCTGCTGGCTTCTAGCTGAATTTGGTGGTCCTGAGGCTTTTAGTTTGAAGAGGTAGATGACTGGTTCAGTGAGTCTCTTGGAGATAATGATGTGGATGATTTCCTTCAATGGGGTTTCTGATTGTAGCCAGAGTATGCAAAGGTGGTGAGTCAACAAGCAGGATTTGAAAGCTTTCAAGCTGGAATGCAGAGAGAGAGGGACCCCTACTTGGGGTCTGCTCATGTCAGAGACCAGTTGCTTCTCCTGCTGCAGAGAAACACCAGCTTAAAACCATGGGGAGGGGCTTGTCTCACGACAGTCACTCAGTGATTCAAACATAACAGTTGGTAGTATTTCTCTGCTTGCTGAGAGAAAAGGTAGTTTAGTTTAGTTTAGAGATACAGCACTGAAACAGGCCCTTCGGCCCACCGAGTCTGTGCCGACCATCAACCACCCATTTATACTAATCCTACACTAATCCCATATTCCTATCACATCCCCACCTGTCCCTATATTTCCCTACCACCTACCTATACTAGGGGCAATTTATAATGGCCAATTTACCTACCAACCTGCAAGTCTTTTGGCTTGTGGGAGGAAACCGGAGCACCCGGGGAAAACCCACGCAGACACAGGGAGAACTTGCAAACTCCACACAGGCAGTACCCAGAATTGAACCCGGGTCGCTGGAGCTGTGAGGCTGCGGTGCTAACCACTGCGCCACTGTGCCGCCCCTTTAAACTTTGTGGATCTTGGTTCTTGATGGAGACTGAGCAGACATTTTGTCTCTCTCCTCACAGTCCTTTGCAATGCAAGATACAGTGTGGCAAACTAGGTGATCATCTTAAGCCAAAAGGATGACTTTGCTGGAAGCTTGTCTTTTTAAAAATGTCTTTAAAAAAAATATAAATTCAGATCTCCAGTCAGTAGATTAAAGAAAATTATCATTCAACAAAACACATTGGCATAACAGTATAAACAGAACCAAAAAGAGAAATAACTATCCCAGAGTTTACACAAAAGTGTTGCACAAGTGCCACAGCACAAGACCTTTTGTACACCCAAAGTAGTTCTTTTCAGAAGCAGGAAAGTGCCTTCTCTTTGTGTTTCAAGTAACAGCTTAGTCCCACTGCCTTCTAAAGGTATAGTTCTCCATTAATGCCGCCCCATTATACTGAGTGCCCCATTGGGGTGGGTCCTCATGAATCATATGTAAGCTTTTGAGTGAGATGAAGGATACCTTATGATGAAGCAGCAATATTCATGCTAATATACCAATTCACTAATACATTGCAATAATGAAAGGTTTGTCTTTGTTGCACATCATTGGCTAGTAAGCAGTTCCTTGATTTTAATTTGAGCCTGAATTTAATTGATGTATATTTACAAACATACTAACAATGACACAACAGGAAAAGATCCTCTGGTCCATCCAGCCTGACCCATACAATTGTTGAAACCTTGTGCATCACAATATATACCCCACCCCCATCCAAAAACCATGTGATCTCCTGAGAGGAGTAAAACAAAACAGAAGATAACCCAGGCCGATTTGGGGGGAAGAATCTGGGATATTCCTCTTAGACCACCCTAGTCCAGGAGATCATACTGGCCTTGAATTCCCTGCATCCTTTTGTAAAAGGTGATCTCTGCCCCAACCAGAAACAGGTCCAGCTCTAGCTTGAAGGAATTCAGTGAATCTCCATCCACCACATGGGCCAGTAACCTGTCCCAGAGGTCCAGTATTAGCTGGGAAAAGAACCATCTCCTGACATCTAACATTTCAAGTTCACTTGAATACTTTTGAACAGCAAACGGCTACACATGTAACTGTATGCAAGATAAATGGCACATACTTTTTGGGACTGTTAATTCAGTCCAACCTCATAATAATATCTGGAGCGAGCTTGTATTGTTGACTGCTGGAGCACTGTCTCTTTGCACAAGGAAGTATGTGGTTGGAACTTCAATCAGAACTGGGCTGAGCTGGTTGGAGGTTGTAATGTCTCCTGAAAGAGGAGAGTGAAAATCAGATGGTCATTTCCTGCTGCCTCCTTTTGGTCAGCCAAGGTGGCTACCTGCCCACTGTCTTACCTGCAGAGGATAAATTACAATAAATAAATTGGAGTTAACTGTAGCCTATAAGAAAGAAAGGAATATTGCATTTATATAGCACCATTCAAAGTGCTTTGCAGTTGATGGAGCACTTTTGAAGTATAGTCACAATTGTAAGAAACAATTGCGTGCAATTTGTGCACAGCAAGCTGCCACAAACAGCAGTGTGATAATGACCAGACCATCTGCTCTTGGGTGTCAGTCAATTCTCTATTCATATTAGTGCTAGACTCACATTTGAGAAGTAGAAGTTAGACACGAGAACATGCTAAAGCAGCTAGTAATATGACAAGTTCAATGAAGCGGGACCCATTACTTTCCAGATCATTTTTTAATACTTGTCATATTTTACTGTGTAATATCAACTAGTATTGACTAAGACAATGCAATAACATTGAGTGGACTCCAAATTAATTTTCAAATGGATTCCGTGTGAAGCCAAGAGTGAGCTGGCATCTAATTAGAAATCTTTTGCACATGTTTTTTTTTTAAGTCTGTGGTTTTTTAGAAAAGGGGTCAACTTGCAAAATGTTCTGAAGCTTTTTTATGGCTTTATAATCATGTAAAAGACCAAAACTAGGAACCATGCCTATCAGAATTTAGCCTTGATCAGACATATTTAATCAGAACCAAGCCTTTAAATCCAAAAGCTTAGATCTAGCTCAGATTTAATAGGAATGGCAGAAAACAGATGTGACAACCCCTTGTAATCCAGAAATTTTGTGCAAATCACACTTTTTTCATAGAAGTGATGTAATATGCCATGTATGTTCATCTTACATATGGTGCCACTTCTTCTGTTGTTTTCTGACTTGCTTTTGAAATTAGATTTGGTGGGTTTTTCCATGATTTCTGTTGACCTCAATCTGAGTCAGTCTGCACGCCCATAATTAAGTAATAATGATGTATGTATAAACTGTCTGATCAAATTGAGGACAGGCTGCATGACTGAAGGACAAGACCAAGGGTTGATTCTATCAGTCTTCCAGTATATCCTTAATTCAGCAAGAATGTACACGTGAAGTACATTTTCTGATATTAAATTTCACAGTTCTTTTGAACTTAGCTGTTGTCTCCCTGTATGATTTAATATGCATCTGTAGCACACGCCAGGTTTGTTATTGCCCCGTCATTGTGCTAATGGAAATCGTTAAATAGTAAAGATATTCTTCAGACAGCCACAAAGTTGTTCAGGATGTGTGCTGCTCTAATTGGAGTTTGGTAGCTGAACATAACTGTAACTACAATCTAATTTTGAATCATCTTTGTTTCAAGAATGAGCTGCTTTTAAAAGTGCCATCTTAGTTACTCCTAGTTGCATTGCAACTGTGTTCCTTGTGATTAACCTCATAGGACATTTTCCTCTGAGTATCGGGTGTGGGAATTTTTTCCCATGTGTATCATGGCAAGTTTAGAAATTGTTGCTTGGTTCCTAAATTCTATATATTTGTATTTGCTTTTTACTGTTTTAGACTGGAAATCCATTAACAATAGGTTGTCAAGGGCAAAAATCTTAAAAGATCAAGAAATGGCAGCTGGAGCTACAAAATCCATTCCAAACATTTTTGTAATGGCAGAAAAGATTGTAGTTCCCTTAAAAAGTTAAAATGTTCTTAAATTTCCTCTATCCTCTTTTTCCTTTCTGGCCAAAACTTTCTAAATTACCACCTTCTGATAAATCATTTTCTTGGTTTTGTTTTATTAATACGTTTTTCTACTATCTTCCTTGCACATTGTTCCTGTCAAAGAAGATAGTATCAATTGAAAAGCATCTCTAGTGACACCAGCAATCCAACTGCTTGGTTAGCCTACCTCCAGACATACCTGAGTAGTATGGGAAGAAACCTCTCATCTTGCCAACTTTTCTTTCTACCCCTTGACAGGTTGGTCACCAAATGGCCTTGGTTATAATTATAATATTTTAACTTAAAATGGAAATATTATATATGCCATTGAGATTTGTTTGTCATATTAAAATAAAAATAATCACACCAGATATATGTGTAAGTACATTTCTGTAGTATTTATGATTGAAGTGTACTATGTCAACTAACGATGTAACAATGTAAGTTTAGGAATTCAAGAATTTAGGAAAAAGCAAGTTAACACTATCTAAATGATATTTTACATTTCTATCTACCAGGCTGCATAGCTGAAACTGTGTGAATTGAATAAATAGAAAATGACAAAGATCATTAGTGGAGTAATTTCTTAATTATGTGGAAATATTTTTTGTTGATGATGTGTATTCCAACAGCCTCCGGGTACTCTGAAGAAGATTTAGGAAATAACTTCCCAACAGCATTCTGTTGATCACTGCCAGACATTAACAGGCCACTTAAGATTATAAATGATAATATTTATTGAATCTAAGGGCCTTTGGAATTATCCTATTTTACAAAGTGTTCAAGGCAAATATATGTTCGATATACAAAGGTTGTGGAATCTTATGAACTTGGGAGAATACACTTACATACGAATTAGGAGCAGGAGTAGGCCATTCAGGAGGCCATCACCCCTTCTAAACCTTTAGCTAAATTTGGCTTTCCAGCACCCATATGCACTGGAAGGATGTCTGCATCCAGTGAATCTAAACATAACATCTAATACAGTGGAATCTGTTTCTATTCCTACTACATAATAGCAGAATCTACTTGCTTTTGTAAAATTACATTTTTGTTTTATCTGCATAATCTTCCTCCAACGTCAAGTGCAAGTTCTTTATAGATTATTTTGTCTTGAAGACAATCCACTTAGTCATCTGAGTCATCTTGTCTTTAGCCCCCTTTTTCCTGCCCCAATCTTTTTATTTTGTGTTTTTTTTTAGAGATACAGCACTGAAACAGGCCCTTCGGCCCACCGAGTCTGTGCCGACCAACAACCACCCATTTATACTAACCCTACAGTAATCCCATATGCCCTACCACCTACCTACACTAGGGGCAATTGATAACAGCCAATTAACCTATTGCCTGCAAGTCTTTGGCGGTGGGAGGAAACCGGAGCACCCGGAGGAAACCCACGCAGACACAGGGAGAACTTGCAAACTCCACACAGACAGTACCCAGAATTGAACCCGGGGTCCCTGGAGCTGTGAGGTTGCGGTGCTAACCACTGCGCCACTGTGCCGCCCTTTCTCCATATCTGTGTTCTGATCTTATTTTGTATCTATTCCTTAATTGCCCCAACCTCCAGCCTCATGCAGCTCATTTCCTTTGTGAGACCTCTCTCTTGAACACTTGATTCCCTCCTAACCCACTTCTTTACTACAAAATTATCTCTCTGGCCCAATGTTCCCTGGCATAGTGCATAGCTTTCTTTTCTCAGACTCCACTTCCTCACAGAGTGCTGTCATTATTCCTCTCTTCAAAAAGCATTACCTCTACCCCTCCAGCCTCCCTTTTCTTTCTAATATCTTCCAATTTGCTGTTATGCCTTTACTCTGTGCCTGCCTCTATCTATACTCTGTGTTTGAATCCCTTCAATCTGGTTTTCAAATATTAAAGGGAATGGGGAGTGAGCCAGTGGGATTAGAATAGGTGGCTCAAATGGAAAAAACATCGGCACAGACGATTCCTATGCCAAATGGTCTGTTTCTATGTTGTATCATTCTGACATTAGTGCACTATAGACATTATTGGAATACTAGGCTTATTGTGTCAATTTCAGAATTAAAATAGCATTCAGGATTTAATGTCTGGTGATCTGCAAATGAACACATGTAACAAGTCTTATAACAGAGTTAATTAGAATATTCTGAATCCCCAAATCATAAAATTTGCCCCAGCTTTAAGATGCAATTGTAGTATATTCATAGATATACTCAGAATATTACAATCAAATCTAAATCTGATGTCACAAGATTACAAACAAAACAACTCTTCTCAGGGATTAACCTAGAATCAGAGAATGGTTATAGCACAGAGGAGCTTATTCGGCCCATCGAGACAGTGCAAAAAAAAAACTGGATGCTATATTTCTCAGTGATGCATTGAGGAAAGTAGTTTGCCATTTCTTTCAGTCTCCTTGATGCCTGCTACCTCTCCTAATCAACCTTTCTGTCTCTCATTTAAGTCAGCCACTCAACTGCACACACAGATCTCTGTATTTTTATTACCCTTCACCTCTCTTCCCATGCATCCTGGTCATCATTAAATCAAATCTCTGTATAGGAAATTGTTTGTTTCCTGTTCTTGCTGTTGATGATCATGACTGTCCACCTTCTACTATTAAGAGCAGCTGTTAAGATTAGGAAAAATATTTCTTAATAGGTTCTCTTCCCAGATATGTACTCATTGAATGATTTTCACTTGTGGCCACCATACAAATTTATATTGCAGTACTTATTCTGTAAAATTAATTGAGAGTCTGGTGGAGAGATGCCAAGTGCCAAACCTGTGTGGGTGGTAGAAGATCTAAAATCTGTTTAGTAATTCTCTTTGGAGTAAACAGAATTAAAGCAAGAGAGACAGAACAGCAAAAAGATGTTGTAAACAGTTTGTGATTTCTGATTTTGTAGTTTTACAGAGGAAATAACTAATCTTTCAAATTAAGGAATCACTATAGGCACTGATCAACTTTTTCTGTTTTCTAGCTGGGTTGAATTTGGCCTTTGACCTTGCTGAGCTAATAAAAGATGCAAGAAATCCAAATATGAAAGATGCATCAACTCCAAAAACCACAGCTGCAGTTTATGCTAAGACAGAGGTACATTTATCAGAGATTTTTCTTTAAAAACATGAGGGCACTGAAAGTTTTGGGGCCAGCGAGGGATGTTCAGCAATGCAGTGGCAGTGGAGTAGCTGCACTCACCAATGTCCAAGTGAAAATCAAAAATAATGTGACTGACCAAATGCTGAATGAGCTTTAGGCCCCTCATTTACATATTCAAGTGGCCTTAAGCTTGTTTAAAGGCACCTAAAAAAACTGACCCTGCAAATTTAGCAGTGGCACCAATGCCTGTGCAGATTGGGTGCAGGCAATCCCACTGCTAAATTAGTCTGCATTTTAAAAAAACAGCAACATCACAGTCATATTGTGCCAATCAACTTTCATAGAAAACGGTATATTTAAATTCAAAAGTCCTGCTAACAGTGGCATAATGCAATAACAGTGTATTAGGACAAACATTTACATTGACAATTCTCGATAGATCACATATACATTTGCCATTACCTTCCTGACTTTGTATTCTATTGCTGTAGAAATGAATCACAGTACTTTGCACTCTTAATCACCTTATCAGCGTGTGTCTCTCCTGATATCAGCTGTAGAATAGTTAAGTTTCATCTGGGACTCAGTATTGCAAAGGATCAAGAAGTTTTTCATATATCAATAACAGGTAAAATAAAGCAACTGATTGTTAGGATCAATCTTGGGGACCATCTGCATGTTAATAGTCTTGTTTGGCCTCCTTATCTCGAGAGACAATGGGTAAGCGCCTGGAGGTGATCAGTGGTGTGTGGAGCAGCGCCTGGAGTGGCTATAAAGGCCAATTCTAGAGTGACAGGCTCTTCCACAGGTGCTGCAGAAAAATTTGTTTGTCTGGGCTGTTACACAGTTGGCTCTCTCCTTGCGCTTCTGTCTTTTTTCCTGCCAACTGCTAAGTCTCTTCAACTCGCCACACTTTAGCCCCGCCTTTATGGCTGCCCGCCAGCTCTGGCGAACGCTGGCAACTGACTCCCACGACTTGTGATCAATGTCACAGGACTTCATGTCGCGTTTGCAGACGTCTTTAAAGCGGAGACATGGACGTATATGTTAATAGTTAATGTTAATAGTATAGTAAATAATAGTCAACATAGCTTCCGAGTCCTGGATAATCAACCAGTGACTTTTTTGAGAAGTTGGCACATCAAGTGAACTGTGGTAATCCTACAATTTAGTGTATCTAGACCTGGTAAAGTTGCTGCATACATTCAAAACTGTGCGTAATCAAGGAAGATTTGATTCTGTATAGCGCCTGTCAGATCATCAAAATATCTGAAAGCACTTTGCATACAATGAATAATTCTTGAAAAAATAGATCATGTTTGACTAATCTAATTTAATTTTTTTTGTTGAAGTAATAGAAAAGATTTATGAATGGAATGCAATGGATGTTGCTTATATGGACAAGAAAGTGTTTGACAAAGTATCACATAAAAGGCTGGTTAACAAAATTGAGGCTCATGGAATATGAGGGTCAGTGTTAGCTTGGATAAAAAAATAGCTTAAAGCCAGAAAACAGTGCGTTGTGGTAAATGGTGATTTTTCAGACTGGAGAATGGTAAACAGCGGTGTTCCCCAAAAGGTCAGTGCTAGGACCACTGCTTTTTTTGATATGTATAAAAGACTTGGATATTGAAACAGAGTTAAATTTCAAAATATGCTGATGATACCAAATTTGGAGGTGTGGTAGACAGTGAGGATTATACCAATCGACTGCAACAGAACATAGACAGACCAGCAGAATGGGCAGAAGTGGCAGATAGAATTTAATGTAAAAAAGTGTGAAGTGATGCATTTTGGCAGAAGGGATAGGGAGAGGTGATATAGACTTAATGGCACAGTTCTAAAGTATGTGCAGGGACAGAGGGACCTGGGGGTTCATGTACATAGATCTTTAAAGGTGGCAGAACATAGTGAGAAAGTAGTTAGCAAAGCAATGCAATCTTGGGTTTCATAAATAGAGATATTGAGTACAAAAGCAGAGAAGTTATGCTGAACCTTTATAAAGCTCTGGTTGGGGCACAACTAGGGTACTGCGTCCAGTTCTGGTCACCACACTTTATGAACAATGGGAGGGTCCTTGAGAGGATGCAGAGGAGATTTACCAGAATGGTTCAGAGATGGTGGATTTTAGCTACAAGGTTAGGTTGGAGAAGCAGGGATTGTCTTCCCTGGAGCAAAGGAGGTTGAGGGGAGATTTCATAGAGGTGTACAAAATTATGACAGGTTTAGACAAGGTAGACAAAGAAAAGCTGTTCTCAACAACTCAATACAAGGACTAGGGGACACATAATTGTTTTGGGCAAGATATACATGTGGAATGTGAGAACTTTTTTGTGCAGCGAGCGGTAATGACCTGGAACTCGCTGCCTACGAGGGTGGTGGAAGTGAAGATGATAAATGATTTCAAAAGGAAATTGATGGGCGTTTGAGGGAAATAAACTTGCAGGGCTGTGGGGATAGAGCAGAGGAGTAGGACTTACTATATTGCTCCATGGATTCGATGGGCCAAATGGTCTCCTACTGTGCCATTATGACTCTATGCAGTGACAGCTGTTATATAGGTAAAACCCAGAAATGTTAAGAAACTGGCTGAAAAGGAGAAATGGGTGCATTTTGGAGGAATGGTACTAGAGTGGTGAGAAGTAGAATGGAGTACCTCAGTGATCAGTGCTGGGACTCCTACTATTTACAACAATAACTTGCAATTATATAGCTTCCTTAACATACACTCCCAAGGAGTTGCAATCAGACAAAAGTTGACACTGAGCCAAAGCAGGGGACATTAGGAGAGGTGGACAATTTCTTGGTTCAGAGATAGATTTCAAGCAGTGTCTTTAAGGAGGAAAGAGAGATGAAGAAATTTGGGAAGGGAATTCCAGAGCCTAGACAGCTATAGGCACAGCCACCAATGGGTGGGGATGGGGGTGGCAAAGGAAATAAAGATGCACAAGAGGCCAGAGTTTGAAGAATGCACAGATCTCGGAGGGTTGTACGACTAGAGATTACAGAGATAGGGAAGGACACTAGTAGTTATCTATCCAGTCTGTCGTTTTAAATAATGCCACTAGCACATAATAAAGATATTGTGGCTGCAACCAGGGTATTGTGCATGATTTGACTTTTGAGATGTCCTGACTGGAAGTCTTTCCTATTCATATAAGCCCCAGAGCTGCTTTTATGCGTCTAGATGGCTGTGGGATCTTCTGAATCTACCTGAACAGGCATTGGTTTAATATCTTGCCTGAAAGACAGAACAATGTTGCACTCTTTCAATACTGCATTGATGTATCAGTCTAAATTATGTGCTGAGTCCTGGAGTGTGGCTTGTATCCACAATCTTGACTCAAATGAGAGTGTTCCCACAGGGATAAGCAGTTAAAATTAATTGTTTTCACTTCATTTCAAAGTAGTCCTGAATTTTATTTTGAGAAGCATAGTAAGGTAGTGGGCAATATGTTGAAAGGGAGGAATGGTAGTTGAAAGACAATTGAATGTACAGGAGAGTATGATGTTCATACTTAGTAATATAGGATTGTTCAGGCAGGGGCCTAATTACAGATTTAGTTGAACGGCTTGTTCTGAATTAGTGATTGATGCACAATTCTTTCTGGCTGCACAGAGACCTCAACCTTACCTTTGTTTAGTGAACATTTACCAGGTGAATTCATAACTGTTTATTTACTGTGGTGTGGCATCAGCTTTTTTTTAGTGGGGGAGGAGGTATTCCTTTTTACTTTCTTTGCATTTTCACTCTTTCCTTGTATAACAGACCATTCCTCAGTCAAGGGGTCTAGCAGGAAATTAATTCCAAACCACTGCTAATGGTACACCAGAGTGTCAGGTGTGACTTTCCCTTCTGCTCTGGAGCTCCACTGACATCACAGCAAGTATGATTGTGAACTCAACTTAGAAAATTGTCAATGCAAATGCTTGTCCTACTACTTTGTTTGAAGGACTTACAATTATATAGCACCTTTCATGACTTCAGTATGTCCCAAAGCAGTTTACAATGAAGTACTTTTGAAGTGTAGTCATTATGCCACCATTAGCAGGACTTTTGAATTTTAATATACTTTTTTAATGAAAGATGATTGACACAGTATACATTGCTATTTTATAAGGGCAGTCTGATGGTACACTGTATCAGTGTACAAGTACATTGTAAGAAGAGAATATAGGACCTTAGCCATGCCCTCATTCTCAGTTGGAAAATGGTGAATTACAAGATCACAAGTTAGGTTCAGATGAGAGAGTCATTTTTGTCTCAGCTTTTCCGAATACTGAATTCCAAAGTAGCACTTTTCCATTATACCATCTAGCTTTTCCTTAATTGAGTCCAGTGTTCTGGCCTCCTGCTAAACTCTTCCAGTTATTAATCATTTTCTAGAATTAAAAAAATTGTTTTGATGTCTGTGCTAAGTTTTCCCTTTATCATCTTGAACATGTGCACTTTTGTCATGCTGCCCTGAATGTGTTATTACTTTATCCCTTTTAAGATCCCCTCTTGACACATCTCTTTCTGAGGTGAAGGGCCCCAGCTTATCAAGTCATTCTCAATAGCCTTTCATGCTGATGATATTTGGTCTTGGATAGTGCCCTTATGCCATGGGAACCAGAATTTACAGTACTTCAGCCTGATGCACAAGGACCTAAATGGGGATCTTGGCAACATTTTTTTAAAAGGGAAACTAGATAAGAATATGTACATAATTCACTTGTATGGTCACACATATATTTTGATTAACTATTTGAACTGAAAAAAATCATGGAATACCCAATTCGTTGAAGAGAAACAAAAAGTTCTGATTGGTATACTATGTTACATTTTTAATCAATTTGTAAAGTGAACTTTATCTTTTCACAGTCATGTTATGCTGGTCCAGGCCCTGAATTTCAGCATATACTTTTCAGACTTTCTGGTCGAAGCCCTTTGGTAGCTCACTTTCTCAATATGAAAAAGATAGTGGGTAGAAGTTTGGGCACTATGGGACCAAAACTGAAGCGCACTGAAATTTCCAAAGATCCATATCCTTTAATGGTCATTTTTTTTGTGCAGTGACACGTCAGTAAATTTTTCTAACAAAATATTATTTTGTACTCTATTCATGGCGGAATGATAAACTTTGCATATTAACAAAAATATTTGTGTTCCATACTATACAGCTGTAAATGTAGTGCATTTGAACTAAGCCTGACAGTCTCACTGGAAAACTAATCTTAATGAAATTATAACCATTTTCAACGCATGAAAAATTATCTTATGTCACTTGGGTCTGTTAAAGCAAGGACATTTAAAAGGTGAGAAACTAAAATATCTATGGCAATTTAGTACTTAAATATATATTGAGATACTTGAAGGACATAATATAGTGACTGCATATTTTTACAGTTTTCATAAATTGTGTAATAACAGTGGGTCCATAACTATTTCCATCAGGCACTGAGGTTAACAAGGGACAGGGAAGATAATAAAGGTCTTAGAAGTTGGTAAATTCCTGTCTTGTGGTGTGACTAATTTAACAACATAACTTCATTTGAGACTCTGACTTGAAACTGTAAAAGCAGAATCACTCACAAGGCACACAAAAAAAATCATCAGATTGAGGTTATTTCTCATAAATGTATTTAGAAATAACACTCTCTTTCAGTAATTTAAGTTTTTCCAGAGTAACTTTATATAATTTTCAACTAAATCTTTTATCACATTCAGAGATTTTCATATAAGTTTTAGTAACACCATTATGTAATATCTCATTAGAGGAAATGTCAAAAGTACAATGTAGTCATGTTGTCTTACACCAAATTACATCTGTTGTCCCCTGGTACAATGTGGGCATCATTATTTACATATTGAGCTAATGACATTCGGAACTAAATATCATCTTAATTGGGTCTATCCTTCCTAAATGTATAATTGCTTCCAGCAGGCAGGTTTGGCAGATAGTCATATCAATTTAAGATTTAGCTTTGTTTCCCCAAGGCAGTGTCTTCATTCAGATCATCTTTGTTGTTATCCTTATAGCCATCGCGTTCCTTTTGTATGGCAGAATACTCCCAGCAGATAGTTTACAACATGGATATCTGCTTCTCTTATTAGCTTGTTACATGAACTTTAACCCTAGCATAGCCATAATCTAAATTTTACAGTCCTAAATTCTATGCACTAGAGTGTTTTATTCCCCTGTAAGAGACCTCAAGACTACCCTTGAGGAGAGAGTGGTTTAGTGAAAAATAAACCGCTGAGTACTTCCATAAGTGAGTTACTAGGTCAAAGTTATCAAAACTTTCTCTTTTAATAAAAATTGTAGTTCTACATCCTGTGTTTGGCTTTTACTATCCTGTTTCATTTAAGTTGTAAACTTCTTCTGGCACTTTTCTTTTACAAATAAAATTTACTCATCTTTAAACATCTTTAAATGCAATAGCTAATCTTGGAGTTTAGTTTCATGTCCCATACAGTAAGGACAGCTATGCAGATTAAATGTGACTTTTAAGGGGATTGTTTGAAAGTAGTCTAGAAATTAATTTCAAAAAATGAATCACGTCACTGGTCCAGATTGCCATCTTTTTATAATTTATATATTTTAAGTTTGTAAATTGGTTTGTCTGTGGTGCTCCCTCCAGCAATATCTTTTAGATGTGCAGAAACATGAAGTATGAAGTAGCTTGTTGGCTGTGACTCTGTGGGGAGGATAGGCAAGCAGGGCATCCTTGGTTGAGTAACTTCATATTGTTGAAGCAGTATGTTGCTGCCTTCCATTGTTTAGGTTATGTAGGTCAGCACCCCCTCCCTTTCATGTGGGGCACATTGGTATCCTTAGGTGATCAGACTGAGTTGGTCTCCTGAATAGATTGTTTGCTAGCTCCAAATAGAGAATGTCCATCACCCATTCTGATTGGCTAAACAGTGTATGTGCTTTGTCATATCACCAGAACATGTCTTGCTGCCAACTGTGAGAGCTATGCTAACTGCAAAAAACACCACTCAATACCTCCAACTTGGTCCATGCATGCTAACCCGCATAGCAAGAGACTGGTTTTGGTCTCTTGACCTCCTGAATTGATGCCTAGCATGATATGATGCTGGAGTATAACTAAATTTTATGTAAAAGTGCATCATTTTAGCCACAGTTTGGGTGTATTCTATCTAATGAAATTGGATAGGTGGGTGTAACTTGAAATAGGCAAAATGGCCTCAACATCAGACACATTTTCAGGGCTAATTTCCAAGTTGCAACCAGGGAGGAAACTTGAGGCCATTTTCTCAGACTCTGGTGGCCATTGATTTTTTTTTGTTCCTTTGCCATACCAGAAATACTACAGAAACAGGAACTTCAAAAGGCCATTGACAAGTTGATGGAATGGGCGGACAAGAAGCAGATGAAGTTCAATGTGGAGATGTGTGAAGTAGTTCATTTTATAGATTTATAGAACAGCGCAACATGGAGGGACAATACAAAATAAAGGGTACAATTCTAAAGAGGGGTGCAGCAGCAGAGGGACCTAGGTATATATGTGCATAAGCCATTAAAAAGTGGCAGGACTGGTTGAAAGAATAGTTCATAAAGCATATAGTATCCTAGGCTTTACTAATAGGGGCACAAGAGCAAGGAGGTTATGCTAAACTTGTATAAAACACTGCATCAGCCTTAACTGGAATATTGCATCTAGTTCTGGGTGCTGCATTTAAGGAACGATGTGAAGGCGTTGTAGAGAGTGCAAAGAAAATTCACGATAATGGTTCCAGGGACAAGGAACTTCATTTACGAAGATAGGTTGGGACTGTTTTCCTTGGAGAAGGTTGAGAGGAGATTTGATAGAGGTATTCAAAACCATGAGAGGGCTAGACAGAGCAGATAGATAAAAACTATTCCCACTCGTGAAAGGATCAAGAACGAGAGGGCACAGATTTAAGGTTAATTGGCAAAAGAAGCAATGGCGACATGAGAAAAAAACCTTTTCACAGTGAGTGGTTAGGATCTGGAATGTACTGCCAGAGAGTGTGATGGAAGCAGGTTCAATCGAGACATTCAAAAGGGAATTAGATAATTATCTGAAAAGGAAGAATGTGCAGGGTTACGGGGAGAAGGCAGGAGAATGACACTAAGTGAATTGCTCACTCAGAGAGCCAGTGCTGACACAATGGACCAAATGGCCTCTTTCTGTGCTGTAATAATTCTGTGATTCATAAAAACCCATTTCTATATTCAATTTTGACATAAAAATTCAATGAGCATCCTGGGGAAAAAACCCAAAGTGGGGAGGTAACACCTTATAATACTGGACTGTGATACTGTATAATGAAATAGTGGCGATAGAAGATTACTAGCTATTGAAACTTTTTTTTTTATTTGTTCATGGGATATGGGCATCGCTGATTAAGCCAGCATTTATTGCCCACTATTAATTGCACTGGAGAAGGTGGTGGTGAGCTGCCTTCTTGAACTGCTGCAGTCCATGTGAGGTAGGTACACCCACAGTGCTATTAGGAAGGGAGTTTCAGGATTTTGACCCAGCGACAGTAAAGGAACAGCGATATAGTTCCAAGTCAGGATGGTTTGTGGCTTGGAGGGGAACTTGCAGGTGGCGGTATTCCCATGTAACTGCTGTCCTTGTCCTCCTAGCTGGTAGGTGCTGTCGAAGGAGTCTTGGTGCGTTGCTACAGTGCATCCTGTAGATGGTACCCACTGCTGCCACTGTGTGTCAGTGGTGAAGGGAGTGAATGTTTGTGGATGGGGTGCCAATCAAATGGGCTGCTTTGTCCTAATGGTGCGGAGCTTCTTGATTGTTGTTGTAGCTGCACCCATCCGGGCAAGTCGAGAGTATTCCATCACACTCCTGACTTGTCAGGAACCAATTTTAATCCTTTTACCTAACACTGGTATGGTATGAGCAAAAACCATTTTAGAGCCTACTACCTTCAATAAGACACTGAATTAAACTAAAATAAGCTACATGGAATCTAGATTACTTTATTAAAAACAAAAAGAATGTAAAATCCATGTATTTTACATGGATAATGCAACAATGTTGAGAAATACTAACAAAACATGTTTAAAAAAGTCTTTACATTAAAAAATCTATTTCTAGAAGAATACTACGAACAGAGTATTTCTATGAAAAATGAATCTTCCATTCCAAAAACTATTGGTAGAAGTGAAAGTGGCTCAGTGTGATAATGGAGATTTGTACTAAGGTAGTACATAATTCAGTCAGTTTTAACATAATTATGGAAAAGGACAGAGATAGAACAGGAGTTGGAGTTCTCAATTGGGGCAAGGCCAATTTTATTAAACTGAGGAGTGATTTAGCGGAAGTGGACTGGAAACAGCTACTTGAAGGTAAATCAGGGTCAGGAAAGTGGTAGACATTCAAAGGGGAGATTCAAGTGGTTCAGGGTAAACATGTTCCCACAAAGAAAAAGGGTGAGGCGGCCAAATCTAGAGCTCCATGGATGTCAAGGAGCCTACAGGGTAAGATAAGGCAGAAAAGGAAAGCTTACGTCCGACACCGAGAACTCAATGCTGCAGAAAGCCGAGAGGAGTATAGAAAGTGGAAAGTGGAGGGGTGAAATCAAAAAGGAAATTAGGAAAGCAAAGAGAGTATATGAAAGAATATTGGAAAGCAAAATCAAGATGAACCCAAAGATATACATTAAGAGTAAGAGGATAACTAAGGAGAGAGTAGGGCCCAAAAAAGACCAAAAAGATAACCTATGTGTAGGAGCGGAAGATATTGGTATAGTTCTTAATGAATGCTTTGCGTCTATTTTCATAAAAGAGGGGGACGATGCAGCTATTGTAGTTAAGGAGGAAGAATGTGAAGTATTGGATGTGATAAACATAGGGAGAAAGGAAGTATTAATGGGATTAGCATCCTTGAAAGTTGATAAATCACCAGGGCCAAATTAAATGTATCCTATGCTGTTAAAAGAAGCAAGAGAGGAAATAGCAGAGGGTCTGACCATCATTTTCCAGTCCTCACAATACAGGTGTGGTGCCGGAGGATTGGAGAATTGCTAACGTTGTACCTCTGTTTAAAAAGGAAGTGAAGGATAGACCGAATAATTACAGACTAACCTCAGTAGTGGGCAAATTATTGGAATCTATTCTGAGAGACAGGATAAACTGGCTAATCAAGGATAGTCAGCAAGGATTTGTGAAGGGAAGATCTTGTTTGACCAACTTGATCGAATTTTTTGAAGTAACAAGGAAGATAGATAAGTTGATGTGGTCTACATGGATTTTAGCAAGGCTTTTGACAAGGTCCCACATGGCAGACTGGTTAAAAAAAAATTCCATGGGATCCAGGGAAATGCAGCAACGTAGATACAAAATTGGCTCAGTGGCGGGAAACAAAGGGTAATTGTTGATGGCTGTTTTAGCAACTGGATGGCTGTTTCCAGTGGCGTTCCGCAGGGCTCAGTACTGGGTCCCCTGCTTTTTGTGGTGTACATTAACGATTTGGACGTAAATGTAGGGGACATGATCAAGAAGTTTGCGGACGACACAAAAATTGGCCATGTGGTAGAAAGCAAGGAGGACAGCTGTAGGCTGCAGGAAGATATTGATGGTCTGGTCAGATGGGCAGAGAAGTGGCAAATGGAATTCAACTTGGAGAAGTGTGAGGTGATACATTTGGGGAGGTCAAACAAGGCAAAGGAATACACAATTAATGAAAAAATACTGAAGTGTAGAGGGAGTAAGGGACCTTGGAGTGAGTGTACACAGATCCCTGAAGGTAGCAGGACAGGTTGATAAGGTGGTTAAGAGGGTATATAGAATCCTTTCTTTTATTAGCCGAGGTATAGAATATAAGAGCAGGGAGGTTATGCTGGAACTGTATAACTCATTAGTTAGGCCACAACATGAGTACTGTGTGCAGTTCTGGTCACCTCATTACAGAAAGGATGTAATTGCACTAGAGAGGGTACAGAGGAGATTTATGAGGATGTTGCCAGGACTGGAAAAATGCAGCTATGAGGAAAGATTGGATAGGCTGGGGTTGTTCTCCTTGGAACAGAGAAGGCTGAGGGGAGATCTGATTGAAATGTGCAAAATTTTGAGGGGCCTGGATAGAGTGGAGGTGAAGGGTCTATTCACCTTAGCAGAGAGCTCAGTGACAAGGGGGCATAGATTTAAAGTGATTGGGTAGAAAAATTAGAGGGGAGATGAGGAAAAACTTTTTCACCGAGAGGGTGGTGATGGTCTGAAACTCACTGCCTGAAAGGGTAGTTGAGGCAGAATCCCTCAACTCATTCAAAAGGAGTCTGGATAGGCACCACAAGTGCTGTAATCTGCAGGGCTACGGACCAAATGCTGGAAGGCGGGATTAGAATAAGTGGATCATTTTTCAGCTGGCACAGACATGATGGGCCAAGTGGCCTCTTTCTGTGCCTTAAACTTTCTATGATGATTCTAAGGCAGTTCACAGTTCAGAAGTTCAGTAACCAAATTAGAATGTTAAAAAAAACTTCATTATTGTAAGTAAATATTCAGCAGTAATCTTGTTGCCATATTAATTTGTCCTAAAGTTAAAGAATATCCATTTTGCTTTACCTTTCCATCAACCTGAACCATTAATTCACAATTTGCTGGGTGGGCTAACATGGTGGTATCAACCTGCTAGAAAGCAGTATGTAGCCAAATGCAAGCCTGCAGCACAAGAGTCTAATTTGGGTCTGGATTTTAAGTTTTGAATTAATTTGCTGGTGATTAAACTTTCAATGCTAAGCCTTGACCTTTAACAAAGCCTACTGTTGTGTTCACTCTGTCCCAGGAGCTTCAAAATTATCTTGAGTTGCACAAAACTGATTTGGTCCCCATTTAAAAAAAAATTCTAATGTTGTTTTTGGCTCAGTTTTCTTAACTTGTCCTCTATCTTTAAGCATGTAATTGCAAGATTAATGAGAAAACAATAATGAGGCAATTACCATCTTAGGACACTAAATAGTCCTAAAGTAGTTATCGTTTTAACTTTAACTGAAACCAATGCACGCCACTCGCTCCAACCTACCAAGATGTTATCAAAGAAACTCAGAAGTTCAGCGAAGAGCGCCACCAGAAAAATATCGAGTAAGTTAAAAGTCTCCACTTGCTTTGGTATTAGGTCACACTGTCACTTGTACTGATACTTATTTTAAAACATACTTAAGCAAAGTTTTTAATTTCAGAGTCAAATTTACATCTATATTATACTGTTGTGCTAACAATGCACACATAACAATAACAAGGCGGCACAGTGGTTAGCACCGCAGCCTCACAGCTCCAGGGACCTGGGTTCAATTCTGGGTACTGCCTGTGTGGAGTTTGCAAGTTCTCCCTGTGACCGCGTGGGTTTCTGCCGGGTGCTCCGGTTTCCCCCCACAGCCAAAGACTTGCAGGTGATAGGTAAATTGGCCATTGTAAATTGCCCCTACTGTAGGCAGGTGGTAGTAAATATGGGGTTAGTATAAATTGGTGGTTGTTGGTTGGCACAGACTCGGTGGGCCGAAGGGCCTGTTTCAGTGCTGTATCTCGAAATAAATAATATGCAATCAATGCAGTTGTGCATATAGAAGTGATTGCTAAATAATTCTCACTTTTTTCTTTTTTCTTTTCCCGTGCCCTTTAGTTTACATAAGCAAACCCAAAGGGCAATTGCAAAAATAAGGTGGGACCAGATCCAGTTTAACAAAAAAATTGACAGGTTTGTAATACTTTTGTACAAAATGCTATTGTGAGCATGAGATTTTTATATTGCCTGAAGTAATGATATGGCAATTACTGACTGTTACCAAAACTATGACACTGATTTTGTGAACATATTAACAGTGAGATAAGAGAAATGCTACTGATGTAGCCTCCAGGTTTTGTCAGTACAACATTTGGAATACCGTATTCACATTAAAAACTATGTCATGTTATACTGTGACCAGTGCTGTTCCTTTTTAAATATGATGACTGCAAAGGCACAATAACAGTAAGTGAAATACAGTACAGAAATTTATGGTTGATAGCATATAGGGGCAAAAGCCCTGGAATTTTTAAAGAAACAAGTAGATTCTGTGTATGTTCACTAGATCATAAGATAATTATGTACTTGCGGATATCCATCTTAAATTTGCCTTTTTTGAGTTTAAATCTGTGTCCCTTTTAATGTTTTTTTATACTGATTACTATCCTATATATCTCTAAAATCACATCTCAAATACCTCCTTTCAAAGCTGAGGCAGGGATGAGGAAAGTTTGGTTGATATTGCCTGTCCAGACTTTACAAAGCCTTTGATAAGGTAGCTCACACTAGATTACTTCACTAGATAGAATATTGTGGTCTCTGTAAGAATCTGATATATTGGAATAGGAATTGGCTCCAATCTCATGACCAAAAAGTTGTAATTAATGGATATGGTTCAGCCCAGCCAGGAGGCACGTTACTAATAGCGTACCCCCCCCCCCCCCCACACCCCCCCAGGGATCGGTCATAGGACTGCTACTGTTCACTGTCTTTATTGTGACCTGGTCAGTGGTGCTGAGGATATGGTCAGTAAGGTTGGAGATGATATCAAAATCTGTGCAAGGACTAATATAGTAGATGAGCACAATCAAATGCAAAAAGATTTAAATGTTCTTGGGGAGTGGATCTCACAATGGCAAATGACATTTAATTTGGATAAATGTACTGCCATGCTTGTTGGTAGGCGAACACAGAATAAACTTATCATTTGCAGGCAACAATGCTGAAAAAGGTTGAGAGAGAAAAAGATCTTGTTGTTATGGTACAAAGATCATTGTAAGAAGCTGTAGCTAAGGCTAACAGATTTTAGGTTGTATTAACAGAACTATTCAGTATAAATCAACGAGTACCATTTGTGACTATACAGATTGCTGGTCAGACTCTATCGGAAGTACTGTGCCCAGTTTTGCTCACTCATATGGTGGGTGATAGCATAGCGTTGGAAAAGGTCTAGAGGAGAGCTAGAAGAATGATTCCTGGCTCTGAGAACCTCAGCTACTTAGACAGAGTGAAGGACCTTGGTATATTTACTTTCTTTCTTCTTTTCTTTTGGGCCTCCTTATCTCGAGAGACAATGGATACGCACCTGGAGGTGGTCAGTGGTCTGTGAAGCAGCGCCTGGAGTGGCTATAAAGGCCAATTCTGGAGTGACAGGCTCTTCCACAGGTGCTGCAGAGAAATTTGTTTGTCGGGGCTGTTGCACAGTTGGCTCTCCCCTTGCGCCTCTGTCTTTTTTCCTGCCAACTACTAAGTCTCTTCGACTCGCCACTATTTAGCCCTGTCTTTATGGCTGCCCGCCAGCTCTGGCGAATGCTGGCAACTGACTCCCACGACTTGTGATCAATGTCACACGATTTCATGTCGCGTTTGCAGACGTCTTTATAGCGGAGACATGGACGGCCGGTGGGTCTGATACCAGTGGCGAGCTCGCTGTACAATGTGTCTTTGGGGATCCTGCCAGCTTCCATGCGGCTCACATGGCCAAGCCATCTCAAGCGCCGCTGACTCAGTAGTGTGTATAAGCTGGGGGTGTTGGCCGCTTCAAGGACTTCTGTGTTGGAGATATAGTCCTGCCACATGATGCCAAGTATTCTCCGAAGGCAGTGAAGATGGAATGAATTGAGACGTCGCTCTTGGCTGGCATACGGTGTCCAGGCCTCGCTGCCGTAGAGCAAGGTACTGAGGACACAGGCCTGATACACTCGGACTTTTGTGTTCCGTGTCAGTGCGCCATTTTCCCACACTCTCTTGGCCAGTCTGGACATAGCAGTGGAAGCCTTACCCATGCGCTTGTTGATTTCTGCATCTAGAGACAGGTTACTGGTGATAGTTGAGCCTAGGTAGGTGAACTCTTGAACCACTTCCAGAGCGTGGTCGCCAATATTGATGGATGGAGCATTTCTGACGTCCTGCCCCACGATGTTCGTTTTCTTGAGGCTGATGGTTAGGCCAAATTCATTGCAGGCAGCCGCAAACCTGTCGATGAGACTCTGCAGGCACTCTTCAGTGTGAGATGTTAAAGCAGCATCGTCAGCAAAGAGGAGTTCTCTGATGAGGACTTTCCGTACTTTGGACTTCGCTCTTAGACGGGAAAGGTTACAGCAGCCATATTTGCCTCTTCACAACGTCCATGCATTAATGCTCAATAGGTGTTCTTTACAGTACTGGCTTGCAAAATGCTGCCAGCACAACAAGAGTATGACTAAAAACTCTGATGTTGGTGTTCTGCAAGCACTGGCCTTGCATCAAACATGTAATTTAAAAACTGCATAAAGGTTAGAATTCTGGAGAGAATGCAATTAGCATCCCTAGGTTAGGAAACAGAAAAATTGTTATAGCAAAAAAAGTAGGTGAACACTATTCAGTAACTTCCATTGAAAGGTGCAGGTTGAGTGAATGTTGGGTGAGGATAGATTATGGCTTGCTGTGATGCCATCCATAGTTGAATATCCTCTCACCCTCTAGACTCGAATATGAAAATTGTCTTATTGGTACCACTTAGTTTGTCAGTACCTATGGAACCATACTGCAGCATAAATCAGCACCTTTAAGAGCAGCGTCGAGAAAATGAAATCTGAGAAATTTCTACCTTTAAAATAGTTGTATAAAAAATGCGTTACAGTCTTAAAGTTAGAAGTGTCAATTCATTATTCAATTCAAGTTCTTTTCCCCTCAACGGAAGAAACTAACCTTTTTTTGTCTACATCACATAAGGCTGAAAAACAAGCTCTCCAGTGGCACAGCATATGACACTGAGTTAATCCCCAGCGAGTTGGTAAGTTTGTATCATATGATAGTTTGAATTGAATGAATTGAACTCCTCCATTGATGGATGCTATTTATGATTACTATTCATTCTATGAAACTGATATATTTAGCACCATTCTGTAATTATGTTTCTTAACTTTAAAAAAAATCATGTGTTTGATGCATTAGGGTTTACTTTTGTTTAATCTCTATAGGACTAGGAAATTCAAGTTACAAAATTCTCAATCAGCAATATAGATGGTAAACTCAATACATTGCATAACTTTCAAAATTTTATTACAAAATGAGTTACTGTTATGGAATGTTTAAAAATTTGTCTTCCCAAGCAGTTTTGAGTTCATTCAATATATGCATTGATAATTTATTGATGCTTTTATTTATTACTGAACGAGGTGTGTAAGGTAAACAAGTTTTGGAACCCAGGAACGAGATCACTTAAGCACAAGGCACTAACAATACAAATTCTTGTACATCCTTTAAACATTCATCTTACTGTGTTCTTACATCCACATAAGCATCAGAGCCAATCAACACTCATAAATATGAACTCGCCTCAGAGTCAGGTCAGTAATTCAAGACCCACTCCATGATTTGCATTTATAAACTAGACTGTAATGAGGAAGTGCTGTATTGTTGGAGATGCTATCCTTTCGATGAGACTTAGGTCCCTAGCTTCCTCGGCAGGTAGGTATTAAAGAACATGATTTGTCCCAGTGTGCTGACAATATTCCTATCTCAGTCAATATCACTGAAAACAAATAAACTGGTTATTCATCTCATTGCTGTTTGTAGGATCTTGTGTGCTTTTGCTTAAATAACAACTGTTACTTCAAAGAAATGTTTCTAAGAGGTTATAAGGCATTTTATAAATGCAAGTCTTTTTTCTTTTGGCTCTGCATTAATCTACCAATCCCAATCTACCCACCTCCCAAAGCTCATCACGATCATTATGATGTGCACCAATTAGCCACCTGGATTTCAGTGATAACTGAATCAGTCTGAACAGGAGATTCTTACTGGATAGTATATTTAATTAATAGATCAACCATCCCGTACTGATCACACCTGTTGCCTAATGCAGGGTAGAAAAAATATTATCTAACAAGATATTCTAGTTTTACGGTACAACATGGAAAATATCTAGCATAGTATACATATGTTTAACAGTTTGTTCTTTCACTATTCTTTTCATCTCCATTAGGACAATACAACTGAATCCAATGAGGAGCTTCAAAAATCAAGATCAACAGAGACACACACAGAGACAGAGGCACACACAGAGACAGAGGCACACACAGAGACAGAGATACACACAGAGACACACACAACTGAAGATATTTGGATGCCAGCAAAATCTACGCAGATTTGAATCTTCACATCAATTGCTACCGAGTATAATTAGTTAAAGCCTTTAGTAAAACATTAAAAGTTACAAATACAGTCTTTTGTCACAAAAAAGAGCATTCTCAAATAATTGTCTTGGGACAAATTAAACAAGGTGAATATGAGGAAACAATGCTTTGTGATCAGCTCTACTTTCTTGCAAGAATATAAATGTTTCTTTTGAACAACTTTGAAAAATGTATCTTAACTATTCAGAGCAACAAGCAGTAAGTGGATCAGCTTACTGGTTTATTTTGGGGAAAAGACCACCTAATTCCTACAAATCTTGGCACTTTATTTAGGACTCATGATAAACTGCAGCTCCTCCTCCAGGCTGGGTGGCAAACAGCCTTTGTGTCTGCAAAGCTGCTCTTTGAACATTAGCTTCGTAATAGACTTCTTGCACCTTTGTCAGGAAGCTATCCAACTTTTCGGTGGGCACCATTGACACTGTGCAGCCTCCCCATCCAGCGCCAGTTAGACGTGAGCCAACAGCACCAGACTGCCTGAAAAAGAGAATAATTAATGTAAATGCTGTTAGACAGAAAATGAACATTCACTTTTCATGTTACAATTATCTATAAACACTAACTATGCTCTGGATTCTAAATGTGTAAGAATTTCATGTCTAATTGCAATCACTTTACTATACACCATTAAAATGCTGGTTTCACATGATGCACATCTTTTCCCCTTCTTTAAAGTTTTATGCTCAGCAAAATGAGGGATACTAGTGTGAGGAAATGGAACTTTTCCCAGAACAGCTATAGCACAACCAAATACAAAGCTTCCTTTACTCTGTCTCAACCCCAACCTCAGTAGCACACAGTGTACTGCACTGCCCATGCCTACTGGAATTGGATTAAGACTGCCCAAACTCATTTCACATATGACCCTTACAACCAGCAGTTCAAAGGAGATTTTTATACCTTCAATCTGGGATGAATTTGAATCCAGGTCACAAAGGTAAAGGGGCTATATTTTACCCATTGTGCCACCCAGTACCTAGCATTTATGAGATTAATAGGATTAGTGTTAAAAACCACCAGCAGCATCTGATCATATCATGGACTCAGAGCTGAATGTTTATTTTACTGAGTTGCCCATACATCTAACTTAGAGCAAGCCAAAATAATCTATAGAGCAAAATACATGCTACTAGACCTTCCATATTTTGTTCCAAAACTGTTTAAAAGCATTGCATCTGATCTTTATATACAATAATAGACCAATTAAAGATTGATAAAAGGGGCACGAAATTAAAAGACTTCAACTCTTCTTCATGTAATAAAAGGCTACCCCAGGATAGGAGAGCAGGCAGTTCTACTTCCAGCTCCCCAAGGTCAGACGCTGGTATAACCCCTATTATACCCAATTCACCGATTAAAATACATATTTTGAGTTAAGTATTACAGGTGCTTTAAGAACCAGATTGTGGCTGTGCTAGCTTTGTGTAGTGCCATTTTCTTGATCACCTTTGCAATATAAAATCAAATACTAATTTCAAAAATGGTCCAGACATCCAACTTTCATCAAGGAAAGATGGGGAATAAATTACATCCAGGGGATTCTGAGGTGGCAGAAAATTGGGCTTACAACCATGTGCACCTGAATGGTATTGCCGACAATTTTTCCATTCATTCAGACATTGCTGGAAATCCAGTAGCTGTACTGAAGGAGTTCATCTTAAGCAAGCATCACTGATTACAATTTAGACTTTAGGAATTTTACAAACTGTAGCTTTGGAATCCCAAATAAGGATATTAAAGATTCCATGGATCATTTGCAATCTATTTCTATCATGCCTCAAATGATACCATACGGGGATCCCACCATTTGTCCACTAGACATGAAACCATACTAGACAACAGAAATCTAAATATGGCAAAGTGAGGAGCAAAATCCTGAACTGAGGGCAGAGGAAGTATAGGAAGATGCCAGAAAGAATGTTTCCTCTATGTCAGAATATGCTTACTGTAACTTTAGTGAGCTCAACATCAGCTTCATGTTCAAGAGAGTTAAGAAAACAAGAAATAGGAGCAAGAGTAGGCCATACAGCCCATTGTGTCTGCTCTGCCATTCAATAAGATCATGGCTGAGCTAATACATCAACTCCACTTTCCTGCCCTATCCCTATATTCCAAAAGGATTGAATAACACAATGGGATTAGTCTGATGTTCCTTCACCTTGAGGACACAGGTTCAGTTCCAGCCCAAACTGATGGGAAGAAAGTTTCTTCTCTGATGTCTGTAAGGGCCCAACATGATGTTTAAATCTAGTAACTATTGAGCTCCAACAGCCATTAAATGGAAGTCTCATTCACAAAATACAGCCAGTGTGGAAAATTATGATTTATTTCATTGGTTCAGTAAGGAGTACTTTTTTGAGTTTAGATTAAGGTACATTAGTCTGTTTCCCATGGCTCCACTGGTGGCATGAAGCCTTTCTAGTAGCAGGCTCAGGTCATAAAACAAGATCTGCGTCCTTGTGTACCTGGATTGCGCCATGCTCAACTTTCCACTGCAATTTGACAGAGAATACGAGGCTGCACTAAAGTCATACGTGGGCCTTAAATAGAATAATTTGATAAAACCAGTCCTATGCTGAATCTTCCTAGTTCAATTGAAGTGCTTCTCACACCATCTATCTCATCCACATAAAATGGGAACGTGGGTTTTCCTTGAACCAGGTCTGCTAAAGTAGGCTTTACAAAGAGAGAGATGTCATTTCAGTTATTTGTATGTTTTTTGTATTTGTTTGTGGGATGTGGGCGTCGCTGGCTAGGCCAGCATTTACTGCCCATTCTTAATTGCGCTTGAACTGAACGGCTTGTTGGGCCATTTCAGAGGATATTTAAGAGACAGCCACATTGCTGTGGGTCTGGAGTCACATGTAGGCCAGACCAGCTAAGGGACATTAGTGTCACATTTTCAATTAAATTTTGTTTCATATATTCGTTCCTTTACCTGCCACTGGGTAGTCTGACATTTTTGCTTTTTCCTGTTCCCCAATAGTATTTTTCTTCATTATTCTTGGTTGTTGGTGGTGACACTTAAGTTGCACCACACATGGTGGTGAGCCTGGACATTTTCCACTTCACAAGATAGGCTAAGACAGAATTCTACTGTCTGCTGCAGGATAACTGGCAAAAAACATCTGGAACAGGGTTGGCTCTTCCAATAGAAGTGACTGTTACCACAGCACTGCTGGGAAATCAAACGGGGAGCCAAATGTGCCCACAACCCTATTTTCTTCATTCCAATTTATGTGGACACATTTAAATTAGAGGAATTCATCATCCGACATACTTGCTATAATTTTCACCGTAGCTACACGATTAATTCCAGAAGGGTCGCCTGCACAGTCTAAGGCAGGATTGAGGGGGATTTATTTTAGAAAGTAAAACCATTTTGGGATAAGTATGGAGGCCCCCAGGCGCGCTTCGCGCAGCAGGCGCCCAAGGTCTGTCAGTGATTTTCCTCCCTTCCCACCCAAGGTGACTTGCGGGACAGAGGCAGGAATCCTGCTGGCAATGTTTAGATTAGTTTAACCCTATGAAATTGGTCAAGGTTAGGAGTGCAGCAATGATGGAATGAAAAATCTTGATCAAGATTCTAGTGAGATTACACCAACAGTGGGAACATTACTTTAATCCCTTCAAAGTGTTTTCAATGTTTTCCAATAATCTAGGTGATACTCTTTGTTTCAAAAAATACACATACAAATACTTATGCTTAGATCTAACACTAGTAACTTACAAAGCTACCCAATAATTTAGATACATTTGTCCCATTAGTAATCCATCTCACCTGTCTTCTAAGGACAGAACTGTCTTTTACCAAGATCATGTAGCAAATGACTCTGGCAGATAGCTGAGGAAGCTTTTAATATAGAATGACATGTATGTCTGGTATGCCACTTTTTAGATTTTGGAGTCCCTTGAAACAAAAGCTTCAAAAAAGTAGATTACTTTTCAAAAGTGTAGTGTTCCTCATTCTTTGGGTCAAGTAATAATCTTCAGGCATTCAAGCCCATGGGAGAGGTTTTCAGATACCTGACCCTCCAAGAGTAAATTGCATCATCCCATAATTTAACGTTTTCCTTTTGGCAGCCTATATTTTCTCAGTTTTTCTAACGTAGTGATACCAAATTAGTATTGCTCAGAAATGAGACAAGAGGAACAATACTTCTTCCTGTCCATGGCTGTTATTTACTGCATTTTTTTCTCGACATTTTTGCCTGTGTCTCTATGTGTGAGTGTGAACGTGCATATGTCTGTGTGCGAGAATGTGACAAAGATACTTTTTCTAAAAAAAAGTGGCAGAGCTGATTTTGTGCTTCTTTCCTAAACAATACTTTTATCTGAAGAAAAAACATTTTGAACACTGCAATTCCTTTCATATCAAGGAAGGAAGATGAGAAACTCAATATATGGACGAGTAACTGATTCAAAAATTGAGAATTCCTCAGGTTATGATGTGCTACTGAGATTGTAAACATAGTGAGATAATTTCATCTGATTATTATTTATAGCAAAATTGTAAACAGTTTTATAACTTTGCTAGAACTGGCTGGCGCATTCCAAAAACAATCCTGGAAACAATACTAGAATTTAGGAGGATGATAGAAAGTGTCCAAGTACAAATCACAGTGGCCCTGTCAAACTGCATGTGGCTGGTGCAAAGTTAGACAAGAGAGCAGTGAGCTAACTGCCTGTTATATTGAATGATCAGTTCATTTGAAACATTGGGCTGAATTTTACAAGTACACCGCCGTGAAAACAGGGCTGTACGTTGCAGAGCCGCCACAATCCTAAGCATGGCGGCTCATTTAAATAGCCGGGGTGGGCCGCCCACCTTGCCCCCCGATCATGTGGAGGGGGCAGGCTGTCTGTCCCTGGCAATGGCGTCAGCTGCCTATGCACAGGCGCCGACGCGATTCTTAAAGGGCTTTGAGCCCTACCATTAAATTTAAATATTTAAAGATGCAGTGAATAAAAAAATACATTTATTTTGCCCCTCTCCTACCCCCAATAACCATAAAATTAATTACTTGCCCTCTCCCCGCCCAAAACACCGTGTCCACCTGACCTTCTCCCCCCACCCCCCAACCCAAGTGCATAAACTTTCACCTCAAACCCTTCCCACCATCCCCTACGCCGTTCCCCTCCCTCCCGCACTGATAAACGTACCTCCTCCCCCCTCCCTACAAGTGTTCAGCTTCATTTCCCCAGGCGGGGATCCGAAGGCGCGGGAGTGCTGGCCAGTGGCGGCTTATGTATAATTCATTGATTTTAATTTATTTAAACAGATTACTGGGGGTCCCATCGCTGAGCGGCAGGGGGGCCGTCATGAGGCAATATCGGGCCAGGCCCTCCCTGCGCCAGAGTGCATGGCGGCCCTCTCCCGGAAGCATTTTCTGGCCCCACCCACGAACCCCGATGTCGGGGGTGGGGGTGTGGGGGGGCTGTAAGATTTAGCCCATTATTTGTAGATGCCAGTATATCCCTGGCTTTGTACAGGAAGCTAGCCTGCTGGAAGATGCACAAAATCAGGCTATCAATCAAATTTAAAGGGATGTGTACACCTAAGGGCTACTTTTGAGAACAAACATCACTTCAGCCTTTAAAAAGTTGCAAAATAAATTTAAATATCTACCAGCCAAGGTTAAGAGGGAATAGGCGAAAAGTGTGAGTCAAAAATGAGGTGAAAAACATTGCGAGGCATGAAGTGAATTCTGTGAGCAAGTGACGGAGTGATATAACATCAAACCTTTATGATATCGGGCAAAAATTATGTGCAAGGACGGTTGCCTTGTTTGGCAGGACAACAATGTAACATTTCTGGCAGCAGGTGGTGACCAGGATCAATACTGTGCACACTACAAGTAGAATCTGGGGACAGAAGCAGAAGACAGCACACTTTAAGGAATCTAGAATGGTAAGAGTACTGACAGTGCCATGTATTAGATAAACAGTCTAAGACTGCATGCACAAAGTGTTGCCCGTCAATGTATTCCTACATTTACTGCTCACTCATGCCAAACCCTCAAACTTATAGCTTCTCATATCTCCGTGTGGTAATTGTTCAAGCTGCAATAGGTGCCGCCTATTCACAAGTCCAGATCATTTCTATATATTAAGACTGATAGTCCCAAGACAGATCCCATGGGGAACGCCACTGTTTACATCCCTGACATCTAAAAAAACATGCATTAACCACTTTGTCCAGCTTTCTGTTCTTTAACCAATTTCCTAACCATGCTGCACAGCCCCTTTAATAGCTCGTGTCTTCATTTTATCAACAAGCCTCCTATACAAAATCTTTTGAAAATCCATAAACGTAACAGCCACACCATTTTCTTTATCAGTGCATACCTGCCACATACCTGCCACACCAGGCCTGCAACAGGTGGTGAGAGAACCAATAAGAGGGAAAAACCTATTTGACCTCATCCTCACCAATCTACCTGTCACAGACCTGTGCATCTGTCCATGACAGTATTGGTAGGAGTGACCACCGCACAATCCTTATGGAGACAAAGTCCCGTCTTAACACTAAAGACACCCTCCGTCATGTTGTGTGGCACGATCACCATGCTAAGTGGGATAGACTCACAACAGATCTAGCAGCTCAAAACTGGGCATCCATGTGGCTCTGTGGGCATTCAGATTTGTATTCAACCACAATCTGTAACCTCATGGCCCAGGATATCCCTCACTCTACCATTACCATCAAGCCAAGGGACCAACCCTTGTTCAATGAGGAGTGTAGGAAAGCATGTCAAGAGCAGCACCAGATATATCTAAAAATGAGGTGCCAACCTGGCAAAGCTACAGCACGTGGAAGCAGCATGTTATAGACAGGGCTAAGCAATCCCACAACCAACGGATCAGTTCAAAGCTCTGCAGTCCTGCCATATGCAGTCATGAATGATGGTGGACAATTAAATAACCGGAGGCGGCGGCTCCAAAAACATCCCCAATGATGGGGGAGCCCAACATGTCAATGCAAAAGATAAGGCTGAAGCATTTGCAACCATCTTCAGCCAGAAGGACTGAGTGAATGATCCATCTCAGCCTCCTCCTGAGGGACCCACCATCATAGATGCTGGTCTTCAGACAATTCGCTTCAATCCACATGACATCAAGAAATGACTGAAGGCACTAGATACAGTAAAAGATATGGGCACTGACAACATCCTGGCCATAGTACTGAAGACTTATGTCCTTAGCCAAGCAGTTCCAGTACAACTACAAAAAAGGCATCTACCTGACAATATGGATTTTTTTAAAATGTTCTTTCATGGCATGTGGTGTCGCTGGCAAGGCCAGCATTTGTTGCCCATCCTTAATTGCCCTTGACAACTGAGTGGCTTGCTAGGCCATTTCAGACGACATTTAAGAGTCAACCATATTGCTGTGGGTCTGGAGTCAATGTAGGCCAGACCAGGTAAGGACAGCAGATTTCCTTCCCTAAAGGACATTAGTGAACCAGATGGGTTTTTATGACAATCAATGATAGTTTCATTGCACCATTACTGAGACTAGCTTTCAATTTCAGATTTTTATTAATTAATTGAATTTATTCGCAGGTTTGAGGGGCCGAATGGCCTACCTCTGCTCCTAATTCGTAACTTCCATCAGCTGCCATGGTAGGATTTGAACCCATGGCCCCAGGACATTAGCCTGGGCCTCTGGATTACTTGACCAGTGACATTACCACTATGCCACCGTATCCCTGCATAGGTATGTTCTGCCCACAAAAAGCAGGACAAATCCAATCTGGCCAATTACCATCTCATTAGGCTACTCCTGATCATCAAAGTGATGGACGGCGTTCTTGACAATGTTGTCAAGCGCCACTCACTGAGCAATGACCTGCTCACCAATGCTCAGTTTGGGTTCACAGCCTTGGTCCTAACATGGGCAAAAGAGATGAATTCTAGAGGTGAGTTGAGAGTGACTGCACTTGACATCAAAGCAGCATTTGACCGAGTGGCACCAAGGAGCCTGGCAAAATTGAAAAGTTGGGTACAGGGGAAAACTATCCACTGGTTGGAGTCATACCTAGCACAAAGAAAGATGGTTGTGGTTGTTGGAGGCCAAACATCTTAGCCCCACCCAGAGGATTGCTGCAGGAGTTCCTCAGGATAGTGTCCTAGGCCCAACCATTTTCAGCTGCTTCATCAATGACCTCCCTTCCAGCATAACGTCAGAAGTGGGGATACTCACTGATGATGTTTGAAGTACCATTCTCAATTCCTTAGATAATGAAGCAGTCTGTGCCCGCATGCAGCAACATTCAGGCTTGGGCTGATAAGTGGCAGGTAACATTCATAACATGCAAGTGCCAGACAATGACCATCTCCAACAAGAGAATCCAACCATCTTCCCTTAACCCAAAGCAAAATACTGCAGATGTTGGAAATCTGAAATAAAAACAAATATTGGAAATACTTAGCAGGCCTGGCAGCATCTGTGGAGAGATGATCTATCAACGTTAACTCTGTTTTGCTCTCTACAGATGCTGCCAGACCTGCTGAGTATTTCCAGCACTTTCTGTTTTCATCTCCCCTTAATGTTCAACAGCAATACCATTGCTGAATCCCCCATCATCAACATTCTGGGATTCACCATTGACCAGAAACTTAACTGGACCAGCCATATAAATACTGTGACTATAAGAGCAGCTCAAAGGCTGGGAATTATGTGGCGACTAACTCATCTCCTGACTTCCCAATGCCTGTGTCCCATCTACAAGGCACAAGTCAGGAGTGTGATGGAATACTCTCCACTTGCCTGGATGAGTGCAGCTCCAACAATACTCAAGAAGCCTGATACCATCCAACACAAAGCAGCTTGCTTGATCGGCGCCTCATCCACCATCTTAAACATTCACTCTGTCCACCTCCGGCACACAGTGGCAGCAGTGTGTACCATCTAAAAGATGCACTGCAGCAACTTGCCAAGTCTCCTTTGACAACACCTTTCAGACCAGCTACTTCTACCACCTAGAAGGACAAGGGCAGCAGACACATGGGAACACTATCACCTGCAGGTTCCTCTCCACATCACACCCATCCTTACTTGGAACTATAGCGCTGTTCCTTCACTGTTGCTGGGTCAAAATCCCGGAACTCTCTCCCTAACAGTACTGTGGGTGTACCTACACCATATGGACGCCAATGGTTCAAGAAAGCAGCTCAACACCACCTTCTCAAGGGCAATTAGGGAAGGGCAATAAATGCTGGCCTTGCCAGCGATGCTCACATCCCAAGAATGAATTTAAAAAATTATTCCCTTAAAGAACTTCATGAAATTTGTAAGGCATAACTTGGCTTTTATACATCCATGCTTAATTAACCTATGTTCTTCTCAGCTAGTACTAGCTTTATCTCAAATTATGGCCTCTGGAAGCTTAGGGACCACCAATGTTAGGGTGACGGGTATGTAGTTGTGTGGTTTACCCTTTCTCCTCTCTTGAACAGAGGTGTTATGTTGGCAATCCTTCAGTCCTCTGGCACGTTCCATATCGAAGGATGCTTGAAAGATTGTATTCAGAGTCTCTGCTATTTCCTCATTGACTCTTCTGAGTACTCTAGAATGTATGCCATCAGGGCCTTTTCCAATTTGAGTTCCATCATTTTTTTTTTCAGTATTACTTGTTATCAACAATTGGCCTCTCCAATTGCTCCACCTCTTCTTCTGGTACACTTCTTGTTCATTCCCATTAGCACACACTTCTATGAAAACTGAGGTCAAGTACTTATTTAGTATGATACATAAGACGTGCTTCAGAAAGACAGAACTGATCACAATTATAATGTAACCATGTCAGTCTTAATCCTTCTGACTTTTGACTGTCTATAAATCAGCATTTGGAGCCTGTTTTAGCTCATTAAAGCCTCTCAAAAGAGTTACTCCATGTTGTTGAACAGGAGCAAGGGCAAAGAAAAAAGGAGACACGTAAAGAATTTTATTTTAATAGAGTATAGTAAAGATAGATTATGAAGAGATAATTAAATTAAAAAAGTTAACCATAAAACAGAGAGAATGGGTAAAAAAGAATGAAAGAATAAAAGTCCACAAGGGGAGCAGAATTATTGTAGTATCAAAATATTTTAAGTATTCATTTTTCTACCTTAGAGTTAATATTGCAGTACTAAAGCTATGCCAGTCATCTGAGTAGTTATGTTATTGTAATATGGGTGTGTATGTGATTGTGGTATGAGAATTGAAAATTTACAAAACTACTGGTCCAAGGAGAGTCTTTTCTCTGGAAATGCTGGAAGTCTAGTGTTCATATCCATGCCATTTTCTTCAGCATTTCTGTATTCCTACACTGAACTAAAAGCTGGGAAAAAAACAAAGTTCAACTTCTACATAGAGATGTCAGTCTCTGCAGTGCTATAATGTTTGCAGAACTGTTAATAACATTTTTCATTGTGGCTGATTGAATGATGCAATTGCTGGTACTATGCTCATTAGAAGTTAACCTTCCTCTGAAGTTAAATTGATATTTACTGATATTTATGGTGTTTGATATTAGAATTCAGTCAGATTAGCACTGAATGGCAAAAGAGGACTTAAATGTGGGAGGCATGTTTGGGAGATTTGATGATACAAAAATTGGCCGTGTAGTTGACGGTGAAGAGGATAGCTGTAGACTCCAGAATAATATCAATGGTTTGGTTGATTGGGTGGAAAAGTGAAATGGAATTCAATCTGGAGAAGTGTGAGGTAATGCATTTGGGGAGGGCAAACAAAGCAAGGGAATACACAATAAACGGGAGGATATTGAGAGGGGTAGAGGAAGTGAGCGACCTTGGAGTGCATGTCTACAGATCCTTGAAAGTGGCAGGACAGGTCGATAGAGTGGTGAAAAAGTCACACAGAATGCTTTCCTTTATTGGCCGAGGTATAGAATACAAAAGCAGGGATGTCTTGCTGGTTAGGCTACAGCTGGAGTGTTGCGTACAGTTCTGGTCAGATTACAGGAAGGACATAATTGCTCTGGAGAGAGTACAGAGGAGATTTACAAAAATGTTGCAAGGGCTTGTAAATTGCAGCTATGAGGAAAGATTGGATCGGCTAGGGTTGTTTTCATTAGAACAGTGGAGGCTGAGGGGTGACTTAATTGAGATGTACAACATTATGAGCTGCCCAGATAGAGTAGACAGAAAGGACCTGTTTCCCCTAGTGGATAGGTCAATTACCAAGGGGCACTGATTTAAGGTGATTGGTAGCAAGATTAGAGGGGACATGAGGGAAAAACTTTTTCACCTAGAGGGTGGTGGGTGTCTGGAATTCACTGCCCAGATCAGTGCTGGAGGCAGAAACCCTCAACTCATTTAAAAGGTACCTGGACCTGCATCTGAAGTGCTGTAACCTGCAAGGCTACGGACCAGGTGCTGGAAGGTGGGATTAGAATAGACAGCTAGTTTTTTCAGTCTGCACAGACACGATGGGCTGAATAGCCTCCTTCTGTGCTGTAACGTTTCTATGGTTCTAGCCCCACACATACTCCTGAATTGTCAGACCTTAAAACATATAAAAATACCAAATTATAAATATGTCCAATTTGGGTTTTGTAGACATTGTTTAATAATCTAACATAGACAAATTTATGTTATGCACTTTTTAAAAAAATACCAGACAGTCTGACTGTTAGCCAGTTGTCTTTGATCAGTTGTGAAAATCAGGTTTGGTTGTTCCGAAGAAGGGTCACTGACCCGAAACGTTAACTCTGCTTCTCTTTCTACAGATGCTGCCAGACCTGCTGAGTGAATCCAGCATTTCTTGTTTTTGTTGGTTGTTTCATATCTAGTCAACACCTTACAAGAGAAAGAAAGATTTTGTAAAAGTGTGGACTGTCTATGTTGTGTAACTGATGTTTAGGTAGTATATAGTTGTATTTTAAGATATTCTTGATTATTTCAGGGGTAATGCTGTCCTTCCCAGGGGCTTTTCCGCTGGCTAGAGAATCAATGGCATCACTGAGTTCCGATTTGGTTGGCTGTATGTCCAGCTCATCCATGACTGGTAGAGGCTGGGCTGCATTGAGGGCAGTCTCAGTGACAGCATTCTCCCTGGAGTACAGTTCTAGGTAGTGCTCAACCCAGCGGTCCATCTGTTTGCGTTGGTCAGTGATTATGTCCCCTGATTTAGATTTGAGGGGGGCGATCTTCTTGATGGTTGGCCCAAGAGCTCTCTTCATGCCATCATACATTCCTCTGATGTTTCCGGTGTCTGAGGCCAGCTGAATATGACTGCATAGGTGTTGCCAGTAGTCGTTTGCGCAACGCCTAGCTGTTCTTTGTGCAGTACTTCTGGCTGCTTTAAGTGCTGCGGATGTTAAATCGCTGGGGGCTTTCTTGTAGTTCAACAGTGCATTACCCCTGAAATAATCAAGAGTGCCAAGCCTGCTATACTCTCAGCACTACATGAACTGCTATGCCTGTGCTGGGGCGAGGGAGCAGTACCTCAGGACATGCGCGATGCCAATATCATCACCCTCTATAAAAACAAAGGTGACCGCGGTGACTGCAACAACTACCGTGGAATCTCCCTGCTCAGCATAGTGGGGAAAGTCTTTGCTCGAGTCGCTCTGAACAGGCTCCAGAAGCTGGCCGAGCGCGTCTACCCTGAGGCACAGTGTGGCTTTCGTGCAGAGAGATCGACCATTGACATGCTGTTCTCCCTTCGTCAGATACAGGAGAAATGCCGTGAACAACAGATGCCCCTCTACATTGCTTTCATTGATCTCACCAAAGCCTTTGACCTCGTCAGCAGACGTGGTCTCTTCAGACTACTAGAAAAGATCGGATGTCCACCAAAGCTACTAAGTATCATCACCTCATTCCATGACAATATGAAAGGCACAATTCAACATGGTGGCTCCTCATCAGAGCCCTTTCCTATCCTGAGTGGTGTGAAACAGGGCTGTGTTCTCGCACCCACACTTTTTGGGATTTTCTTCTCCCTGCTGCTTTCACATGCGTTCAAATCCTCTGAAGAAGGAATTTTCCTCCACACAAGATCAGGGGGCAGGTTGTTCAACCTTGCCCGTCTAAGAGCGAAGTCCAAAGTACGGAAAGTCCTCATCAGAGAACTCCTCTTTGCTGACGATGCTGCTTTAACATCTCACACTGAAGAGTGCCTGCAGAGTCTCATCGACAGGTTTGCGGCTGCCTGCAATGAATTTGGCCTAACCACCAGCCTCAAGAAAACGAACATCATGGGGCAGGACGTCAGAAATGCTCCTTCCATCAATATTGGCGACCACGCTCTGGAAGTGGTTCAAGAGTTCACATAGCTAGGCTCAACTATCACCAGTAACCTGTCTCTAGATGAAGAAATCAACAAGCGCATGGGAAAGGGTTCCACTGCTATGTCCAGACTGGCCAAGTGTGTGTGGGAAAATGGCGCACTGACACGGAACACAAAAGTCCGAGTGTATCAGGCCTGTGTCCTCAGTACCTTGCTCTACGGCAGCGAGGCCTGGACAACGTAAGCCAGCCAAGAGCGACGTCTCAATTCATTCCATCTTCGCTGCCTTCGGAGAATACTTGGCATCAGGTGGCAGGACTATATCTCCAACACAGAAGTCCTTGAAGCGGCCAACATCCCCAGCTTATACACACTACTGAGTCAGCGGCGCTTGAGATGGCTTGGCCATGTGAGCCGCATGGAAGATGGCAGGATCCCCAAAGACACATTGTACAGCGAGCTCGCCACTGGCATCAGACCCACCGGCCGTCCATGTCTCCGCTATAAAGACGTCTGCAAACGCGACATGAAATCGTGTGACATTGATCACAAGTCGTGGGAGTCAGTTGCCAGCATTCGCCAGAGCTGGCGGGCAGCCATAAAGACAGGGCTAAATTGTGGCGAGTCGAAGAGACTTAGTAGTTGGCAGGAAAAAAGACAGAGGCGCAAGGGGAGAGCCAACTGTGCAACAGCCCCGACAAACAAATTTCTCTGCAGCACCTGTGGAAGAGCCTGTCACTCCAGAATTGGCCTTTATAGCCACTCCAGGCGCTGCTTCACAGACCACTAACCACCTCCAGGCGCGTATCCATTGTCTCTCGAGATAAGGAGGCCCAAAAGAAAAGAAAAGAATTAAGATATTCAT
Organism: Heterodontus francisci; assembly: GCF_036365525.1. Taxonomy (NCBI): domain Eukaryota; kingdom Metazoa; phylum Chordata; class Chondrichthyes; order Heterodontiformes; family Heterodontidae; genus Heterodontus; species Heterodontus francisci. The sequence continues at coordinate 27,220,555 of NC_090408.1, read as the reverse complement.
ATAATTTTGGATTTCATATGATTCTGTTTGAGGTATCCTAACTGTCAGATATGGCAAATTGTATTTAATAATTCACTGAATGGCATGATGTGAGCTCCATCTGAGAAACAAATGAATGAATTAGAATTGAATGTTACCAAATGGCTACTTGTGGGCAGTGTCGATAAGATTTGTTTGAAAATCTACTTGAAAGAAAAACTGAACTGTGGGCTGCAGATCCTCATGTCATTGTGAATTCAGAGTCAAGCCTTAGAATTCCTTCACATAAACTGGCATTACGTACTCTATAAAAGGAATCCTCAGAAACCCAAGATATATTCTTGAAGGAGCATTTGTTGGACTGTTTGTATTTTAAATTGACAAAAGACTCTGCCAAGTTCGGCAACAGCAGCAGGAGTAAACCTTTGGAGAGGGTAAACTAACTCTGAAATGTTAACAGAAAAATATTTATAATGATCCTTGTTCTTAGAAATTACTTGCATAGACTTACTTCTTTTCCTTAAATTTCGTATTTATAAATAGATATAGTAATTATTACAACTCTAGTTCACAGATACTTCCACCATATGAATGAGATTGGGTACCCTGGAAGTTCAGTGCACAATTTATGACACTTTACAGTTAATTATTAATCCTGAGCTGCGTCACTTTTTAGTTTAGAGATACAGCACTGAAACAGGCCCTTCGGCCCACCGAGTCTGTGCCGACCATCAACCACCCATTTATCCTAATCTTACACTAATTCCATTTTTCCTACCACATCCCCACCTGTCCCTTTCACCTACCTATACTAGGGGCAATTTACAATGACCAATTTACCTATCAACATGCAAGTCTTTGGCATGTGGGAGGAAACCGGAGCACCCGGAGGAAACCCACGCAGACACAGGGAGAACTTGCAAACTCCACACAGGCAGTACCCAGAATTGAACCCGGGTCGCTGGAGCTGTGAGGCTGCGGTGCTAACCACTGCGCCACTACTGTTCTGCAAGAACAGAGATCATAGGAAGCACATTTCGCTATCATCTGCATTTCCAGCCTGTAGCGTAGCTTCTCAGGAACAGGTGGCTCAAAAATGGTTGGCCTTAAGTGATCGTCTCTATCTGCAACAGAACCACTCTGGTTTGTATGTAGTGCTTCCCTGTAACTTATGTCACCCAGTAGGCCTAGCAAGTAAAGAAGTTCTGAGGGTCTTCATGGCAGTGATTAAACTGGAAGTTTTTAAAAACATTGAAAAAATGGCTTATACTTTTGTGTGTAGAGATGGAGTACTTGGAACAAAACCTACTCCCCTATATTTTCCTTTCCCTTTAAGTATTTTAGTACAAATATATCCCACGTAGATTAGCAATACTAAAGTAAAAGTTCTCCCTGATATATTCATAATATTTAGAATAATTGGTGAATTTTTACCTAATCTAGGCAAATTGATACACAACCCTAATACATAAACTTATTACTTTCAAGCTGAGCCGACATGTCTCTGCACTCTTTTTCTGACCAGTCTTTTTATTCCAAGAGTGGTTTTAATGCTGGTTTCATAATTGAAGTATTGTGGTCACATTGACATTAAACAGACATATTCTAAGATCATGCTCTGAATCTTGTGCCTAAATTACTTCTTCAACAAACTGAGATAGCATGAGCCTTTATTTGTGGTTTCGCTAATTGTTGGATATAAACAAAATTCTGATTTTGTCATCTATATTATATGGAAAATGTGAAACAAATCATTCCAATGTATAATTAACATACAACTAAACCATCAATATCTTTTTTCTTGGAAAACTTACATACAGATGTCCACCAGCTGATCAAGTTCCGGACAGCTACACTCGTACATATCCCTACAGCTGACATGGCTTTGATTCATTAATTCTCCCAACAGTCGTAATGCATTGGCAGGTGCCTCGTCACAAACTCTCTTGAATTGTAGAACTCGGCTGGCTTCAGTGTAAACATGCTTAGCACGCTGGTAAAGTTTAAATGATGTCACTGGGTAGAATAGAAATATATTGTTAACAAACAACATGGAAAAATTCATGTAAGTAGGAACATGCCCAAAAAATACCCTTTGATTTCAAACAATTGAAAACATCACTGGTTGTTCAAATGATAATTGAAGTTAAATATGGTGACCATAAAAGTAAAGCAAAGCAATCCTTTATAACTTGATTGTGACTCAGACTGACCAGGGTTCTCTTCCAGCTCTGCATTACTATTATGAAAAAAAAATGATTCATTAACATGTGTTGCCTCTTTATTATCATTCTCCTTCCATATGATTCTCATAATACATTCCGTGAGTCAAACCTCAGTTTGTGGTGAATATGAATCTACTGCCTTAAACTGAATTCCTCAATATCTCAGAAAAGCCCATGATGGGGGAACACTTGTGAGGCTGAAGCTAACCAAAGGACATTCATACAAGTCTCAATGCAATATTACACTGAGACATGAGCAAAATGATTGGATAACACATTGATAACAAACCTATTCAGTCGTATCTAACCATTGTACCACAATGGGTCAAGAACGCTTTCTGGTTAGACTGCAACTTAATATTTGTGAAATACTTAACTCTTAAGGGAAAGAACAGTTTTGTTTCTATGTAACACTTCCATCAATCAGTGAACTACTTTCAGAGCTTCTAAAAGGGAGGTGAGATGTGAAATAAAAGCAATGATTTTTGTGTATGTTTGTATTAATCCAAATTCTGGAATGTAGACAGGGCTATTATGAATACCATTTGCTAATCAAGGAACTGGGGAGAGGAAAGTGATATGCTTACAGGGATTGGTGGCTTTCAAAGCTTCAAAGATGATATGTGGTTGATATTGGGTTCAGTAGGAGAGGCTCATGCAAAAACAGCATGGAGCTGAAATTCTGTGGGACCAACATTCCGGGATGCATCCATTGGCAACCTCCGCTCATGATCCTATCAATATGCACAGCCAGGGAGAGGTCACATTACTCAAATATTTTCAGAAGATTTACATGTCATTAATGTATAATGTCACATGTCACGGATGCATACGTGACTGAGAATACCAGTAATTGCTGTGGAGGCGAGCCACTCCAGAGAATAGTGGACCCTCCCAAAACAATTGAGGAAAATAACTATGACGTTGAGTATGCAAAAGAAGAATATATACCTCGATGGGACTGCTCTCACCTTTCCATTCTTTCTTATCTGATTATAGCCAAAGCACCTCTAATAATGCTGCTCTTCCTTTCCCTGGTAATTTGGTAATTAGTGGGCTCGCATCAGAAATGCCATGAAAGCTACTGGATTTTTATTAAAAACCGGGTCCATAACGTCTTCAGGGAAGGGAATCTGCCACTCATGCTTAGCCTGAACACATGACTCCAGTCCCACAATTCTGATGAAGGGTCATCAACCTGAAACATTTCTCTCTGTACAGATGCTACCACACCTGCTGAGTATTTCCAGCATTGTCTGTTTTTATTGCCGTCCTACAATATTTGGTGACTCTAAATGCTTTCACGACAACTTGGAATGGACAACAAATGTTACCTTGGAAGTGTCATCCGTATCCTGAGAACAGATTTGAGGAAGTAAATCCTGGCAAATAAACTAAATGTAAATGTCTAGAAATTCTGTTGTTGATATTAATGAACGGGCATTTAACATATTCGTATGACATTCCTCTGCTATTTTAATACAGGTGTTACCCAGTTTATTTTAAGTGAGATACACATCTCACTAAAATAAGGGACAGAGGAATGTTCTACAAGTTCATTAATCATTCATGTGCTGATACTGTCAACAGTCATTTCCAGGCTAAGGAGACTAAAAAATGTAAGAAAAATGTGGACCCCAATTAAATACCAAAAGCACTCAAAATAACATGGCTGAGCTACAGGGAAATGTAGCACCAAGAGATTATAATACTATAGGTGCAATAGAAACATAGCTGACCCAGAAGATCAGTATGAATTCAATAACGAGGGGCAGACTTTTCGGGAAGGATAGAAAAAACAGGAGAGGTGGGATAGTCTTATATGTTCAGGAAAGAAAATTGATATCCCTGGGGAAGAATTGAAATGAAATATTCTGTCTTGAATTAACAGGCAAAAGTTAGGATTTACAGTAAAGATCTTTTACAGACCCCCTGATGATGTCAACATATACGATGACATAAGAACGGCATGTGTGGATAATATAATTACAGGTCACTTTAATGTCCTAGTATTAACTAGGGTTTCCGAAATAGAAATGAGATAAGTGAATTGAAACTAGTGAATATGGTCCAAGATTGTTTTTGACCCAATGTGCAAAGGCCCAATAAAGGACATCTCGGCTTGGTTTCTACAAATGGTAAGGAGAGCATGAATAATACAGAAGCAATGGAACCTCTAGGATCAAGTGATCACAAGTATGATTAAGTTTAAAAACTATGTAACAATCGTAATATGAAGACACACCCAGGCCCAGTCATCATTGCAAAGTTCTCCTCACTAACATGTGGGAACTGGTGCCAAAGTTGAGAGAGCTGTCCCACTGAGTAATCAACCGTTAACCTGACAGAGTCATACTCACAGAATCATAGCAAACAGCAAATGCCCCAGACTCTTCCATCACCATCCCTGGGTGTGTCCTGTTTCACTGCTATGACCGGAAGTGGGGGCTCAGTGGAGTACAACAAGAACAACATATTGTACTTATATAGTGCCTTTAACAGTGTAAACGTCGCAATGCACTTTACAGGAACATTATCAAACAAAATTTGACAATGAACCACATAAGGAAATATTAAAGCAGATGACCAAAAGGTTAGTCAAAGAGTTAGGTTTCAACTAGCACCTTAAAGGAGGAAGGAGAAGCAGAAAGGTTTACAGACAGAAGTCCAAAAATTAGGGCCGTGCAACTGAAGGTATGCCAGCAATGGTGGAGTGATATTACGGGAGGGGAGTGGCCAGGGAGTCCTCAACATTAATTCCAGACAGCTTCAGATCAAAAATAGATAAAGAAACCTCCTGTTGATTACCAACTGCTCTCCCTCAGCTAATGAATCAGTACTCTTCCACATTAAACACCACTCTGAGGAAAAACTGATTGAAATTCCTTTTAAAATAACAGTAGAAAGATAAATCATCATGGTTCATTTAAATTACAAAATATCTCAAAAACTCACTAAATCATGTGGCTTGGACCACAGATTTATGAGGAAAAGCTCGCATATAAAATCAGATATGAGTATAAACTCATCAACTGTCTGGCGAAGCAAATATCCACGAGATAAAAAAAGAAAAACTTGCATTTATGTGGCACCTATCACAACCCTAGGATGTCCCAAGGCCCCCAACAGCCAATGAAGTACTTTTGAAGCACAGTCATTGATGTAACGTAGGAAACACAGCAGCCAATTTGCACAAGAGAAGCTCCCACAAACAGCAATGAGATAATGGCCAGATAATTTGTTTTTAGTGGTGTTGGTTGAGCAATAAATATTGGCTAGGACACCAGGGATAACTCCCCTCCTCTTCGTCAAAAAAGTGCCATGGGATCTTCTGCACCAACTTTGAAAGCACAGACTGGGCCTCAGTTTAATAGCTCATCCGAAAGACATATACTGGACCTCCATTCTTGCTCCCGCATGCTTTTGAAGGGTGAACTGGAAGATCAAAATGGATACCTTCACAGTAAAAAAAAGTCAATTAAAAACAGAGCTCAAAGCAACAGTGGGACTGGCAGACAGGTGGCTTGCCTTCATGAATGCAGCAGTTTTATCTGGGCTGTCGCCAGCTACATAAGATTGCTACACAGGGCCAGCAGTCTCAACGCTCCACTAAGCATATTATAAAATCAGGTGTCAACCTTGGTTCAGTGATAGCACTCTCACCTGAGTCAGAAGGTTGGGGTTCAAGTCCCTCTAGGGACCTCAGCACAAAATATACCTGACACTCCAGAGCAGGTCTGAGGGATTGCTGTGCTGTTGGAGGTGCCGTCTTTCAGATGAGGGCTGTCTGCCCTCTCATCTGGACATAAAAGGTCCAGGGCACTATTGTGAAGAGGAGTTGGGAAGTTCTCCCTGGTGTCGTGGCCAATATTTATCCTTCAACTAATATCACATTAGCTCATTGCTGTGGGCAAATGTACTGCTACATTATACGTGACTACCCTCCTAGGTATTTCACTGGCTATAAAACAGTTAGGGAAGTCCTGAGGTTGTGTAAGATGCTTTGTAATTGCACTTGGGTGTAATAGTAGACTCATCACTTTCAGTGCCTAATACGGTGAAATGACTGAAAAAGCTAACAGACCGACACCACCATCCCGTGCCCCCTGCCAAACCCCAAAGTCAGTTAATCATGCTGGGAGGTGTTTTGTTCATACATGATTTGCTATGAGCTTAAATAAGAGGGTAATGACACAAAATCTTTCAATTATAGAAACTGTATTTGAGATTTGGGATGATTACTGATTTATTTTAATATTAAGGTATAATGACTGAGAAACAAGAAGTTTAAGTAAAACTTTAAAATAAGGGTTCCTGGTAACCAGAGATCACAATACTGTCCCAACCTACTAATTTTCCAGAAAGCAACGTACAGGCCAAAGTTCTAGTATGATGATTACATAAATAGTAGGTGGCAAAAGTAGGTGGCTTTCTGACAGCCTGCAGGGGTCGGGGGGGGAGGGGTCCTTCCTGATCTGGCACCCTGTGCCTGACAGAGGGCCACCCCCAATGCCCAACATGCCCCCTGCCCCCCAAATCGACCCCACTTGCTCACCGGGGCCTGACTGATCACCCCCGGCAAGGACCCAAAAGCCTACCTTTTTCCGGGGCTGTCCTTCCTCTTCATGTGGAAGCTGGGTTGCAGTCCCAGCAATGGCCACCGTTCCCTGTGGCGCTGCTGGGACTAAGAGCTGCTGGCTTGCTGATTGGCTGGCAGCTCCATTAGGTGGGACTTCCTGCCTCAATGAGGCGGAAGTTACACTTAAGATCAATTAAAGGCCTGGGGACCGTAAAATCCGGACTGGATCCACAGGCCCAGCGGAGGCGGGATCGCCACCAACTTTTTGGTCGGTGGACGGCTCCTGTCCACCATGCGAAAAATTCCAGCCAGGATCTTGGAATATCAGTTCAATAAAACAACTCAAAACGACCTGAGAGGTGAACTGCGATAGTAGCCCACGAGCTCCGACATCTAGACATTTGACAGAATAGCCCTCAGCAAGACCTGTAGAGCGGATAAGGGACAAATCAAAGAACATGGAGGTGGCTCTATGTTCTTCGAGAAAGAGAAATCACAGGACAAACGCAGAATTCAGGGAGTTGGCTTTGCCATCAAAAACAAACTCATGAAGAGATTCCACAAAAACCCTGTTGGGAGCAATGAGCGTCTTATGACAATCAACCTCAAGTTCAAGTTCAAAGGCAATCAATCTGCCAGCCTCATCAGTGCTTAGACATCTACATTGGAATCCGAGGACGAAGCCTACTCCAACCTAGACAGAACTCTGGTAGCTGTACCATCACAGTCAAAGATCTTACTTCTCAGTTATTTCAAGACCAGGGTGCAGGACAACCATGCCTTTGGCTGAACACCATTGGAAATCATGGAGTTGGAAGTCCATTTCCAATAGTGTTGATCTCCTTACCCTGTGCGCTGAGCATGATCATGGTCACTAACACCTGTTATGACCACATGGTTGGCGTGGGTGGTGCCCACTGTTCAACTCCTCACCTGACCGCAGCAAATCTATTGGTATTAGAGTTTAGCCCCTTGGTGTTTTATTTTTCAAATAAACAGACAGCAGCAGGTTTTCTTGTAGATTTTAAAAATAGAAAATCAATTGTTTATTGATCAATGCGCCTTATCCTGAAATAGTCGCAACCGCATCTATTCACGCATTTGCACATGCGTGCACGCACACACACACAAAAGAGACAGATAGAGAAGGGAAAAAGGAAGGTGATTTTAGTTTTGGTGGGGGGGGGGGGGGGGGAGGAAGGTTATGATAAACCTGTTGAATTCTCTTGGAAATCAAGTTCTTGATGGTTGCAGCCCTGAGATGACTCTAGATTTCTCTCTTGATTGAAGGTTCGATTGAAGATGGTGGGTTACTTCTAGCTCTCACTGATGAATAATGTAAATGCCGGATTCTGCAGCAGGGTTGGCATGCTTTCTGGCTTGGCCAGAACACAAGCTGTTAGGATGTTGCTTCTTTTCTCTCTCCCCCTCTCTGGCTGTCTTCTCTCACCTCCTGTTAGGAGATGCCCTGGAGTCATCCCCATGGTGATGGCACAATGGCCCAGGACATGGCTACTTCACATGCCCTTTGTTTCAGAAGAAGACATTCAATTCTGGAATGTTTCAGGATAGGTGTAGGATGGGTTCAATTGACACCGCTTAGTGTTGAAATTTGTCCTTTGTTTTTGTCAGACAGTTTGAATACACAAAAGGGCCAATTCCTTTTTCTTCAGCAGCCATTTTGGACCATTGTTCACCTTTTAAAATAAAGGTTCAGTTTTTAAAGATAAAGTCCGTTTTTCATAACTCTTCAGTTAGTCCATGATTGTTGTATCATTGCACTTCTGGTGTATGTGACACACCCTTTTCTGCCAAAAAGTGCTCCAAGACATCCTGGCAACATCCGAAATTGAAGCACTGGCACATAACAGACTATGTGATAGTCAGGATCAGGGACTGAAAAGACATGCATATTACACGTGCTATGGTTACGACCGATGAATGTTGGACAGACCACCGGCTCATTCGGTCGATATTGGCGCTTGAGGTGGCCTCAAAATGAACCAACAGCCATGACAAGTATGAAGAAAGTTCGAAGTTTCTGGCTGGTCAAACGACACTAAGCTCTGGGAATTTCAAGAACAAATCAATCAGAAACTACAGGAATGGATGGTCACAGCATCAAACAATGTCCAAGATGACTGACAATCACTGAAATCTATTATTCACAAAGGGAACACTTCAAAGGCAATCTTAAAGCATCCACGAAGGTCTGCCCAATCGTGACCAAAATGGCGATGCATCATTGAAAATGGTATCAAAACCTTCCAATCAACAAGAGCAGCCACTGAGAGAGAACGGTTAAAGAGACAGAGAGGGCCGCTTCTCAAACCAACCATTCGCCACACCTCTACTGGCTGACAACCGATGTCCTCACTGTGGGAAAGGCAGCAAGGCTAAGAGAGGGCTCATGAGCCATCTGCGAACCCACAGTCAACATTGATATCTCACTTCAACCCAGGCATCCGCAAAGAATAATCAGCCTCGATATGAGGGATTGCCGATTATAATTAGGTTTAAAGTAGCTACGGAAAGGCAGAAAGAGAAATCAAAGGTGAAAATATGCAACTGGGCAAAAGCCACTTTCAGTGATTTGAGAAGGGATCTGGAATAGGTGGACTGGAAGCAAAGTAGAGAGCAGGGGTATTGGATAGGATAAAAATAGAAAGGAGGTGCTAAATAGGTTGGCGTCACCCAAAGTTAACAAGTCATCTGGTTCACATGGAACACATCCTAGACTGTTGAGAGAAGTATGGGTGGAGGTAGCAGAAGCTCTGACCACAATCTTTCAATCCTCCTTGAATATGGGAGTGGTGCCTAGGGACTGGAGAACTGAAAAGAGAAAATAGATAAACCTGGTAACTATAAGCCAGTCAGTCCAATGCCAGTGATGAAAAACTACTGGAAACCATCGTCAAGGACAAAATTAATTCTCACTTGGAGAAGCATGGGTTAATAAAGGACAGCCAGCTCAGATTTGTTAAAGGCAACCTAAAAGCCTTGAAGAGGACAAATTAAACAATTATGGGAAGAAACTGGGGTGTGGGGCTAAATCCAACAGCTCTTTCAAAGAGGCATAATCGGCCAAATGGCCTTTATCTGTGCTGCAAAGATCTATGGGTGCAAAATTCAGATCTGTAACACCCATCTTTTGGGCATTATGAGTGCACGTGGGTGCAAGACGTACCAGACACAATATTGGTGAGGATGTTAGCATGCATGCAGTGAGCATCTGCCAAAGTATGCAGGGTAGGCAGATCATGATGTCAATCAGCATGTAATAGTAATTTGACACCAGTGCAGCCATTTTGGAGCTCCAGCAACACCCTCTCTCAATCATGCATGGCTGAACAATCGCTCAGCAGCAGGAAGGAACCACGCCCCCCCCCCACCACCACACCACACTCCCCCCCCCCCCCCCCCCCACACCCCCATAGTAGCACTATTTAAAGACATGATCAACTATTTATAGATTAGTTGCTGATTGATTTCTCGGGGCTGTTGCTATGATTATAAAAGCATTTGGTGCTTTCTAGAGTTCTTTAGAAGTTGCTAAGTCTTCAGGAAGTGCCATGACAGGTGCTGAAGAACAATGTCCTGATTTCAAGGCTTCTGCACAAACTAGTTGTTCACAGACATGGATGCACTAGTAGGGATTCCTCTTGGAATACAGCATGCCATACAGAATGATCAGAGAGCACAAAGAACAGGGCAAGCTGCTGGAAGAGAGAAGAGAAGTGAGCAGGAGGCCATATCTGCCCAGGGAGCAATTCCTCTACCTGAAACTCAGTGAGGAACCGTGTGCCAGGCCTCTCCACTTCAGTAAAGCTGTCCTCATTGAAATCAGCATTTGCTACAGCCACAGCTGCAACCTCATAGCACACTGAGGACCAGATTGTCAGTGGCTGTGAAGGTGACTGTGGCCATGAACTTTTATACGCCAGGCTCCTTCAGGCTGGAGCGAGAGATATTTGCAACAGCTCGCAGTTTGCAGTCTGCTGTTACATAAGGGAGGTCATTGAGGCTCTCCATTCATAGACAGCTGACCACATTTTATTCTCTTTTGCCAAAGAGAAGCAGGAGGAGTGAGTACACGGCTTTGCGGGGATTGCTGGCTTCCCTATGGTGCAGGATGCCATTGACTGCCACACACAGTTTTGTGGTGCTACCTGTCATCTCTAAGATGTACCGCAACCCAGAGAGATCCACTCCCTCAAAGTCCAGCTGGTGTGTGACTATAGGCAGGGAATCATGCAGGTCAATGCCTGGTAACCTAGCAGCAGTCATGATACCTCCATTCTATGGCAGCCCGCTGTGCCATCTGTGTTTGAGCCAGCACAGAAAACCAAAGGGTGGTTACTAGGCTGCAAAGGCTATCTGCTGACATGGCTGATGACTCCAGTGCACAAGCCATACACGTGGGCAGCATGCATATAATGAAAGCCATGCTGTCACACAAAATGTGATAGAGCAGACCACTGGCATTCTGAAACAATGCTTCTGCTGCCTGGACTGCTCTATAGGAGCCTAGCAGTACTCGATAGATTAGATGTCAAGTTTTGTGGTGGTCTGCTGCATGTTGCACAACCTCTCCATCATGTGGCCCTTACAGTCAGCTATACGATGAGCAGCTGAGGAACAGAAGGAAGATGAAGAGGAGGAAGAGGCAACCTAGACATCCCCTTTCTGACCAGACTGCCTACGAACAACTCATCCAACTGCGATATCAGTAAAAGCAACCCCAATTCCTCATTTATCAAATCCCACCCCTTACCTTCCCTCTGTCACCAATCATTACAATGTCCACTTGGCCACCATGCACAAATGAAAGTCAATACAAAACAAACATTCCAAACCAAATTAATAAATCAAAGCATGCCACATTGCATACAAATGTAAACTAATCAACCCTTGTGCATTTCCTTAGTGCCTATCTTCAGTGTGCCTTTGCCTGTCCTAATGCTCCTAACATAATGCTACCCCATAGTGCAGCTAGCTTTAACTAGCGCCAGTTAGCTATAAGTTGTGTTACGACCTCAGTGAGACCATTAACATGAAAATACAATATATGAACCTCCAGATCAATTTAAAGAATTACACTTTCATTGTAACAACTAAACTAAAAATAATACCATTAACTAAATAGTACTTTCTAAGTAGCTGATATCTCAAATTACAAAGAAAAGTTATTTTCTTCACTTATTAAAATACATGAAAACCGCACACCACACTTATATGTTACACAGTCCTCTCTGATGGCGGAATCTTTGGGGTTAAAAGTCCCAAACTCCTCCCGGCTGCAATGGGTTGGATCTCCCAGACCTTTCTCAAAGTCAATGTCCTCTTTTCTCACTTCTCCAAACACTTTCGATTTCAGACGTCTGTGAATTGGTGATTTTTGTTGGTCTTTTACTCCTCCGCAAATCTCAACTTTCAAAACAGGTTCAAGTCCTTGCAGCCTTTTGCTGTATCAGTTTTTCCTGAAAGCAGGTGTTCCCTCTCTCTCTCCCCCCCTTGAGGCTGCCACTGCTGGTTGTCTTCCTCTCTTAGAGCCCACTCTGAGGCTGCAAACGCTGTTTTCCTTCCTTACAGCCTGTCTGCTTTCAGAAAATCTGTTAAATTTATCTGGAATCGAAAGTCAATAGCTCATTGCCCTTTTTCAGTATGCAAAGACCAGAAGTCTGGCTTTAGCAGAATCACCCAGGCTTTTCACTGTTTCCAAGTGTTAGCAGCTGCTATGTACATTTGCATCCTCAGAATCAATGTTTACGATCCAAAAATTTGGAAGGGTGAAAGCCATTGTTCTTCAGGTGCTATACCCCTGCAGTCCTATGTTTTCAAAACGTTTATGATCTGTACTCTGTTGCCCTGGTAACCAAGATTTCTGTCTTGTCTTTAACCAGAGTTGATGTGCGTTCACCTCACTTCTCTGACTCCATCTTAAACTTCTCTTTTTAAAAAATCAGTTTTCGAAACATAATCATGTTACCAAGTCCAGCATTCATAGTACTTGTGCTAAGCCTGTCATGATTTTGAGCCACCTGCTAAGATATGCAGCCACTCAACAGTATGGTTAATACTGGCTGCAGGCTGCGATGATGATTATGAGCAGGGAGCACAAAGTTGGCATGCTACCTGCATCACACTGAATGGATAACCATGCATCGCGAGTCTGCTCCTGTTTCCGGGTGCTATCCAATTTAACCCCCTATGGTGGATAAGGCGCTTTTTAATTCTGTTAACATTGTGACCCAAAGCACACAAATTACTAAGCTACCTTTACAATAGTTTATATATCAATAAGTTTTCCAAAACTTTATCAGTCTTTAACAAGGCACAAAAGAACATAGATATTAAAAAAAATTGAGCTTTTGTATTGTAGCACACATATTTGTATTTTTACCAGAACAGTTAATGTCATAAATGTAAAGAAGATTTTCCCCTGTCAGGACAACTCATGTAGCTACGATATGTACTCTGCACAACAGGTTCTGTGATGGTGACTTTGGCAGACCAAAAGGACAGCTATGAGGTCAAGGTTTATGATATGGAGGTATTACACACAAATAATGTTGTTGAAGGGTCATTAGAAAGAAAAGGAAACCACTTTGGTTATCAAATTTGTCCCAAACTCCTCTTTACGACACTGAACTACATGCTGACATAAATGAGTAAAACCATCAGCATTTAGAAGAAAAAGTTACAGCTGTTACAATTTACTACTTAACTACTTTCTCTTCTAGGAATATATATTATATATACACACACACCCAAAAAGTCAATAAGTTAAAACTTTTTTGTGTTTAATTAGCAATTTAAGAATGATTTCTCTAAAATTATTAAAAAGTTTACCAATGATGATCGCAGTACTTAAATTGCAATTACAAAAACAAACCATCTTCAAGTTTTCTGTAAATAACTACAAATTAGTTAGTAGACAAGGAAACTTAATGACCAGGGACTAGCACGAATCCTGCAATACATATTCATGGTTTGTCTTTAAGTGTATTTCTCAATCGCAAGGCTATTATTATGAGGTAAGCTTATTTCACACAGCGCACTCATTCAAGGCATAACTGAGTTGCGTGAGAAATTTCCATATCTCACACACTTGTAAATCACAAATGAACAGTAGTAAACCAAAGAATGAAGTAAACTATGGCTGGTTTTAATTTTAATGCAGCATCCTTGCCAATGACTGAGACTGATTCAGAGACTGCCCTTTGGTAAAGTAAGGCTGTAATAGCCAGATCACCTTAAAATACTTTATGATTCTGGCGCTGTCGTCACATTATGCATTACTACCCAGAATGGTGTTCCTATTACTGGCTGCATGTCAAAAATTACTCAGAAGTTCAAGCAGGCTGTTTAACATGATTAGAAGCTTTGAAATTTGGAAGAAACAAAGCATATCCACTATAAATAATCTTTCTTTCTTTTGGGCCTCCTTATCTCGAGAGACAATGGATACGCGCCTGGAGGTGGTCAGTGGTTTGTGAAGCAGCGCCTGGAGTGGCTATAAAGGCCAATTCTGGAGTGACAGGCTCTTCCACAGGTGCTGCAGAGAAATTTGTTTGTGGGGCTGTTGCACAGTTGGCTCTCCCCTTGCGCCTCTGTCTTTTTTCCTGCCAACTACTAAGTCTCTTCGACTCGCCACAATTTAGCCCTGTCTTTATGGCTGCCCGCCAGCTCTGGCGAATGCTGGCAACTGACTCCCACGACTTGTGATCAATGTCACACGATTTCATGTCGCGTTTGCAGACGTCTTTATAACGGAGACATGGACGGCCGGTGGGTCTGATACCAGTGGCGAGCTCGCTGTACAATGTGTCTTTGGGGATCCTGCCATCTTCCATGCGGCTCACATGGCCAAGCCATCTCAAGCGCCGCTGACTCAGTAGTGTGTATAAGCTGGGGGTGTTGGCCGCTTCAAGGACTTCTGTGTTGGAGATATAGTCCTGCCACCTGATGCCAAGTATTCTCCGAAGGCAGCGAAGATGGAATGAATTGAGACGTCGCTCTTGGCTGGCATACGTTGTCCAGGCCTCGCTGCCGTAGAGCAAGGTACTGAGGACACAGGCCTGATACACTCGGACTTTTGTGTTCCGTGTCAGTGCGCCATTTTCCCACACTCTCTTGGCCAGTCTGGACATAGCAGTGGAAGCCTTACCCATGCGCTTGTTGATTTCTGCATCTAGAGACAGGTTACTGGTGATAGTTGAGCCTAGGTAGGTGAACTCTTGAACCACTTCCAGAGCGTGGTCGCCAATATTGATGGATGGAGCATTTCTGACATCCTGCCCCATGATGTTCGTTTTCTTGAGGCTGATGGTTAGGCCAAATTCATTGCAGGCAGACGCAAACCTGTCGATGAGACTCTGCAGGCATTCTTCAGTGTGAGATGTTAAAGCAGCATCGTCAGCAAAGAGGAGTTCTCTGATGAGGACTTTCCGTACTTTGGACTTCGCTCTTAGACGGGCAAGGTTGAACAACCTGCCCCCTGATCTTGTGTGGAGGAAAATTCCTTCTTCAGAGGATTTGAACGCATGTGAAAGCAGCAGGGAGAAGAAAATCCCAAAAAGTGTGGGTGCGAGAACACAGCCCTGTTTCACACCACTCAGGATAGGAAAGGGCTCTGATGAGGAGCCACCATGTTGAATTGTGCCTTTCATATTGTCATGGAATGAGGTGATGATACTTAGTAGCTTTGGTGGACATCCGATCTTTTCTAGTAGTCTGAAGAGACTACGTCTGCTGACGAGGTCAAAGGCTTTGGTGAGATCAATGAAAGCAATGTAGAGGGGCATCTGTTGTTCACGGCATTTCTCCTGTATCTGACGAAGGGAGAACAGCATGTCAATAGTCGATCTCTCTGCACGAAAGCCACACTGTGCCTCAGGGTAGACGCGCTCGGCCAGCTTCTGGAGCCTGTTCAGAGCGACTCGAGCAAAGACTTTCCCCACTATGCTGAGCAGGGAGATTCCACGGTAGTTGTTGCAGTCACCGCGGTCACCTTTGTTTTTATAGAGGGTGATGATGTTGGCATCGCGCATGTCCTGGGGTACTGCTCCCTCGTCCCAGCACAGGCATAGCAGTTCATGTAGTGCTGAGAGTATAGCAGGCTTGGCACTCTTGATTATTTCAGGGGTAATGCTGTCCTTCCCAGGGGCTTTTCCGCTGGCTAGGGAATCAATGGCATCACTGAGTTCCGATTTGGTTGGCTGTATGTCCAGCTCATCCATGACTGGTAGAGGCTGGGCTGCATTGAGGGCAGTATCAGTGACAGCATTCTCCCTGGAGTACAGTTCTAGGTAGTGCTCAACCCAGCGGTCCATCTGTTTGCGTTGGTCAGTGATTATGTCCCCCGATTTAGATTTGAGGGGGGTGATCTTCTTGATGGTTGGCCCAAGAGCTCTCTTCATGCCATCATACATTCCTCTGATGTTTCCGGTGTCTGAGGCCAGCTGAATATGACTGCATAGGTGTTGCCAGTAGTCGTTTGCGCAACGCCTAGCTGTTCTTTGTGCAGTACTTCTGGCTGCTTTAAGTGCTGCGGATGTTAAATCGCTGGGGGCTTTCTTGTAGTTCAAAAGTGCAATGCGCTTAGCGGCTATGACAGGTTCCAGCTCTTCATTATGAGATTGAAACCAGTCTGCATTTCTCTTCGCACTTTTGCCGTAGGTGGTCAAAGCTGACTCATAGATGGCGTCTCTGATGTGGGCCCACTTGGTCTCAGCATCCCCTGTGGGAGTGTTTTGAAGGGCTGTTACAAGTGAATTTAGAAATTTTTGTAACAGCTGTGGGTGAGAAATTCTGCTCGTGTTGATGCGCGGATGGCCCTTCTGCTTGGAATGATGCAACTTCTTTGGTCTGAGTCTAACCTTGCTGCACACCAGGGAGTGGTCGGTGTCGCAGTCCGCACTGTGGAAGCTGCGTGTGATTTGAACACTGTTTAAGGCGGCTCGCCTTGTGACAATGAGGTCTAGCTGGTGCCAACGACGTGATCTTGGGTGCCTCCATGAAACCTGGTGACAGGGTTTAGTGTGAAAGAACGAGTTGGTGATGCAGAGGTTATGATAGGTACACAACTCAAGCAGTCTCTGCCCGTTCTCATTCATCCTTCCAACGCCATAGCGCCCAAGGCAGGAGGGCCATGAGTCATGGTCGGCCCCAACCCTGGCATTAAAGTCCCCCAGCAGGAATAGGTGTTCGGTGTTGGGGATGCTGCTAATGATGTTATGGAGTTGTTCATAGAACTGGTCTTTAGCTTCAGGTGCGGAGCAGAGTGTTGGAGCATAGATGCTGAGTAGGTGTACTGGACCAGAGGTGGTGAGCAGTCGGATGGACAGTATGCGTTCCGAGCCATTTGAGGGAGGCTCTATCATGCTGAGCAAGGAGTTTCTGATGGCGAAGCCCACTCCATGCTGTCTTGGTTCTTCAGGATCCCTGCCCTGCCAGAAGAAGGTGTAGTCTTGCTCTGCTAGAGAGCCACTCGCGGGGAGGCGAGTCTCCTGAAGTGCTGCAATGTCCACATTGAATCTACTGAGCTTGTTGTTAATGATGGCGGTCTTCCGAGAATCGTTGATTTGTGTAAGGTCTTCCGACAGGCCAGGACACATAGTTCTGACGTTCCAGCTTGCAAAGCGAAGGGCTGGTACCTTCTTTCCTTTTTTCATGTTGTTTGGTGCGGTGTATCAGTCCACCTTTCGGGCAATGACCCTGAGCTCCAAGCACCCATTGAAGCAGGCAGACTGTGGCGGGACAGAACCTTATTGACCGGGGGCTGCCCGGTTTGAGGCGGGCGGTAGCTGTCCAGTGAGGTGCAATGACCTCTCCCACCGACAAAGGCAACCCGTGGCGCCCAGTTTCTACGCCAATTTATCTGGACTTATAACCCGTAACTGCTGCCTTCCGTGTTGTTTTAGTCGCTGTGAGGCAACTATGGAGTGACCTCTCCATGGCGCATGCCTGGGCAAATTTATGGAGGTTGAGAATTGCCCAGTCGTCAAAACCCCCCTCTCGGCCTTTCTGGTGGGGTCCAAAGGAGTGCAGGACACGACGTTTGGCACCAGTATGGCTGCAGGAACTGCCGGAAACATGCCAAAGGTGACACATGACCGCCTACGGGGTTCCGCTCCGGATTTTCTGTTAGGGTTTACTCCCTTAGCCTTGGTCTCTCCCGAGACGCCCACAAGGCAGTGGGGTTGTTGGGGCCCCTACACAGGTGTAGGATGGTGCCGGTGGGAGGAGGGGATGCAAGGGGGAGGGGTAGAGGGAGGGGGTGGGGGGGGTGCAGGGGAAGGGGGTGCGGAGTGAAGATGGTGCGAGGGGGGGGCGGGCTGGGACGGGGTTGTGAGGGGGTGAGCTGAGAGGGTGGAGCAGGGAAGGGGACGGGGGTGGGGGGGGGGGTGGAAGGGGGGTAAAAGGGGGGGGAGGGGGGGGTGGAATCTGGTGCAGGTAATAAGCCATTTCCTCAGTGCCCACCATCGACGTCCGGAAAGCTCATCCACGTCCTTCGGGAGGTGAAGCATCATTTGGCAGACTTAGAGGTGATTACATTTGCTAAGGGTTTTTTTTTGCAGTGGTTTAAATAAAAGCATGCAGCATTGCCGACAGTGCGCTGCAGATGCTCTCCGAGCCATCTCCCGCGGGCGCTTTGAAGTTGCGGCCGGGGGGGCCGTTCGTGGATGTTTTGGGTGTTCGGGGCACCTTTTCACAGGACTTCTCTCGGGTCCCGCAGCTCCTTCTTCACCTCAATGGACTTACCGCATGCCGTGGCTGCAGACACTCTGGACTGTGAAGACAGCAGGATCGGAGATTGAAGTATCGGCAGCTGTGCTTGTCAGTTTCATCCGGATCCTTCTCTTAAGCAGCATTTAAGTTAAAACGTGAATATTATTTGTAACTCTTTTTTTCTTGAATTTTTCTGAAAAGGTGGAATAGAAGATTTCTTACTCAAGTCCAGAGTTCACCATTTTTCTCAAGCCCAGGCATTGAGTAAATAATATTCTTTGTACTTTTCAGAATAGATTTAAGACCATGCAAGGGATTCAGAATAACCACAGAGGAGGTTAGCTCACATAAAGCCAAATGGGGTGCTTTGGAACAAAGAGACATCAAAGTTAGGTGTCTTAGTCATAAAAATCACAGAATATAGGTTCATATATCTGGCTCCCCACACAGCAAGTCCCAATTCTTGGCCAGGTTGTCTTGGGGAGGTGCCACATGGAAACAGAGCACTTCTCCAAAGCAAAGAAAAAAGAATGGCAGGCATGTCAACCTGGGTCACACTAGATCCTAAAGATGACTAATGTAGCAACACATGCAAAGCCCAGAGGGCAGCCTGTCTGTCAAACTTCCGGAAAGAGCATGATGTGTGGCAAGAGGAAAACTTGCATTGAATTTGGGGAAGGGGATATAATTAAAGCTAACAAATGGCAGTAATTAAAAAGAAATGTGCCCTAGAAGACTAATGTACAAAATAAAATAAGCACGGACTTTGGGATGAATAATGTTGATCCCTACTAGAAGGCCTGTACAGTTCTATGGTTAAACATATGCTTCTCAACCACGGGGTTCCTGATTCAAATTCACCCCCACTGCCAAAGGTTTCTACAAAAGTATCTCTCCCTGACAAGGGAATTAATGTAACTGGTCTCCACTCTACCTAGTTGCTAACTGAGTACTACCATCTGGTGGAAAGTGAAAGTGAATTTTGCTGAAGGAACAAGCCCCTATCAACAGAAATTGCACACTCTTTGGCAGGCATTTGATTAAGAGCTTGCTGCAGAAACAAACTTGACTTTGCAGTCTCTGAATTAGTCTTAGTCAATAAAATATGGCACTGAAATTAATTCATGCACATTGAACTTTTTTACTTATTTGAATTTACATTATTTCCATAGATTTCATTATTCTGTCTGTGCAAAATAAGGTATTGCAAGTCATACTAGGTATAGTGAACTGTAATTAAAGTAATTGTAAAAGCATATGTCTTTGATATAAATCAAGGGACTGCCACACTGAAATGTTTATAAATGTTTGGTGTGGAGAGTAAATCAAAGGTAAAGATGAGACAAAAGGAACTCTTATGAAATATATTTATCAGTTGTTATAGGTAGACTTTAATGTAAATAGAAATCCAAGATTTTTCTCCCATTCTAAACAATGTGTCATTAGATCAATTACATATTACTCTCTTAGCAATATCAACTGATGGTATTTTCACTCTACATGAGAGTGACGCAGACACATTTAACACTTCACATCGAAGTAAAGGCATGGAGGAAGATATACTCTATGTAGAAAAACCGTTCTTTACGAAGAAGTTAACTACACAGCACACAGAGGAAATGTTCTGATCCACATTATCTAATTTACTTTGTTTAGATATATGATCTTTTTGCTGTTTCTACAAATAAGCATCTGAGTGAGTTAGCTTATGTAGCTCTCTGTATAAACATTTGCTACCTTTCCTAAATATTGCATCAGATCAGTGAATGAGACTCAAGCTTCTTAAACACTAAAAGCTGAGTCTGATTAATATTGCAAAGATTATAAAAGACTGCAATTTTTAAAAACTTGCTATATGCAAAAACATACAAAAAGTTTCCTCAACAAGATTTTAGTTCAAGACACATTATTCCTCAGTGTGTATAAAGGCAAATAATACAAAATGTGTCTTATGACTGATTTATGAACAGTTGTCAAATTGGTCCAAATTTTCCAGATGAGAATTCAAAGGCTACGTGCCCTTTATACATTTTTGTGCATAATTCGATAATACATTATTTCTACAAGCAGTGCACTAATAAGCATGCCTAATATTGTGTGCGTGTCTTTAGAGGGTCTTTTGGCACCACATTCCATACAATTTTACTATAGCTAACACTGACATATCCATATAAAACAGCTTAGCTGAAAGATAGATTTATGAAATTATAAAGTAACTTTATTTTCAACGGTATGCACATTTTCCTTCAAGCTGCAATATGTTAAAAGTATTAATCTCATGGGTTTCAGCTCCTCCAAGAGCATTAAATCATATGGTTACCTTCAGTTTTTAAACAATTTTCATCCAAACCTGAATCTAACCAGTTGTTTAAAGCAGGTGGTTGTTGAATCTAAGTGACACTTGACAGCATTTTGTATTTGGTATTCTATTTATGTCTCTGAATTCAATATTCAGGTGCCATTATATAATCTGTTAATTATACAATCGAAATTAGATTCTCCTTTAAATATAAATTATGGCATAATGGCCCAAAGTTTCTTCTGAAATTACCATAGATAGGAGTGAGAGTTGTGCCGGGAACTATTCCACTGGCTCCACAAAGTCTACTGCCACTCTGGAATTTGTCTGATAGAAGTGATGGCAGATATTGAATGTGTCTGCGTAAATTGGACAAGTATATGCAAATTATGGGGAAACGATAGGAAAATGTCTCCAAATGCACTATCCTTAACATCCTAGCAATGTTGGACATCAGAAACTGTACTACATTCCTGGTCTCCACTATTACTGAGGTGGCGGTTGGGTCGCAAAGTGAAAGGGTTAACTGGCCCAATGCAATTTATTACAAGGCTGTCAACTGCAGTAAACAACATGGGGGATATAGAAATTAACTTTTTAAAAACATTCTTCTGCTAGAAGTTCCAACCCTGCTATGCTGTAGCAGGAGCAACAGGTATTTTCCACCCCAAACACCAACCCCGCACCCTCCCTCACACTGTCCCATCCCAGAGGCAAGTATCCAAAAAAAGAGTTTGAATAGTGCTGGGAGTTGCCATCAATACTAAATCAGAGAAAAAAACAGGAATTTTCTGCAGTAAAGCTGATTTAAACCCCACGATGAGGTAAATCTAGGGCAATGGCTCCAAGACTCAGTGGACAAGCGCACTCCCTGGTGCAATTTGTTATACACAGAAAAAAAGGTCACTCATTCTATTAGTCAGTTGTGAGTTAGCGGATCTCTGACAGGTTACTACAAAAAACTACATATTTCCTAGCCTGGGGTGGAGGATGGAATCAGCCATTTCTGACCATAATCCAGTGTCTCTATTTATTTATTTAGAGATACAGCACCGAAACAGGCCCTTCGGCCCACCGAGTCTGTGCCGACCAACAACCACCCATTTATACTAATCCTGCATTAACCCCATATTCTCTACCACATCCCCACCTTCCCTCAATTCTCCTACCATCTACCTACACTAGGGGAAATTTACAATAGCCAGTTTACCTATCAACCTGCAAGTCTTTGGCTGTGGGAGGAAACCGGAGCACCCGGCGGAAACCCACGCAGACACAGGGAGAACTTGCAAACTCCGCACAGGCAGTACCCAGAACTGAACCCGGGTCACTGGTGCTGTGAGGCTGCGGTGCTAACCACTGCGCCACTGTGCCGCCTGGAAGATGTGTCTCCTGCTGGAAGATGTGGACATGAGGACTTCAAATTACACCAGTATAATTTCGCTGAGATAACTCAAATAGCCTACAGACAATCTGTGCTGACACCAGTAGAAGTGCAGGGTAGCATGTTACCAATGCCATGACAGAAAGAGAGAAAATTGGAAACATATGCCTCCCAGCAATATAAAGACTCAAATCATGTCTACCCTCAATCTTCCTTTCTCCCATAAAAACAAGTTTAGCCTTAGAAGTCTCTCCTTGTAACATGTGGTCCTCAGCTCCATTATCATCCTTGTTGCTCTTCTCTGAACCCTCTTCAATGCATGCAGGTTAGTTTGTAGGTAGTATGCCGAAAACAGCAGAGAATGCATGTCAGCTGTGGCTCAGTTGGCAGCACTCTTGCCTCTGAGTCAGAAGGTTGGGGATTCAAGTCCAACTCCAGGACTTGAGCGCAGAAATGAAAGCTGAGACTTCAGTGCAGTACAGAGAGACTGCCATCTATCAAATGAGACATTAAACCAAGGCCCTGTCTGCCCTCTGAGGTGGCCATAAAAGATCCCACGTCACTATTAAGAAGAAGAGCAGGGGAGTTATCCCCGATGCTCTGGCCCAATATTTATCCCTCAATCAACATCACAAAAGCAGATTATCTGGTCATTATCACTTTGCTGCTTGTAGGAACTTGCTGTTACAACAGTGACTACACGTCAAATGTACTTCATTGGATGTAAATCAACTCAGACGTCCTGTGGTCATGAAAGGCGCTATATAAATGCAAGTCCATATTATATATATATCTATATAATATTCAAAATATGGCCATACCAATGATCTATACAAAATTAAAATCACTTATTTTGACAGGATTTTGATCAGCACTTTTTTAAAAAAACAACTCCCCATCAAATACTTTATGTGGGTGTCGATTATAAATACCAAGGGGGAGGAGAAAGAAAATTTTAATCCCTACCCGTACTTGAGGGTTACTAATTTTCTGTTTGCATCTTTTAATCCTACACTCATGGTCCATATTTAACAGCCTGCATTATCCATTATCACAGCATTTTAAGACATGGAGGTTGTCTCCTTTTAATCTGCTTTTCACAGGACTAAAAGGTAGAACTACTGAGTAAAACTTGCCAATTTAAATAAAGAATGCTGGTTACATTGTAGGGTCACAACAAAATCATGTGTTTGGAGTGAAGCACAATGACGCCTATAGACAATGACTGAGATTCTGTTGAAGGAATGTCATTAATTATTTAAGCAATAACATGCTATACTGTACTGGGGAGTTAACAACAGGAAGGTTAATTGATTATACCACCCGCCTTCCAAGCAGTGGCCATGGTTATGCTCAGCGCTTCCATGTTGCAACATGGCTGGAAAATCAGAAACTCAGATAAGTGAAGGATTGGGGATTCAAACCTGTGACCTGACAACTAATGACATCAAGATCTGATGCAACCACAGCTCTCGTCACTGCCGTTCCTGATCTGTCTACTTTGAACTGATTATTTGTTCCGAGGTTTTCCTTCCCTCCCTTGGAAAAGCTGTTTTGCCTTTTCTCTGCCTGGCTGAGATGATGAACTAACAATGTTCTTTTCTCGCCTTACTTTTTTCCACCATTTGTCTTTTTAAGCATTAGGTTTAATAAAATGTTTCCTTTCTTAATCTTCACAATTTTTTCCCAATATTTTTATTTTTCTGCTCTCACTATTGTTTAGAAGAATCTAACTCATTTAGGTCACATTGTGAAAAAAAATTTTATGGGCCAAGTATTTCTTTCTCATGATTGAATCTTGATTTCTTTTGAGAAAATGCAGCAAATGTATAACAAGACTGATGTTGACTAAGCAGCAACAGTAAAAAAATAAGTTCTGTTGTGAGGAATAGGTTGCAGCTGTCAAGAGTCTGTATTACATACTATAGGAATGCAACAAGTCCCTTTTGCTAAAACTCACAAATATATCCCTAAGGACCTAAGTTAGAAGGAACATTTGTGACAATGGTCTGTATTTTGCTGCAATAACAGCAACGTTATTAGCCAGTCAAATGCGGAAATCCAGAAGTTGCTGTCAGAGATGCCTGCTCCTCCACAGGATGTGTTGTTGCATTCCTCCCCAAAAAATGACTGCAATGTAATGAACTTGGAGTACTTTCCCACTAGTCCCACATTAAGAAACAGCTGAAAAGGTTACAGCTGCTGGATTTAGAAATAAGTTTTTAATGGCATAATAAGTGATAATTACTGATGAACAACCTCTCTGGCCCTGAAAAATTAATTTTACAAGTGTGGAGCCTCATTCCCCCAGAAGGAAACTATTGTCGCAGATTTTTTTTAAAACCTTTTTTTACTTTGTCTCTTTTATCTCTCTGCCTTAAGGCCATCTGTATTTCCTTTTTTTATTTTGTTTTCTCTACATCATTTAAATGTAATTTATATTTCCTGCTTTATACTTCCTGGTTTTTATTCTGTGTGTCTCAGTGAGGATGCTTCAATCTGATTGGTTAAAGAGCCTCACTGCTGCTTGCTCTTTTCATAGGCACTACACCAGAAGAGTTGCCGGATTAATGGAAATCTCCATTGACATGTCTGCTCTATGGGTAGTCGTCAGTGAATGAATGGCGAAAGCTATTCCTTCAATACTGAGAGCAAGATCTGGGTCATTGAAATTGAAAGGGACTTGATAGAAGAACATTTCTTCAGTTCCAGCATCGAGGTGCCTATAATTCAGCATTAAACTGTCAAAGTTACTGAGAGAGACAACAGAACGGTTAAATGAAAATGTGACATTAATACAGTAATGAGTGCTTTTCTAAAGTTGCACTTGCTCAGCAGAGTGGAGTGAGTTTTAATTGGCTTTCATCCTATGCTGTAATGGAACTGAGAGCACTTGATATTGAGACGATCCAAAACTTCTCCAGAGCAAAAATTCAACCAGTTGTATTTTTCTAAAGAAAGAGGCTCCTCCGATTCTGAGGTACTCAAAAAGCTGCTTGAATTGTTTGGTCTGATGCATCATTATAAAGACAACAGGAAAATACTCTCTCTTAGCCAATGACTAACCATGTGACACCATTTTATTATGCACAAGAGAGTTGCTATGATCAATTTATTATATCACTTACCCTTAGCAATGACTACCTCATGTATAGATTATTATAGCGTCCAATATATTCCTGTGTATTGCACTTGGTCAATGTCCAGGCTCTAGATGCAAATCATTGTTTTAGGACAAAAAAAGCAAGTAAGGCATTTTGCCAGAAAGCTACTAGTGGGCTCTTCTGACCAAGAGTCAGAAATTTAGGAGATACAATTAACCTTTAAGTGACCTCAGGAATTTACAAACAGTTAAAATGATTTAATTTTGGATCACTTTGCAATAGGGAGGATTTAAATAGGCAAGTTTAAACACAACTCCAAAATATCAGCAAAATGTGCCTGCTACGCTCCAGAATAGAGTCCCCGTTAGCAATGAGAGCTGCTAGTGTTTGACAAACTGAGGAAAAACAGTTATTTAAAAACTTTTAATGCCAAGTGTGTATGTTTTTAAGAAGCAACAATTTGTTATCCTTAATTAGAAATTCCTTGTGGCCCTAAGAATTATCTGATGTATTGTCATTGCTGTACCGATTCAAGTAATTTTCTTTGTTTCAAGAAATTTTAGAGCACTTAGTACTTAATTTATTTGAGGTTTTTAAAATGTGCTAACTATGTTTTTTTCATTAAGAAACATTTTGAACGTCAAATAAAAAGGAACCATGAAAAAAATGGTTGCACAGTAAATGACTACTTACATCTCATCAGCAAGCAAATGCAACATGATATTATTCAAAGAAAAAGTGTTCTCCAAGCATACTGGCCAACATTCATCCTTAATTGATGGCTACAAAAGAAATGAACTGGTCATTTATCTAATTACCGTTGGTTGGGCACTGCTGGCAGTCATTGCATTTCAGAAAGTAATTTATTGTGGGAAGCTTTGAGATGTGTTCAATGCCATGATAAGGTGCTATTTAAACAGATGCAACAGATCTGTAAGAAGGTTCCAAATGAATGCCATCTGGTGGACTTTTAAATGCATTACAGTTAAAGGTAGTAAGGATTTCAGCTTGAATAAAATTTCAGATTAGCAGTACAGAGATAATTACAGGCAAGGAAGGCCATCTAGCCAGAAGGGCCTTAAAGTTCCCCCATTGCAGCAACCACTGGTCTTAAATGATTCCAGGGTTTTTGCCTCCATCATTGGGAGTCCTTTCAATGTACTGATCACAAGTGAAGAACTTCCTGATATCAGTCCTCAATTGGCTTTTAACTAGTTTGAACCTGTGGAAATTTAAAGTAGTTTTCTGGATTTAGCTTTTCCATACTGCTTACAATCATATTCTTCCACTTGACCACCTCTCAGGTGGCTCCTTTCAAGGCCTAAATCTCTCTTCATAACTCAAACCTCTAACACTAAAGATTGTAAAAGAACGGATTGAATCATTAAATGCTAAATATATATCTCCAATAATAATGACTGGAGGAATGCGTCAAGACTTTCACTAAACAATTCTAAAATTTGGTTTCCAGTGGCTTCAGGAGAGTACAAATACAGGTTTACGATTGGACTGATGCCTCAGATTTTTACAGTATCTTTGAGAAATGCAATTACCTCATTTGGCAGCTAGCATATGACAAAAATAATTCAAATTTTGAAAGCTGAGAAGGACTCTTAAAACTCAAAGGAGAATGTGAGTTTTCAAATATACAACATTTTACCCCAAAACTTTGAGGCCTGCCAATTCTAAGAACTCAATTTTGCTCTTTAAGAGCAAATTCATATGATGTAAAACTGTAAAATTGTCTTACTCAACGTTATCGCTCTCGCCATGAAAACCTTCAATCAAATTTTACTTCCTTTTTGCGTAGTTGTTTATTCAAAAAGAAAAATGACACTATTATTGCTCAACCAATCCTGCAGCTTTGTTCTATTGCCCAGAATGTACATTTAGCATACAAGAGATGATCCTTTCATTCATTTATCCCTCAAACAGCAGAATATTTGAGCAACAGCAATTTTTGTTTGTTCGCGGGATGGGAGCATGGCTTGCAGGACCAGCATTTATTGCCCATCCCTAACTGCCCTTAAAGAGGTGGTGGTGGGCCCCTGCAGTCCAGGTAGGTAGGTACACCATCAGTGCTATTAGAGAGGGATTTCCAGGATTTTGACCCAGCAATAATGAAGGAGCAGCAATATAGTTCCAAGTCAAGATGGTGAGTGACTTGGAGGGGAACTTGCAGGTGCTGGTGTTCCCATGCAGCTGCTGCCTTTGTCCTTCTAGGTAGTAGAGGTCACGGGTTTGGAAGGTGCTGTCGAAGGAGCCTTGGTAAGTTACTGCAGTGCATCTTGTAGATGGTACACATTGCTGCCACTGTGCACTGGTAGTGGAGGGAGTGAATGTTTAAAATGGTGGATGGGGATGCTGATCAAGCGGGCTGCTTTGTCTTGGATGGTGTCAAGTTTCCCGAATGTTGTTGGAGCTGCACTCATCCAAGCAAGTGGAGAATATTCCATCACACTCCTGACGTGTGCCTTGTAGATGGTGGACAGGCTTTGGGAGGTGAGTGAATCGCCACAGAATTCCCAGCCTCTGACCTGTTCTTATAGCCACAGTATTTCAATAACTGGACTAGTTAAGATTCTGGTCAACGGATATTGATGGTGGGGGATTCAGTGATGGTAACGCCATTGAATGTCAAGGGAAGCTTGTTAGATTCACTCTTGTTAGAGATGGTTATTGCCTGGCACTTGTATGGCATGAATGTCACTTATCAGCCCAAGCCTGAATGTTATCCAGGTCTTGCTGCTCATGGGCATGGACTGCTTCAATATCTCAGGAGTTGCAAATGGTACTGAACACTGTGCAATCTTCAGCGAACATCCCCATTTCTGACCTTATTTTGCAGGTAAGGTCACTGATGAAGCAGCTGAAGATGGTTGGGCCTAGAAAACTATCCGGAGGAACTGCTGCAGCGATATCCTGGGCCTGAGATGAATGGCCTCCAATAATTATACTGTTATTACTTTATCTGCAATGTTAGAAACTGTAATTCATGTTAACATGGAGAGAAATTGCCTCGAAAACTACGGCCTGGAAACTGCTGCGTGTGATACGTCTACCATTTGATCTTTGAATGATGTTTCTACACTGATTTTGATAGTAACCGCTTACCATTTAAGGGATAAGATAATGGAACCCGAGACTGGTGGGTAGAATTCATCAGCGTCCCTCCAATTTTCAAGTAGCGATACAGATAAATTGGCTTTATTTCTGCACCGCAGAGTTCTTTTTTAATGGCCGAGAAGCTCTCAGACAGATGCTGTCCTTCAGTTATATTTTCAAATGACATTTGAGGCAGAATGCTCACATTTGGCCTCAAATTAAACCACTCAGCCAAATTACCCAATCTCCTCATCAGCTAAGCTCTAAAAAAAATGCCTATTGGTCATTTAAATTTTCCACTTTTACTCGTGCTGCAAATTTTTTTTTATCCTTTGATGGGATGTAGGAGCCGCTGGCAAGGCGAACATTTGTTGCCCATCCCTAATTGCCCTTGACAATTGACTGGCTTGCCAGGCCATTTCACAGGGCAGTTAAAATTAACCACATTACTGTGGGCTGGAGTCACATGTAGGCCAGACCTGGTAAAGGCAGCAGATTTCCTTCCCTAAAGGACATTAATGAACCAGATGGGTTTTTACAACAATCGATGATAGTTTCATGGCACCATTACTGAGACTAGCTTTCAATTCCAGATTTTTATTAATTAGTTGCATGAATCAACACTTGGGTGACATTATCACCGATGATAATCCACTGTCACTTGCCAAGAAATATATCTAGACTATCATGACACTTAATAACCCAAAACAAGGGATTTGATAGGGTAGATAAAGAGAAAAAACTTCTGATGGGAAGTCGAGAACACAGGGGTATAACTTTAAAATTAGAGCTAGGCCATTCAGGGATGATGTCAGAAAGCATTTCTTCACACAAAGGGTAGCGAAAATCTGGGCCTTGCTTCTGCCAGAAGCAGCTGAAGCTAGGTTAATTGAAAATTTCAAAACTGAGGTTGATAGAATTTGGCGTGTCAATGGTATTAAGAGTTATGGAAACAAGGCAGGTAGATGGAGTTAAGATACAGATAAGCCATGATCTAACTGAATGGCTTGAGAGGCTGAATGGCCTCCTCCTGCTCTTATGTTACTGTAGTATAAAGATTTGAAAAGGTTAATGTCTGGGACAGTGTAACACTTCCCACTGTGATGATGCAAGAGATCACATGTGAAAGAGGCTTGGGAAGGAGAAGAAGCAGCAGCATCATGACCATCAGAGGAGTTAGACTTGTTTAAGTATATATAGTTTCTTAAATGTAATAAACAGTTATGGTTCAACCTTACCAAAGATTCAGAAATCTCTGTGAGCCAGACTAAACCAAATATACAATATGGTGGCAATGGTGAACAGCGGTGGTTCTTGCCATACAACACCCAGAAAAATTTGAAAAACTACAGATCTGGAAAAAAAAAGAGCCAAGATTGCAGAACTCAAGAAGAGGCTATGAAGAGCTCTAGAGCTGCTCCGTGGACGAAGCAGAGAGTCGGGAAGTCAGCTTGCAGAGGCATTGAGGCTGCACCACAGAGCGATGGTGGGTCTGAGGAAAAGAAAATCCCAGTCCAGCAATCTCAGGCTTCGAGTCGGAGTACCAAGCAATGGTCGAGGATCTGGTGAACAACCCTTAAACAAGGGTACAAAATTGCTTCTAACAGCGCAGCACTAGGCAGACAGCACCGGGAAAATGAAAATCCTTAGCAATGGCAGATCCGAGGTCGGCGTCATTACACGAAGCGACCGCAAGGCTAAAAAGGGCGGGAAAATTTCCAAAATGCATGGGAAAACTTCCAGTACGGGAAAGAAAATTTAAAATGAAGAGAAAACTTAGAAAGTTTAGAAAAGCCACGGCTCTTAAATTTATGCTACTAGAGAGGTTTGAACACATGGAAGGACCAAATCAAACTCAAAACTGGTCAGTGGAGAAAAAGATTTTTGAGGTACAGAATTGCTTCTCAATTAGGCAGCATGTCTGAATAAGAACAAGTCAACACTTTACCGACTCCAGAACTGCAACAGCAAATGATGTTATTGCAAGACAAGGCATAAATGAGACATCAGATAAATTTGATGACGTCTTAAAAGCCTTTGATAAGTACTTCAACCTGAGGAACAAAAAGATTCCAGAAAGGATTAAATTCAATAGAAGGGTCCAGAAACCAGGTGAACCAGTAGATGTTTTTATTAATGATCTTTACATGCTAATTTACATGCTGGGCGGCACAGTGGCTAGCACCACAGCCTCACAGCTCCAGCGACTCGGGTTCAGTTCTGGGTACTGCCTGTGCGGAGTTTGCAAGTTCTCCCTGTGACCGCGTGGGTTTCTGCCGGGTGCTCCGGTTTCCTCCCACTGCCAAAGACTTGCAGGTTGATAGGTAAATTGGCCATTGTAAATTGTCCCTAGTGTAGGTAGGTGGTAGGAGAATGGTAGGGAATATGGGATTAATGCAGGAGGGGATGTGGTAGGGAATATGGGATTAATGTAGGATTAGTATAAATGGGTGGTTGATGGTTGGCACAGACTTGGTGGGCCGAAGGGCCTGTTTCAGTGCTGTATGACTCTAATTGAAAGATGCGAATATGGAGACCTAAAAACAGAATTAATTCAAGACTGCATTGTAGTAGGTATTGCTGATGAATCCCTATCAGATTTATTGCAGTCTAAGGAAGACCTCACCCAGAAAAAGCAATACGCAGCTGGTAGGACAAGCAGAAGCCTGTAAGCTGAACAGAGCAATCCTGAGAGGTGAAGAAAAACTTGGTTCAGGAAATCTCCAATGACCATACAGTTCCTTAAAAAAGGACTATAAAAGAAGCACCAGAAAAGAAAGTACACTTTGGGGGAAGGTACAAGATGCCAGGAAACCCTGCGAGCGCTGTGGTGCCAAAAAGACCCAAAAGGTGCAAACAGTATCCTGAAAACAAAGCAGAATGCTTTCACTGCAAGGAAGTTGGCCATTTTTTGATGATGTGCCAAAGTAAAACCTCTATTTTCAAAGGATCTAAAGAAAAAGTCTTCAAGCAAAGAGCTATTAATGAAGGTGAACAATCTCCATCAGAAGAGAAATCAGAAAACTTCCTTGGTGAGATCAATGACCCTAATCATGCATTCTTGACTGCAAATATATGTGTCAATGGACGTCACCAACTTTAAACTAGACACTGGAACAAGTGTAACAGTTTAATCAGACAATGAACCGTGGCTTTCAACACATTGCCTGCAACCAACAGACACTCAGTTACAACACAGTCCAGGAGGAAAGTAAAGGGAAAGCTACAGGCAACACTCCAGTACAAGCAAAAGCAGATATTGGAAATACTATATGTTCTACAGAATCAAGAATTTTCTCTTTTAAGTAGAAGAGCTTGAATAGACCTTCAGCTTATAAGGAAAGTGGAAGAAATTAAGCAGCAAAAATCCAGGAGTCACTTTCAAATAAACTTTCCAAAATTATTTACTGATCTAGGAAGACTTAAGACCGAATATGGCATTACGTTACGAAAGATGCTAAACCTGTATGTCTTTTCACGCCTAGGAAGATACCACACCCACTAAAAAAGCAAGTCCAACTTCAGCTAGAAGGGATGACCAGGATGGGAGTCATTTCTCCTGTCACAAAGCCAACAGAGTGGTGCTCTGTAATGGGTTCCTGTTCCCAAACCTAACAGTACTCTTCGCATTTGTGTAGACTTAACACAACTTAACAAGGCTGACGCACGAGAAATTCATCCATTGTCCTCAGTAGATGAAAGCTTGGCAAAGTTATCTAAAAGCATTATGTTCACAAAGCTTGACGTGACTTGTGGCTTTGGCAAGTCCCTTTGGATGAGAAGTCAAAATTATGGACAACATTTATCACTCCCTTTGGAAGATTTTGTTTTAATCGTTTACCATTCGGTATAACATCAGCTCCTGAAATATTCCAAAGAACAATGTCGAACATTCTACGGGGCCTTAAAGAATGCCATATGGACGACTTCTTAGTCCATGGTGAATCTGTCGAAGAACATGACCTGAGGGTTAGAACAGTTTTGAGTCGTCTACAAGGAGGCAGCCTGACACATAATGAGAAGTGTGAATTTTCAAAAATGTCTATTCGTTTCCTCGGGCACGTCGTTAGTAGCAAGGGCATTATAATCCCTCACTACCGACCACAATTGCAGCAGACGCCTCATCTACAGGGTTGGGGGCAGTCCTTTTTCAAGAACAGCCAGATGGATGTCTCAATCATTGTCTGAGAGAGACGGACGAGGTATGCTGTCATAGAGAAAGAAGCTCTCGGAGTCACGTGGGCTTGCAAAAAGCCTTCAGATTATATCAGCTTAAAGGTTGCCAAAGAAACAGACCACAAACCCCTAGTTTCCTTACTTGATGAAAAAGAACTGGCTAGAATGCCTCCAACAATCCAAAGATTCCAGTTGAGGCTGATGAGATTCATGTATGAAATGGTATATGTACAGGGCAAGCTGCAAACATCAGCAGATGCATTGTCCAGAGCTACTGTTAACCATCCTACACAACAGGATGTTAACTTTATTAATTAGAGTGAGTCATATTCTCAGTTTACTACATCACAATGGCCGGCCAGCTCAAAAAACTCTAAGAAATTTGTCATGCTCAGATGCAAGATGAGAAATGCATCTGTATCCGCCAATATTGCAGGCAAGGTTGGCCACAGCAGCGTCCCAGTGCTTTGGTGATGAAATTTTTTTTTGAATACAGAAAGCATGTTACTATTGTGGATGATTTGCTGGTATATGACGAAATATGGTGATTCTAGTCTCAGTCCAGGCAGATATCTTCAGAAAATACACCAGGGCCACATGGGTAGCACGAAATGCAGAGCACAGGTTCAATCGTCTGTGTGGTGGCTGGGAATATTGAGAGATATAGAAGAAATGATTTCTAATTGCCAGGTATGCACAGTGCACGGACCAGACCAGAGGGAACCCCTTATCTCAACCCAATTTCCAACCTGTCTGTGGGAACATCTGGGGATGGATCTATTCTTATTTAACGGGAAATCCTACCCGATTGTCTTCTATCCACCTTGAAAAATAATCAATAACAAACATTAGTACACAATGACAACTGATGCAGTCATTTGAGCTTTACAGACAATCTTTGCAACACGTGACATTCCTGACAAGATTGTGTCAGATAATGATCCTCAATTTGCAAACAACTACTTTACGCATTTTACGAAGAACTGTGGATTTGTACGTCTTACAAGTTCCCCTAGATATCCTCAATCTAATAGTGAAGCTGAAAGAGGAGACAAAACTATCAAAGCGCTGTTACAGCAGAATGAAGATTTTCAAACAGCACTCCTAAACTACACATTTACTCCATTGCTATGTGGATTAGCACTGTCAGAACTGTTGATGGGGAGAAAGATCAAAACACAACTTCCTATCTTACCCAAATAAATTACTTCCAGGGCTAGAAGTCCAGGATTATCAGAGAGTTCAAGACAGAGAAAAGTCTTGTTGAAAGCAACAAACTAATTACTATAATAGGAGATATCGTTCCAGGAACCTACCCATTGATGGGAGGAGAAAAGGTACGAGACCAAGACAGAGAAGGAGTAATCGTCCAGAGGGATGAAAATCAACAGAGATCTTATTTAGTACATACTTCAGAAGGTAGTATAAGACGAAACAGGAGAAATCTTAGTTCTATTCATCAACGATGTCAATCAGTCATACATTTGGATAAACCAGATGTTGATCCTGAAATTCAGAAAGCACCAGATGCTACAAACCTCAATGAAGGCCGTCCAAGTCAAGAAACAAGAGTTCAGAAAAAGACTACTGATCATCCGTGTCTGACACCAACACGATCGGGAAAGTTATGAAGCCTCATGACAGATTGAATCTGTGATGTCAGAGACTTGGGGGAGATGGGGTATTATGTAAATATAAAAATGAATGTGTATGTGGGGGGGGCGATGTGGTATAAGGTTTTGAAAGGGTTAATGACGGGGACAGTGTAACACTTCTCACTGTAATGATGTAAGAGACCACATGTGAAAAAGACTTGAGGAGGAGAAGAAGCACAGCATCATGACCATGAGAAAAATTAGACATGTTTAAGTGAAGTGTATATAGTTCCTTAAATGTAATAAACAGTTACGGTTCAACCTTACCAAAGACTCAGAAATCTCTGCGAGCCAGACTAAACCAAACAATTATGTTCCATGCTAATCCACAGTAGCAATTCATAGAAGTGACAATAAAATTATACATATCCGAGCTATCAGCCTATGAGTGCATGGTCCTCACAGCATAAAGCACACCGAAAAAATATCAAACCAAATAGAGCCAAAGGTTTACATTTGAAAAGGCTGTGTTAAAAACTTTATTTTTGGCATGACAGGTTTACCACTTTTTTTTTGCTGAAAGAAATTGAGTTGTATATTTTTCATGCTTATGAAATAACTGGAATACAACAGCATTGGTGTGACATCTTTTCTCATGACTCTACTGCCCAAAAAAACTAGAATGTAAATTTTGCACATTGTTTCTCAAAAGCACTATTTATTAAGCCAAACCTTACCATGGCCTCTAGAATTGTGGGCCTAGGAACAAAGTTCAAGAAGGCATAAAGCAATTATAATTGTACTAGTCAGAGTTTCGACTAGGGACTCACCATCCTGTGTGTTCTGGCTGAGAATGCTACTGCATAGCTCCTCTTGGCTGATCCCAAGATGTTGACAAACTTCCTCCCTGCTGTAAAGTTCTGGATGCAGCATTTGCTCCACAGTTGAAAGCATTGTCTCCAGACTGACTCCCAGCTCAGTTTGTAAGTCTCCCAATTTTGACAGTTTCTGCCACTCATAACCCTTTGCTTTTGCTAGTATCTAAATACCAAAAGGAGTCATATGTTTAGCATTACAGGTCTCCCACCACATCACAAAGAACTTCACAAGACAATTAGTTCAGTTGGGCCATTTTCTAGTACAATACTATGCAGTACCTTTGATGCTATAGTAACCCTGTGATCTCAGTCACGGAGGGATCTAAAAAAAAACCCAATAAATTCAGAACAGTTTCTGATTTGCTGATAATTCATCAGAAGTCAGCATACCTGAAAACTTTCAAAGTTTTCATTTTTCTTCAGCTTGCAGCCCACTTTTGTGCCGCATGTCAGGATAAGAAAATCATGAGTTATGCAGATATCACATTCAAGAGAAAAGAACTCTTAATCAAAATATTTCTTGAGAAATGTACTGATCCATCTATACCCTCTCCAGACAACATTGTTTTGAGTTTTTAACTTTAAAGAATTTTCAGCACAGAATGGCTTTAAGGGTTATGTTTCCAGCCCAATATGAAAACTAATGATGTTTTTACATGAACTACCACAGAAACTAATGCCATTAAGATGTGTTGTGTGAAACACTGGGAATTGTTCTGAAGGTTTGACAAGCTGAACTAAATTTTTAATTCCATAAGAATGTCTAATTTAATCACTTATGTGGTCAAATACTTGGCCATTTATTCACAATAGGTCATTTCCTGTCAGGGTCAGTGAAAGCCTTGCGCTATTACAAGTTGCATGTTTACATGCTTCCACCACTTCACAGGCTACAAGATCTACTTGCCTGTATCTCACCTGAGCACCAGTCTTACCCCATTCTATCTCACCACCTCATTCTCCTCATTCTTTTTAGCTGCCATGTTGGTCTGCTGTTAACTTGACCACATTTCCATAATAAATATAAAGATCTAAATGTTATATAAAAACAGCCATGCTTGAGTTCATTTATGAAATCATAGAACTTTACAACATAAAAGGAAGTTATTCAGCCTATCACACCTATGTCATCTCTATGAAAAAGTTTCCACTTAAGTCCATTCCCTTTCACGTTGCCCAAACAGATTAAAAGTTTTCTTTTTCAAATATTTATCCATTTCCCAATTAAAATATATTACGGATTCTATGTCCATTACTATTTCTGGTAAGGCATTCCATGTTCTAATAACGTTCTGTATAAGTTATTGCTTCAAGTCTCTCCCTTTGTTCTTTTGGTGCTGATTCTAAAGTTATGTCCTCTAGTTACTGATTCATTGGCCAATGGATGCACTATTTCCCTATTTACTTTTCCAAAAGCCTTCATAACTTTGAATACCTCCATGTGATCTCCTCTTAATTTGCTCTGTTCTACTTACAGTGGCGCAGTGGTTAGCACCGCAGCTTCACAGCTCCAGTGACCCGGGTTCAATTCTCGGTACTGCCTGTGTGGAGTTTGCAACTTCTCCCTGTGTTTGCGTGGGTTTCCTCCGGGTGCTGCGGTTTCCTCCAACATGCCAAAGACTTGCAGGTTGATAGGTAAATTGGCCATTAGCAATTGCCCCTAGTGTAGGTAGGTGGTAGGGAAATATAGGGACAGGTGGGAATGTGGTAGGAATATGGGATTAGTGTAGCATTAGTATAAATGGGTGGCTGATGGTTGGCACAGACTCGGTGGGCCGAAGGGCCTGTTTCAGTGCTGTATCTCTAAACTTAAACTAAACTAAACTACTTAAGAGTCAAGAGTTTTTCCATATAATTAGGCCTCTATTCCTTGTATCCTCTTAGTGAACAACTTCTGCACCATCTCTCCATGGCTTTGATATCTTTTCTACAGTAAAGCACTCAAAACTGGGCACAACTTTCTAACTACGGTTTAACTAATGATTTGTAGAGGTTTAGAATTAGAATTGTTATTTAAAACAGAATTTTTACTCCATGCCCCCCTTTTTAAAAAAGTTAGATAGACGAAGCAGCATTGGGTGAAACACCATACAAGTGAGGAGGACAAAATACAAGAAGCAGCAGAGGAGCAAGGAGTTGGCTGGAGGGCCAGCTCAAGGCTACCCTCAATTGCAGAGTTCCAGAATTACTGCTATCCAGGGTCTACGTACTGAGCATTTATGGTTTGTGAGCACCATCAATTCATAGGCCATTTAAAAAGAATATGAAGGACCTTGCAAAAGTGTTTCTACTAGTATGGAGGAGTCCACTAGCTGCATCTGTACAGAGGTATTTGATGCTTCAGGGAATTGATTCACTCTTGAATGTATGGTATGAGGAGCAAATTGGCTGAGGTAGATTGGAAAAATACATTAAAAGGTATAAGAGTACAGAGGCAATGGAGAGTCTTTAAAGAAATATTACGTAGTTTACAGCAACTGTACATTCCTTCAAGACACAAAAACCCCAAAAGAAAAGGCAGTCAGCTGTGGCTAACAAAGAAAGTTAAGGACTGTATAAAATTAAAAGAAATGGCCCCTTAAGTTGCCAGCAAACTTGAGGATGGGGAGGATTTTAGAATACAACAAAGGAGGACCAAGAAACTGATAAAGGGAGAATAGAATATAAATGTAAACTAGCAAAAAACATAAAAATGGACTGTAAAAGCTTCTATAGGTACGTAAAAAGGAAACGTTTGGTTAAGACAAATGTGGGCCCATTACAGGCAGAGTCAGGAGAATTTATAATGGGAAATAGAGAAACGACAGAGAAGCTAAATGATTACTTTGTATCTGTCTTCACTGAGGAAAATACAAGAAATCTCCCAGAATTAGAGATCCAAGGGACGAGGGAGAATGAGGAATTGAAGGAAATTAGTATTAGTAAGAAGGTTGCCTTGGAGAAATTGATGGGGCTGAAGTTTGATAAGTCCTCAGGACCTGATATGCTACATCCCAGTGTGTTGAAAGAAGCAGCTATGGAGATAGTGGATGCATTGGTGATCATCTTCCAAAATTCTATAGATTCTGGAACTGATCCTGCAGATTGGACGGCAGCAAGTGTCACCCCACTATTTAAGAAGGTAGGGAGAGAGAAAACAGGGAACTAAGGACCTATTAGCCTTACATCAGTAGTAGGGAAAATGCTAGAATTTATTCTAAAGGGTGGGATAAGTGGACACTTGGATAATAATGGTCTGATTGAGCATAGTCAACATGGATTTATGAATGGGAAATCATGTTTGACGAACCTGTTGGAGTTTTTTGAGGACGTTACTAACAGAATTGATAAAGGGGAGTCGTTGGACGTAGTATACTTAGATTTTCAGAAGGCTTTTGATAAAGTCCCAACAGGAAGTTGGTTAGAAAAATTAAAGCACATGGGATAAGAGGTAATATATTGGCATGGATTAAGGATTGGTAAACAGGCAGAAAACCGAGAGTAGGAATAAATGGGTTATTCTCACATTGGCAGATGTGACTATTGGGGTACCACAAGGATCAGTACTTGGGCCCTAGCTGTTCACAATATATATATATCAATGATTTGGATGTGGGTACCAAATGTAATATTTCCAAGTTTGCAGACGACACATAACTAGGTGGGAATGTGTGTTGTGAGGAAGATGCAAAGGATTTGGACAGACTTAGTGAGTGGGCAAAAATGTGGCAGATGGGATATAATGTGGAAAAAATTGAGGTTATCCACTTCGGTAGGGGGAACAGATGTGCAGAGTATTTCTTAAATGTCAAGAGATTAGAAGTGTAGATGTACAAAGGGACCTGGGTGTCCTTGTCAATAAGTCACTGAAAGCTAACATGCAGGTGCAGCAACCAATTAGGAAGGCTGGTATGTTAACCTTCATCGCAAGAGGATTTGAGTGCAGGAGTAGTGAAATCTTGCATCAATTGTATAGAACCTTGGTAAGACCACACCTGGAGTACTGTGTGCAGTTTTGGT
Source organism: Heterodontus francisci (assembly GCF_036365525.1). Taxonomy (NCBI): domain Eukaryota; kingdom Metazoa; phylum Chordata; class Chondrichthyes; order Heterodontiformes; family Heterodontidae; genus Heterodontus; species Heterodontus francisci. The sequence continues at coordinate 27,181,499 of NC_090408.1, read as the reverse complement.
CCTCTTACCTTAGGAAGGATATTATTGCCATAGAGGAAGTGCATCAAAGGTTCACCAGACTTCTTTTTGGGAAAGCGGGACTGTCCTATGAAGAGAAATTGGGGAAACTGGGCCTGTATTCTCTAGAGTTTCAAAGAATGAGAGGTGATCTCATTGAAACCTACAAAATACTTAAAGGAATAGACAAGGAAGATGCAGGTAAGATGCTTCCCCTGGTTGGGGAATCTAGAACCAGGGGACACAATTTCAAAATAAGGGCAGAGGTGAGGAGAAATTTCTCTACTTAGAGGGTTGTGAATCTTTGGAATTCTCTACCACGGAGGGCTGTGGAAGCTCAGTCATTGAGTATGTTTAAAGCAGAGATCAACAGATTTCTAAATACCAATGACATACTGCAAGACAATCCAAGTCATTTTAGATGCTATTACAAATGTATTCCTGACTGCAGAAAAAGTTAATGAAACAGATAAGCTTTGTATAATGATAGAAGAACGTGGAGGGCTGGACAAAATTGAAGTTCTCCAATCCCATGAAAATGAACCGGTGGACAAAGCTTCCCTGAACCTGATACAAAAATACTTCTCAGAAGAGGTAGAGGAAGACCAGAATGTTGTGCCAGATACTACTGATGAAGCTTTTACATTTCATACTGACAACCCTGCTGTAACCTTTGACTTTTGAAAGCACCCCTTCAAACATGCCATCTATGTTCTGTTTAGTCTGGATATGGGGATAGTGTGGGAAAAAGGCACTGAAGTAGATTTAGAATTTAGAACATTACAGCGCAGTACAGGCCCTTCGGCCCTCGATGTTGCGCCGACCTGTGAAACCATCTGACCTGCACTATTCCATTTTCATCCATATGTCTATCCAATGTCCACTTAAATGCCCTTAAAGTTGGCGAGTCTACGACTGCTGCAGGCAGGGCGTTCCACGCCCCTACTACTCTCTGAGTAAAGAAACTACCTCTCACATCTGTCCGATATCTATCACCCCTCAACTTGAAGCTATGTCCCCTCGTGTTTGCCATCACCATCCGAGGAAAAAGACGCTCACTATCCACCCTATCTAACCCTCTGATTATCTTATATGTCTCTATTAAGTCACCTCTCCTCCTCCTTCTCTCCAACGAAAACAACCTCAAGTCCCTCAGCCTTTCCTCGTAAGACCTTCCCTCCATACCAGGCAACATCCTAGTAAATCTCCTCTGCACCCTTTCCATAGCTTCCACATCCTTCCTATAATGCGGTGACCAGAACTGCACGCAATACTCCAGGTGCGGTCTCACCAGAGTTTTGTACAGCTGCAGCATGACCTCGTGGCTCCGAAACTCGACCCCCCTACTAATAAAAGCTAACACACCATATGCCTTCTTAACAGCCCTATTAACCTGGTTAGCAACCTTCAGGGATTTATGCACCTGGACACCAAGATCTCTCTGTTCATCTACAGTACCAAGAATCCTCCCATTAGCCCAGTACTCTGCATTCCTGTTACTCCTTCCAAAGTGAATCACCTCACACTTTTCCGCATTAAACTCCATTTGCCATCTCTCAGCCCAGCTCTGCAGCCTATCTATGTGTCTCTGTACCCTACAACATCCTTCGGCACTATCCACAACTCCACCGACCTTAGTGTCATCTGCAAATTTACTAACCCACTCTTCTACACCCTCTTCCAGGTCATTTATAAAAATGACAAACAGCAGTGGCCCCAAAACAGATCCTTGCGGTACACCACTAGTAACTAAACTCCAGGATGAACATTTGCCATCAACCACCACCCTCTGTCTTCTTTCAGCTAGCCAATTTCTGATCCAAAGCTCTAAATCACCTTCAACCCCATACTTGCGTATTTTCTGCAATAGCCTACCGTGGGGAACCTTATCAAACGCCTTACTGAAATCCATATACACCACATCCACTGCTTTACCCTCATCCACCTGTTTGGTCACCTTCTCGAAAAACTCAATAAGGTTTGTGAGGCACAACCTACCCGTCACAAAACCGTGCTGACTATCTCTAATGTACTTATTCTTTTCAAGATGATTATAAATCCTGTCTCTTATAACCTTTTCCAACATTTTACCCACAACCGAAGTAAGGCTCACAGGTCTATAATTACCAGGGCTGTCTCTACTCCCCTTCTTGAACAAGGGGACAACATTTGCAATCCTCCAGTCTTCCGGCACTATTCCTGTCGACAATGACGACATAAAGATCAAGGACAAAGGCTCCGCAATCTCCTCCCTAGCTTCCCAGAGAATCCTAGGATAAATCCCATCTGGCCCAGGGGACTTATCTATTTTCACACTTTCCAAAATTGCTAACACCTCCTCCTTGTGAACCTCAATCCCATCTAGCCTAGTAGTCTGAATCTCAGTATTCTCGACAACATTTTCTTTCTCTACTGTAAATACTGACGCAAAATATTCATTTAACACTTCCCCTATCTCCTCTGATTCCACACACAACTTCCCACTACTATCCTTGATTGGCCCTAATCTAACTCTAGTCATTCTTTTATTCCTGATATACCTATAGAAAGCCTTAGGGTTTTCCCTGATCCGATCCACCAATAACTTCTCGTGTCCTCTCCTTGCTCTTCTTAGCTCTCCCTTTAGATCCTTCCTGGCTAGCTTGTAGCTCTCAAGCGCCCTAACTGAGCCTTCACGTCTCATCCTAACATAAGCCTTCTTCTTCCTCTTGACAAGTGCTTCAACTTCTTTAGTAAACCACGGCTCCCTCGCACGACAACTTCCTCCCTGCCTCACAGGTACATACTTATCAAGGACACGCAGTAGCTGCTCCTTGAATAAGCTCCACATTTCGATTGTTCCCATCCCCTGCAGTTTCCTTCCCCATCCTACGCATCCTAAATCTTGCCTAATCGCATCATAATTTCCTTTCCCCCAGTTATAATTCTTGCCCTGCGGTATATACCTGTCCCTGCCCATCGCTAAGGTAAACCTAACCGAATTGTGATCACTGTCACCAAAGTGCTCACCTACATCTAAATCTAACACCTGGCCGGGTTCATTTCCCAGTACCAAATCCAATGTGGCATCGCCCCTGGTTGGCCTGTCTACATACTGTGTCAGAAAACCCTCCTGCACACACTGGACAAAAACTGACCCATCTAAAGTACTCGAACTATAGTATTTCCAGTCGATATTTGGAAAGTCGATATTTAGATGATCAGCCTTGATCGTAATGAATGGCGGAGCAGGCTCAATGGGCTGAATGGTCTACTCCTATTCCTATGTTCCTACCTCCAGCACAATTTGCAGTAGTCCTAATTGCCATGTGGCCACCCCTCAGGAATGTACTAAATTAATGCTATAGAAACATTAAATTCCAATGGTGATGAGTATCTGATTTTGATTCACCAGGCTGGGAAATGGACTGGTCAGTACATTGACAGGGCTTCAACAACTTCATTGCAGCCCTGTGATTTTCTCCCATACATTCTGAGGAGGTGTCCAGCAGCAGGAGAAAGGAAGGTGTTGGACAGCTGAAGATGACGATTTTCAGGGTGAATCAACATACATACAACCATCTGTCCCACTTAGATGACCAATGTAGACCCTGAAAGGAGGAAGCGTAAGACACACACAATACTTTTAGTCATGGCTTCAGTGTTGCAGGATCAGCTTATGACCCAGCAGAAGCAGGAAAGAACCACCACCATCTGAGGGTAACTGACATCTAGCAGCCAGCTATCCTACTTCCCTTTCTCACTAGGGTAATACTTAGAAAGATCACTAGGTTAGGCAGCAAGCTATATTACAAAGAGAATTGTTGTGTAGCATACAGTACACCACTATCATTTTGGATACTTTTTCAGGGCTGTGCAATAAAACATCCCAAAACCTGTACCAGTAACAAAAGGTTCGCCTTAGATAACCTATCCTATTGTCTATTTTTATTCCTGTGGAGGCAAGTGCCTCATTATATTTTCTTCATATTGTCTCATGGATGTCAAACTTGAGTCATGAGCCATAGCTCAAGAGGGCATCCATGCTCCCCTGATCATCCACATCAATGCCTTTTTCCCACACTATCCCCATATCCCTTTATGTCATTGGAATTTAGGTATCTGTCAATCTCTGCTTTAAACATACTCAATGACTGCTTCCACAGCCCTCTGAGGTAGAGGTCCATCTATCTAGCCTTGATATTCCATTGAGTAATAATGGAACTGTCAACTGCCAGAGGATAAATACAATGTGCCAGTTTTTAGGATGTCTTGTAACCATCTACCTGATGGTCATGAAACTCAGTAGAATGTCATAACATAGTTGAAAGGAACTTGCATGATCCCATTACCAAGGCTTTGCACTCTTGGGAATGCAGCCAGCAGAAAAGGTGCACAGCTGTCTCCTATTAATGCTTCCATTTCTTCAAAAAATCCAAGAAGTCATCAACTCTGGCAAACAACGCACTAGTGACCTGATGCATGGAGCAATGCACTGCTCGTCTGAGAGATATCACCAGAAGCAGCTTTAAAGGAATCAGTTGCACAGACTTTCAAATCTGTAGTAACTTCCATTAACACAGGCAAAACCAACTCTTTCCTAGACAAAGTTTATATGTTAGATATGCTGTTGGGTGAATCCTTCCATTGCTGATGATTAGGAGTAGGCTGATACAGCAGCAATTAGCAGGGTTGGATTTGTCTTGCTTTTAGTAAACAAGATATTGTAGAGTAGCCATCAGTGTTACAGTTGCACTGTAGCTAAGGTTATGGCTAGTTCCGGAGCACAGGACTTCACCACTAAGTGGGGATATTGTCAGAACCCGTAGCCTATGCTGTGTCCAGTGCACTCAGCTTGATGTCATGTGGCATCAAATTGCCTGAAGACTGGTGGGGGCCTCAGAAGGAGGCTGAGAAGGATCATTCACTCAGCCCTTCTTTCAATGGTAGGGGGTGAAATAAGGAAAAGGAAACAAAATTCAACATTTAAATAATAAATGTAAAAACAACACACCAATCTAAATGCAACAAAAACACCCCAAAAAGCAAGAATAAGTATGGCCCAAACTCACTCAGAAACCAGTTAAACTAATCTTTTGAGAAACTCACTCTCCAGGGCTAGGAAGTGAGCTTGAAACTGTTCTTTGAACAGACCTAATGCCTTTCCGGGATAGACCACGCAAAATAAATGATAGGAAAACTGCCTTAATGAACATGATTTTTAAATCCTTAATGAGGTTCATACACCAGCAGTGCAACTCTCCTTTGACACATCGCAGCCCAGATAGAAGAAAACGAGCAGCACAATCCTGCACAGAATAGATGCAAAACCTCCAAATGAATTTCTCGGTCATCAACTCCACCTCATGCTCAGAGTGTACACGTGCAACCAGCACAAGTAGAAAATTTAGCCTCATCTTACAAGAAAACAAAAAAATGATAAAAGCGATTTTAAAAATATTTTGCACCTGCATCACCTATATAATTTTAAAATATAGTTTACCACTTTCAGCAAAACACTTTATTCAATTTGTCTTTTTCCATCCCTGATTGTTTCCAGTTGCTCCAATCTTTTTTAAATAGTTACTGTGGCTTAGAATAGAGCTCAACAAACTTACTGCAATTCCAGTAACTGGCCTGCATGTCTACAATTGGTATTAATGAATATACTGTTATGTTTCACAATACATAATGCAGTGAGATTAACTCTGAAGCTAAATTCCCTCAGGAACAATGGCCCAGAATTTGCAGAGGTTTTTGACAGTGAATTGTCAGCATTCACCGTCATTACCCATCTGAATCTGACCGCAACTTTGGGATTTAGTGCAAGTGCAGATTAACGCAACAATCCTGAAGTTGCGGTTTTTGATTCACTGCTTCAGCAGAGGTTGCGCTGTGGACTGCCCCCTACCCCAAACAAGCCAACAATAAGCAAAATCAATTCATCTGGCAAGAACTTATCTTTTTCCACTCTCATGTTGCTGTTAGAAACTGCATAAAAAGTTAAGCCTTGTTCAATGAGGTATAACTGGGTTTAAATAGTGATCGGAGTGAGAAATACTGCTGAACAACCAGTTTGGCCCTGAAAAAACAATTTTATATTTGTAGAATGTTGCAAAATGCCTCAATTTTGATTAATCACTAGATTTTTAAAACCAGATATTTAAGTAATTAAAAAATAAATTTTTTCATGATATTTCAGCTTCTACCTTCACCCCATGTGTATGCCCCAATCTTTATACCACTGTTTGAAAATTCTTTAAAAAGAGATTTGATTATTAGTGCTTTACATTTTTTGGATTGCTGTCTGTGTGAATTCTTTAATGTGATTGGCTGCCTCGATGACAGCACTGCAGCTCGACACTATGAATCCCCATTAAACTACGTTACAATCAATAACACTTTGAGAGTGTCAAAGCTCGCATCACAGAGAGTGTGAGATCACTCAGTGCAGCTTTCTTTGAGATCTGCTGCAAGTGCTCTTGTTTTGTGCTGACTGTAAAATATTATTTCTATATTGGCATTGTTTCTCAAAGTTTCACTGTTCTTTGCTTTCTTGCAACTTCGCTATGCATGTATATATAGTTTTTTAAATGTATTTTTTTTAATTCCTTTCTTTTAGGTAATCTTGCAATACTCACAACCCCCTAACCTGCTCATAGGCTCTAGTGTTTTTTCTGTTGGGGTTCATGAGTGCCCTGGAATGACTTGCTCTTTAACTTTCCTTCCCTTCACATGAGGAACTATTTAATTTAGTCACTTTCTGTCAGCACTGCGAAGATTAAAAACTCCTTTTACTGGGAATCACCGGTCACCACATCCTACCAAATGCCGTGCTACCAATAAGCTGTCACAGGGCACTAATTCAAATGAGCTCTCTGGCATTATAATATGCTTATGAATGTCAGGAGATCCCCGAGATTGACTAACAGCATTAAATTCACTGGCAGTTATTTAAGTACAGTGCAATATATTGAATCATTTATTTTACAAATATAAACATTTCTTTTGTCATCTCTTAAGGGCTCAGTACAATCAAGGTAAACAGACTAAAGGGTTAGAATACTGATTGTGATCTTTAAAATAACATGACAGCAAAACAGTATTATAAGCCTCTTCTTGGCAGTAGAAAGCTATTCAGTGTTCATAGTCGGCATCTACAATGTTATAAAAACTTCACATTGGTGTAGATTTTCTGACCATCATACAAATGTCAAACAGAAAGAAATTTCTGTGGTGCATTTGGGGAAAAAGGTATAAAGAAATAAAGGTAGTAATTTGCAAAATGGTAGACTCATTTGACACAAAGGAGCCAGAACGTTTATTATTTGACTGACCTTGCCAATGATACTTTAAAAAAAGAAAGCCAGGCTTCTCAATTGCAACCTGAAGAACAATGAAACATTGATCTCACCCAGTGTTTAAATGCTAGCAATTCGACTTGTAGCCTTAAAAGAACATAGCTTCAGCTTAACAGCAGAATAATAAATTATGCTTGGCATGACATAGTGCTCGACGCCTTAAATGAGCAACACTATGGTACATCTGCTAGTGTGTATCTAAGTGTATGGCTTAAGGCCCATTCTTTCATAAGCCTCCATGAATGCACTGATGAGAGTTTGAAGCTCGGCCTCTGAGTGTGCGCATAAGCAAGCATCATCAGCATACTGCAGCTCGATGACAGAGGTTGGGGTGACCGTGGTTCTGGACTGGAGGCGACGTAGGTTAAATAGTTTCCCACTCATCCTGTAGAGTAGATCTATTCTGGCAAGGAGCTTCATGGAGATGATGTTGCGGCGAGGAAGATGGAAAAGAGCGTTGGTGCGATGACACAGCCTTGCTTGACGCCAGTTTGCACTCAGATTGGGTCAGTGACAGATCCATTGGCAAGGATTACAGCTTGCATGTCATCGTGCAGCAGGTGGAGGATGGTGACGAATTTCCCCAGGCAGCCAAATTTGAGGAGGATCTTCCATAATTCCTCCCGGTTGATAGAGTCAAAGGCCTTTGTGAGGTCAAAGAAGGCCATGTATAAAGGTTGTTGCTGCACACTACATTTTTCTTGAAGATGTCTTGCTGTGAAGATCATGCCCACTGTGCCTCTTGATGGACAGAATCCACATTGCGATTCCGGTCGGAGCTCTTCAGCCACGGGAAGGAGGCGGTTGAGAAGAACTCTTGTGATGACCTTCTCTGAGGCAGACAGCAGGGATACCCCTCTGTAGTTACCGCAGTTGGTCTTGTTGTCTTTTTTTGAAGATGGTCACAATTATGGCGTCGTGGAGATCCCCTGGCATGGTCCCCTCCTTCCAGATGAGGGAGATGAGACCATGTATTTGTGTCAAGAGTGCCTCTCCGCCATATTTTAGAATTTTGGTGGGAATTCGGTCTACACCGGCAGCCTTATTATTTTTTAGCTGTCAGATGGCCTTTTTGATCTCATGTTGGGCTGGGGTTGTGCTGAGGTCGTGGCAGGTAGCATACTGTGGAATGTGATCGAGGGCACTCTTATCCAGGACTGAGTCGCGATTGAGGAGATCTTCAAAGTGTTCCTTCCAACGAGCACTGACTGCCTCGCTGTCCTTGATCAGTGCCACTCCATTCTTTGCTCTCAGTGGGGTAAGTCCTTGGGTACTTGGGTCGTAAATGGTCTTGACTGCGCTGAAGAACCTGCGCGTGTCGTGGCTGTGAGCGAATTGCTGTCCTTCCTGCACTCTTTCATCCCACCAGCTGTTCTTTAGGTCACGGGTTTTTTGTTGAACTTCAACCTTCAATTGTCTGTATACCTGTTTTTTTTCCCTTGAATTTTGGTGATGCTGCCAGTCCAGGAATGCCTGGCGCTTGTGATTTAGTAGCTCCTGGATCTCCTGGTTGTTCTCTTCAAAGCAGTCCTGATGTTTCCTGGTCGAGAAACCAAGAGTATCGTCGCAAGTGCTGATTATGGTAGCTTTGAGGGCAAACCAGGCATTGTGGACATTCTGTGGTTCCTGTTCGTTGAGCGTCGCTAAGTTGCTTGTAAGACATTGCCTAAGTAGGTATTTCTTTACAGAGTCCCTGATTTTCATTGATTTTCCTACGGCAGTGCTTCTGCTGCCACTTCCATTGTTGGACTGGGCTTATGTAGATAGTAGCTCCGATTAGGCGATGGTCGGTCCAGCAGTCATCAGCTCCTATCATGGCACGGGTGATGCGAGCATCCTTGTGGTTTTTCACTCAGCTGATGATATAGTCAAGCAAATGCCAATGCCTGGAGCAAGGGTGCTGCCATGAGGTCTTGTATTTATCTGTCTGACGAAATAGGGTTTTCATTATGATCAGGCCATTTTCAAGGCATTTCGTCAGTAGAAGGACTCCATTGGTGCTAGCCCTTCCAACACCTTCCTTGCTAATCACACCTTTCCAAAGATTTGTGTCCCTCCCAACTCTGGCATTGAAGTCTCCGAGGAGGATCGGAAAGGTCCTCTACCAGCCTGCTCCAGCATGAAAACACTGCCCTGACTCTCAACATCCACCACGAATCACTGGACAATGTGGATTACTTCTCATACCTTGGAAGCCTCCTCTCAGCAAAGGCAGACATCGTCGTTGAAACTCAGCATTGCCTCCAGTGTGTCAGCACAGCCTTCAGTCGGCTGAAGAAAAGAGTGTTTGATGACAGAGACCTCAAACCTGGCATCAAGCTCATGGTTTACAGGGCCGCAGTGTTACCTGCCCTCCTGTATGCGTCGGAAACATGGACACTGTACAGCAGACATCTCAAATCCCTGGAGAGATATCACCAGTGATGCAGGACATCAGCGGCGGGACAGGCACTCCAATATCACTGTCCTCTCTCAGGCCAACATCCCCAACAGTATCAAGACACTGGTCATGGTTAGTCTGTTATGTTGGGTGGGCCACATCGTCCGCATGCCTGACACAAGACTCCCAAAACCAGCTTTCTACTCCGAGCTCCGTCATAGCAAGAGGCTACCAGGAGGGCAGAGGAAACGCGACAAGGATGTCCTCAAAGCCTCCCTGAAAAAATGTGGTATCGCCACTGATTTGCGGGCATCTCTTGCCCAAGACCGCCCAAAATGGAGAAGAAGCAATCGTGAAGGTGTCAGTTCGAACAACGTCGACATGCCCAAGCAGTGACCAAGTGCAAACAGCGGAAAGTGTGTTCGGAAATTCGAACATCCCATTCAGTTGCCTCACCTGCCCTACATGTGGCAGAGTGCATGGATCCAGAATTGTATGATTCAGTCACCTAAGGACCACATCTTTGGAGTGGAAGAAAGTCATCCTCGTTCCCGAGGGACTGCCTAAGAAGAAGAGATGCATATGGCACACATTTCCTGTCCACAAACCTTACTTGCTATTTTTGATCATGCTTTTATGCCAACATTTAAAATGTAATAATCGTATGGCAACACTTATTCTGCAATTTTGGTAAGTGGGCTGGTGCCTGCTATTCTGTAGTCACAGGTCTTGGCCACAAGGTGGCACTGATGAAGAGAACTTGCAGCCACCCTCCCTCTCCCAGTACTTCCTATCCTTACCCCGCTGTTCTTGTCTCCTTCCAGCCTTGCCTCACTACTCTCCCATCTGCTGCTGCTCTTGAGTCTATCACTCTTGGTACTCAACATCCCTTTGCCCACTCACACCAAATATCTCCTTTGCTCCACGGTCCCTGCCCAACATCACTTCTGCTTTTCTCTCCATAACCTTACAACTCAGGCTGTTCTCCATGAGCTTGTCACTCACCATACATGCTCTGCAACTTTTGTACTTTATCATCCCTCCTATAGTCCTCATCTGATGTAGCTCCTGCTTCTCTCCTTCTAGCCTCATTACTAATCTTGTTCTGTGCTGCCTTGATGCCCAGCAGGTATCCCTGCCCAATGTTTTCCTCATGTCACCATTCATCTGCTGGTCCATGCTCAATGTTGTGCAAATTGCAATCTTCAGTCAGAGTCCAACCTCCAACCCCTTCTAGCCCAGCATCCTACCCAGTTCCTCACCTAGATATGGTTCCCCTTCACTTCAATGCTTCTTAGCACTAGACTGCAACTGGCAATCATTTCAAAACTTCCACAGCACTAGCATTTGTTTATTGTGCTGTAACCACTTTAAAAATTTGCTGTGGGTGGAATGGGATTCTAAGCCTCAACTTCAGCCCCAATCTCATCCTTCTAACTCAGTCTCACCCTCAGCCTTCATTGACAGATCTGCTTGAGACTCAGTCCTGTTCCTTTTTACAATCCCCCAACACCAAAGTCCACCACTTCCCATCCTTAGAGTCTCTCCCATCCTCAAGAGTCTCTCCCCACCCCTTACCTTTTCCTCCCATTATGTACCATCCCAGCTACTCTAACCACCTATTCCTTTCCACCTCTCACCTGGTTCCTCTTTCTACTGCCACCTCCTGCTCCAGCCACCACTCCTGCCCACTCTCCTCTTCACATCTGATGATGAATCTCTCCTCCTTCAAAATGGTTTCCATAATTTGTCAAAAACACTTCCATCCACCTTCACTGAGAATTCATACATTAATATCAGCCAGCCTATGGATAAGCTGAATGCAAAAAACAAGGTCACATAGACCTGTAATGTAAATGTTTGCAACTGAGGCAGAAAACTGTTTTAGTGACAGTTAATGGGTATACAATTTGCTGATACGTTTAAAAAAAGAATTTGCATTTATATCATAACTTATCTCATCTGAATTACACATGTAATCATTGTGATGTAGGAAAACACCTCACCACAGTAATAAGATAAATGATCAGCTAATCTATGTTTTTTTGGTGGCATTGATTGAGGGAAGAATGTTGATCAAGACATTGGGACAATTTCCTGTTTCCCCACTGAGTGTCATGGTGTCCTTATCATCCACTGGAAAAATATCTCATTTTAATGTTGCACTCAAATGATAACTCCATTACCAACACATTCCTTTAGTGTACTACTGAAGGAAGGAAGGAAGGTGGATGATCTTAAGGATTTCTGATATTATGATCTGGTCTTACGAAATGTGATTATGTAACTTTATGTTCATTATTTTAATCCTATTTTATAAACAAAAATGTAACAAATAGATTCATATAAAGTTGGTACTACATGTACAATGTTCTTAATTTACAAAGATTTGAGGAATAATTGTTATCCACCATACGACTACAGTAACCATGCATTATGCTCTGGTGTATATTTTGTACCCGCGGTCAGGAAAAAAATGAGCTTACCTTTGCTGCAAGTCGACACTCCACAACTCTGATATTGAAATGAGCTGTTGCAGCTTTATTCATTTCCCTGCAGCTGTTTGCAATCACAAAAACAGCTCCCCTTGGAAGCTTTACGTTGGTGGCTCGGAGTGGGTTGAATTCAATTAACTTGGCCTATGAAAGATAAAATGGCAAATCATACCGGTGAAACTAGTGTCTGACAAACAGATTTAGGGCAACCAGCATAAAAATCTGAAGTTATGGAGTTCCTAATTACGTAAAGACATGGTTACATACACCTTCATGTAAATACTTGCAACTCATTGCTGTCTTGGTAATGGTAATAATCTCTTTCAATTAAAGATGTTTTAACCCCTATTTACTCAGTTGGCAATTTGAGTGCAAAGTAAGTAAATTAATTTCCACTAGGTAGCTCTCAGATAGCTGATCTCAAACTGGGTGGTAGCAAAAGGTAGCGAGGTTGTTTTCATTCTATAAACATCAGAAATGATAGGGTGATTTCACAGAGGTGTTTAAAATGATGAAGGGATATGACAGAGAAGATCAAACCAAACCGCTTTCATTTATTCAGGGGTCGGTCCATAACGATAGGACATAGATACAAGATTAAGTGATTTAAGACACAAAGCAGGAGAAACCTTTTTTACACAGAGGATTGTGAGGTTGTGAAATGTCAGTGATTGAAACAGAGACCAAGTTATCATTTAAGTATATCAATAGATTTCTGGATACTAATGACATTAAGGAATATGGGGATAGTGGGGAAAAATGGCATTGAGGTGGATGATCAGCCAGGATCTGTCTGAATGGCTCGAATGGCCTACTCCTGCTCCTATTTCCTATGTTCCTATGTTAGATAGGTGGCTGAAGGAAAAGAGAATTAAGGGATATAGACATGAGATTAGGATTATTGCTCGTTTGGAGGATTAGTTGGGTAGACAACCTGTTTGTGTATTACAATTTCTACATACTTCCAGGTAATACAACTGGCATCAGCATCCATGAGCTACAGCAGTATTCCCACTCACTCCTGGAAATTATACATGCATGGATATGAAGTGAGAGTAGGATTGGACTCAGCTGTAATGCCCTCTACAATCAAATTGCCTAGGCTCACACATAAAGAATAAACACTTGAGTTAGGCACTGGAAGGAATCGGGACCACAGCATGAGTCAGCATTTTCAGTAGAGGGAGAACACTGGATAAAAAGGATGTTTGTGTGTCAAATGTTGGGCAGAACTGGGAAAGATAAGTTTATCTTTTCCCTATGTCCCTGTTCTTCTGCATCTGAGTAAAAACACCAACAAAGCACAGATGTATTATGATTAACCAGGCACTGCTACAAACAGTGTAGAATTTTCAATTGACCCAATGTTCCACTCCATGTGATTTAAATTGTACGTTCGAAGATCACGCACTGCTTGAATCTCAATTAAAAACGCGAAAGAAATACACAATCATGATTGCTAGGGTTGCAGAACTGGGATATTTCAGCTAGTATTGTTGCCAAGAGCTGTACAACTTGCCAAGCCTTGTGCGTGACAGCAGTAGCATTCCTACTGAGAATATCCCTATTGTACATCTACTAAGGGTAACATGATATATCACTCAATCACTATTAATACTAGAATTGTAATTTTAAAAAACTGCTGTAAATTTTGCAGTTTATACCAGAATAACACTACTCATTCCAGCATAAAGATTGTTCATACAATAATGGTACTCCACTTATCTCTGCCAGCTACAAAAGACAAATTAAAAACTAAAAGTGGTTAAACTGCAATTTAATACAAACTAATGGGGACTTTTATGTAGTTCTTAAACAGTTTGTAGTGGTAAAATTCAATTTTGCTCAACAAGAGGAAGAGATTGTCAAGTGGTGTGAAATTCATGTACATAGTTCAAAGACTATGTGCAACCTGCCCTATCATGGGTCTTTATCCATGTATTCAATCTTCCACAGGCAAGTTCTGCATAAATATTCCCTGCTCTTCAAAGGTAATGAAGCAAAACTCTAGACTATCTATCCTAGCATCGCCACTGTTCAACACTGACAGGGGAGCCTCAATAAATGTAATTCCTTGACAGACTAGAAGAGTGCATGTTTATCATGGAGTATTTGGTCATTTTGGTCTATGATGTGCATCCTTAACATAAAAAAGGCAATAGAGTGTTTAACTCCCTTGTGCTTGTCATTTGGAGACACATTATAGAATCATCAACAAATATTCTAATATTACAAATGCTCATTTACAAGTCAGTTACAAATACTGTGAGCAGTATTAGGCCTAAAATGGACTCCTGCATAAATCTAGTCACCATTGCCCCAGCCAAAGCATTTATTACCACTTTTGCTTCATACTGTCAAGCCATGTTTCAACCCAACTGGCTAAACAATTATTACCGTCATGAGCATTAACCTTCTTTGAAAGTCTCACATATAGAACTTTATCAAATACCTTCTGAAAATCCAAGTAAATGGCTTCCACTATGTAGATCTAATTCACTAGTTCTGCTACTTTCTCAAAGAAATCCAGCAGAAAATGGAGCTTTATTTTCTTTAGATGGGCACATCTAGCAGGCCATATAATGCTCCCAGTCATTTCCCTGCCATAATTCTTGGAGTAATTAGTTGTTAACTTGCCAGATTCATATCGCAATCCTCTTCTCAATGTAGTGAAAACATTTTTCATAGTCCAGTCCCAAGGTACAATTCTTACATAATTTCCTTGAGGATTTTAGGATGCACAGAGGGAAATTATTAGCTCAACAGCAATGCACATCTAAGAGGCTGGCCTGAAGATCTCCTGAATTTGTTCTTGGGCCTCATTTCAGCATTACTGATCAGCCAGCACCTGTTGCATCTCCAGAGACAACTTTCCAACTTGGATATCAACTTTGGCTGGCTGGTAGGTTGTTTGGAGAGTGGGGGTGGCCTAGCAGGGGCTACAGCAGCCCTCAGATGTGTTGCGGACCGAAGATACAATTCTTATTCAACATACAGACTTGTTTATTGGCAGCTGTTGGATAGGCCACAGCAAATACTGTAAAACCTCAACAGTGGCTGCTCCATTCAGCATTGCACAATTTCTTGAAGGGGTCCTTAAACAGATCTTAGGCCCCTCATTAACATGTGCAAGATGCCCAATGCCTGTTTAAGGTGGCTGATCAGGACTCCTGAATATCATCTGTGGTCAATATGACAACAGACATATTTCAGGCATGAGACATTGCCCTGCAAGTTTGATCTATTCCAATCCTTGAAAATACAATAGCTCTTTTCATCAATTTATGATATTTCATTATCTGTGGTTCAAATTTAGAAAGCTATCTTTTTAAAGGTGAATATGCCTCTTTGATGATTCCTGTTTAACCATTGTGTGAGATAGTTTAAAGTACTTGGGGAAACCTTGGTACTACTGAGTTCCTGCTTTTAAAAATTATGTTTAGTTTCCTCTTCTGAATGCGTGATGAAACAAATATGTGGAAGAAAATAATTATTAGACACAGAGTTGTAGCCACTTCAAGCAAGTGATAATGTTCAAAACATGCATTTAAAAATCACGCACCGTTCCTTTTTCTGCTAAGAATGAAATGGACTGGTCCATACCCCCACCCTCAGTGCCAATGTAGCGCTCACACTTTGCACAGATTTCTGCAAGCTCCACCTGTAAATAAATTGTGAAGAATTATAAAACAAACTTGGCATATAAATCATCTAACTGGATTGATGCATAATAACTGGTTTAATAAAATAATAAACTACAGATTGTCAGGCATGCAATTCAGACCCAGCTCAGTGATTACTTATTTTTCAGTAAACCACTAAAGTCCTGTATCTGGTTTTTCCACAAGTTGACTAATTTCCATAGTTTATTTTTTTTAAATGTAAGAGAACACCACAATGTTTTTTATTATGAATTAACCAAAGTGGAAAACTGCAACATGCACAAACTTCTATGAAATGTGTTTGGTTTCAATCCACTTCCTAATAGGTTTGGACCCACAGCTCTGAATTGCTGATAATCTCAAAAAGGACTGCAAAAAATGTCAGTGTCACAAATAGTGGGACTGTTATCTGTAGCCTGCAGTGCTGTAACTGGTGCGGAAGCATTTGACCCTGAAAATGGATGCCCAAGGTGGAAAAGTCCATCTTCATTATTGACACAGTCCACTTTCATCAAAACTTTAAAAAAAAATGTTTTACAACTGAGTTACAAACATACTTACTTCAAAGACTAGAAATCTCCAGAGCCTGTAACAAATGGAAACTTGCATATCTTGGAAATCAATGATTTAGAAATGGGAATAGAGACAGTACTGTGAAAATCTGCCAATTACATCAAGATGGGGAGTGGTGAAGGGAGCTACAAATAATCAAAAGCAGGTTAATCAGGTGTAAAGGAACAAAGAGAGATTTGGAATTTGGGCTAAGAAATAACAAATTAAATTCAATGTTGACAAGTGCAAAGTGCCAAGACTAGAGAAGGAGAGCAAACATTGGAAGTATAAACAAAATGGTTTTAGTCTACAGGGTACAACACAGGAAAAGGAATTGAGGATATTGATGGATAGATCATCAAAACCATCTGTACAATGAGAAGTAGTGGTAAATAAAGCAAATAGGATCATGGGTTGTATAACACATGAAATAGAGCATAAATCACAGGGTCTGATACTGAGCCGACACCGTGCATTGACTCATCCACATTGGGGGCATTGTATACAATTCTAGCCACCATATTACAGCAAGGATATTATAGCACAGGAAAAGGTGCACAAGACACCTGAACTACAAAACCTGAGTTAGTTTACACGATAGAAAAGAAGACTTGGAGAGGAACTTCTTGAGGTATTCAAAATCCTAACAGTATTGACAAGTTGAGCCATGGCCCTGAGAACAACAAGGGGATATGGGATGAAGCTCAGAAGAGAGAAGGTAAATGGACAAACAGAAATAACTACTTCATTGCATGTACCCTAAATGTCACAAGGTACACTGGTGCTATAATGCAGTGAGCGCTTGTTGCCACATTATATTCTTTAGAACTGGTTAGAGGTAGCCATTTTCTGTAAAAAGCTCCATTCTGTTATCAAAGCTCTTTCACAATTACATCAAGTAAGAAATTCTCCCCACTATCAATTATCTCCATTTAGAACGATATGAAAGTTCTGTGGAAGGCACTTAGACTTTAAAGCATGAGATTTTCTGCTTCATCTAACAAATAGTTTATACCAGAAACTATTAGCCATGTTCCTTTCCTTAATTCCACAGGTGGCTAATTCTGCAGAAAACCCTCAATTCTGTGGTAACTTTCATGGCTGCTAAACTTGAGGAACTGTGTCGGTGGTTCTTATTATATACATATATCTAAATCTGCAGTCACAGCCATTTTCTGGCACTAGTTAGCATTTATTACCATAATGTGATCCTCATAACAAAGTGTTCTTTGATCAATTCATCAACATGTAATGCATTCCAAAAAGAATGTACACAGGTAAAAGATAGAGTTCAATTATGATTTTAACCAGTCCATGAAATAATAATTAAAAATTTCACACGCAACGGCCAGAACCTGGTACCTTAACAACACAGATGAAAAGCTGGTGAAGGGAGTCACTTATTTACTTCGAGGAGTGAGAAATTCCTATTGGCCCAGATTTTGCAGTAGTAATGACAGTGAAACTGTCAAGCATTCCCCATCATTATTCCTCTGAAACTGATAGCAAGTTCTGAGATCGCATGAGTGCAGTTAAAAGTAGAAATCCAGAGGTTGCAGTCAGTGATTCCATGCTTCTTCATAGGGTGCACTTTGAAGTCCCTGCAGACTGCCATCAAATATAAATTGTTATGTTAATGATTCTGCTTTTTTTGTGAAAATATTTTTTGAGCAATTCATCGTCAAACTGAACAAATGTTGGACTAGTTTTTTTTCACGAGGTGACTGAAAGAACTAGCTTGGCAACAATGTTTACTGGTTGTCAGATGACTCAAGTTAAAAATAGAACAGAAACCCTGGTAACGGGAAGATGTGGGCAGAGAAGTCAGTCACGTGCCTCTTGATAGGACAAGCTCGGAAGCAGCAGCGCGCACCTGAGAGGGCAGAAAACTCACAAACGTTTGGTTTTAGTGTCAGTGTGTTTTACCTTCTGGAATGAGATAAAGTTAGCCTGCTGCTGAAGAAATGTTAAGGAAGGAGAGAAGATCACAACCCAGCTCGCATTCCAGCACCACTCAAAAAAAAACCCTGAGAAGTCCACTGTGTCAACTTATCGCGTCTCCTGTCTTTGAGGAAAAACTTGCTAGACTGGTTCTCAACGCCACCTGAAAAAACTGTTCTAAAAGATCTCAGTGACCCGTCTACGTGCACTCGGAAGTTAGACTGCATGCCATTTTTGGAACACAATATATATCATCTGCTGTTTTCTTCAGGAATGAGCAAGGAATCAGCCCAAGTGTTTTATTTTGTCTGCAACAGAGCTCTGAACCAAAATCCCTTTTATTTTTCTAGTTAACCAGTGTATGTGTGTGTGTCTGTTTGTGTGAGTATGAGGGTTAAGGTAAAAAGGGGACTTTAAAATTTCAATCTGTGTGTTTGTGCTTTACTTCATTACTGGTTAAGACTTGTTTTAATAAACTGATAATTTTGTTGTTTGCTAAAGAAACCTGGTTAGAATTTTTCAACACGCACCCCTGCTCTCATGCCCACATTTCTGTCTTTGGCCTGCTGCAGTGTTCCAGTAAACATCAACGCAAGCTCAAGGAACAGCACATCATTTTCCAATTAGGCACTCTACTGCCTTCCAGACTGAACATAGAGTTCAATAATTTCAGAGCATGACTGGCCTTTTTTTAAAAATCATTTTATTGTATTTTGTTTTATCATTTTTTTTTAACCACGTGCCTGCCTTACACTGGGTTTTTCATGTTTGTGCTTTTGGCTCGAGCTGTTCATTATTCTGTTATTAACACTCTCTCTGCACTAATGCTTTGTCTTTCAGCACACCATTAGCACATTTTATTTGCCTTTGCCCCATGACCACCTTGTCAGCTAATCACTCCAGCCCTCTGTTCTATCACACTTCTTCCCTGATGTTCTCTTCCCCCCTACCCCCACATTACTTGCTTAAAACCTATTACATTTCTAACCTTTGCCACTTCTAAAGAAAGGTCACAGACCTGAAATGTTAACTCTGCTTCTCTCTCCACAAATGTTGCCAGACCTGCTGAGTATTTCCAGCACGTTCTGTTTTTATTCTGGGAAAAATAGAGTACATGATTGACTGTATCGGTAAGTGGGAAAACTTAAATATATGTCGTGACCCTGTGGAGAAGTGGGACCAGAATAGGGGTGGCACAGTGGCGCAGTGGTTATCACTGCAGCTTCACAGCTCCAGCAACCCGGGTTCGGTTCTGGGTACTGCCTGTGTGGAGTTTGCAAATTCTCCCTGTGACCTTGTGGGTTCGCGCCGGGTGCTCCAGTTTCCTTCCATAGCCAAAGACTTGCAGATTGATAGGTAAATTGGCCATTGTAAATTGTTCCTAGCGTAGGTAGGTGGTGGGAATGCGGTAGGGAATATGGAATTAATGTAGGGTTAGTATAAATGGGTGGTTGTTGGTCGGCACAGACTCGGTGGGCCAAAGGGCCTGTTTCAATGCTGTATGACTCTATGATCTATAATAAACAGTGCACTCCTCCTGCCTCGGTCATAACAAAATTGCAATATTAATGACAGCATGCCCTTTTATGCTGTTAGTCTCACTGTAAAAACACTTTAAAAAGTTGCATCTTGTCAAATGAGGTGCAACTGGGTTATGAACAGCATACTAAGTTTACAATTACTCTCGAAAACCCTTTCTGACCCTGGCAAACTAATTC
This sequence comes from Heterodontus francisci, assembly GCF_036365525.1. Taxonomy (NCBI): domain Eukaryota; kingdom Metazoa; phylum Chordata; class Chondrichthyes; order Heterodontiformes; family Heterodontidae; genus Heterodontus; species Heterodontus francisci. Next base: position 27,161,414 of record NC_090408.1, on the reverse strand, counting down.
TAAATTTGGGGCATGGCAAATTTCGCCATTATGATAAAATTAATATATTTTTCCAATTTTTTGAACGTTTATGATATTCAGCTTCTACCATAATTCCATGTGTATGTTCCAATCATTTACTTTGTTCTCTTGTTGTGCCTAACACGCACTCTACTCTTAAAAAATCCGCGGAATCCGATTGGTGAAAGGTATATCAATATTTTAATCACACACCAAATCATCAAATACAAGCTCTCACTACTTCTACAGTATCAAAACTCATCAAAAGTACAAGCTCTCACTACTTGCACAGTATACTACCCGTCAAGACACGAGGTGATCAGTCTCGGACTTGCGGCTGCTCTTCTGTTCTCTGAGCCCCTGGCTCAGGGTATCTTCTCGAGTGTTCTTCCCCGGGGTTCTCGTACCTTGCTCAGTTTCAGTCAGGGGTTAAGTCTTGTTTCTAAGACCCGCCCCTCTTACTTACTATTAGTGGTCTGGTATAATGACAATGATAATTCCTTTATTTGGCTCAGTGAGAACCTGTTTAAAACTTCACAGTTTCCCATTGTAGATTACGATTTTAATCATCTCTGGTGTCCATGACGACTCACCATATCTGCTTCATTCAAGGACAGTTTCTGGGATCCTCCTCAATGCCTTTTCTATACTCTCTACAATTCCTTGGCTATCTGTGTGCTGTGCCCCTTTCTACTCATCCTCCCTATGCTTCAACACACTGTTCATTGTTGTGTTACTAGCCCCTTTGTTTTAATTAAGTTCTTATGTGTTTTTATTGGGTCTACAGTCTCTAAAAATTTAATTGAAAGTGAAAGATAATCAGTGCACTTACTTCCTGGTTTGCTGTCTATGAGAATACTTCAGTGTGCCTGCAACGAATTTGGCCTAACCATCAGCCTCAAGAAAACGAAAATCATGGGACAGGATGTCAGAAATGCTCCATTCATCAATATCGGCCACCATGCTCTGGAAGTGGTTCAAGAGTTCACCTACCTAAACTCAACTATCACCAGTAGTTCTGTCTCTCGATGCAGAAATCAACAAGTGCAAGGGAAAGGTGTCTGCTGCTATGTCCAGACTGGCCAAGAGGATGTGGGAAAATGGCGCACTGACACGGATCACAAAAGTCCGAGTGTTTCAAGCCTGCGTCCTCAGTATCTTGCTCTACGGCAGCAAGGCCTGGACAACATATGTCAGCCAAGAGCGACGTCTCAACGCATTCCATCTTCGCTGTCTCCAGAGAATCCTTGGCATCAGGTGGCAGGACCATACCTCCATTGCAGAAGTCCTCGAGGTGGCCAACATCCCCAGCATATATGCCCTATTGAGCCAGTGGCGCTTGAGATAGCTTAGCCATGTGAGCCGCATGGAAGATGGCAGGATCCCCAAGGACGCATTGTACAGCAAGCTCGTCACTGGTATTAGACCCACCGGCCGTCCATGTCTCTGCTTTAAAGACGTCACAAACACGACATGAAGTCCTGCGACATTGACCACAAGTCGTGGGAGTCAGTTGCAAGCGATCGCCAGAGCTGGCGGACAGCTATAAAGGCGGAGCTAAAGAGAGGTGCGTCGAAGAGACTTAGCAGTTGGCAGGAAAAGAGACAGAAGTGTAAGGAGAGAGCCAACTGTGTAACAGCCCCAACAACCAATTTTATCTGCAGCACCTGTGGAAGAGTCTGTCACTCTAGAATTGGCCTTTATAGCCACTCCAGGCGCTGCTCCACAAACCACTGACCACCTCTAGGCGCTTATCCATTGTCTCTCGAGACAAGGAGGCCAAAGAAAAAGATTGGTTTGATGGCATCACTGTTGCTTATTGCCTTGACTTGGCACCAGATTCAAACTGACATTAGAAATGGGGAAATCTACACCATAGAGATCACTAGATCTTTGTGGGAAGCTTTCTTTGAGGTCAGCAGAGAGCGTCATCGCTTTGCCACTGACCGCAAAGTCCAGGCCATTATTTGCAAAGGGTCTGTTTGATTCATGTGAAATACTGTGACTATTCTAACTAAGTACCTTGAAATGAATTTCTATGTTGTTTTCAATCACGCTGATCTACTAAAGAGTTATACAGCACAGAAACAGGCCCTTCGGCCCATCATGTCTGTGCCGGCCATCAAGCACCTAACTACTCTAAACCCATTTTCCAGCACTTGGCCCGCAGCCTTGTACGCTGTGGTGGTTTTTATTGTGCCCCAGTCAAGACTGTTTCCCCAGTGAAAATAACCACTGACTACATGGAGATGAACTGCTCTCCTACTGCAGTAGATTCCTTAGATAATTTCCAAAAAATAAGGCCACCCACTGTTTGGATTTAGTTGCACTATAATTGACTGCTACCATTGCAAGATCCTACATTTATCCACATGATTCTGCTCCCATACACATGATCTAAATAAATCTAATGCTGATGAGTTATAATAGGTATAGTTAAAGGGGATAATTAGCACAGTTTTATATTTTGAAGCTGGGGTAAATGTTTTGCATGTATAGTTTTTATAAAGCTCTACACGTAGAACAATAATTAAAACAAAAAATAAAAGTGATACAATTTTGTATTTAAGAACACTAAGGATTAAGAAATCAGTACCTACATATAAATCAGAGTTTGTATACACATAGAAAACAACTATAATACATTTAATTTGAAAGGTTCACTTTACTGTACCACTTAGCTGCAACATTTTAGAAGCCATTATGTAATTAACTTAGCTACAAAAAAAATTTAATTACTCGTACTCTTTCAAGTGAAATACAAGTCTTATGAACTGTGAAATAATGTGTGGCTTTTTTATATCTAGCTTTATATCTAATTTCTCAACATGTTTTATTTTTTTCTCTCCAAGATTTTGGCAGATTCACATTAATTACAAAAAAATTTGAAAATCTAATGCATATGCAATCTTGAGATTCAAGATAAGATATCAGCAATGATTTTTAAGGCGCCAAACATGTTGTTGGAACAATAGGACAATTTTAATGTACTCAGTCACACTACCTGATGGCTACATAAAAGCCACAGCCTGCTGATATTTGTACCTCAGGCTTTCTCTGGATTGAGTTTCTCATCAAGTATCACTGGCTAAACGAAAAAAAAACTTCCACTATGTCGACACTGCATTCATGGAGCAGGCCCCAAGGGTCCAACGCTTTTTAGTTTAAGTGCATCATGGCTGCAATGTGTATCATCTACAAGATGCACTGCAGCAATGTGCTTCTTCAACAGCATCTCCCAAACCCGCATCCTCTACCACCTAGCAGGATAAGGGCAGCAGATACATGGGACATTACCACCCACAAATTCCACTCAAAGTTACACACCATCCTGACTTGGAAATACATCACCGTTCCTTCATCATTTTTGAATTGATGTCCCTACCTAACAACACTGTTGCTGTACCTACATCATATAGACTGCAGTAGTTCAAGGTGGTGGCTCAAGAGCAATTTGGAATGAGTAATAAATGCTGGTCATGCCAGCGATGACCAGATCCCATGATCAAATAATTTTTAAAAACCTATATATAGAAAAAACAGAGCGAGACAGGAAGGACAAATAACAAAAACCGTTTAACAAACAGTCATTTAATCATTCTAGTTTCACAGACGAGAATAACTGCCCTTGTGTTATCAGGCACTGTAGCCCACTGATGAGCTTACTCATTAGCATATTCTCATCCTGTTTTGACTTGATTGTATCAGAGATGTGACCATGTTAATCTTCAATATGTGAGCTCTCAAATGGCTGAAAGAATACCTTTAACACTGATATCCAGCCAATAAAAATGTTGTTTCTACTTCCAACATGTCTGACAGCATAATGTGGGATAAAACTAGGCAAAAAATTTTTCTTAAAGTTTTTTCCTACAGAGCATTGTTGAGACCACACCCAGAGTACTGTGTACTAGAGGCCTGCTACCCGACCCGAACCCGACAGGACTTGACGACGTGTGTCGGGTTCGGGTTGGGCCCATCTTCCGGGACCGGCTTTCGGGCTCAGGTTGGGTCGGGCAGAGTCCAGATCAAGTCGGGTCGGGTCAAGCCAGACACACACAGTCAGTGCTCTGCTGGCAAGTATTAAAAATAAAAAAAAAAAACTTACCTGAGCTGGGAGGCTGGGATGAAACTGAGTCTGCGCAGTGAGTGAGTGACGTCACTATGATGTCATCACGCATGCGCTGCAGCTTCTTGCAGGTTCAGTGTCAGGAAGGTAACTAAAGGGATGGTGTGGCGGGTTCAGGGCAAAATCGGAGGGACTCGGGCCCGCTGTGGTTCAGTCGGGTTCTTTTTCCCGACCTAAAGCAGGCCTCTACTTTGTACAGTTTTGGTCTCCTTATTTAAGGAGGGACGTACTTACAGTGGAGGCAGTTCAGAGAACGTTCACTAGGTTGCTTCCTGAGATGAAGGGGTTGTCTTATGAGGAAAAGTTGAGCAAGTTGAGGTGACAGTGCCTTTATATCAAGGCAGTATTTGACCAAATGTGGCATCAAGAAGGCCTATCCAAATGGAGGTCAATGGGAATCAGGGGGAAAACTGTCCACTGGTTGGAGTCATACCTAGCACAAAGAAAGATGATTGTGGTTGCTGAAGGCCAATCATCTCAGTCCCAGGACTGCAGGAGTTCCTCAGGGTAGTGTTCTAGGCCCAACGATTTTCAGCTTCATCAATGACCTTCCCTCCATCATAAGGTCAGTAATGGGGATGTTTGCTGATGGTTTTACGATGTTCAGTACCATTTGTAACTAATCAGATACTGAAGCAGTCCATGTCCATATGCAGCAAAACCTGGACAACATTCAGGCTTGGGCTGAAATGGTAAGTAATATTTGCACTACAGAAGTGCCAGGCAATAATGATCTCCAAGAGAGAATCTAAACATCTCCCTTTGACATTCAACGGCATTACCATCGCTGAATCTCCCATCATCAACATCCTGAAGCTTACCATTGACCAGAAACTGAACTGGAGCAGCCACATAAATACTGTGGCTACAAGAGCAGGTCAGAGGCTGGGAATGCAGGCTGAGCTAGACTGATTTTTGATCGACAGGGGAGTCAAGGATTACGGGGGACAGGTAGGAAAGTGGAGCTTAGGCCACAATCAGATCAGTCTTGATCTTATTGAATGGTGGAGCAGGTTCGAGGGGCCTATTTCTTATGTTATGTTCATGGGGGAAAAAAGATCACCAAATATCGGTTAAGTTAGATACAAACAAAAAATGTGATTAAGAAAGAATGACCAAGGGAAAAAGGGTGGTCAGAATTTAAATGTTTACATTTTTTGCTCAACTTATACTTCTGGGGTTCCCAGATAGCTTTGTAGGTGAAATTCAGCATGTAACCGAATCATGGTCCAGAAACTTTTAATACCGTCAGGAGAGGGTAATTAAATAGATTTTAAAATGAAATTGTGATTTGGGTGGTTTTTTTTAGTTTGAGTTAATACTGCTATAACAAAGCTAGCTCTGACATTGGATCAGCTTTATTACTGCAATATTAGTACTTAACTGCATGAACTAAAAGCTTACAAAATTGTCTAGGCTGTCGATACAGTAATTTTCCTAGGTCTGGCAATAATGTAAGAGTTAAGAATATTGACGTCACAACCCTGTAATTAAAGATTCAAGCTACAGACCTCTTAAATCCACCAACCAGAGTTACCACAAATCCTAAACGTTCTTTCCAGACTCAGGTGTTTGTCACCTCACAGAAGTAGAGTGTTTCATAAAGAGAAAAGGGTATAATAGGGTACAATTTGATCCCATTACTGAGGTGACAAGTGCACTGTCAGTCAGCTCTACGTTCATTCAAATTAGGAATGGCCAACCCTATCAAATATTTTGGATAAGATCATTTAATGTTCAGTGCAAACTCCAACCTGGACTGGGCCTCTATTAGGAACTTGCTGAGGAGGGTGGCGGGAGAAGAAATCCAGAACAGCTGCATTTCTTAAAGGGGCTGCAGCTGCCATGAAAAGGGGGGTTAATTTTGTTCGTGGCTCTGAAGCACATAACCAGTTAAAGAGGGAATTGAGGCTATAGTGAAATTAGTCGATACAGTGACCACCTGCATGATTAACTACAGGTTAATCTGTTAAACCAGTGCAATCTAAATTACTAATTCTTCTTTGGGACAGAAATTGTCTGAATATATGTTGCCACACATAATGTGGATAATGTTTTATCATTTGGTATGATCAAACTGATCATAAATAAACATAGAAATATGAAACTCAAAAGACATTCACCTTCCGGTTACACCTGCAACAAGCAGCTGGATATTTATATCTGTACAATACTACATTAAGCAGTTTTGCTAAATGGATCATGGATGTCAATTCAATTGTTTAATTTTGATCTTAGATGGTAAAATACAATAGAAGCCTTCTGACAACCAGTTTTATGAATTCTCTAACACCCTTTATGACTTCAGATAAATAATTTCAGGCTTTACCCTAGAAGAAAGCCAGTTTTTTTAAAAAATCAGGTTTTGACCCTGCTTAAACAGTCTGGTTTCCCAGGCATATTAAACTGGAGATTTTTTACTGTCAGACAGGCAGCTATAATCAACTAGAGCAATTTAGCTTGAAATTGACTAAATTATCTCAATAGCTGATGTACAAAACTCTTGCCAAAGATAGTTAAAATGATCTGAGGTAATCTTAGGGGAAATTACAGTATTCTCATGAGTGCAGAAAATTCTTATCTTACATGTTTGTAGTAAATTAACAGAATAAAAACCTGCTGGCATTAAGACTAAACATTCATGATAAAAACAGCAGAAAACATCAAAATCAAAACAGGGTTAGCTATGTGTTGCTCCAGTACTGTAATCATTAAGAGTAATATGGAAAGCCAGGTAACAAAATACTGTGGCTCCATTACCATTTGCTGCTCTAAATATTACCATTTTCTATTGTAGAGGTATCAAAAAAAAATTGCCAAGCAAAATTCTACATCTGCCTATGTACTGAGCAATAGGGTTGAAAGATCCTGAGAATTACGGCCTCACACACCAATCTGTGGAATAATCATTTATCTAATGTGAAGAACAAGGAGGATTTATGTTAGCAAGAGGTGATTTTTGCAAATAAAACACAAAGTATCTCTGATTAAGTTAATTATGATGGCACAAGCACAAGCACATGAATGGCAGGAGAGCAGTAGCTTATTTTGCATAAATGCTTGCCTGAAATGTTTTATATTTGCTCTATTGGTGAAAAGCTGTGGAATGAAATACACAATATCATGTGAGGAGGTTCAACATTAGCAAAACAAGGAGAAAATTAACCCTTCTTGTATCAGTGACTAGTCATCTTATTGTGGCTTGACTGCACTGCCAATGAGATCATTCGCCCTACTTGAACAGGTTTCTCTGCTTTAAAATGCACCAAAGTTTTACTTTTTTTAATATTCTATCATGGGATATGGGTGTCACTGCCAAGGCCAGCATTTGTTGCCCATCCCTAATTGCCCTTGACAACCGAGTGTCTTGCTGGATCATTTCAGAGGGCAGTTAAGTGTCAATCACATTGCTGTGGGTCTGGAGTCACACAGAGGCCAGACCAGGTAAGGACAGCAGATTTCCTTCCCTAAAGAACATTAGTGAACCAGATGGGTTTTTATGACAATCAATGATAGTTTCATGACACCATTACTAAGATTAGCATTCAATTCCAGATTTTTATGAATTAAATTTAAATTCCTCCAGCTGCTGTGGTGGGATTTGAACCCATATTCCCAGGGCATAAGCCTGGGCCTCTGAATTACTAATTCAGTGACATTACCACTACGCCACTGTCTCCCCTGACTTGATTATATCGGTTACATGATGATACTAATCTTCAGAGTTATAGGGCCTTGACTGGTTGATGAAACAACTCGTCGAGCTGCTTTTCAACCAGAGGCCAATTTACCCAAAATTACTCCTACCTTCAAAAGAAAATGATTGGTAGGACCCAGGAGAAAATAAGGTAAGAGAAGTGTTTGAAACTTTTTTTAAAAATTATAGAAAACTGAGAGTTACTAGTATTAGAGTCATAGAGTTAAACAACACAGAAACAGGCCCTTCGGCCCAATGTGGCCGTGCCGGCCGTCAAGCACCAAACTATTCTAATCCCATTTTCCAGCACTTGGCCTGTAGTCTTGTATGCTATGGCATTTCAAGTGCTCATCTAAATGCTTCTTAAATGTTGCGAGGGTTCCTCCCTCCACCACCCCTTCAGGCAGTGCGTTCCAGATTCCAACCACCCTCTGGGTGAAAAAATGTTCCCTCAAATCCCCTCTAAACCTCCTGCCCCTTACCTTAAATTTATGCCCCCTGGTTATTGACCACTCCGCTAAGGGAAAAAGTTTCTTCCTATCTAACCTATCAATGCCTCTCATAATTTTGTATATCTCAATCATGTCCCCTCTCAGCCTTCTCTGTTCTAAGGAAAACAACCCTAGCCTTTTCAGTCTCTTCATAGCTGAAATGCTCCAGCCCAGGCAACATCCTGGTGAATTTCCTCTGCACCCTCTCCAGTGCAATCACATCCTTCCTACAGTGTGGTGCCCAGAACTGTACACAGTACTCCAGCTGTGGCCTAACTAGCGTTTTATACAGCTCCATCATAACTTCCCTGCTCTTATTTTCTATGCCTCGGCTGATAAAGGCAGGTATCCCATATGCCTTCCTAACCACCTTATCTACCTGTGCTGCTGCCTTCAGTGATCTATGGACAAGTAGACCAAGATCCCTCTGACCTTCTGTACTTCCTAGGGTCCTTCATCACTTCACACTTCTCAGGATTAAATTCCATTTGCCACTGCTCTGCCCATCTTACCAGCCCATCTATATCATCCTGTAATTTAAGGCTTTCCTCCTCACTATTTACGACTCCACCAATTTTCGTGTCAACTGCAAACTTACTTATCATACCTCCTACATTCACATCTAAATCATGAATGTACACTACAAACTGCGGTACACCACTGGTCACAGGCTTCCACTCGCAATACCAACCCTCGACATCACCCTCTGCCACTAAGCCAATTTTGGATCCAATTTGCCAAATTGCCCTGGATCCCATGGGCTCTTACCTTCTAAACCAATCTCCCATGCGGGACCTTATTAAAAGCCCTAATGAAGTCCATGTAGACTACATCAACTGCTTTATCCTCATCTACACATCTACTCACCGCCTCAAAAAATTCAATTAAGTTAGACACGATCTCCCCCTGACAAAGCCATGCTGACTATCCCTGACTAATCCCTGCCTCTCCAAGTGTTCGAAAAAAATACAGTAACTTTTTTTAAAAAGCCTAAGGAATGAGTATGGGCTGGAAGTGGGAAGCAGGGCAAGCAGATTTTTATTTATATATTGGAATGAAGATTTTTGTTCTAACAATTTGAGCTGGCAGACACTAAGAATGTTTCATTGAACAAAGTTCAACACTGCTGTAGATGCTGACAGCTTATAAATGTGTACTTCTTCCAAATGTTAATATGAATCAAGTTGCAATGAATCCAGTGTCACGCTCACAGGAAGTGCAGCAATGGAAATACAAAACAACCCATTAAATTATTTTTTAAAAAGAACAATTTAAAAAGACTGGTACAATTGCCTTCAACAAGATGTAGGACAGTCACATGACACATACCTTCTCCTGCACTGAAATACACATTCATGTCTGCTGGAACTGAACTCATTAACCCCGTCAGCACTGAAATTAAACAGCCCACCACACATACACGTGAGCTAAAACAAAGGGACTCACAGTTGCCATGTCTCCAGCTATAATCACCACAATAAAGTGTGAACATCCCTCATGGCTGAAATCAGAAGCTATCGTATCGCCCCTCAGGAACCGAAAACCTAAAGTCACATGGGCAAAACTAACACTTCATGAATTCACCATTAAAGGTAATCTTTTTGGAGAACAAAGGAAGTCATCAGAAGATCAATCTGAGATCTCCAGCCACAGAGAGAACATTGAAAGCAATTTTTAATTCCAGCACAAGGCTGAGGGAGAGAGATCAATTCCAGCTAAGAAAGTTGATCCCCGTTGAGACGAGTTGGCAACCAACTGCAGCAGAGAATAAGAGAGTGCCTTTTGAACAACTCCTCCACCTGTGGAAATTGAAATAGAAAATACCACACCATCTTCAAACTGAAGTGTTGACTGCGAGAACACTTCAGCCCAGCAAGGGCAAAACAACCAGCAAACAGGCCTGCAACTTTAAAAAATTACCTTCCAAGAGGATCCCATAGGTTTTTCCTGAAAACAGCAGACTTTTACACCTTGAACTCTTAAAGCCTCTTACTCTTTACTTTCTATCTATATTCGCTTTAGTGCGTATGAGAGTGTGAATGCGCGTGTGGGTGGTGTTGCGAACATTTCAGGTGATTATTGTTCAATAAATATTTACTCTTCTGTTTTAAACTCACAAGAAAACCTGTCATTGTTTGTTATTTTTCCAACAAAACACAGGGGCCGAGACCCTAGTTTAAACAAAAACACTATCTGTGGTCATTTGGGAGGCAACCAGCAGAAACCAGCCACGCCACTTCCTACCTGTCCATAACACCAGGTAGTTTTAATTATTTACTGAGAGAAAATTACCAGCACAACTTCATGAAACTTCATGAAAATAAATCTATGTACATGGTAAAAATCCTTGTGTCAATAGTAAATGTTGTGACTGCAGTGTCTGTTCTGAAACATCCATATTGTGCATGTTTTGAAAAGTCAATTTTCTTCTTCCTCATTTTTCTTTTTAACTGGTTACGTCATATTTTCCTTGTTCACTAATCCACATCATTTTCCACAAAACACTTGAGGATTTCTATCCAAATCACATTGCAGCAAAGAAAAAAATCTCAGATATAGCTGCCATGACCATTCCTTATGTTCAGCATGCTAAATACTCCTGAAAGTAAATCACAAAAGTAATATACAAAAAAATTAGTAATTCACCAACTTATCGATTCCCACACTCAATCACGAGACTGTCTCTTCCACAACATAAAGTCAACTTCCTCAATGCCAGATATACCCTTGATGACAATTGATAGCACCACACCACTTCACTTCAAGGCCCAGTAAACTCAGGTCCAGTGTCCTAAAGACGAATGCAAGTGCAGGAGATGAAATGCTGATGCATCCAATCTTCCACATCATTCTGTGTCAGCTAGTTAATTGTGTTTTCCTATTCCTGTAACTCTCCAATTGAAAAAGAAAGAACTTACATTTATGTAGCCCCTTTACGACCTCAAGACACCTCAGAACGCTTTACAGCCAACAAAGTCATACTTTTGAAGTGCAGTCACTATTGTCATGTAGAACCAGCTCAAAATGCACCTTATTTACTCCCTTGCAGATTTGACCCAGGAGACAGGTAGCAAAAAGTTTTAAAAAGGCACGAAGAAAATAGGAAGAACAGATACAAAGAAAGACAGGTAGAAACAGAGAGGGAAAGATTAAGAGCAGTGAAGAGTCACAGGAAAAAGGAAATAAGGCAGAGAAGGGGAACAAAGCACCTCCTACAGGAAGTCCCCAACCCTTTTTAAATTGCACTGAATTCTGGTTTCTCCAAGTAACAAGGAAATTATTGCCATCCAGAGAGCACAAAGAGCTCCATTGGAATCAGCCTGACCTCAGCCTCACTGGGTCAATGGCAGGACCCAAGAGCTCCCACCCAAATGGATAAACAAAGCTCTCAAAAGGCCACTGTAAGACTTCAATGAGGAGCAAAGCAATGACATCAGTTCAGTATAAACAAATGTCCCAAACTACCTATGAGATCTGCCAGTCTTAAAAAAAGTTACATTAAAGCTGCTGTTGCAAATTATTTATTATTAAAGAAGGAACTTTAATGAAAACTCAAAATTGTAACAGAGTCTAGTATAAGCCCTGCTATAGGTCTTATACAAGGAACAAAATAGCGTGCCATTCAAGTATAAATCAAAAAAACTTCTTCTGGGTAATGCTAAAAAGAGTAAGTCCTTATTATATGTGAGACTAATTAAAGTTACATCTGCTTCAACTTTGCATGCTAAGTTCCAATTTGCTGCTATTTCACATATGTTTTGTATGGTAATGGCACTTATTTTCATCAGGAGCTGGGACGTTTGTCAGACATTATCTGGTTGTCATCATAGCCACCAGAATTAAGCAGCGATGTTATCTACTCTATTAACTTTTTGCTCTCATGTCTGTACTGTGCATGGCTCAGTGTTTGACGCAGATTTGCCACAAGTGTGGTTTCAACGTGCTCCACTTCCCATTTGTGTTTTGGAATAAACAAGTCTGACATACACAAACTGCTTTGTGAATAACAGAATTCCAAAAGAGCGGGGAAGTTTGCCAGAGTATTTCAGAAGACAATTTCTGAGTCCTTACAACTTCAACAAATTAAAAAAACATAATGTTCAATCTATTCATTGATTTATCTGCACTTTATAACATGATTCATAGTAAAATTAGTCAAATGTTTTCAACAGTACCAAGAATGAAAATCTTTTTTTGTTGCTTTCAGTCTAAGGGCCCCAATTTCATACTTTTTCTGTGCTGACATAAATTAAGTTTACACAATGCATAATTTAAAATGATATTGCTATCTTTTTCACTGACATGGGGTAGAAAGGAAGAAATCTGATCTAGATAATGAGCAGCACAGTGCGGAGATGTAGGTAGAAGATTTTAAATTGCCCTCTTCTTTTCCAGATCCTGCCTCCCTCAACGCACAAACATCAATCAAGTATGGGGCCTGGAACTCCTACTCTGAATGGCCCACTGCACAATACTGATAATTTAAATGAAAAATTGTGTGTACCAGTTAGAACAGCTTTTGCTGTTGGTGTATTAAATCTGCAAATAAGATCAAATCTACAAATCAATGAAGGAACAATAAGATCTGTTACTTAAACAAAAATAATTAAGATACCAAGAACATCCATTTATTCCTGCTCAGGATTGGTGCCTATTATTCCTATTACTGCAACAGCTGACAAAATCTTCCATCATCTTTAACTCACATCTATGTCATACATTAGATGTGTTTTGAACCAAATCTGTAATATTTTCCTGTATACACTTTTTCTCCTGACCTTCACTGACATAGTGAAAGCATATATATAGCTCTTATATAACAGATGCAAATCAATAAGTTTAACTTCTTATGTCAAATATTTTTCATCTACCAGGCTACAAAATCCCTTCATCTATCTCCTTGCCTCAGGTGAATGTCTTCTTTGTGTCTCCAACAATTTGAGGCTGTGGGTTTGGAATTCACAGCAGAAACTGCCTTAGGTTTACAACAGGAATCACATTCCCTTCACCAAAAAAGTGCAAATATATGCAAGATGGAGCTAAATGCCACAATCTGCTCTGCTTAAAATCAAATTAAATCTTGCTTTGCTAAACTTCCTGAATGTTTTCCTGCCAAACTGCAAGGAGGGTGAGAATAATTTTTTCTTTAAAGTGCTGACTGGCTATGCTTATTACCTGGTGATTTTCCCCAAGCCTTCCTATTTGCTATTCACCTGTTGTACTGTAAGACAATCTTTTTTTTATGTTACTTCAATAAATAAGGATACTATGTGATGTTTCCTAATCTCTCCATGCTATACAGAATGCTGAGGTAAGACAATAGGCTTCCAATGCTGCTCTGAAATGAGTATCAAGGACATATCTGAGAATGACCTTAATCATTCTTCCTGGTTTTCTCTTCCTCGTTGTCTGGAAACACATGGCTTTGCTCAATACCTTCCTACAAAAGGATAGCTGAAATTAGGAAGTTACATGAATTCAAATTTAAATTCATTTCAGAGTGCGCAAGCTATTAATGCAAGGTGAGCGCAATACAGAAGCCACTCCTGGCAGGTAATAATAGATCATATATCGCCATTAAAATCCTTCTGACTGCAGCACTTCTTGCTGTTAAACCTACTTCCTCTCCCGTGATACTTAGCAATTCCTACTTAGGTTGCTTTGAATAGGTAATGCTATACCATCTCCTTCACCATTATATCAAGCATTTGAGTCCCCCAACACCACCTTTTTTTTTTAGAATTAGAACATTACTAGAATTAGAACATTACAGCGCAGTACAGGCCCTTCGGCCCTCGATGTTGCGCCAACCTGTGAAACCATCTGACCTACACTATTCCATTTTCATCCATATGTCTATCCAATGACCACTTAAATGCCCTTAAAGTTGGCGAGTCTACTACTGTTGCAGGCAGGGCGTTCCACGCCCCTACTACTCTCTGAGTAAAGAAACTACCTCTAACATCTGTCCTATATCTATCACCCCTCAACTTAAAGCTATGTCCCCTCGTGTTTGCCATCACCATCCGAGGAAAAAGACTCTCACTATCCACCCTATCTAACCCATTGATTATCTTATATGTCTCTATTAAGTCACCTCTCCTCCTCCTTCTCTCCAGCGAAAACAACCTCAAGTCCCTCAGCCTTTCCTCGTAAGACCTTCCCTCCATACCAGGCAACATCCTAGTAAATCTCCTTTGCACCCTTTCCAAAGCTTCCACATCCTTCCTATAATGCGGTGACCAGAACTGCACGCAATACTCCAGGTGCGGTCTCACCAGAGTTTTGTACAGCTGCAGCATGACCTCGTGGCTCCGAAACTCGATCCCCCTACTAATAAAAGGTAACACACCATATGCCTTCTTAACAGCCCTATTAACCTGGGTAGCAACTTTCAGGGATTTATGTACCTGGACACCAAGATCTCTCTGTTCATCTACACTACCCAGAATCTTCCCATTAGCCCAGTACTCTGCATTCCTGTTACTCCTTCCAAAGTGAATCACCTCACACTTTTCCGCATTAAACTCCATTTGCCATCTCTCAGCCCAGCTCTGCAGCCTATCTATGTCCCTCTGTACCCTACAACATCCTTCGGCACTATCCACAACTCCACCGACCTTAGTGTCATCCGCAAATTTACTAACCCACCCTTCTACACCCTCTTCCAGGTCATTTATAAAAATGACAAACAGCAGTGGCCCCAAAACAGATCCTTGTGGTACACCAATAGAAACTAAACTCCAGGATGAACATTTGCCATCAACCACCACCCTCTGTCTTCTTTCAGCTAGCCAATTTCTGATCCAAAGCTCTAAATCACCTTCAACCCCATACTTGCGTATTTTCTGCAATAGCCTACCGTGGGGAACCTTATCAAACGCCTTACTGAAATCCATATACACCACATCCACTGCTTTACCCTCATCCACCTGTTTGGTCACCTTCTCGAAAAACTCAATAAGGTTTGTGAGGCACGACCTACCCTTCACAAAACCGTGCTGACTATCGCTAATGAACTTATTCTTTTCAAGATGATTATAAATTCTGTCTCTTATAACCTTTTCCAACATTTTACCCACAACCGAAGTAAGGCTCACAGGTCTATAATTACCAGGGCTGTCTCTACTCCCCTTCTTGAACAAGGGGACAACATTTGCTATCCTCCAGTCTTCCGGCACTATTCCTGTCGACAATGACGACATAAAGATCAAGGACAAAGGCTCTGCAATCTCCTCCCTAGCTTCCCAGAGAATCCTAGGATAAATCCCATCTGGCCCAGGGGACTTATCTATTTTCACACTTTCCAAAATTGCTAACACCTCCTCCTTGTGAACCTCAATCCCATCTAGCCTAGTAGTCTGAATCTCAGTATTCTCGACAACATTTTCTTTCTCTACTGTAAATACTGACGAAAAATATTCATTTAACGCTTCCCCTATCTCCTCTGATTCCACACACAACTTCCCACTACTATCCTTGATTGGCCCTAATCTAACTCTAGTCATTCTTTTATTCCTGATATACCTATAGAAAGCCTTAGGGTTTTCCCTGATCCTATCCGCCAATGACTTCTCGTGTCCTCTCCTTGCTCTTCTTAGCTCTCCCTTTAGATCCTTCCTGGCTAGCTTGTAACTCTCAAGCGCCCTAACTGAGCCTTCACGTCTCATCCTAACATAAGCCTTCTTCTTCCTCTTGACAAGCGCTTCAACTTCTTTAGTAAACCACGGCTCCCTCGCTCGACAACTTCCTCCCTGCCTCACAGGTACATACTTATCAAGGACACGCAGTAGCTGCTCCTTGAATAAGCTCCACATTTCGATTGTTCCCATCCCCTGCAGTTTCCTTCCCCATCCTATGCATCCTAAATCTTGCCTAATCGCATCATAATTTCCTTTCCCCCAGCTATAATTCTTGCCCTTGGGTATATACCTGTCCCTGCCCATCGCTAAGGTAAACCTAACCGAATTGTGATCACTATCACCAAAGTGCTCACCTACATCTAAATCTAACACCTGGCTGGGTTCATTACTCAGTACCAAATCCAGTGTGGCATCACCCCTGGTTGGCCTGTCTACATACTGTGTCAGAAAACCCTCCTGCACACACTGGACAAAAACTGACCCATCTAAAGTACTCGAACTATAGTATTTCCAGTCAATATTTGGAAAGTTAAAGTCCCCCATAACAACTACCCTGTTACTCTCGCCCCTGTCGAGAATCATCTTCGCTATCCTTTCCTCTACATCTCTGGAACTATTCGGAGGTCTATAGAAGACTCCCAACAGGGGGACCTCTCCTCTCCTGTTTCTAACCTCGGCCCATACTACCTCAGTAGACGAGTCCTCAAACGTCCTTTCTGTCGCTGTAATACCCTCCTTGATTAATAATGCCACACCCCCCCTCTTTTACCATCTTCTCTGTTCTTACTGAAACATCTAAATCCTGGAACCTGCAACATCCATTCCTGCCCCTGCTCTACCCATGTCTCCGAAATGGCCACTACATCGAGATCCCAGGTACCAACCCATGCTGCAAGCTCACCCACCTTATTCCGGATGCTCCTGGCGTTGAAGTAGACACACTTTAAACCAAGTTCTTGCTTGCCAGTGCCCTCTTGCATCCTTGTAACCTTATCCCTGACCTCACTACTCTCAACATCCTGTACACTGGAACTACAATTTCGGTTCCCATTCCCCTGCTGAATTAGTTTAAACCCCCCCCCCGAAGAGCACTAGCAATTCTCCCCCCCAGGATATTGGTACCCCTCTGGTTCAGGTGAAGACCATCCTGTTTGTAGAGGTCCCACCTACCCCAGAAAGAGCCCCAATTATCCAGGAAACCAAAACCCTCCCTCCTGCACCATCCCTGCAGCCACGTGTTCAACTCCTCTCTCTCCCTATTCTTCGCTTCGCTATCACGTGGCACGGGCAACAACCCAGAGATAACAACTGTTTGTTCTCGCTCTAAGCTTCCACCCTAGCTCCCTGAATTTCTGTCTTAAATCCCCATCTCTCTTCCTACCTATGTCGTTGGACCACGACTTGGGGCTGCTCCCCCTCCCCCTTAAGGATCCCCAAAACACGATCCGAGACATCACAAACCCTGGCACCTGGGAGGCAACACACCAACCGTGAGTCTCTCTCGTTCCCACAGAACCTCCTATCTGTTCCCCTAACTATGGAGTCCCCAGTGACTAATGCTCTGCTCCTCTTCCCCCTTCCCTTCTGAGCAACAGTGACAGACTCTGTGCCAGATACCTGTACCCCATTGCTTACCCCTGGTAAGTCGTCCCCCGCAACAGTATCCAAAACGGTATACCTGTTGTTGAGGGAAACGGCCACAGGGGATCCCTGCACTGCCTGCTGGTTCCCTCTCCTTCCCCTGACGGTAACCCATCTACCTACTTCTTTTACCCGAGGTGTGACTACCTCCCCATAACTCCTCTCAATAACCCCCTCCGCCTCCCGAATGATCCGAAGTTCATCCAGCTCCAGTTCCCTAACGCGGTTCTCGAGGAGCCGGAGTTGGGTGCACTTCCCGCAGATGCAGTCAGCAGGGACACTCTTGGCGACCCTTACCCCCCACATTCTGCAGGGGGAACATACAACTGCCTTAACCTCCATTCCCACTATTCTAAATTCCCAACAAATCTACTGAAAAACCAAAAAAAAAAAGTCAAAACTTGTTAGGTTAGCAATCCAACGGACAGAACTTTTTAAATAAAAAGCTTACCTTATCAACACACCAGAGTCCTTTTTTTAGGTTAGAGGAGGAGGGTGGGTGGGAGACACTACACGTGTAGTGTCTCAGGTACAGGCACCACCCAAATATATAGTTTTTACTTACCCAGCAGTCCCCTGGTCCTCCGAAAACAAAAGGGAATTAACTTTTAACTTACACTGAAATTGACCTCCCAGCTGCAAGTTCGCTCCCGCACCTCCGCTACTGTCAAAGCTGCTGCCACCAAAACCTTTGCTAACTTGCACCTCCAAACTGCTGAGACTCTGGCAACTGCCTGGTTATTTTACTTAAAGCTGTTTCATTCCACTGGTACCTCTCCCCACCCCATAATTCCAAGCTGCAAAGCTCTCCACCTGCATGCCACAGACCCAACATCCTATCTTCTCCCACGCTGCTGCCATTTCAACCTGCCCCTCTTAACTTCTTACTTATGGGAACTGCTCCCACTGCTCTTTTCCTATAGTTATGTACCGCATCTAGCACCTGAATTGTGCCACACTGGATACTTTCCCTACTTACACCGCCACTGACTCCCTGCCTTGCGCCGGTGACTCCTACTTCAGCTGCTGCGCCAGGCTGCTTCCTTCTGTTCCCACAAATACGGTCTTAACTTTGCTAGTTTCACTGACACTTTATCGTTAAACTTTATTATTGTATGCTTTTTCGAGATGAACTGGATGGCTTGATTATTCCACATTTATCAAATGGACATCTCTACCCTGTGGAGAGTCCAATTAAAGAGCTGGATACTTTCCTGCTAAGCGCATCCACCATTACATTGCCCATATTGGGAACATTTCCCTGTTCATCTAGCACCAATATTCCACCTCCAAATCAAACTGCTAACCCTCAAACATCCTTCAGCATCTTTCCATAATGGACTGTCATGGTGTTATGCATTTAAAAAAATATTTTTTATAGCTCCGGAAGACATCCCAAAATACTACATAACTAGAATTACATAAGCACAATTGAAATGCATTGTTGCAGAGTCAGTGCTACTGTACTGTTGATGGCCCACCAGTCCTACAGATGACTCTGCAACCCATGATTAAGGATGGTGCATATTGTCAAAACAATCATATTCAAATACCGTGTTGAGTTAACGTCATTAAGTCAATTGACTTTGTTTAACTGATGTCAAAATTTTGGGGAAATACAGCAAAATAAGTACACAAATCTGATCATAAATCCTGCATTTCCTATGACTGATCACTCAAAGTGACTTGTGCATTTACCTTATATCAATGTACAAGAGCCAATTAACTTTTATTTAAATAAGTGCTATGTAAGTTTGGCCAGAAGGTAATCATTTCGACTGGCAACACTTCTCCACTATTTGAAACTAATGAAAATTACTCCAGCTTTCATTGAAAAATGTGGAAATGTGCTTCTTTGAAATTTATGGCTACTTGTCAATCTCTAGGGTATAATGCCTGCAAGATAATTGGCAAAGTAATCACCTTTCTACAACATTCCCTTTTTAGGAATTTTTTCTAAATGAAGATGGGATCAGAAACCATTTGAATAAAATGATATCCCCTGGTCACTCAGTCCCTCCTCTTTAAACTGAGGTGTATAACAAATTTCTCCTTTCACTTAACACACTTCCTTGGAAGAACCCAAAAAAACAGCAACTATACCCTTGAATGGGAATGTAGGAAGATATTATTTATATGGGGAACTCAGTGGCAATATTATTGTACATTTATTTGTAAATTACTCACTCCATATCTTTGACAATAAATCATTCTGAAAGAAATTAACCAATATATAATGAAATTTTGAGGTTAAGATTAAATCCAATCGCAGCACTGCTGCAAGTGTTCCTCTGAAACTGCTTCAAGAAATTCTTAATGAAATTCATACTGGTAAAGATATGTTGGAGCAAAATAAGTGAGAAATCATGGAATTATAAATAACACAAGCATTGCTTCCAGCAGGTTTCATCTTGTAATGAGTTAGTTTACTGTAAGTTTAAAATTTCCATCCTCATATTTAAATCCCTATGTGGCCCTTGTGTCTCCCTATCTCTGTAACCTTCTCCAGCCCAACAATCCCTCCACCCTACCACCTGTTCCCAAACTCTGTTCCTCTGACCCTGACAGGTTGTGCAACTCCCCTTCCTTTGTCAACCATGCCTTCAACTGCCTTGCTCCAATCTCCGAAAATTCCTTTCTAAGCTCATGGGCTGGATTTTACATTGGGCGGATGAGAGCTGGCCACCGACGTAAAAGTCAGTGGCAAACCCGCTTCCACCTCACCTGGAGATCCGTCCCGCATTTTACGGGTTCCCAGGCTTTAATTGTTCCGAGGCGGGACTTCCACACACTTGAGGGAGGAAGTCCCACCCTATTGAGCTGCCAATCAATCAGCGGGCGGGCAGCTCAGTCCCAGCAGCGCCACTGGGAGAGGTGTCCACTGCTGGTACTGCAGCCCAGCCGACCAAAGAGGGTGCCTGGGAGCCGAGAACCAAGGTGAGTTTTGGTTGCCTCGCCAGGGTAATTGAACTGGCCCTGGTGAAGCAAGGGTGGTCATTTGGGGTGGGAAGGGGGAGGCGTCTTGGGTCCTGGGGGTGGTTGGGGAAGCGGGGGCGGCCCTCAATTGGGCACCCTGTGCCCGATTATCAGGGCCCAGCCCCGAAATGCTGAGAGGCCACCAGCTTTTACCAGGCAGCCTTTCCCGGCTCCAGGACGCCCATTTGCCATGCGTAAAATCCACGTGGAGGTAGGCGAAGGCCCTTATAGCCGTTAATTGGCAACTTAAGGGCCTTGATTGGCCAGGGGCGGGCGGCCCGTTTATGCCCCCCAAACCCCCCCCCCCCCAGCTCTAGGTAAAGGGAGGCGGGAGCGGGTCGGGAAGGCCTCCTGGAGCCTCTCACTCCATTTTAAGTCACCTCCCCCCACCCCCCACCACCTTCCAGCTCGTTGGGGTGGCGTAAAATTCCGGCCCATATGTTTGTCCATCTCCCTCTCCTCCTTCAAGACCCTCCTCAAAGCCTACCTTTTGACCATGTCTTCTATCTCTCCACCCAATATCTGCTTCTTTAGCTTAATGTCCATTTTTCTGATTATACTTTGAGGGGCCCCTTGGGCCTTTTTTTATTTTTCCAAATTAAAGGTCCTATATGTAATTGTAAGTTAAGTTTACCTTCTTTTTTACACTATTGCTTCATATCTTTCCAAACAGTATCTTGATATAGCCAGCAATTTATCTTAGCCATGGTCCATACAATTTCATAATAAATGTAATCTCCAACTAATATAGAAGTGTTCCGAAGAAGGGTCACTGACCCGAAACGTTAACTCTGCTTCTCTTTCCACAGATGCTGCCAGACCTGCTGAGTGAATCCAGCATTTCTTGTTTTTGTTGTAATATAGAAACTTGTTCCCTTTCTGAGGTCTGTAAACCATATTACACCATCAGCAAGTTTCTCCATTCCAGCAGCTGCATATTTCAGATTTTTTTGCTGTTTCCAAGAAACTCACAAAATGAGCATATGATCCTATAACACCTCTTTTGATTACCACCATTTTCTCTTCCGATGTCAAGGTGATGGATTTAGAGCAGTGCTACTAAAGTCACTTCCTTGGAGTACCTCACAGAGACAATCTGAATGATCAGGTGAAGAGAGAAAAGCCATTGCGCACATCTGCATGCCTGCATCACTAAAGATAAGTCATATGCCTATTATCCCTTTATCCTTTCAAGTAATGTGCCAATCCTTATTATATAACCCACAAGCAATTGAGGGCACAGCTGTTGTTATACATGAGGAAATCAGCTAAATTCAAGGGAGAATGAGTACATTTTTCCATGCTGGAGACAGAAACTTGACATTTGAGATTGCATTAGCAGCAAACCTCGAGTGACAAATGTGAATCATCGAATGGCATAGCACAGAAGGAGGCCATTCAATCCTACTTGTACTTTGAAAAAATTAGTCACAGTTCCCTTCTCTTTTTCCCTACAGCCCTTCAAATTTTCCTTCAAGTAATTGTCCAATTTCCTTTTGAAAGTTACTCTTGAATCTGCTTCCACCACCCATTCAGGCAGTGCATTCCAGGTCATCATAGCTCACTGTGCTGGATGGCTCATATAAATACGTGACAGAAAATAAGTTTGGGATTGATCTCCCAATTTGACGAGTGAACCCTATTCACATTCACCTTGGGAAACGATTGAATTTCAAAACAGAAGTTTAAATGATGTCAAGAAATCAACATTTTCTACATCTATGCATTTGCGAAGGAAGACAAGGACCTGCAGATAAAAGTTTGCACAGAGCAAGTATGGCAATGTTGTATCTCACCGATCTGGAACAAACATTGAAAATGTCCTTTCTTCTTGTTCAGCTATGCACTGGAATTAGGCCTAGCAAAAATCAATGGCCTGGATTTTGCTTTCAGCGCTGAAACAAAGGCCTTTGCCCCTGATCTCAAAGAAAGGTGCCTGCAAAGATCCAGTGATCTCATTGACGTGGTTTTCCCCTTTCCTAATTGCAGTTTAAATCTAGCGCTAACTGAATAACCATCAGAAGAGAAAAAAATTTGCAAGGCTACAGGGGAAAGGCAGAAGAGTGGGATCAGGTGAGTTGCTCTTGCTGAGAGCCAGCACGGACATGATAGGCCGAATGGCCACCTTCTGTGCTGTTACCATTCTTAGTCAAGGGGATGTCTTGCCGTGCAGCAGCAATGATAACAGCAAGCAAGTAGGCAGCCAATCACATTGAAGTATTCACACACAGCAAACCAGGAAGTTAAAAGCACTTAATATTCTTCGCTTTTAATTCACATTTTTAGATAGAAAAATGATGATTGGATTAAGACAGAAGCTAAGATAAAGATAAACTTAAAAAAATATTGTTTTTAAATGGAATTTATCATGGAGAAATGACATTCCAGAAATATAAAATTAGCTTTTCAAGACCATTGAAAGTGTTTAGCAGTAATTATGAAGTTAGTAGTGTTGAAAACTCTCATTCAACAAGGTACAACTTCATCAAGGGTTTTTACAGCAAGATTAACAACATAAGAGTGGAAGTTCTTGCCAGTTCAATTTATTTCCATTGATTGCAGGTGCAGAGTGGAGGGGAACACCTCAACAACGTATCTGCTAGAGAAGCGTATAATCACTGATAGCAACTTCCAGATGTCCGCATTATTCTGTGCAGGTGCGGACTCCGGAAGTTTCTGTCAGTTTCAGTGAGGTAATAATGGTGAATGTTGACAGTTTCGGTATCATGACCATCGCAAAATCCGGACCAATGAATTGCTCACCATGAGAGAATCATGCAAATTTTGAGACATAATTTGTATCAGCCAATTCATCAATTACAGGACATTAATATTAGTCCTCCTTTATCTGTGACAGCAACTAATCAAACATATTCTCAAACAGGACTCCTCACTGGCAGTCATGGTGATGGGCAAAAGGATCTCATGTTTTCAGTAAATAGTTCTTCTTGGTATCTTCATACGTTATTGATAAAATATGGGAGTAAGGGGCGCGTGGAGAGGAGACTTCGCCGGAGTGTGACATAGTCAGAGTGTGAAGGTGGGAATTTGGTTCACGTGGGAATTCGGTGCAGAGGGGGGGTAAAGAGGAATTGACGTGTGACATTACTTCAAAGCAGGTAAATGATTGCTTCATGAACATTTTCTCTTTTTCTCTTATCAAAGCTAAGGAATTTTAATTGGGATTAGTAATAACATTAATTGAAATAATAAGAATCTCTGAGACTCAGATAATCTATTAGTAAGGTTTTATTAGGAACATAGGAAGAGACGAACACGAGTAGGCCATTCGGCCCCTCGAGCCTATCCCGTTATTCAATGAGATCATGGCTGATCCGCGGCCTAACTTCATATACCTGCCTTTGGCCCATATCGCTTAATATCTTTGCTTAACAAAAATCTATCTATCTATCTCAGATTTAAAATTAACAACCGTTTTAGCTTCAACTGCTGCTTGTGGGAGAGAGTTCCAAACTCTACCACCCTTTGCGTGAAGAAGTGCTTCCTAACATCTCTCCTGAACGGTCTGGTCCTAATTTTTAGACTATGCCCTCTAGTTTTAGAATCTCCAACCGGTGGAAATAGTTTATCTTTATCTAGCCTGTCTTTTCCTGTTAATATTTTGAAGACTTCGATCAGATCACCCCTTAACCTTCTAAATTCTAGCAAAAACAGGCCTAATTTGTATAATCTCTCCTTGTAACGTAACCCCTGTAGTCCAGGCAGTATTAGTAGTAGTAAGGTTTACCAGCAGAAGTAAAACTTATTAGTAGTGGAGCTAAGTAGTAGTGGGGTTTATTAATTATAAATTAAGAAAAATAAATTAACACATAATAAAGATGGCAGAGCAGGTGACGTGTTGCGGCTGCAGTATGTGGGAGCTGGTGGACGCAAGTATGATCCGTGGCAAACACTGCAGTAAGTATCTGCAGCTCGAGGGGCTTCAGCTCAGAGTCAATGAGCTGGAGGCTGAGCTACAGACAATGCGATGCATCAGGGAGGGGGAAAGTTACCTGGACACTTCCTTCCAGAAGGCAGTCACACCCCTTAGGATAGGGTCTTCTGATTTGGTCAGTGGTCAAGGACAGGAGGGTGTGACTGCGTGTCAAGCAGGTAAGGGGATCGATAAGGCAGAATTGGAGGAGCCTCAGCCCTTGCAAATGCCCAACAGGTTTGAGGTTCTTTCAACTTGTATGGGTGAGAGCGAGGGCTTGTAGGGTGGATGAGCATGTGGGGGGGGAGTAAATAGGAATGTAGTGGTAGTAGGGGACAGTACAGTCAGGTGGATAGACACAGTTCTCTGCAGCCAAGAGCGAGAATCCAGAAGGTTGTGTTGTCTGCCCAGTACCAGGGTTCGGAACATCTGCTCAGGGCTGGAGAGGAACCTGCAAAGGGAGTGGGAGGATCCAGTTGTTATAGTCCACATGGGTACCAACGACATAGATAGAACTAGGAAAGAAGTTCTGTATAGGTACTTTTCCAATGCTTTGAGGTGCTTGCTGTAGGTTGTCCAAGTCTCCGAAGCATACAGGAGCACAGGGATCACTGCTGTCCCGTAAACCATGATTTTAGTCTTGGGTTTGAGATCCTGATCCTCAAATACTTCCTTCCTCAGTCAGCCAAAGGCTGAGTTGGTACATTGGAGGCGATGATTAACCTCATCCCAAGGTATGGAAAATGGCCCACATTTCCAGGATCTTGCCACTGATCTTGATTAAGAGGAGAGCTGTTGTGCTGTGGGAGCTTGTTGGAAGAGGGCCTTCGTTTTCCGAGTGTTTAGTGAAAGACCGATTTGCTCATATGCTTTGGAGATGGAGAGAGGTGCTGTGCTGTGGTGAGAAGAGGAACTTAGTTGTCCGAGTGTTTAGTGAAAGACCCACTTTCTCATATGCTTTGGAGAAGGAGTTGACAATGATCAAGAGCACACACACAAGCGCATCTGCATACTGAAGCTCGATGACTGAAGCTGGCGTGACTTTGGTTTTGGATTGAAGGCGGTGTAGGTTGAACAATTTCCCTCCATTCTATAGATTATCTCCACGGCCTATTAGCCTCAGTTGAGTGCTGAAGTGCTGAGAAAGTTTGCTTTACAGTAAATATTTAACAATTGGGAAAACACACTGACTTGGTATCCTGCTTTTGTCAACTAAAGGGGAGGCAGTAGCATACTGGCAATGTCATGGACTAGCAATCTGGAGCCCAAGCCAATGCTCTGGGGACATGGGCTCGAATCCCACCACGGCAGATGGTGAAATTTGAATTCAACTAATAAATCTGGAATTTAAAAACTAGTCTAATCGTAACCATAAAACCATTGTCGATTGTTGTAAAAACTCATCTGGTTTAAGGAAGGAAATCTGCTCATCCTTACTTACATATGTCTCCAGGACCCCCATTTGTGGTTGACTCTGAAATGCCGAGTAAGCCACTCAGTTCAAGGGCAATAAATGCTGGCCTAGCCAGCGACGCTCACAAAACAAATTTTAAAAAAGCCTTACGACTATTTTTAAATCATTAACTTTCAATGCATTACTTACGATAAGGACCCACCACAAACATCCCCAAAACAGACATGGATCCTGAACTGGAAAACTTCATCAACTTTGCTTCCAATTTCCACCCTTCTCTCACCTTGACATGGTCTATTTACAACACTTCCCTTCCCTTCCTCAACTTTCTATCTCCATCTCTGGGGATAGGCTGTCTACTAATATTGATGATAAGCTCACCGACTCCCGCGGCTACCTTGACTACACTTCTTCACACCCCGTTTCCTGTAAGGACTCCATCCCATTCTCCCAGTTTCTCCATTTCCGACGTATCTGTACTGATGATGCAACCTTCCACAACAGCGCTTCTGACATGTCTTCCTTTTTCCTCAACCGAGGATCCCCCCTCACTGTTGTTGAGAGGGACCTCAACTGTGTCTGACCCATTCCCCGCACTTCTGCCCTCACCCCTTCTCCCCCACCCAGAACCACGACAGGGTTTCCCTTGTCCTCACTTTCCACCCCACTAGCCTCCACATCCAAAGGACCATCCTCCACCATTTGCACCACCTCCAGCCTAATGCCACCACTAAACACACCTTCCCCTCCCGTCAGCATTCCGATGGGATATTTCCCCCCGCGACACCCTGGTCCACTCCTCCATCACCCCTGACATCTCGTCCCCTTCCCACGGCACCTTCCTATTTAATCACAGGATATGTAATACCTGCCCTTTTACCTCCTCTCTCCTTACCATCTAAGGCACCAAACACTCCTTCCAGTGAAGCAGCGATTTACTTGTATTTCCTTCAATTTAGTATATTGTATTTGCTGCTCACAATGTGGTTGTCTCTATATTGGAGAGACCAAACACAGATTGGGTGACTGCTTTGCGGAGCACCTCCAGTCAGTCCAAAAGCATGACCCCCAAGCTTCTGGTTGTTTGCCATTTCAATACCCGCCCCGCCCCCCCCCCCCACCCCCGCTCTCATGCCAACATTTCTATCTTTGGCCTGCTCCAGTGAACATCAACACAAGCTCGAGGAGCAGCACCTGATCTTTCAATTCGGCATTCTACAGCCTTGTGGACTGAACATTGAGTTCAATAACTGGCATGACTGGCCTTTTTTTTATATTTTTAATTTTATTTTATTTTTAACCATGTGCCTATTTTTCATGTCGACAGAGCTGCTCATTATTCTGCTATTAACACTCTCTCTGGACTAATGCTTTGTCTTTCACCACAAGCATTAACATACTCTTTGTCTTTGTCCCAGGTCAGCTTTGTTATTTAATCTCTGCTGCCCTCTGCCCTATCACACACCTTCCCTTTTGTTCTCTTCCCCACCACCACCCACCTGCCCCCCATCCCCTTCACCTGCTTAAAACCTAATTCTTTTCTAACCTTTGCCAGTTCTGAAGGTCACAGACCTGAAAAGTTAACTGCTTCTCTCTCCACAGATGCTGAGTAATTCTAGCATTTTCTGTTTTTATTTCAGATTTCCAGCATCTGCAGTATTTTGCATTTATTATTTCTTTCCAAGTCTGACTCTCAGTCAATTTCTCTATATCTGAGCGGACTGGGAACACTGACTGAGTTATCCACCCCTGAGCACAGAAATGCTGAGGCCAATTTTAGTGTCAATTCATCAAATGAAATGAAAAGTCAGCGATAGTACTTTTGAAATTAGTGTATAAACTAAATGCAGCTCCATCTGAATTTCCTACCTAATATTAGTCTAAAAGCACTTTATATACAAGATAAAATGAAAACTGTACATCTAGTATGTGGGAGCTGGTGGCCGCCAGTGCAATCCACGGTGGCCACATCCATAGCAAGTGTTGGCTGCTCGACAACCTTCGGCTCAGAGTTGATAAGGTGGAGTCCAAGCTGCGGACACTGCGACACATCAGAGAGGGGGAGAGTTACCAGGACACTGCGTTTCAGGAGACAGTCAGGCTCCGTAGATTAATTACGTCAAATTTGGACCATGATCAGGAGGGTGTGGCTGTGAGTGAGGTAGGTATGGGGTTCCAGAATTTAGCTTTGGAGGAGCCTCAGCCAGTGCCCTTATCAAATAGGGACGAGGTTCTTGCTCCCTGTGTGGACAAGGGCACAGACTGCAGGGAGTATGTGCGAACTGACCACAGCACTGTGGTTCAGAGTGCCATTCAAGTGAGGGAAGAAAAGAGAAATGTAGTAGGGCGGCACAGTGGCGCAGTGGTTAGCACCGCAGCCTCACAGCTCCAGGGACCCGGGTTCGATTCTGGGTACTGCCTGTGCGGAGTTTGCAAGTTTTCCCTGTGTCTGCATGGGTTTTCTCCGGGTGCTCCGGTTTCCTCCCACATCCAAAAGACTTGCAGGTGATAGGTAAATTGGCCGTTGTAAATTGCCCCTAGTGTAGGGAGGTGATAGGGAATATGGGATTACTGCAGGGTTAGTATAAAATGGGTGGTTGTTGGTCGGCACAGACTCGGTGGGCCGAAGGGTGCTGTATCTCTAAAAAAAAAAAGGGGATAGCATAGTTAGGAGAATAGATACTGTACTCTGCAGAAAAGACAGGGAGTCCCGAAGGCTGTGCTGTCTACCTGTTGCCAAGGCTAAGGACATTTCTTCTGGGCTGGAGAGGAACTTGGAGTGGGAGGGGAAGGATCCAGTTGTCGTAGTCCACGCAGCTACCAACGGCAAAGGTAGGACGAGGAAAGAGGTTCTGCTGAGGAACTATGAGCAGCTCGGAGCTAAATTAAAAAGCAAAACCTCAAAGGTAATAATCTCCGGATTACTACCTGAGCCACGTGCAAATTGGTGTAGGCTAAATAAGATCAGAGAGGTAAACGCATGGCTCAAAGATTGGTGTGGGAGAAATGGGTTCTGATTCATGGGGCACTGGCACGAGTACTGGGGAAGGAGAGAGCTGTTCCGTTGGGACGGGCTTCATTTGAACCATGCTGGGATCTGTGTCCTGGCGAATTGTATAACTAGGGTTGTAGATAGGACTTTAAGCTAACTAGTTGGGGGGAGGGTTCAATTGAAGGGAACTTTAAAAAAGCAAAAAGAAACGAGAGAGCAGAGGTGCAGCGCAGTGAAGAGGCGAATGGTAATCAAAATGTGACAGGAAGGGGCAGAAAATATGAGCAGGAGAGTGCAGCAAAAATTAGAACCAGAATGAGTAATAATGGTAAAAAGTCAAAGCTTAAGGCTCTTTAACTGAATGCACGCAGCATTTATAACAACACAGGTGAGTTGACGGCACAAATAGAAATAAATGAATATGACTTGATAGCTATTACAGAAACGTGGCTGCAGGGTGACCAAGACTGGGAACTCAATATTCGAGGGTATTCGACGTTCTGGAAAAATAGGCGAAAAGGAGATGGGGTAGCTTTGTTAATAAAGGATGTTATCAGTGCAGTAGTGAGTTGTGATATAGTTGCAATAGATGGTGATGTGGTATCAGTTTGGGTGGAAATAACGATGAGCAAGGGGAAGAGGTCAAGGGTGGGAGTCGTCTATAGACCCCCGAAGAGTTGCCTCACTGTAGGACAAAGTATAAAACGGGAAATAATGGAGGCTTGTAAGAAGGGCGCTACAATTGTCATGGGTGATCTTAATCTGCATAATGACTGGACAAGTCAGATTGGCAGAGGTAACATGGAAGACGAATTTGTAGAGCGCATCAGAGATTGTTACTTAGAACAATATGTTGCAGAACCTACCCGGGTACAGGCTATTTTAGATCTAGTAATGTGTAATGAGGTAGGATTAATAAGAGATATCATAGTTAAGGATCCTCTAGGGGGTAGCGATCACAACATGGTTGAATTTCAAATTCAGTTTGAGGGCGAGCAACTCGGGTTTCAAACCAGTGTCCTCAACTTAAACAAGGGCAATGATGGAGGTATGAAGAAAGAGTTGTCTAAAGCAGGCTGGGAAACAGACTAAGGGGAAGGTCAGTGGATGAGCAGATATTTCAAACACTCAGCAAAAATTTATCCCGGTCAAAAAGAAGGACTTGATGAGAAGGATGAACCATCCGTGGTTAACAAAGGTGGTCATGGAGAGTAGCCAATCAAAAACTAAGGCATACAAAGCGGCAAAAACTAGTGGTAAACCAGAGGATTGGGAATTTTTTTTAGGAACCACCAGCGGATGACTAAAAAGCTAATAAAGAGGGAGAAAATTGATTTTGAAAGTAAATTGGCAAGAAATATAAAAACAAACAGCAAGAGCTTCTACGGGGAGATAAAAAGAGAGTAGTTAAAATGAGCATGGGACCCTGGGTGATGCGACTGGAGAATTGATAACGGGGAACAGAGAAATGGCAGATAATTTAAACCAATATTTTGCATCGGTTTTCACAGATATCAGATAAGCAAGGAGCTAAGGGGAGGAAAGGTCTTGCAACCGTCTCTATCGCGAGGTACAAAGTATTTGACAAACTAATGGGACGAAAGGCAGACAAGTCGCCAGGACCTGATGGCCTGCATCCAAGGGTTTTAAAGGAAGTGGCTGCAGAGATAGTAGAGGCATTGGTCGAAATATTCCAGAACTCACTAGATTACAGGAGGGTCCCAGCAGATTGGAAAACCACCTTTGTGATCCCCTGTTCAAGGAGGGAGTGAGACAATAAGCAGGAAACTATAGGCCAGTCAGCCTAAAATCAGTTGTTGGGAAAATGCTAGAGTCCATTATTAAGGAAGAAATAGCAGATCATTTAGAAAAGCTTAACGCAATCAAACATAGACAACATGGTTTTGTGAAAGGGAAATCATGTTTGATAAATTTGCTACAGTTCTTTGAGGATATAACAAACAGAGTTGATAAAGGGGAACCGGTAGATGCAGTGTATTTGGATTTCCAGAAGGCATTCGATACGGTGCCACATAAAAGATTATTGCACAAGATTGGAGCTCACGGTATTGAGGGTAATGTATTAGCATGGATTGAGGATTGGTAAACTCACTGAAGATAGCGAGTCGGGATTAATCGGTCTTTTTCAGGTTGGAAATAACATAACCAGTGGAGTGCAACAAGGATCAGTCCTAGGGTCTCAATTATTTAGTTTAGTTTAGTTTTAGTTTAGAGATACAGCACTGAAACAGGCCCTTCGGCCCACCGAGTCTGTGCCGACCAACAACCACCCATTTTATACTAACCCTGCAGTAATCCCATATTCCCCATCACCTCCCTACACTAGGGGCAATTTACAACGGCCAATTTACCTATCACCTACAAGTCTTTTGGCTGTGGGAGGAAACCGGAGCACCCGGAGAAAACCCACGCAGACAAAGGGAGAACTTGCAAACTCCACACAGGCAGTACCCAGAATTGAACCCGGATCGCTGGAGCTGTGAGGCTGCGGTGCTAACCACTGCGCCACTGTGCATTTACTAGCTATATTCATGACCTGGAGGAGGGGGCAGAGTGTAATATATCCAAATTTGCTGACGATACAAAAAAAGGTGGGAGGACATGTTGTGATGAAGACATAAGGAATATGCAAAGGGATATAGACAAGTTGAGTGAGTGAGCAAAAACTTGGCAGATGGAGTTTAATGTAGGAAAGTGTGAGGCCATGCACTTTGGTAGGAAGAATCAAAAGACAGACCATTTAAATGGAGAGAGACTCCAAAAAAGTGCAGCACAGAGGGATCTGGGTGTTCTTGTGCATGAAACACAAAGTTAGCAGGCAGGTGCAGCAAGTAATTCAGAAGGCAAATGGAATTTTGGCCTTTATTGCGAGGGAGTTGGACTTTAAAAATAGGAAAGTCTTGTTACAACTGTACAGGTTGTTGGTGAGGACGCACCTGGAGTACTGTGTACAGTTTTGGTCCCTTCGAGCCTGCTCCGCCATTCATTATGATCATGGCTGATCATCCAACTCAGCAGCCTGTTCCGGCATTCTCCCCATACCCTTTGATCCCTTTAGACCCAAGAGCTATATCTAACTCCTTTTTGAAAACATACAATGTTTTGGCCTCAACTGCTTTCTGTGGTGGCTAATTCCACAGGCTCACCACTCTCTGGGTGAAGAAATTTCCCCTCATCTCAGTCCTGAAAGGTTTACCCGATATCCTTAGACTATGACCCCTGGTTCTCGATTCCCCCACCATCGGGAACATCCATCCTGCATCTACCCTGTTAGAATTTTATAGGTTTCTATGAGATCCCCCCTCACTCTTCTGAACTCCAGCGAATATAATCCTAACCGAATCAATCTCTCCTCATACGTCAGTCCCACCATCCCAGGGATCAGTCTGGTAAACCTTCGCTTCACTCCCTCTATAGCAAGAACATCCTTCCTCAGATAAGGAGACCAAAACTGCACACAATATTCCAGGTGTGGCCTCACCAAGGCCCTGTATAAATGCAGCAAGACATCCCTGCTTCTGTACTCTAATCCTCTCGCTATGAAGGCCAACGTATCATTTGCCTTTTTTACCGCCTGTTGCACCTGCATGCTTACCTTCAGCAACTGGTGTATGAGAACACCCAGGTCTCGCTGCATATTCCCCTCTCTCAGCTTCTAGCAGTTCAGATAATAATCTGCCTTCCTGTTTTTGCTATCTCACATGTATCCACATTATACTGCATCTGCCAGCATTAGCCCACTCACTCAACTTGTCCAAATCACCCT
Source organism: Heterodontus francisci (assembly GCF_036365525.1). Lineage (NCBI taxonomy): Eukaryota > Metazoa > Chordata > Chondrichthyes > Heterodontiformes > Heterodontidae > Heterodontus > Heterodontus francisci. The sequence goes on along the minus strand of NC_090408.1, from coordinate 27,128,710 downwards.
GAAGCCTCTCTGCATCCTCCTCACAACTCACCCTCCCAACCAGTTTTGTGTCATCTGCAAATTTGGAGATATTACATTTAATTCCCTCATCTAAATCATTAATGTATATTGTGAATAGCTGGGGTCCTAGCACCGATCCCTCCGATACCCCACTAGTCACTGCCTGCCATTCCGAAAAAGACCTATTTATCCCTACTCTTTGTTTCCTGTCGCCCAACCAATTTTCTATCCATCGCAATACACTACGCCCAATCCCATGCTCTTTAATTTTACATGCTAATCTCTTATGTGGGACTTTGTTGAAAGCGTTCTGGAAGTCCAAATAAACCACATCCACTGGCTCCCCCTCATCAGCTCTACTAGTTCCATCCTCGAAGAATTCTAGTTGATTTGTCAAGCATGATTTCCCTTTCGTAAATCCATGCTGACTCTGCCCGATTCTACCACTGTTCTCTAAGTGCTCCGCTATAAAATCTTTGATAATGGACTCTTGATTATTAAAATGTAAAGATTCTGAGGGGGCTTGACAGGATGTTGAGAAGATGTTTCCACTAGTGAGGAATCTCGAACTAGGGAACATAGTTACAGAATAAGGGGACACTCATTTAAAACCGAGATGCAAAGGAATTTCTTCTCTCAGAGGGTAGTGAATGTCTGGAATTCTCTACCGCAGAGAGTTGTGGAGGCTGGATCACTTAAAGTATTTAAAGAGGAGGTAGACATAATTTTGAAATATCGGTGAGTTGAGGGCTATGAGGAGCTGACACAAAAGTGGAGTTGAGATTTGGGGCAGATCAGCCATGATCTTACTGAATGGCGGGGCAGGCTTGAGGGGCCGAATGGCCTACTCCTGCTCCTATTTCTTATGTTCTAATGTTCGCTTGAGCTTCCAATTTTCCCCAGAATTGCAGACATTGGGCATTAAAAATTATTTTAAAATCAATCCCTTGTTGCAAATTTTTGTGGTATGGAGATGTAAGCAAACATGATTTCAACACATTCAGAAGCTGCAGTAACTATATTGTTATATTTGCAGATTTTTTTCTACATACCAGAATCTCTTAACAGTTGTGCCTCAATAATTCTTACCATATTTTTCCACATAGTTTTTCTCGAAGTACACATACAGATTATAGATATAATACTTTAAAATTGAATTTTTGAGCACGAAAGATTTGTGGGAGGGCTTTAAACTTTAGGAAAAAATACAAAATCCTCTGCAAAGTCAGTTAACTTCTAAACTACTTACTTTTTTCATTTAAAATATTTGCAATATAAGCAACAGGAATCAGCTTTTGCTCCCACCATTTACAATCGCAACTGTATCCCTCAGTTATATTAATCTGAGCTCTCCTCTTCATATTGATCGTTTTATTTTATAAAATGTTCCCTTCTGTTTGTTGCATTTTACTAAAGTGCCTTTTATCCCAGTAACTATTTCATTTATAAAATTTGACAGCTTTAACAAGATTTAGCACATGAATTGACTATCTCTAGATGCTCTTCAATTATTATGGAAAGGGAGGTAAAATACTTTAACTGGATAATCAAGAAAAACTTAACCTATAATTTTCAAGTAGTGAAATAAATTCTGAGTAAGACCATCAGCAAATTAAAATTAAATAACTTCACTCTCAAATGTATTTGCTATAGCAAAATGTTCTTCTTGTATTCACATTTCAAGCCAAACTGTAAGAAAAATTTTTTGAAACCAATGTTTGATCTTAGCCAGATTCTGATCTTCTGGTGTTTGGTTCCCAATTTTCACTCTTGATATTGAAAACAACCATATTATATATAAAATCAGATGGATACATTTAAGCAGAAATTGATAAAAATGGATAATAAAACATGGAATTAATTTAATTACTGTCATGATTCCAGCAGATTGATTTGAAAATCCCATCGAAATATTTCCGAAAGGCACGGCACAACCCACAAAATAACCATGAACTGTCAACTTGTCAATATTATTCATTACTCATTATCCTGTTGTTGGATTTTTACAGTCTTTTTATTGAGATTAAGTTGGAGTAATTTGTGCAGAAAATGCATACCGTCCAAATGCAGTCACTTACACAGGTCAATGTAGCAATCATATTGCAGTCAGCAAGATCCCACAAACAGCAATGAGATAAATGACCAGTTTATCTATTTTTGGCAGTGTTAGCTGTGCGAAGAATGCTGCCTGGGGTATTGGAAGATGTCTGAACAGGTAGGTAGGAAATCAGTTTAACATTGTATTCAAAGACAATGCAGCATTCCCTCAGTACTGCACTGAAGATTCAGCTGGGAGTTTGAGCTGAAGTCCTGGAGTGGCGTTTGAATCCACAACCTCCTGAATGCTATCCAATAAGCAAGCTCACATTTTGTAGTGTAAAGTGATTGGTATAAGCAATGAGGAAGGAGAGAAACAAACACTAGACAAAGAAAGAAAATCACAGACAGTACAGGCCAAAAACATTCAGCCATTGTATTTAATACATTTCTCAAAAGCAACAACATTCCACTGTTTGGAGCGGTTTACTCAGTGATCAGGTGCTTTCTGGTTTAAACTCCTTCAATGGGCTGAAGTTTATAGCAAATCCAGATACCTATTGTGCAAAGAGATACTGCAATATAGAGATGAACATCTTCATACAACAGAATAAGGTCTTTACTGGTGAATAATTAACAACTATTATTATTATTATTGGGGCAGCACAGTGGCGCAGTGGTTAGCATCGCAGCCTCACAGCTCCAGCGACCCGGGTTCAAGTCTGGGTACTGCCTGTGTGGAGTTTGCAAGTTCTCCCTGTGTCTGCGTGGGTTTCCTCCGGGTGCTCCGGTTTCCTCCCACAAGCCAAAGACTTGCAGGTTGATAGGTAAATTGGCCATTATAAATTGCCCCTAGTATAGGTAGGTGGTAGGGGAATATAGGAACAGGTGAGGATATGGTAGGAATATGGGATTAGTGTAGGATTAGTATAAATGGGTGGTTAATGGTCGGCACAGACTCGGTGGGCCGAAGGGCCTGTTTCAGTGCTGTATCTCTAAATCTAAATCTAACTAATTTCCCCGAAAAGAGGACAAGATATGAAATATATGTATTTTATTTCTTTTTTGTCCACATGGAATGAACTTTCTTGGTCCTGCGTACTGTATGAACTTCATTACCAATGCCCACTCCTCCATCACTAAATTTTCCTTATTTGCAGCACCCAAGTAATCCAGTACATCCAGGCACAAAACCAAGAAAATCTACCCCATACCTATTTTTTCTTCTTAGTTTCACATTATTTCTTTCTCCCGTTCTTTTGGAAAAACAAGCAGACGTCCCCTTTTAAATAACCACACTGCGGTCAATTGCAATTACTACTGTAACTTTTTTTTGGGGGGGGGAAGATATACACAGTATTACTTAGCCGATCTAATTTCTCCTACCAGTTATGCAGAAGAGTTTAGTATATACTGAGCCATAGGGGAAGAGGTATCCATTTGAAACAAAAAATAGTTTATCTTCTGTGGGAAAGAAATGTCCTGAGAGGCTCAGTCTAAAATGTTGTGCATACTCATACGGTAGATCAGGTTAGACAGTCTGAAATGGTACCAGCACCTATGGTTTAAATCCATTTATCTCTAATCCCATGGACCAAGACCCTCGACAAACTCATCCCAACCGATCGTTCCATATCGTTCAATATTCCAATGCTGGTCTCCAATCATCCTTCTTTCTGCCAAAGACAGAAACTTCATCCAAGCCATACTCTCTCCAGTTCTCTTTGGCTATATCCCTCCACATTTCTCTCCCCAATTTCAAAAGTCCCTTTTGAGTAAATTTACAGTCATCTCCATTAACTCTTCTGTTATTGCTTGCGGCTTTCTGTGAAGTGCCTTCAGATATTTACTATGTTAAAGACAATATATAAATGTCAGTAGCTGCTGACCAATCAGCTCACTGAAAAGCTACATTTGCAGTGACACTCATTTCTGCTATTTAAAACAATATAGATGATTGTACCTTTGATAGGACCTTCTGATTGGCAATCGTAGTGATGAGACCTGCACAACAAACCAGTGCACTGGAGCTAGAGAGTCCTGAGCTGGCTGGGATTGTGCCATCAACCATACAGTTTATTCCACTGGAAACAGGGAGATTGAAATGTTCCTGAGAAAATAATATTTCGTGAAATAAATTTATGTATCTGTGTAGTTAAATTAGTAATACCTCTTTCACATATTGAGTTTAAAATATGTACTTCTTAGAAAATAGTCCAGCAATCTACAACTGCAAAGAAAATAGCATTAAAGAATTATGCATCGCAAAGAGAAAGGGAGACTGAGAAAGGAGAGAGACATGAAGAACAAGCAAAAAGTGAGGGAGAGAGAAGAGAAGAGAATAAATGGGATTTATAGATGGTTGTTACTAAAGTATGTTTTGGTCTAGTTCATCAAATTTCTTTACAGATAATGTTGACAACACTTAAAATTCTAGCCAAAAGTCTTTTAAATGCAAAAAAATCCTCTGACCAACAAACTTACAGTGGAATAATACACCAGTAATATATCAAAATACAAGCCACTATAAGTCACTTTCAACTAGTCGTTTGGTCGTACAGAACTTGAGTATTGTTCATTCCTCAGAGCAATGTCTTGACCAATCAGTCAAGCTGCCTGGTTTAAATTTCAAACAAAGCTTGGCAGTTACCTTTCAGTCACCATAAACTGGTGCATTCTCCATGGCAATGCCTCTACCAATCAGAGTCCGCTTGCCAACCAATCAGCACCCTCTTTTCATACAGTATAAATTTGTTACTTTCCTTTACATTGGTATTCTTGCGAATTGTTTTGATGAGCACAAGACGAAAAGCTTCGACAAAATGGACAGAATTTTACGCCACCCCAACGAGCTGGATGGTGGTGGGGGGTGTGGCGTAAAATGGAGCGGGAGGTTCCAGGAGGCTTTCCTGACCCGCTCCCACCTCTGCCCCCCTTTACGTAGGGCGGGGAGGGGGGGGCAAAAAATGGCCTGCCCACCCCAGGCCAATTAAGGCCCTTAAGTGACCAATTAATGGTCACTTAAGGGCCTTCGCCCGCCTCCACGTGTATTTTACACTTGGCAAGCGGGCATCCTGGAGCCTGAGAAAAGCAGGCGGCTTCCGATCATCTCGGGGATGGGGTGGGGGGTGCGCCTGCTTATCAGGCACAGGGTGCCTGATAGAGGGCTGCCCCCGCTATCCCAACCCTCCCCAAGACCCAACACTCCCCCCCCCTTTCCCCCAAATGACCACCCTTGCTTCGCCGGGGCCCGACCGATTACCCCCAGCGGGGCAACCAAAACTTACCTGGACTCCTGGCTCCTTGTCTTCCTCTGCGGTCAGCTGGGCTGCAGTCCCAGCAATGGCCACTGCTCCCAGTGGCGTTGCTGGGACTAAGAGCTGCCAGCCCGCTGATTGGCTGACAGGACTTCCTCCCTCAAGCAGGTGGAAGTCCCGCCTCGGAATAATTAAAGCCTAGGGACCCATAAAATGCGGGTTGGATTCCCAGGCAAGGCGGAAGCGGGTTCGCCACCGACTTTTCAGTCGGTGGCCGGTTCCCATCCACCCAACATGAATTCCCAGCCAATGTCTCTGTTTTCAGCAATACGCACTTGCTTTTCAAGTGGGTAATCTCTGAAACCTGATGAACATGTTAATTTTAACACTTCTGCTCCAGCAAAAGTTTGTTGGTGTTATTTAAATCTTCCACCTCAGTACATTATAATCTATATACTCAAATGTGAAATAGCATGCTGGTGACAGTAAAGGTCGCAAAACAGAGACCAAGAAGTCCAAATCTACATTTTACAGAAGCCCAAAGTGTTTATTTTGAAGGAACAAGTCATCAAATCCAAAAATATTTTCTTTGAAACTAAACCAACTAACCACAGAGGATGAAGGCAAGTGCAGAGCAGGATATTTTATGAAGTCAACAGGTTATCAAAGATTCTTGGACTGCCGCGTGTAGCGGGTCGTGCATTTCTCAGGGTCAGGTGGCACCGTCGGCAAATCCAAGGTTTCTCCCTGTCCCTATAATTACTGAATCACTTGGAGATAGAGATATTTGACTTCTTTTTTACAAAAAAACTGTCAAGAATTATGCATTTCTATAAAAATACTACTCAACCTGCCATAGTATTGCACATGGGGGTGGAGGGGAGAAAAGAGAGGCAGCAAGGGGAGATTTGAACAGGTAGTTCAAAGGGGCTAGGAGATCAAAAGAAGTTATTTCATATTCTAACACTATTTTGCAAACAAAATCATTCTAATCTTGGTTTTTATGCTTGTAGTACTTTCATATTTTAAACACTTCTATGACGCTGCATTATTTATACTGCATCTCCTGATCTCAGACTCTTTTATACTGTCTAACTGGAACTACAATATTACAGCCAAAAGAAGTCTCTGTGTTGTGTAAAATTATGCATATGCAGTCTGTCCCCTGAGCACTTTTTAACCTTGAATTGTTATCACTCTAGAGTAATACTCTGAAGGCATCAAACACAGTTGCTCCATGCAGTCTCACACCACTTCTCTTCGAAGTCGGGTTCTAATTCCAAATATATATCACAAATTTTGCATCACTGAAATGTATAAATGGCTTCACAGTAATGTTGGAACTGCTGTTGATGATCTTTGACTTAGTACGAATACTAGTGTTGGTGCGCTGGTTTTATTGCTTGCGTTTCTCATCACAACTGTGCGCCCAATTCCTGACAGCATCCAAGTGAATTGATGTTGCACCTTTTATGGCTTTGATACTTTTTGTAAAACAGAATGGCAAGACAACACACAAAATTGAGACCTAAGCAATGTGTTTTACAGGTTGATCATCACGTCTTGCATTTTGCATTAAATGTTCCCACTCGTAAAACCAAGAATCCCGTCTGCATTTTTTTAAACTATATCAACCCGCAATCCTACTTTGAAAGATCTGTTTGTCTGCATGCCTAAAATTTTCAATTCCTCTGCTCTTTTGAGGAATTTACCATTTAGAATGTATTTCTATCCTTTTTGTCCTCCACCCTCCAAAATATACATTCACACCACTTAACACAACTGCCAAATACCTGCTCACTTCCTGAATTCATGAGTTTTCTCTGCCAATCTCTTGCATTCTTCCCCTCAGTTTCCATGTTCCTTCACTTGGTATTGACAAATTTTGATGAAATTATCTGTTCATCTTTCTCAATCATTTATGTATGTGGAAATAAAAGTTTCCAACAAATCTTTGAGTCATGCCACTAGTTACATCTTGCCAATCCAAGAAACATTTAGTTGTTCCAACTCTGCCCTCTGTCAAACAATCCCTTTATTCATGCTGCCACTTTATCTTTAATACTGAGGATATTAATCTTTGCATGTTATGAAAAATTCATGGAAATTTAAATATACCACATCTACTGCATTCCTTTAGGCTACATGCTTAACAATATTCTCAAATTTGATTAAATTCTCAAGCGTAATTTGCCCCAAACAAATCAGTGTTCACAGTACCCAATTGGCCAATACCTTTCTCAAGTGTTCACTAATGTTACCACTAATGAGGCTAACTGGTCAACAGTTATTTGGCTCACTCATGTCCTCTAATGAACAAAGGTGTAACATGCTCCACTCTCCTGTCTGTGGTACAATCCCTATTTTGAAAGAATTTAAGAAAATTATAGGTAGCACCTCTATTTCATCACTAACATCCCTCAGTATTTCAGTTTATAGAACATCCAAACCTAGTAACTTAGCAACATTTAAGTTTAATTAACCTTTTTTAATTGTTTTATTTTTAATATTGATATTTGTTAATTGCTCTACATCCTCTACTGGTCTCTAGTTCTTTCATCTTTCATGTAAATACAACAGGAATAGGTTGAGTACCACTATTATTTTCTAAGATTGTTTACTTTGTATCTCAATGGTCACCTCTGAGATTTGCTTTATTCCTTTTGTTTTTATCTTTCTTCTGTAACTATAAACTTAATTATGATCACTGTCTCTTAGTTTCCTCCTACCTTCAGGTCACTTATTTGCCTCAGTTCATTCCCATACAAGCTTCAGTACTGTGTATACCCTAAAGTACAATCCTGAATGCATTTTATGAACCTCTCCCCGTATTAATCACTTATCATCTCAATTTTGCTCCAAGTGCAGGGTGTCAAGAATGCCAAGAAGTTAAAGGTTTTAATAAGATCTGAAGAGACAAAATGTTTTGACAGATAGGTCAACCCTATTGTCGCAAATCATACAGCTATACTTGTATTGAGTGATGTGTAGTCTCAGAAATTGGATGCATTATGTGTATGTTCTCCAAGACAGTTCTTCTCAAACTAAAAATCTAGATATGCACTTGCCTGAATTAATTGATGCAGGTGAGGCAATGGCCTCTTTTGGTTTTCCCCTTCAATATAATACTTCTGCAATTAGGTACTATTAAATACTTTCAATTTGTTCTAGTTGATATGCATAAAATAAATATAGCTATCCTTACAATAGCTTCTATTTTTCTACAATGTAATCAGGCTATCCAAAATACTGCACTTTATACTTTTCACGTTCACAGCAAAGATTCCGTGACAGAGCTATTTTCCCATAACTCAGCTAACCTCCTTAAACTGGCTGGAGCTTGCAATACTTGGGGAGGAAAATATAATTATGAGTAATATATTTTACTCCAGAGTAAACTGGGTATTTAAGTCTTAAAATCCGTTGCTTGGGTCAGGACAGTTGCACAAATAATAACACGAAAATGCCTCCAGTGACCAAAAATATTGCCCTTTGCCAACATACATACGCACACAAATTCCCTTAGAACTATTTCTTTTTGGCAAAAATAAGTTGAGGAGAAAAGAAATGCTTGAAATTTTAAGCAGTAAGTGAACGAGGGTATTTTATAGAACTTTACCATAGTGAAAGGAGTATAAAGTTTTTAATTACTTAAGTAAAATGTTAAACTGAATGAAAGCAACCTTTTTTGTAATAAAAATTAGTAGTGTTATGTCTGCAATTCCCCTATCACTACAAGCAAATTATGAGCTAAAACATAGATGCCAGTTGTTTTGTCCTCAAACTGCAGCCAAAGCCATATGAAAAATAAAAGATTGAGTTATATGTCTAAGTAGGGCTGATCCACAGGATTCGTCTCTTGCATGAAGCTATCACGCAACAAAGCGCTTTGGTTTCAGAAGAAAATAAAGTCTGCCAAGTATTGCTTTACTCTTATCCCAGTGGAGTTAGAAATTCAAATTAATATAAACAGACTATACCCTTGGAACCTTTTAACACTCTTTGTTTAAATTGCTTATTTTAGTCTGTAACATTTCAAAATTACTTCTGGGACCTGCCATTGCATTGTAAAATCCTGCACTGTGTGGCCCCCAGCACAAAAGTATTGATATTCTGCACTATGAGAGCTTAGGGAGGAGTTTGAGGTTTACCCTGCAATTTCCCCCATTATGAAATCCTAATCTCAGCTAAGCAGTTGCCGAGAAGAAGAAAAATGCTTACCCCAAGGGTGGGAGAAGCTCTGAAAAACTGACAGGCCCATACAGGTCTTAAAACAATTCAGGCAGCTGGGTCAAGAATGACAGCGAGAGGCTCCAAGGACCAGGTTATGTTAAACATTAAAAGTGCCACTGTATGATTGCTGCAGCATATGAAAGTGTAAGGTCTCAACTATTCATTTTTGTCATTGTACATGTTGACCTTTATCTAGTTTTTGGTGATATCAACAATGTTTCTTTGAGCCTCTGCTTCCCCACACATATATTCATTACCATCTTTTGGGTTCCCCACACCACCGCAGGAATCAAATGTATTGTAACTATATCCTCCCAACGTAGTAAAATTAAGATGTCAAGGCAAATTTAAAGGAACCTTTTATCTACCAATTTGCTAGTTTGCAGCGACCAAGCTCTCAATGTACCACCCTTCCAATGCCCAAAAGCTGTTAATTTGACACGCAAATATAATTGTCCAGCACCTGACATCTACACACTCCGAGCAGATCCAAGGAAAATATACAGAAGCTGATTAGCTTTCACAATTCAATAAAATGCTCTGAAAAATGGGGAAAGACTAAATATGTTTAGTGTTTAGCCTGGAGCTCTCCTCTGAAATTTGTTCAACCATGTTGACATTGGGTTTGATTCTACAGAGAGGGGAAATAGGAAGACAAGTGGGTTTTTGAGGATGGAATAGAATGTTGGCACTCCTTTGTTTTAGCATACAATCCTTTTTCTTAACTTCCACACTATTAGGGTTAAGTGAGATCAGAAAGCGCCCTTAGTTGACTCAGAAAGTGTGTGTGAACACCTCAGTTATACTGGGCAGACTCAGTGTGCTTGCTATTGTCTCTTTTCCAGATACATATACATATTCATATTCTTATGACCACTTCTGAGGAGTTGGGCTGATAGTTCATCCACTTTGATTAGAAAGGCTGAAGTCTTGCAATATCTTCAGCTTCCCCAGGATAAACAAAGTACTCAGTTATTGAACTGCTTATTTTATCACTGAACTGCATGGCTCTGCCTTATAATGAAGTGGATTTCTTTTTAGGACAATCTGGGATTGTGCTGGAACAAGTTCACTATCCCAGTGTTCCCACATTTTTTAAAATTAAAACATTCTGCCCATTAGAGATAGATCAATATGTGGATTTGGAAAGAATTCACAACTCTAGATATTCCACCAAAAGTGGGAGACAGACCTCTGAGCAGAATAAGGTGATTGCAATCCCAGCTACTGGACTGAAAGAATTCCAAACCTATCCTGCATTACAATGACAATATCTCCTCAAAAGATTTTTCCAGCGCCACGTTTTAACCAATGATTTTGTTACACTATTTCACTTTTATTTCCATGAATTCAGTGAGCATCTGACAGATTAAAATCATGGATCTACCTGCTGAAATGTGTGAACCATTTGCCTCACTACATATAAATTGGTCACTTGTAACTGTTTGGGGAATAGTAAAAACAAAAATTAAACTTGCAGTACTCTGGCATCTACCCAAGTATGCCTTATGCACAAAAACAGAACAAATCTAACCCAACTAAGAACCACTATCAATCTCTCAATCATTAGGTCAGTAATAGGAGTTATCAATAGTCCCATCAAGTGACACCTACTCATCAATAACTTGTTCACCAATGTTTAGGTTACACCAGAACCACTCTGCACCAGACCTCATCACAGCCTTTATCCAGCTATGGATACAAGAGCCACGTGCCAGAAATGAGATTGGTGTAGCTGCCCTCAACATTAAGGCAGCATTTAACCAATTATTGTACAAAGGAACCCTAGCAAAATTGAAGTCATTGAAGATTAAAGGAAAACCCGCCGGTGGCTGGAGTCATACACTATACAAAGCAAAATGGCTGTCATTGTTAGAGACCAGACATCACTCTGGGAGCTTCAGCTGCTTGTTCAATGACATTCTCAGAGTGGGGCTGTCTGATGATTCCACAGTGTCTCGCTCCATTCACAACTCCTCCAATAATAAAGCAACTGATGCCAACATACAGAAGGCCCTGGATAAAATCCAAGCTTAGGAAGACTAGTAGCAGCTCTTATTCACATCACATGCTGGGTCATGAAAACACCCAGTTATCTCCCCTTAAACATCTTCAACACCACTATTGCCGAGAAGCCCACCATCAACACCCTGGGAGGCATCACATATCAGAAACTTAACTGGACCAGTACGACTCCCTCTCCACCATCTACAGGGCTTGAGTCAGGAATGCGATGGAATACTCACCACTGGCCTGGATGGGTGTGGCCACACAACACTAATGATGCTCAACAATATCCATGACAGAGCAGTTTGTCGCCCACGTGCCAAGAACAAATATTTTTACAAGTTTAACTTTTGAGTGGAATTGCTTAATTCCAAACTGATGTTGGAAAGACTACAGAGAATTCAATAGTTTCTTCCATACTTAGTGGAAATGCCCATGGAAATCTATTACAGATTGTGGTCACATTATACGCTCTTCATTGTCTGTTAAAATCCCACTTGATTGAAGCACGAGTCACTTAATTGGCCTTTGACACACCATTCCTGTCTAGTTGCACAAGGTGATCCACAAAGCTACTTCAATGAATATCACCACAATAATCAGAGTATGTTTGCTTTGTGTTCAGTTGGCAGTACCAGGTTTGATGTTGGATTCAGGGTTATGTGACTTCACCTTTCCCTGAGAATGACCCTTGTTGACCCATTCTGATCATCAGCACCCCTTTTCCAGTATCCTTACTGATCCACCGGACACATCTGCAGGATAGAAAACGGTCGCATACCCAAGGGTCTTCTGTATGGTGAGGTAGCTGGGGCTCGATGGCCAGTGGGGTGTCCAAAGCTCCGCTTCAAAGATGCTTGCAAGCGTAACATGAAGGCCCTAAACGTTGACTATTGCACCTGGGAGTCACGAGCTGACGAGGGAGGGAAATGGTGACACATCCTGTGGACTGTCGTGCACTACGACGACAACCAGTGACTGCAGCAGCTTGGCAACTGGCGCCAACAGTGAAAACAACTCACAGCATCAATTGGCAGCTTCACATGCGGCACTTGTGGCAAAACCTGCTTCTCAAGAATTGGCCTTCAGACATCAAAAAAGGTGCACCAAGAGAAGACACGCCATCTAAATGGATTGGCAGCTGCATGTCCATCATCTTTCATAGATGGAAGGATGCCAAACAACTAATCAACCTATTGATCCAAGAAGGCAGATTTAAACATCTTGTATGTAGCCACAGTTTTGGTAATGCTTTCAATTGTGCTAACAGATACTGTTTACCACAAGTACTCGAATAGTCATCTCCTAAATGAAGGAGAGAAATAACTTGATGCATTTAGTTTGTCTGTAGAATGTAATTTAATTGCCTATCCCTACAACTATGCTATAGAATTAAGTCATCATTGTACAGAATTGGCTCTTAAATGATATGGGTTGCATTTTGTCTTTTGAGTTTCACTGGATTCTTGCGTTTATTACAGTCATTTTAACAAACTTGAAATATAAAGAATTTTAAAAATCTTATTTTTAGCAGCACATGTAATTCTTTAAGTAAACAGGAGTTGAAGCAATTATTCTTTCTTTCTTTTGGGCCTCCTTATCTCGAGAGACAATGGATACGCGCCTGGAGGTGGTCAGTGGTTTGTGAAGCAGCGCCTGGAGTGGCTATAAAGGCCAATTCTGGAGTGACAGGCTCTTCCACAGGTGCTGCAGAGAAATTTGTTTGTTGGGGCTGTTGCACAGTTGGCTCTCCCCTTGCGCCTCTGTCTTTTTTCCTGCCAACTACTAAGTCTCTTCGACTCGCCACAATTTAGCCCTGTCTTTATGGCTGCCCGCCAGCTCTGGCGAATGCTGGCAACTGACTCCCACGACTTGTGATCAATGTCACACGATTTCATGTCGCGTTTGCAGACGTCTTTATAACGGAGACATGGACGGCCGGTGGGTCTGATACCAGTGGCGAGCTCGCTGTACAATGTGTCTTTGGGGATCCTGCCATCTTCCATGCGGCTCACATGGCCAAGCCATCTCAAGCGCCGCTGACTCAGTAGTGTGTATAAGCTGGGGGTGTTGGCCGCTTCAAGGACTTCTGTGTTGGAGATATAGTCCTGCCACCTGATGCCAAGTATTCTCCGAAGGCAGCGAAGATGGAATGAATTGAGACGTCGCTCTTGGCTGGCATACGTTGTCCAGGCCTCGCTGCCGTAGAGCAAGGTACTGAGGACACAGGCCTGATACACTCGGACTTTTGTGTTCCGTGTCAGTGCGCCATTTTCCCACACTCTCTTGGCCAGTCTGGACATAGCAGTGGAAGCCTTACCCATGCGCTTGTTGATTTCTGCATCTAGAGACAGGTTACTGGTGATAGTTGAGCCTAGGTAGGTGAACTCTTGAACCACTTCCAGAGCGTGGTCGCCAATATTGATGGATGGAGCATTTCTGACATCCTGCCCCATGATGTTCGTTTTCTTGAGGCTGATGGTTAGGCCAAATTCATTGCAGGCAGACGCAAACCTGTCGATGAGACTCTGCAGGCATTCTTCAGTGTGAGATGTTAAAGCAGCATCGTCAGCAAAGAGGAGTTCTCTGATGAGGACTTTCCGTACTTTGGACTTCGCTCTTAGACGGGCAAGGTTGAACAACCTGCCCCCTGATCTTGTGTGGAGGAAAATTCCTTCTTCAGAGGATTTGAACGCATGTGAAAGCAGCAGGGAGAAGAAAATCCCAAAAAGTGTGGGTGCGAGAACACAGCCCTGTTTCACACCACTCAGGATAGGAAAGGGCTCTGATGAGGAGCCACCATGTTGAATTGTGCCTTTCATATTGTCATGGAATGAGGTGATGATACTTAGTAGCTTTGGTGGACATCCGATCTTTTCTAGTAGTCTGAAGAGACCACGTCTGCTGACGAGGTCAAAGGCTTTGGTGAGATCAATGAAAGCAATGTAGAGGGGCATCTGCTGTTCACGGCATTTCTCCTGTATCTGACGAAGGGAGAACAGCATGTCAATAGTCGATCTCTCTGCACGAAAGCCACACTGTGCCTCAGGGTAGACGCGCTCGGCCAGCTTCTGGAGCCTGTTCAGAGCGACTCGAGCAAAGACTTTCCCCACTATGCTGAGCAGGGAGATTCCACGGTAGTTGTTGCAGTCACCGCGGTCACCTTTGTTTTTATAGAGGGTGATGATGTTGGCATCGCGCATGTCCTGGGGTACTGCTCCCTCGTCCCAGCACAGGCATAGCAGTTCATGTAGTGCTGAGAGTATAGCAGGCTTGGCACTCTTGATTATTTCAGGGGTAATGCTGTCCTTCCCAGGGGCTTTTCCGCTGGCTAGGGAATCAATGGCATCACTGAGTTCCGATTTGGTTGGCTGTATGTCCAGCTCATCCATGACTGGTAGAGGCTGGGCTGCATTGAGGGCAGTCTCAGTGACAGCATTCTCCCTGGAGTACAGTTCTAGGTAGTGCTCAACCCAGCGGTCCATCTGTTTGCGTTGGTCAGTGATTATGTCCCCCGATTTAGATTTGAGGGGGGTGATCTTCTTGATGGTTGGCCCAAGAGCTCTCTTCATGCCATCATACATTCCTCTGATGTTTCCGGTGTCTGAGGCCAGCTGAATATGACTGCATAGGTGTTGCCAGTAGTCGTTTGCGCAACGCCTAGCCGTTCTTTTTGCAGTACTTCTGGCTGCTTTAAGTGCTGCGGATGTTAAATCGCTGGGGGCTTTCTTGTAGTTCAAAAGTGCAATGCGCTTAGCGGCTATGACAGGTTCCAGCTCTTCATTATGAGATTGAAACCAGTCTGCATTTCTCTTCGCACTTTTGCCGTAGGTGGTCAAAGCTGACTCATAGATGGCGTCTCTGATGTGGGCCCACTTGGTCTCAGCATCCCCTGTGGGAGTGTTTTGAAGGGCTGTTACAAGTGAATTTAGAAATTTTTGTAACAGCTGTGGGTGAGAAATTCTGCTCGTGTTGATGCGCGGGTGGCCCTTCTGCTTGGAATGATGCAACTTCTTTGGTCTGAGTCTAACCTTGCTGCACACCAGGGAGTGGTCGGTGTCGCAGTCCGCACTGTGGAAGCTGCGTGTGATTTGAACACTGTTTAAGGCGGCTCGCCTTGTGACAATGAGGTCTAGCTGGTGCCAACGACGTGATCTTGGGTGCCTCCATGAAACCTGGTGACAGGGTTTAGTGTGAAAGAACGAGTTGGTGATGCAGAGGTTATGATAGGTACACAACTCAAGCAGTCTCTGCCCGTTCTCATTCATCCTTCCAACGCCATAGCGCCCAAGGCAGGAGGGCCATGAGTCATGGTCGGCCCCAACCCTGGCATTAAAGTCCCCCAGCAGGAATAGGTGTTCGGTGTTGGGGATGCTGCTAATGATGTTATGGAGTTGTTCATAGAACTGGTCTTTAGCTTCAGGTGCGGAACAGAGTGTTGGAGCATAGATGCTGAGTAGGTGTACTGGACCAGAGGTGGTGAGCAGTCGGATGGACAGTATGCGTTCCGAGCCATTTGAGGGAGGCTCTATCATGCTGAGCAAGGAGTTTCTGATGGCGAAGCCCACTCCATGCTGTCTTGGTTCTTCAGGATCCCTGCCCTGCCAGAAGAAGGTGTAGTCTTGCTCTGCTAGAGAGCCACTCGCGGGGAGGCGAGTCTCCTGAAGTGCTGCAATGTCCACATTGAGTCTACTGAGCTCGTTGTTAATGATGGCGGTCTTCCGAGAATCGTTGATTTGTGTAAGGTCTTCCGACAGGCCAGGACACATAGTTCTGACGTTCCAGCTTGCAAAGCGAAGGGCTGGTACCTTCTTTCCTTTTTTCATGTTGTTTGGTGCGGTGTATCAGTCCACCTTTCTAATTATAATTAGAAATTAAATGGCTTGAATGAGAGTATAAAGGTTTGTAGAATTTAAAATCTACTCTATTTAAAGGAATATTCCTATCCAGAGGTTTTTTCCTAAAAATGTACATGATGCTGCATACAAATGTGATTCTACTTAAAAGACAAATGTTTATTGCTGTGCACATTTTTAAATGGAAATAAATATTATAGTATGTATGCTTGAAATTTTGTTTTAAATCAGATCAAGAACCACTTTGTATTAATTCATTTGCCATCTATAGACAGCAAGTTCACAATGCACAGAAGAGACTGATCACAATGTCTAATGACACGTTTGTCATCACTTGACAGTACTACCTACAGATTTTATAACACAAATTGGCTGAACTGTGCAAAGTAAGCTTTGGCTGGAACCCAGGTCTCACTCCTCTTGACAATGTATGTCCTAGGCAACTCTTTTGCTTGGAGACTCACTCCTGATAAGACAGCATGTTTTAAAAATCATTGTACCGTTTCTCTATCATTTGTTCACCAGACCATCTTGAGGATAACTTTTGCAAATCTTTCCTCCCTCAAAACAAATACAAGGCCAAGATCTCAGTAAATTAGGGAATCAAACATTTGAACATTGTGTGAAACAGCACAATGGTACCCTAAAAAATTATCACAACAATTTAAAATAAACAAAGGAAAACATAATCCTGGGATTTTCAGTGGCCTTTAATATATGTTAGAGAATTCTGCAGTACTGACAACTGTCAAGTAGTCATTCAACATACATATTTAAAGTTTATTTTTCATTGCCGTGATTTCTCATTTCACTGCACATTGAAGTCATCCTGTACTTCTTCACAACAAACGTGCTCTTGTTTAGTCGTGAAACAAATGTTTCCATCAAACCCCCATGATGAGGCAATTCATGAATCACGAGTATAGTGGTCATGGATTCTGAACTGATTAGTTTATGGAAATAACTATTAAATTTAATCAGACAATGAAGTATAGACAGTGTGATTGCTCAAGGCATAATGGTGCTAATGAGCTTATTTCCATAGAATCACAGCAAACAGAAACAGGCCATTTGGCCCATCAGGTGATTTTCTCCCCACAAATCACCCAGTTCAATCCCACTTTTGTGTTAACTAACTCTTTCAAGCAACTATGTAATTCCCTTTACACAATACTCAGACTCTGCTTCAACAATTATTTGTAACAAATAATCTCTACCTTTCTTTTAAATATTATCTTACATTGGTGCTCTTTTTATACAATCTCACTGAACAATGGAAAAAATCTCACTATTTACCCTATTGTAACTTCTTAATATTGAGGAACTTATAATGAGTCTATGTTGCACCTATCCTGTTGCTTTTCAAAAGTTCCCATAACTATGCACAGTATTCCAAATGCAGTCTAATTAAAATAGTGCAAATTCAACATTACCTCCTTACATGCCAAAACAAAACCAAATTTAGCTTGCCTTTTTAATGACCTTACCTATTTCCACTGCCACCTTTAACGACCTGTGTATCACTCTGCCCCTCTGCTCCATTTAAAATCATATGCTTTGAGGTATGCTTCCTTCTGATATTTCTACTTCCATTATGTATTAGTTAACATTTTCTCTATATTAACCAGAGTCTTCCACCTTTCACCCCATCCTCTTGACCTTTCTATGTCTTCCTAGAGGTGATGATTTGCCACATCTTCCAATTTGGTGTTAGCAGCAAATTTCAATATTGTTCCCTCAATGCCAAGTCCAGAGCATTTATGTACAAATGCCAAATAAGAGCAGCCCCGACACAGACTCTTCTGGAACATCTTTCCTTTTTGCTGCTATCCTTTGCCTTCTACCAACTAATTACATGGTCACATTGTCTCTAATTCCACGAGCCGACAACTCTTACGTAGATAGTCGCTTGGTAGTACAGAACTTGGGTCTTGCTGAGAAAAAGAGACATATTGTCTAAGCTTTTCAGCTTTCACTCATCAGGACAGATGCAAGAATGCCAAATTTCAAAGGGAGCGACAATTTATGCATGAGAAAAGGGTGCTGATTGGCTGGCAAGTCGACTCTGATTGGTGGGCAGAACATCTTAACCAGACAAAAGAGTAATCTGGCATATGAATTCCAGTGCTGCTATGATGCCAGTCACTTAGGCCGTATCTCCCAAATATTGGTGAATCATATCAAACAGCACGTCCTATCAGTTGTTTGCAATAGGCAGAGTATTGACCGTACTCAACCAGCCCATACTTGCAAAACTCAGAACACAAAGTCTAATGTTAGCTGTGATTCTGTGATTGGACATCACTTACTGAACAATCCCGTGTGTGCTAAAGGCCTGCTCGGGTCTACAAATGAGACCCAACCCAAGTCCGACAGAACGCCAGCCGACCCCGACCCGGCCCGAGTCCTTCCATTTTTTCCCACGTCCGACCTGACCCGACCTAACTATCAGTTAACCTACCTTCCGTTTTTCACTTTGTTCCTTACCTGCACAAGCTTAAAATAACTATGGCAAAACCACCTTTAAAGTCGAAAAAGTAAATTAACATTAAAATCACTTACCTGAGGTGGTGAAAGAGCGTGTCCAATCCGGCCCGACCCAACCCCGAGTGCCGGACCCCGAACTGTGACCCGACCTGAACCCGACACATGTCGTCGGGTCCCATCGGGTTCGGGTCGGGGAGCAGGCCTTTAGTGTGTGCTAAGCATTACACTAACAAGCAATTTAAGATTATCAGTCAGGCTTGTAATGTGGCTCACTTACACTTGCTAGAAGCTACATATATGCATATGCAGGGACCTGTCTTCTGCAGGCAAAAGGAACATGGCCAGACGTTGCACCTTCTTTGAATTAAACAAAGCGTGGGGAAACAATACTTCCCTGTGCATTCTCCATGGCAACATCTCGACAAGAGTCGACTTGCCAATCAATGAGCACCTTTTTCTCACGCTGTATAAATTGTTACTCCCTTTGAAATTTGCATTCTTGTGTCAGTCCTGATGCATGACAAAAAGCTTCAACAGCATGTTTCTTTTTTCAGCAATAATCTTAAGTAGATCTTATCAAATGCTTTATAACAATAACAACTTGCACTTATGTAGCACTTCTAACTTAACAAAAATTTCCGGGGTGTTTTACAAGAGTTAGCAAACAAAATTTGACACCAAGCCATATAAGGCGATATTAGACCAGGTGACCAAAAGCTTGGTTAAAAAGGTAGGTTTTAAGAAGTGTCTTAAAGGAGAAAAGAAAGGTAGAGAGGCAGAGAGATTTAGCAAAGGAATTCCAGAGCATAGATCCTTGACAGCTGAAAGCACAGCCATTAACGGTGGAGCAGTTAAAATTGGAAAAGTAGAGGTCTCAAGGGCTGTAAGGCTGAAGGAGAACACAGATAGGTTGGGGCAAGGCCTTGAAACAAGGACGAGAATTTTAAAATCAAGATGTTGCTTAATTGGGAGCCAATGTAGGTTAGCGAGCATAGGGGAGGTGGGTGAGATTGGAGTTAGGACACAAGCAGCAGAGTTTTGAACTATCTAAAGTTAGCAGAGAGTACAACTAGGGAGGCCAGCCAGGAGTGTGTTGAAACAGTAAAAGTCTAGAGGTAATAAAGGCTTGGACGAGGACATCCGCAGCAAATAAGCTGAAGCAAGGACAGAGTTAGGAGATGCTATAGAGGTGAAAAAGGCAGTCTTATTGATGGTGCAGATAGGTGGTAGGAAACTCATACCAGATTAAACACAACACCAAGGTTTCAAACAGTTTCTTGCCAGGGAGAGAGATGGAATTGGTGGCAAGGGAGCAGAGTTTGTGACGGGGACTGGAGTCAATGGCTTCTGTCTTGACATTATTTAGTTGGAAGAAACTTCTGCTCATCCAGTACTGGATGTTGGACAGGTAGTCTGACAGTTTAGAGACCAGTAGAAAGGTCAAGAGAAGTGGAGGTGAGGTAGAGCTGGGTATTATCGGCATACATATGGAAATATGTAACAGAGGTACACAAACTCTTTTTTTGCTGAGCCTGCCCACTCTTCAAATGATTCACATCCCATATACGTTCACATTCCCTTCCCCACGAACCCCCACATCTGCTGCTGAAACCATCAAACCTTTTGTCACCTCCAGATTCAACTGTTCCAGTGCTCTTCTGGCCAGCCTCCCATTTCCCACACTCTTCAACTCATCCAAAATTGTGATAATGACCAATCTGTTTCAGTGATGCCAGTTGAGGGATAAATATTGGCCAGAGCACCAGGAGACCTCTCCTGCTCTTAAACAAAATAGTGCCATTTACATCCACCTGAGAGTACAGATGTGACCTTGGTTTAAATCCTCATCCAAAAGATGGCACTTTTGCCAGTGCAGCACTCCATCAGTACTGGTTCATATTTATGCAGAAAAATAATTGTTTTACCTTACCTGAATTCCTTTAAATCCACAAAGAAAGTAGTAGTGCCATAAAGGTTTAGCTGTGTCAATGTGGATGTTGTTTATGTGAACAGCATAGTCCCTGCAGAAATAAATAAAGACCAGTGTTGGAGTAACTAGGTGCTAAAGAATAGCTGACTGCTGCCACCTACTGCATTGCAGCAAAGGCTGTCAATGAACTTGCCATAATACCAGCTCCAAAAGAAAATCCACCAAGGCATTTAGTGAGCTCTAAACTTAATTTAAAAGCAATGACATGTTTTAAAATAGATCCCCGGTGATTGTGACAGGATATAAACATTTTACAGCTGGTTATTTAGCTTTTGATATCCCAATGGATTTTGAAAAAATGCAGAAATAAAGCAAACATTCCATTTTAATTCTGCAAGGGATAGTTTTTTTTTAAGTGTTTAGAAAACTAGATTCCTTTCTCAGACATCTAGGTACCACCCATTTTTATGTTCCCTCTCTTCCCTATTGCCTAAAGGCCCCTTACATTACAAACCTTCCTAATTACCAGTGTGGGCTGGAGATACACACCCAGGCCAATCTTCCTATATAATATGAAAGCTCCATATCCATAACCTGGAATCAGAAGACCTCCAAGTGCCACATTGAGATACAATCTTCTACAACAGCATGACTAAGATCAGAACCCAGTATGTGAAGAATCTGCAAGGCACAGTACATTTCGCTCCAATAAGCTACACCACTTATTGCTTGAACACTATCTATATAATTAAGTCTTCATTGGGTGCGCGTTCATAAGAGTCAACTCTTCTGAGTCAGTGATGAAAGTGTTATCAGTTGAACCAAGCTGATACATCAAGGCCCCACTTGATAGAAATAATAGACTAGCAATGTTCACCAGAAAAACATTTTTTTTTAAATAAGCAGAGGTTTCTTAAATTTTTTTCCAAAACTACCAATGTCTAATGAGCAAGTATTATAAAACTTACTGATCACATTTCACAACATATTTCTTAAGTGCTTTAAACATTTAGAATATGAAAAAAATACACAATTCTAGAAAAGAAAACTTGCCATGATATTGGTTGTTTCATATTAGGAATATCTAAAAGAAGTTTCCATGGCATTCTGGGTCTTCAATCAAAAATGTCTCCTAAACTGTCTGTATGATAGAGAAGCATCATGATCACTGTAGTTTTCACTTTGCTCTGAAGGAATTAGAGTACCCCGAGTAACAAGCAGGCGCCAGATTTACAAATAACTGAGGCATGAGAAGTAGGCAAAAGAGATTACACTTTTTTCCCCAGTATTTTATACAATTTAAACTGATGAGTAAAAATCTTGAACAAATGGCATTGCTTGACATAGTTTTATTATCTTGCAGAATGTGTCCGATGTTTCTGCCAGGGTCAGAGAAGGGTATTTGAGATAATTGCAAACTGACCTTATAGACACTGCAGCTGGAGTCAGTCAATCAGACCCATACCAAAGAAGATGGCCAACAGCTCAGGTGTTGGTCACTGTAGACTCAGGAGTGAGGAAAGAGTCCCTGGGCAATGATGTACCTATACTAGCCTCAGTAAAAAATTACACCTCTATCAAGGGGAATAATGAAAGAATAACTATTTTACATAATTTCAATTACTTTTTTGCAAATAACTGAGAAAAAGACTAATCTTGGTAAGGAGATGCAAAGAAAGTATTTGAATCTTAAGCAAATAATGGAAATTCACCCTAACATTTATTTTATAATGTAAATAACTAGAATTCCAAGGCTTTGGGAAGGGGAGAACAAAAAGCTATCTGCATTTGAAGCAAAATTTTAAAATGGTAAGTAAATAGTATTACAAATATATCTTTCTAATATGTCTAACTTGTGTAAATCATGTGATGTTTTTGCAAATTTCCTGAAACATTACATCAATGGGCAAACTGAAGTTTTTTTAAAATTCTTTCATGGGATGTAGGTGTTGCTGGCAAGGGCAGCATTTGTTGCCCATCTCTAATTGCCCTTGAGAAGTGGTGGTGAGCAGCCTTCTTGACCGCTGCAGTCCATCTGGTTTAGGTACACCCACAGTGCTGTTAGGAAGGGAGTTCGAGATTTTTGGCTCAGCGACAGTGAAGGAACAGCGATACAGATCTAAGTCAGAATGATGTGTGACTTGGAGGGGAACTTGCAGGTGGTGGTGTTCCCATGCATCTGCTGTCCTTGTCCTTCTCAGCGGTAGAGGTCACAGGTTTGGAAGGTGCTGTTGAAGGAGGCTTGGCAAGTTGCTGCAGTGTATCTTGTATATGGTACACAATTTAGGTTACAGCAAAATCAAGATAAATATCGGAAACACCATTCCAAGGTCTTAGACCCATAAGCAATGCCATTTTATCTATTATAAACAAAAACACAAGAAGAAATTTTTGTCTTTAAAATATTTATTCATGCTCACCTTTGTAAAAATAAAAACCAACAATCTACAAGAATGTTTAAGAACAAGTGTTATACAAAACTTTAAAGGAGCAGGTAGCACTATACAAAAAACGAAACCTTTGTTTATTAATACACTCCACGTCATTAACAGGACACCAACTAGGAAAACCACCAGCTGGGAAGCCTGCCCTTTAAAAGACTTAATTTTAAATCATCTGACCTTTTCTTCCTACACAGATTATACACTTCCCTGGTTGAGCGGCACCTCTTTTCTGCCACTATTTACATCAAACATTCTGTTAGCAACATCAAACATTGTTAGCTGACGCTCTATCACACGCAAGTTCTTTTCTTAATAAGCACCATAAACCCCAATTTTAAGCGGGGGTGGGATTGCAGCCTGTAGGGACTGGAGCAGTACATAAACTGCCATGAAGGTGCCAGCATGAAAACCAAGCAATTTTTACTCCCTGCCTCATTTACCTACAAACATACTTACGACCAGGTGAGGAAGGGGTCTCAGTCTCCCTTTTTGCCCCTTCTCTGGTTTGACCGCAACAGGGTTTATCTTTTAAACACAGTGATTTAACTTACCACCTCAGAGAACATTTGCTCCTGTTCCTCCAATATAATTGCAAATGAACCAATCAGACAGGTTTTCTTGAGTTTAAACAAGTAAGATGTAAGTTTATTAATCTCATCACTCTAAACTGGTTAAAGTTACTAAAATATGCGACGCATCCACACTCACATTCATACGAGAGGCACACACACACACAGAAGTAGATTACAGAGGAAAAACAGAGAGTTGGGAGGTTGAAGTAAATGGAATTTAAATACTGAGTCTCAGTGTCTTTAGTTAAAGTTAAAGTCTTGAAGTCCTCGTTTAGGCCATGTGCACAATTCAGGCTTGCTTCTCTGGTTCCGCAAGGCAGGAGGGGCTTTATCCATATCCCCTGGCTGTTGATTGTAAGGATCTGTAGTCTTGAGGCTTAGTAGCTGCCAACAAGGCTTCCCTGGGACTTTGCTGGAGAGAGAGGAGCTGTTCCTTCCCTGGAGTTCAGTTACTGTCTGAGGCACAATTCACAAACTCTCAGAGTTACACAGGCAGTCATGTCATGTAACCACCTCTTTGTTTGAAACAGCACCTTCTGGAATGATATTTGAAATTCAAGGCTGTTCAAACATACTTGGTGGTCGGGGGGCGGTTTGTCTCTTTCAAAGTTAATGGGTGTCGATGGCTTTTGACGATCAACATTGACAAAACCATTCTAGGTAATTTAATCAGAGAGCACCCCATTGTTCTGGCTAGACTGGGTAATCACCTCTGTCTCCAGTCAGCCTTTGGCTTTTCATGTGCAAATTCATGCATGGCCATCTTTGGCTGCTGTGTTCTGCTTTTTAAAAGTTATTAGTAATAATGTCCAGTAAAAGTCTCAGGCAAAGTTCCATATGACGAAATTAATATTTCTACATGGCATGTGGGATTTCCGTTACAATGCGAACATACAAATTAGTAGGTCATTCGGCCCCTCGAGCCTGCTCCTCCATTTGATAAGATTATGGCTGATCTGAATGTGATCTCAACTCCACAGAACACTTGGCTCCCTTGTCGATCAACAATCTCTCTAACTCAGCCTTGAATACATTCAATGACCCAGCCCTTACAGCTCTCTGAGGAAGTGAATTCCACAGACTAAAATCCCTCCATCTTAACTGGGAGAACCCTTATTTTTAAACTGTGTCGCCTAGTTCTAACCTCACCCATTAGTGGAAACATCCTTCCGGCAACCACCCTGTCAAGTCCCCTCAAGATCTTAGGATCTTAAAACTCTCAGGTTTTTTTTCATGTTTGTGCTTTGGGCCAGGGCTGTTCATTTTTCTGTCAATTAACACCCTCTCTGCACGAACGCTTTGTCTTTCAGCACACCATTTGCCTTTGCTCCATGACCTTCTGGTCAGCTATTCTCTGTGACCCTCTGTCCTATCAACATCTTGCCTTTTGTTATCTCTTGCCCCACCCCTGCTTTATTTGCTTAAAACATTTCTAACATTTGCCAGTTCTGATGAAGGGTCACTGACCTGAAACGTTAACTCTGCTTCTCTCTCCACAGATGCTGCCAGACCTGCTGAGTATTTCCAGCATTTCTTATTTATCCCTAAAGATCCTATATGTTTCAATAAGATCCCCTCTCATTCTTCTAAACTCCAATGGGTATAAGCCCAACCTATTCAACCTTTCCTCACAAGAAGGCGGCACAGTGGCGCAGTGGTTAGCACTGCAGCCTCACAGCTCCAGCGACCCGGGTTCAATTCTGGGTACTGCCTGTGTGGAGTTTGCAAGTTCTCCCTGTGTCTGCGTGGGTTTCCTCCGGGTGCTCCGGTTTCCTCCCACATGCCAAAGACTTGCAGGTTGATAGGTTAATTGGCCATTATAAATTGCCCCTAGTATAGGTAGGTGGTAGGGAAATATAGGGACAGGTGGGGATGTGGTAGGAATATGGAATTAGTGTATGATTAGTATAAATGGGTGGTTGATGGTCGGCACAGACTCGGTGGGCCGAAGGGCCTGTTTCAGTGCTGTATCTCTAAACTAATATCATCTGCTATAGCCCTAAAAGAAAAGATGATAACTCCTTCATCCCAGGAATCATAAAGTGAATCTTCTCTGAACTGCTTCTAATGCAATTTTATCCTTTCATAAGTAAGGAGATCAAAATTGTACACTGCACTCCAAGTGTGGTCTCACTAAGGCCCTGCACAACTGTAGCAAAACTTTCCTACTTTTATATTCTATTCCACTTGCAATATACAACATTCCATTTGCCTTCCTAATCACTTGCTGTACGTGCATACTAACTTTTTGTGATTCATGTACCAGGACACCCAGATCCCTCAGTAGCACAGAGTACTGGAGTCTCTCTCCATTTAAATAATATTCTGCTTTTCCATTCTTCCTGCCAAAATGGAGAAATGCACATTATACTCCATCTGCCAAATTTTTGCCCACTCACAACCCATCTATATCCCTCTGCAGACTCTTTATGTCCTCTTGACAATTTACCTTCCTACCTATCTTTGTGTCATCTACAAATTTAGCTACCATACATTCGGTCCCCTCACCCAAGTCATTGATATTATTACAAATGTGCTTCCATATTTTTTTGTTAAGTATATGTTTTTGAGGACTTATATTTAAATTGTGAAGATGGAGTCATTGGAAGGCTGGAGATTTCCTAGAAGCTGGACTTTGCTTTGTTGTTAACAGTTCATTGAAAGGCCATGTTGATGTTGTTTAGAAACAGCTTTGCTGGAAATCATGTGCTTTAAGCAATAAACAATAGAAACCTTGGTGACCTGCGGAAGACGTTTACAGAGAAGTGACAGGTCAAGATTTCTAGGGGTCAGGAGGCTTGACTCAAGATATTGTTTTTGGTTTCGCTTTGGATAGTGTGTTGGGGTGTGAACTGTTCTGAAGACAGTTGAAGAAAACCAGCCAAGAGAGCAGTATCATCAGATCACTCTCTTCCATCTCTTTGAGAACTTCCTGAGAATCAAGCGTAAGAAATAGAGAAACTGATGCTGTATTCTTCCTGAAAAGCCTACCAGAAACTTCTGATGCGGTATTTCTGCTGGAAAGCCTGCCAAACTGATCCTCAACGTCGCCTGAAAAGAACTGTTCTAGAAAGATTCCAGTGACAGCCACGTATTTGGGATGCCAGACCAAAATGGGACAGCTAACATCTTTCCATATTGTCTCTTCAAGAAATAGCAAGTAGTTGGCCCAAGTATTCTTTTTTTTTGTAACAGACCTCTGCAGAGAGAATTTCTGTATTTTTTCAGTGTTTGTGTGGGGAATTTAAAAAGGGAACTTTCATATTTCAATCTGCGTGTTAATGCTTTGCTTCGTTACTTGGTTAAGTCTTGTTTTATAATAAACTGATAATTTTTTTGTTTATTAAAGAAACCTGGTTGAAGTAGTTATTCTGGGATAAAGAGCAGAGATTGGCTGTATCGGCAACCGGGTAAACATATATGTCGTGACCGGTGGAGACGTGGAACTAGGAAAGATAGTGCACTCCTCCCACCTTGGTTGCAACAGTGTAGATTGTAAATAGTTGAGGCTCCAGGACTGCTGTCTGTGGCACTCCACTAGTCACATCCTGCCAACCCGAAAATGACCCATTTATCCCTACTCTCTACTTACTGTTAGCTAATCAATCCTCTATCTACGCTAATATGTTACTCCCTACGCCATGAACTCTTATTTTGTGTAGAAACCTTTGATATGGCACCTTACTGAATTTTTGGAAATCCAAATACACATCTACAGGTTCCCCTTATCCACATTGTGTGCTATTTCCTCAAAGAACTCTAATAAATTGGTCAAACACTACATCTCTTTCACAAAACCATGTTGACTCTGTCTGATCACATTATGATTTTCTAAATGTCCCGCTATAACCTCCTTAATAATGGATTCTAGCATTTGTCCTATGACAGATGTTAGGCAAAATGTCCAGCTGCTAATTCCTGCTTGAAGTTGACATGGAAATCGGTGGACAAGAGTGGGAAATCGTATGGCTAGAGGCTAGTATCAGGGACCCAAGGAAAAGGCCCTCAGCAAGTTAAGTGTGGGGATTTCTGACCATTGCAATTGGGAAAGGATGGAGGGGAGGGGTGGTAACAGAACCTGAGGCAAAGGGTTCCCCTCAAGGTTTTCTTGTAGGAGTATTCTGCACTTCCAGACCCACAAGGTAACCTTAAAAAAAAAATTTACCTGGGCCTCTTCTAGCCCTGATCCTGCTTGCCGCAAGCTTTCGTTGGAAGCTGTAGGACGAAGCATATTTGCGCATTTTACAGTTAAAATAGCTTTGAGATCCAATTGGAATTAAACATCGGACCCTGATATATAAATATTTGAAGCCCCCGCAGGCTACCTCAGTAATTGTGAAAACCCAACATTTATACAACAAGTCGCATCTGCCCACCATTTTAACCCACATCATTCTCACTGGGTGGGCAGGGTTAAAATTGAGGCGACAGTGTATATTCTTAATCTCTTGGGCTCAGGCATTTTATTTTATTTAACTTTGAACTTAGGCAGAAGCCAAACTTCAAAATATGCAGAAAGTGCAGAAAATCATTCTCCACCACCACTATCAATGACCCAGAGACTGCTCTAGGTGTCAGCCATGGCTCAGTTGGTAGCACTCTTGCTTGAGTCAGCAATTGCGAAAACCCAGGAGTTAAATTGGTAAATACAGCAAATCGCGCCTGCCCACCATTTTCAGAAGTCCCATTCCAGAGACTTGCGCACAAAAATCTAGGCTGACACTCCAGTGCATTACTGAGGGATGCTGAACTGTCATCGGCACCATCTTTCAGATGAGCCATTAAACTGAGTCCCTGTCTGCCCTCTCTGGTGGACGTAAAAGATTCCATGACACCACTTAAGAACAGGGAAGTTATCCGCGGTGCTCTGGTCAATATTTATCACTCAATCAAAATCATTAATAACAGTTTATTTGGTTATCAATTGCTGTTTGTGGGAGTTGCTATGCGCAAAACTGGTTACCGTGTTTCTTACATTACAATAGTGACTACACTTTAAAAAGTACCTCATTGACTGTAAAGCACATTGGGACATCCTGAGGTTGTGAAAGGCACAATATATATATATAAATAAATATAAATGCTAGTCTTTCTTTTTCTTCATTCCTGCACACTTCACTGCTTCAAAAGGAAAAGTTGCTTCCCTGAACTGAAATGTTAGATACTTAATCTGAGAAGGGCCAATTTTTATCCTTTTTTTAAAAACCTGAATGTGACCAAACATATTCAAACTTAGTGCACAATATGCTTTCAAATGGTTCCATTTTTGGCTTTGGTATTGAACCAGGCAAGACGCAAATCGGCCCTATAGATGGTAGGCTTCCATTCAAGAGTGTCAATATACTTGTGCTCCTTACTCAGTCATGTTGCAGCCATTCAATGCCCAAAGTGGAATTCTCTCCTGCCAATTTATTTTCTTGCCCTGTTTTTCCCTAATGCCTTGTGTACCAATACCTGGTGTTCTGATCCAGACTGGTGTCCCCATTCAAAATCCAATCAGTATATGTTAATCTCTATGAATTTCACATCTTGCACTCTTAACCTACACCTCAAGTGTGCCAAATCTTAAACACATGGGGATTAGGTAAATTCATTGATCTCAACTCTTAATTAAGTTGTTTTGCAGAAACTCTAAATCCAGTTCAGCAGGTAAGTGTGCAATGTGTAAATTACTGGTGTAGATGGAATTCATCAAACTGCATATTTATAGGAAAATTGGTGTCCGTGGACACTAATTTGATTCAGAAATGATATACTCCATTTTGTTAGTTATGCCACTTAACACCTGGCCAGGTGCTACATCAGGTGAGATAACTGTCAAAATGAGCAGCTATTACTGGAAACAGCAAAAGCAGGAGGTGGGAACTCAGGCTAAGCACAGTAAACTGCATTTAAAAACAAAAGCTTTAAAATACATAATTGTTCTAAACAAAAGAAGGCAGTTAAGTTGCATTAGAAGGTACAAAAGTAAATATATATCTAGTGATATCTTAGCTAAAATATCATTCAGATTTTACCAAAACATTTAATGTAAAACACTGTTTGACTTTTTCCTTAACCAAGAAACTATATAAACTACCCTTTTCAGATCATCCCAAAGACTGCTTTTTGAAAGTATCACATTATCGAATTTCTTAACTTTGTTTTTCCCATACCACATACCATTTCCAAGTTAATAGGTGCCATGTGAACTATTCCTAGGCATCCATTAATTGCTCTCTTGACTGGCTGCTTGGAGATCCAAAACAGCAATCCAAGCTAGCCTGTCTCCAATTGTTCTTCCTCCCACCATGAGTAAGTCCCTGGCCTCCTTTTAGAATTTTTTCCAATAACATAGCTTTGATCAGCAATACACTTTGTGGGGAAAAATACAGATTCAAACCAAGATCTTACAACTCGTGGTGCACCCACTGGCTGACTGCACTTTAAAAGAATTAAAACAACTAAAAAAATCCTGAAAGTTAACTTCAAACATAACTTCACAGAAATTAGAATTTAGCACCATCAAGACTTCTCAGTAAACATAACGGCCCATTAAGAAAGTGGAATGTAAGCTGCTACAGTTCTCTTTAACTCCCACTTCAAATTAAATTGCTTACAGGTATACAGGGTTAGTGTTTGCCAGCTGGATGATTTTTGTTTGCATTGGTGTGACAGCTGCCAAGATATCTTGTTCTAAAGCCATTGGAAGCACAGCATAGCCACAGTAATCAATGTGTTCACCTGCAAAAGATATAAACGATTAAAGTTAATTTCATACATGCACGCCTATTTAGTGAAGTACATTTCAAATTTTATATACTTACTAAAGTAAATACTTTCACACGCATATTCAAAAAAAAACTTGGAATATGACATTTAGACTGATGGGACTCCATTAGTTAATGAATAATATTGAAAGGCAATATTTTCTTCCCTCAATTTTCTCCATTTCCTGACAATACTGATCCACAATGGGGTATAAAGGTTCCACATATCTATCAGCATCCTGCTGGCACCGACTAACTAGTCATTCTTTAAGTGTACTATCCAGTGAGTGTTATTAGGCTATTAAAGCAAAGCCTAATTCTGTCTTTACATACACACACACACCTTTTCCAACAGCGGTCATTGGATGCTGATTTGTACTTTCTGTAAGAAATAACTGTCTAATAACCTTATAAAATCTTAAGAAACTAATTGCATCTTATAGAAATCGTTCTCTTTCACTCTTATTAAGAAAGATTCTATAACAGACAACCAGGACAGCATAGGCCTGTTATCTCTGCCAAGGACATGACTCTAGCACAGGCTCTGAAACAAGACATTCCTAAAGCTATTAAGATGGAGCCTCTTACCATCTCTGGACAAGCATCTGATAGAAGTTTACAAATGATACCAAGCACGAAATAGGGCTTAAGGTGACTTTGGGGAGCCAGAGTGATGGGCAGGGCAGGGGTCGACGTTGAGTACCTGTCCCTTGGTGACTGGGCATTTGGAATTGAATTTGTGATTGATAGGGTAAATATCAGCCCCTAGAAATAAAGCTTATAAACAGGTTCGTGGGAGGGAAGCATTCAGTCTTCTGTGGACAGGAGAGATCCTGAATCTCTGGTTCAGACAAACACTTTGGTTAACTCAAGAAGACTGAGGACCCCACAGACAGAAGAAACCACCAACACCGCGCCTGCCTCATCCATCAGGGAGTCTGCCAATACCGATCTGCCCCACCATATAATCTGGGATTAGTAATCTGTTCAACCTGCTACGGGTCGTATGTCTTTTCTGTCTACTTAGCTTATGTATCATATTTACACTGCTGCTTCTTAAAACTACTTTAAAAACCATCTATGACTTTGACCACCCACCCCCCCCCCCCCACTCCTCCCACTTCTTTGGGTATGTAACTCCCAAACCAAATCTTCCTGGCATAGGAATGCTAATGCCAATTGCAGACTCACAATGCCATTTAGACTGAGATCATTTAATACACCACAAACAAGGGGTCAAATTTGCAATCTCTGGTGTGTGTATAAATCAGCAGTGGGTGCAATTGGCCATTCACTTAATCATTGTGGGAGTAGTAAAGGAAATTCTACTTCTACAACTTTGACCAACAGCATTTGAATCATAATCAAAGCATTCCAACATTGAATACCTATTTTTCTAGTTCTAAGTATTGGCCCTATTGGCTTTATATGCATTGTCCCACATGCTTCAGATAATGGTATTTAAATCATTCTATCTCAATTGCCGTTGCTGTTCAAAGTTATTTGAGACCATCTGATTCTCATCTTTTTCAATAAATGGAATGGGACGCAGACTTTATTTTGCTGTTTAGAATTTGTATTATACTACAGCCTTCATAACAATCATAAACAATTCAAAGTTTATCCCTTAAAGAATCAACAGTATACCTACTTATAAAGTTAATGTTAAATGTGTTGAACAAATTTGTTCAATTCAGCTTGCAACATTATCAGGTTTGGCTCAATGGTAGCATTCTTGCCTCAAAGTTGCAGAGTTCAAACTTGATTCCAGGACCTGACCACATAATCCAGGCTGACACTTCCGTGCAGTTATGGGGAAGTGCTGCATTGTTGGGAGGTGCTGTCATTCTGATGACACCTTAAACTGAGGTCGCAGCTACCTGCTCAGGTTGACGTAAAAGATCCCATGGCATTTTTCAAAGATAAGCATGGAAGTTCTCCTGATATCCTGGGCAATGTTTATCCCTCAACCAGCACCACTAAAATCATTTATCTGATCATTTCTCTCGCTGTTTGTAGGAGGACAGTGCTGTGTGCAAACTGACTGTCATGCTTCCCCTACATTAAAACAATGAGCACACTTAAAGTATTTAATTGGCTGCAAAATTCTTTGGAACAGCCTTAGGTTCTGAAAGGAACAATACAGATGTGGATTCTTTATCAGTATTTCACTCGCCCCATTCATGTGTTCACTACATTTAATTAGATATATCACATACAAGTTATATATTTACTGAAAACATATACTGGTCAGTAAAGCTACTGACATCAACAATTTACAACAATTCTCATTAACTTTTTGTTTACTTTGGCTCTCTGGATCTTTCAAAATATTTCCTTTTAAACAGCACATGCTGGGAATTGGCTTGGAGGAGTAACTAAGCCTGATCGCACTGGCACGAACAGTAAAGTATAGTCCTGCCAATTCAAGCTAATGTCAGGTTAAGCAAGACTCCAGTAGGTGGTCTTGCATCATTTAACTTCGCATTGATGGCAAAAGCAAAGTTTTGAAATATTTAGAGCTGTTTCTATATACTCCCACCTAATAGGTATGGTTCCAAGGTCATTTCCCCTTTCAAATTTGTTGCCTTATTTTTCTTGCACTTATTAAAAATTCTAAATAATTTGTTTTAATTAAAAACTTGAAGCCTGCCCTTTCATCTGGACTCAAGTAGCACCTTGTTTTGTCATCTCTTAACCTGCAGAAATCTCATGAACAATGGAGGTAAGCTGACATCTTGTGCATACAGCTGAGTGTGAAGACATCCCTATGCGCATGGCTGCTCTGTTGCTGTTACTCCATCATAAGATGCAGTTAGATGACTGTTTAAGGAAACTAAATTAGTACACACAATTGGAACTGAAAATTCTGAAGAACAGAAAAAATGGCATGCACTCAGGAGGCTCATCAGCAACTGTGGAAGGAACAGTTCTTTCAGTTGCTTCATCAATGACCTTCCTTCAATCATAAGGTCAGAAGTTGGGATGTTTGCTGGTGATTGCACAATGTTCAACACCAATCGCGACTCCTCAGATACTGAAGCAGTCCATGTAGAAATGCAGCAAGACCTGGAGAATATCCACGGCTTGGACTGATAAGTGGCAAGTAACATTCGCGCCACACAAGTGCCAGGCAATGACCATCTCAAACAAGAGAGAATCTAACCATCTCCCCTTGACATACAACAGAATTACAATTGCTGAATCCCCCACTATCAACATCCTGGGAGTTACCATTGACCAGAAACTGAACTGGAGTAGCCATATAAATACCATGGCTACAAGAGCAGGTCAGAGGCTAGGAATCCTGAGGCGAGTAACTCACCTCCTGACTCCCCAAATCCTGTCCACCATCTACAAGGCAGAAGTCAGGAGTGTGATGGAATACTCTCCACTTGCCTGGATGGGTGCAGCTTCAACAACACTCAAGAAGCTTGACACCATCCAGGACAACGTAACCCGCTTGACTGTCCACAAACATTCACTCCCTCCACCACCAAGCACAGTGGCAGCAGTGTGTACCATCTACAAGATGCACTGCAGTAATGCTCCAAGGCTACTCAGGCAGCACCTTCTAAACCCGCGACCACTACCACCTAGAAGGACAAGGGCAGCAGATGCATGGGAACACCACCACCTGCAAGTTCCCGTCCAAGCCACACACCATCCTGACTTGGAACTATATCACCGTTCCTTCACTGTCACTGGGTCAAAATCCTGGAACTCTCTTCCCAACAGCACTGTGGGTGTACCTACCCCACGTGGACTGCAGCGGGTCAAGAAGGCAGCTCACCGCCACCTTCTCATGGGCAATTAGGGATGGGCATTAAATGCTGGCCTGGACAACGACACTCACATCACATGAAACGAATATAAAAAAAAGATAATGTTTTGTATGTGATCTTTCATCAATACTCAAAGAATGAACAGCTTTTAAATAGAAACTAAACAAGGGGGGAAAATGAATCAAAAATGCACATGAAAGAAGCAGTATGGTTAGATTGATCTGTGAAGTGCTGAAGAGAATCAGGAGATTATTAAATAGCTAATATTAAAATGAGGCAATAGGAAAAAACATAAGATCAGAGACAAAGGGAGACATGTTATGCAGAAATACCTGAAGCAGCATGAGCATATCAGGTCTGAAAACAGGATAAGCAAGAAAAATGGAGCAGGATCCAGTGCTCTAAAGAGAAGCAAGCCAACACCAAAGCTGTGGATTCCTCTGCCAATACAGTGTCCAGACAGAGAATGCGCACCTCCTGTGCTAACTCATCTCCCCAACCAACACACCTCTTCTACAACATCTGCGCGCCATGAAAAAAAAGTGCAAGTCATAGTTGAGGTCTGGGAAAATTTAAATCAACGTTAAAGCTAGAGGGTTGAACAGTCCCAGAGAGAAGGGTCCTACTGCCTCATGTTAATATTCACTGTATGCTGTATGCACAAGATGTCTGCTTACCTCCATTTGGTCATGAGATTTCTGCAGATTAAGAGGTGACATAATAAGGTGCTGCTTGAGCCCAGATGAAAGGGCAGGCTTCACGTTTTTAATGAAACCATCTCCTTTTATTTTAAGCATACCACAGGTCATTCTTCCCATATTTCCTCCAGCATGTGTTTGTTTTTCCTTTTCCTCATTCTCCCCATTTCCCTTTGAGTTATTATTTAAAAGCTATTTATTCCTTAAATGCCGAGTCACAACTGAAAAAGTAACTTGTCTGTTCACACATGTTTTTTGAAATTGAAGCAATGTCAGACTAATGATCCTCTCTTCTGATCGTTAAGCCACTTTGCTTAACTGTCATAGAGAGATACAGCACTGAAACAGGCCCTTCGGCCCACCAAGTCTGTGCTGACCATCAACTACCCATTTATACGAATCCTACATTAATCCTATGTCCCCTACCACATCCCCACCATCCCTCAACTCTCCTACCACCTACCTACACTAGGGGCAATTTACAATGGCCAATTTACCTATCAACCTGCAAGTCTTTGGCTGTGGGAGGAAACCGGAGCACCCGGCGAAAACCCACGCGGTCACAGGGAGAACTTGCAAACTCCGCACAGGCAGTACCCAGAACCGAACCCGGGTGGAGCTGTGAGGCTGCGGTGCTAACCACTGTGCCGCTGTCAAGTCAGTAATCTACAGCACTCAGTTTAAAACCGGAAAAAACAATTAATCTTTGCCAAAAAGGCAAAGGGGAATGCTTTTATTTGAAAAAAATTTATGTTTCTAATAACATTACAGAATGCTGGGATCCAACATCCAATAAAATCTCGTTTTGAAGTCCTTATTTTTTTTCCATGGTTAAAAATATCATAGTACAGTCTCTTCACGCTTGTTTTCTTGCTCGCTAATCTTTTCCCCTTATCCCTCCTCTCAGAAAACAGCAACTGGGACTAAGGTCCACCAGTATCTCACTCAAGGATGAGCCCAATGACTCGCATCATTCTTCAATGATGGGGACAAACACAATGCAGCTCAATTCTGTCATCACTCAGCCTCCACACATACTCACTTCCAGAAAGTATGTGACTTCTGG
Organism: Heterodontus francisci; assembly: GCF_036365525.1. NCBI lineage: Eukaryota > Metazoa > Chordata > Chondrichthyes > Heterodontiformes > Heterodontidae > Heterodontus > Heterodontus francisci. Next base: position 27,092,589 of record NC_090408.1, on the reverse strand, counting down.
AAGCGGTTATGGATCAGGAACCCAAGCTAATTCGCTCCCACCTTCCTTGCACAAGGATCTGCAGATCATTATAACATTCTCCATCACAATTAATTAACTTATCACAGATCAAGGATCCTTCCTGTGGTCTTTTATTAAATTAATTCTTAGGAAGTGGGCATTGCTGGCAAGGGTGGCATTTAATCCCTAGTTGCCTGAGGTGGTGATGAATCGCTGCTCAAGGTGCTCCCACAATGCTGTCTTGACAGTGATGATGAAGGAATGATGATATATGACCCAAGTCAGGATTGTGAGAGACTCAGAGGGGAACCTGGAGGTGATGCTGTTCCCACACACCTGCTCCCCTACTCCTTCTAGTTGGTGGGGGTCATGGGTTTGGGAAGAAACCTGGGCAAGTTGCTGCAAGCTGTACTGCAGCCATGATAAGCCAGTAGTGCAGGAAGTGGCGTCAAGCTTTCCAAGTGTTTTTGCAGCAGCACCTGTAAAAGCAAGTGGAGAGTACCTCCATCAGACTCCTGATCTGTGCCCTGTAGGTAGTATGCAGCCTTTGAGGAGTCAGGAAGTGATCCAGTCACCATAGACTATCCAGCCTCTGACGTGCTCTCATATGCACAGCATTTATGTATCTGGTCCAGTTGAGTTTCTGGCCAATGGTGATTGCCAGGATGTTGATGGTGGTAGATACTGGCATTGGTAATGCCATTGAATGTCAAGGGAGGTAATTAGGTTCTCTCTTTTTGAAGATAGTCACTACCTGACACTTGTGTGGCACAAATGTTACTTGCCGCTTATCAGCCGAAATTGGATGTTATCGAGATCTTGCTGCAGGCATGGGCTGCTTCAATATCTGAGGAAATCGGAATGGAACTGAATACTGTGCAACTATCAGCAAACAGCTCCACTTCTGACATTACAATGGAGGGATAGATCGTTGAAGCAACCGAAGATAGTTGGGCCAAGGACACTACCCTGAGGAACTACCGCAGAAATGTCATGGGGCTGAGATGACTTGCCTCCAACAACCACAGGCATCTTCCTTTGTGCTAGATGACTCCAACCACTGAAGAATGTTTTGTGTCATCCCCGTTTATTTCAGTTTTACCACACTCAATCAAATGTTACCTTGATGTCAAGGGCAGTCACTCACCTCACCTAGAAATCAGTCTGTGTTCATATTTGGACCAAGGTTGCAATGAGGTCTGGAGCCCATTACATCACTATCGTCAGAAGGAAGAAAACTCCCTCCAGAGACTTGCATCCTTTAGTGCTCTTTAGTTCTACCCACTGTTTCAACTGCTTGTTCACCATTACTCAAGTCCTTTATAGTAGTTACAACACTATATACTGGTGTTAATGATAGCTTAGCTGTAGCAAAACTGTCCCTCAAATTTAATTGACAGTCTGTAAAGAGGGGAGTAACTGGTGTATTGTTATGTAACACAGAAGTTGAAATTTACAGTTTTAATTTAAAACAAGTGGCAAAATTGGCTAAAGGTAATCCTACTGCAAATAAATATTAAAGAAATGACTTTTTAGGAAAGAGTCTGCAGTACATTCTAAATTCAATAACATACCAATTAAATTGACTCGTCCAGGAGCTCGTGCATAAAATGCAGGTGGCGCACCATATTTAGTTATAAATGCCTCTTTTAGTTTCATAAGCCTGAAGAAACAAAACCAAATGTAAAGTGTAAATGGTTCCTGCAATTACACAGGACATAGTAAATCAACTACCTGAATTTTAAGAGGATTTTCAAACTTTAAAAAAGAATCAATATGAAATAAGCAAATAGTAAAAACCAAAACCACAGTAAATAGATGGTGCCAAACACAAAGCTTGTAATCAAAGGAATGCTCCACGAACTAATTCTGGTCACCTCTCCTCCTTTAGCCCAGCATCCAGCATTTGTAAACCTATACCCATGAAGAACTTTGCAATGTTTTTCTCTTATAAAGGTTATTAGTTTTGGTTTCTGCATTTACTAGAACAACTGAATGGGGTAGCTGCAAGTTTTGTTGCATCCTCCAAGAAGATGAAGACGCTAAATTATTGAGAGAATCCTTGAAGCAGCAAACTTTCACACTGTGTTGTTCTGGGGATGTGAAAATCAGATGAAAAATACCAAGGTAATTTCTCACTCAAATAGGAACCCTATTTAATTGTGGCAAGTGGTAAGATTTATTATAAATCCAATAAGGAATCAGGAGAAACTTATTTACCCAGAAAGTGACAGGAATGTGAAACTTGCTACCACATGGTGTAGTTGAGGCAAATAACATAGCTAGATTTTGCAGGGTAAGATGAAGTAGGGTGGGAGGAGGCTAATGGAGCACAAACACTGGCATAGACTGGTTGGGCTGAATGGCCTGTTCCTGTGCTGTAATTTTAATTATTTACATATTTACTGTTACAAGACAACTTCAAATTGCTATAAATAGGCAGATTCTCAAACCAGAGGTTAATTGCAGGGGATGTTTCTTCATAGTTTGGCAGCTTCTTTTAAGTCTTAAAAAAAAACAGCAGTGAATTGCAAGCTTTCTCTTTCTTTAGACTTTTTAATTAAAAGTGCCACACTTGAAATGCAAGGTATACATCTCAAATGTTTATAACATACTAGCGGACCTTGTGACATTGCTTTTCAAGGGGCTGCAGGACATGGGAGGTGTGAAAGGATTTGGAAAGACATTTTAGAGAGATATGCTAAAAGGCAGTGAGATGTTTTTGATTGGTTCCTGGAGAATAAACCTTGCCTGTTACAGGTAAACAAATAGGTTCTCCTCACATACTACAGTTGCATATGGCAGAGGGAGCTGATCTTTAACCTGCATATCAAACAGCAAAATCTTACCTCTTAACGATGCAACTTTTATAATGAGGTTCAAGAAATATTTTTAAAACTGTCCTTCATTCTTTATCAAATGGACTCGATTTTGCAGTCAGCAACAAAGCAATAGCACTCACGCTGACCTCAAAACATCCACACTCTCCTCCACCACCACACCATGGCTGCATTGTGTACTTTCTACAGGATGCACTTCCTGCAATTTGCCAAGGCTTCTGCAACAGCACGTCCATCATCCAGAAAAACAAGGGCAGAAAGCGCATGGGACACCATCACCTCGAAATGACCCGACAAGTCTACATTCCATCCCAATTTGGACATATTTTGCTGTTCCTTCCTTGCTGGGTCGAAATCAAGGAACTCCCTACCAAAAAGCACCATATGGACTGCTGCGGTTCAAGAAGGCAACTCACTACCGCCGTCTCAAGGGCATCTATGGATGGGCAACGAATACTGGCTTTGCCAGCAACATCCGTACCGGAGTGTTTTTATTTAATTGCTATCTCACCATTGCTTTTAACAGGGGCAAAGATGTTCAACTTTTTCACCAAGGGTCTATCTATGGAGCAACACAAAACTTCCATCAAAATATGGTGTGGCTTACATAATAGCATGATGGCATCATCTTCTAGAATTTCTGCAGTATAATAATGGCAACAGCCCTGGATGCAGTTCAGTAAATTCAGGCCCAAACATGGCCCCTCGCTTAGGAACATATTTAATCTGGGTTGAGTTCTAGAGGTGAAAAGACAGTCAACTAAACCACTGTTGCTCACTTCCACTGTATGTCTTTAATGACGTAGTAATAAAAGTGTAGTTTGTTATTGTAAATATTTATATTTGATTGTTTTTTGGACTAAATATTTATATTTTCTTGTATTTAGATAACTTTGAACTTGAAGTATTGTCATCCACGACACTGACCAAATTGTTATACAACTTCTTTAAAGTTTGACATACTACTCGCTGGCTCAGTTCACTTTCTCCCCCAACATGATAGGGATTAGCACATTAAAACAAGTGCAATACAAAATGGGAGGTGAATGTAGTATCATTCATGGATTGTATTCTTCCCTTTTTTGCACAATAACTAGGTGCATTGAATAGGCAAGAGAAGCAGCTATTCTAAAGAAAATCCATTCTCAACAAGGCATTATTTTGAATTAAGGCTGACCATATACTTCCAAGAGGACATACTTCTTGATCAAGCCAAATTCGTGTATATTTACTGACAAGCCGCTTACTGGCTGTTATGTTGCTTTAAGAACATGTACAGAGAGTGGGCATGATTATCACAAAGGGAAATGATCTCACGTAGCATGTGACCATGACAATTGTGAGGTGTTGAACCCCAAAGCTAGATGTGCCTCCTGGGCTCTCCAACATAATTGTAATATATCTGCAGCACTCCGAGTTCTCAAATAAAACCAATCTATCTTTCGTTCGTACCAATCATCTGGTTATCTTTGCGTACAGCAAACAATGCAACACGACAAAACAACAAATAGCGTGAAGACTGTACTAACTACTCTGCATTACTTGAGTACCCATCCGCCCTGCAGACGTTTTCTGTTAATATAAAAGCAAAATACTGCGGATGCTGGAAATCTGAAATAAAAACAAGAAATGCTGTAACCACTCAGCAGGTCTGGCAGCATCTGTGGAAAGAGAAGCAGAGTTAACGTTTCGGGTCAGTTCCGATGAAGGGTCACTGACCCGAAACGTTAACTCTGCTTCTCTTTTCACAGATGCTGCCAGACCCGAGTGGTTCCAGCATTTCTTGTTTTTATTATGACGTTTTCTATGAGGAAGAACCGTGACAGAACTGTAAACAGTATGAATGTATTTGGCTTGTCCCGTGACAAGTCATGCGCGTTCACTTGAAATACTTCAATTTTCGCATAAGAAAAACTCCATGAACGATTGAAAACTATGGTGCATTTAAGTGACTGGTTAAGAGCAGTTGGTGTCTGTGGACATCAAATAAATCCCAAGTGATTATTTTATTTGAAGTCAAACCTATCAAAACTAACCCGATCATGACCGCTTAAAATATTTTTCTGTACAACTTTAACAACTTGTTACTGTCGATTTAAAAGCGGCAACAGATCATGTCCTATAAAGGAATGGTGTCTCAGATTGTAGGCAGCATCTTATGAAAGGCTCAACAATGGAGGTCAGTTTGATACTTTTATTCTGGGCTCCAGTTTCAGATTAGCAAAAGGAAGTGAAAAACAGCTCCACCTCGTGACTCCGTTTAAAAAGAACTTAAGTTATCAATCCATCGCGTAACCTCCGGATTTGTTACTGAACACCGACCATCTCTCTGTAAAACTAGGGTTAAAGAGTGCAGTCAATGCCTGCTACCTTTCACTTTCTGCCACCTGGACGAGCTCTTGAGGCGGGAACTCGCTATCAGCCATTCTCCCTCAACAGCAAATGCCCTTTCCCTAGATCGTCAGCTGCCTCTTTGCACTGGAAACAAACCAGACACCGAGTATTCGGCGGCTGTACCTGCTCCAGACTCCCAGTTCCGCTCATCGCGGATATCCTGCCAACATCTCCGGAATGACCCGCGCCCATTCGCGTGGGGGTGGGGATATTGCCGGCTAACTCTCTATAGGAAAAATAAGAGGGGAGGGTGCATTTGAAACAAACGCATCCACTGCACAAAGTGATAAGTTCAGCGAGCAGATTATGTCCCATTCGCAGCATTTGCTTCCCAATCGATACCTTTGCACCCTTAACTATCACACCCAATAACTTCCCCGCCCGCTCCGTTGCCGGGGAGCCTGTCACACCCAATAACTTCCCCGGCCGCTCCGTTGCCGGGGAGTGTGTCACACGCAGTCGTTTCCCCGCTCCGTTGCCGGGGAGTGTGTCACACGCAGTCGTTTCCCCGCTCCGTTGCCGGGGAGTGTGTCACACGCAGTCGTTTCCCCGCTCCGTTGCCGGGGAGTGTGTCACACGCAGTCGTTTCCCCGCTCCGTTGCCGGGGAGTGTGTCACACGCAATCGTTTCCCCGCCCCGCTTAAATTGGAAACTGCGCGGAATTGTGGGACTCGTACTACACACAACAAAAAAAACTACTTCCAAGATGTCTGACATGGAGGATGACTTTATGTGCGATGATGAGGAAGACTATGACTTGGTATGGGTTTTAATGTCGCGATTTCTCAGAGGGAATTGGCCTTTTTGTTTTACAATTGCTTTTCTCCACTAGGCTCTAGTGGCTGTGTCTATTGGCTTTCTGTTTGGTTTAGGCCGGAGTCTCCCTCTTGGAGCAGAGGCATTGGCTGCTCTGAATGACCGATCTCTAGCTCCCCAGCCTTAGTAGTCTGGATTTTAGTACAGGCTGAAGCCCCACTTGTTTTATTAATCGTTTTTATTTTAAAGTTACATTCCGGCTTGTATTTTAGATGATAAATCCAAGATATATGGTAATCTGGCGATGTGGGCCTAGTTCACTGGGTCAAGCCGAAACAAATCGGGCCTATTCTCTCTCGAGACCCAACATTTACAGGTCATCCTTTTGTATCTGTTACACAAGCTCTATTAAAGATTTACCGAAAGTAATATTTTTTTCCAGTTATGTAGTTCCTAGTACGAAAATCGAGATTGAGATGTTTTAGAGCTTCATAATTTGACTTAATATAGTTTGTTAAAGCAATGCAATAATCTCTGAACACTGATACAATTATTCACTTGATGAATGTCACAATTACGAATTACTATTGATAATGTTGGAATGAAACTAGATTTCTGCCCTTTATATAGTGTTAAATGTTTGGTTATATTTATGTAAATTTTTGTTTGTGTATATGTGTAAATTGTATATTTAAGTATGTAAGTGTGTGGTATTCTTTTGCAAATAAAATTAACTGCACACTGTTAAAAAGCACTTACCCCTAACAATGAATGGACATAATTTTGGTTTAAATGAAGTCATAGTATTGATCTTTGAAACAGTTTTAGGAATTATATTGGTTGTCAGGATTCAGTCCATCTCTTTTTATTTGTCCTAGATAAAAATAATGTGGGTCTGAATATAGTTGAACTCCAGCCAGTATTGTAATTAGGCTTTAGGAAAAATGTGTTGAACTAAGGATTGTGCAAAATTGTTAGTTAACCTTCTTGAATTGCTTCCATCACTACAGCCACAATGACAGGCATATAACCATTAATATTCCATCCGAGTGTTACATAGCTCAAAATGCTCTCCAAACACAGAGCAAGTTTAGAAGGACACAATCTGTAATTGGATGATTTTCACAATTCAGGTAGCTATGGAACAAAAAATTCATACATCCACTATTAAGTTCTACTAAAATCTGTGACAATGTTGGTAACTATTTCTAGTTGTGTGGCATGTCTTTATGTTCAAAACTAATTTATGTGTTCTGAATGGTGTGAGGAACAATTACTGAAGCATTTGTTTACAATATTTAGGAAAATGTATCACCTGGGATCATTTTAAAAGGCAAACCTGTTAACCAGGCAGTTCTGTTTTGGTAGAATCATAGAATAGTAGAAAGAGACCATTTGGCCCATCAAGTCTGCATTGCACATTTTAAGGAAAAATCCAATTAGACCAACTCCCCCACTACTAACTGCTGTTTTTAAATGGGCTTTTTGATCTGGATTGATTTTTCATTTGATGACATAAACAGTGGGGATCACAGCTGTCAATCACCTAGAAGGAATTTAATGGGTGGGTAATGTGAGGAAGCTGAATTATCAGTAAAGATATAATCATTAATCCAGGGCGATTCTGTCGTCTTGTTTTCTCAGCTGCTAGTGTCATCAA